>NC_140208.1:14497351-15097351 GCF_965226575.1 Pagrus pagrus | reverse complement strand
GCGACGCCAACTAAAGCCAAAAAGGCACCAGCAAAGAAATCCAAGGCAGCCAAGCCCAAGGCAAAACCAGCAAAGAAGGCAGCCAAGCCCAAGGCGAAACCAGCGAAGAAGGGAGCCAAAGCAGCAAAGAAGAAGTAAATGGACAATATGAGAGACAAAGTCACTGTAAATACTTCAGGAAATGTTTTCGTATATGTATTATTTTTGTAAGGTCTCATGCAAACTTATGCTGTTTTTACCAGTAGTTTTCTCTCCATTGCACTATTGCCTATAGATGCTGTAGACATAATTGTGAGCATTTTTATTTCGAGTTAATAATACTGTTGATTTCTGTCTGATCCTTGGATACAAATAAGGTCGTCTAGGGTCTTGCTGAGAAGGAAAAAAAAATGTATATACAGTTGAACTATTGAATAGTTATTGTTACTGCACGAGGTCATACTGAAAATACAAATGTGTCAATGGTGGGCATTGTCGAGCCTTTACAATGTACAGACCATAGGCAGTGGACGTCAGCAAGATTCTCCTAAAGGCTCTATAGTTGTCATTCAAGCTCCATTCTGTAAATTTCCTCATGTTCAGACGACTCATGATATACAAGCATCTCACTGTGTTCAGCCACTTTTAAAGACTGTTTATACTGCAATTCAATAAACCTTTGTCATCTTCTACAAAATGTGTTTGACAACTTATTGCGCGCGTTTTACGCATGCGTAAAATTCTTGGCGAGTTGGACGGAGGAATTTCTGTGCACATCAGGCATTATTAGACGAAAAGCAAAGTATTACAATAGACAAATAACACTGCATCCCTCATTTTGATAAACATATACAACATAAATGAAGGCCTTTTTTTTTTTTAACTCGCTGAATGAAAGTTTACCTATTGTGCGCCAAGATGTTGCAGACAAAGCCTACCCATGGAAGCTCCAATGAGAGGGGGGTTGTTCTGATGCAGAGAGGCTGATAAACATGGCTAACAAAAAATTATGAGCTGGGAAAATTATGAGCTGGGAAGTCACATGAAAAATCTGTGTTAAATATCATCAGGTAAGACCAATAGTCCTGCTCTCTGGTTAGATTGACGTTTAACTTCCTAACCTGCCAGTCATGGGGACAGGCAAGGTCTTTGTAGGACACGTTTGTGAGATGAATTGAAACCCAGAAGACCATAAGAGTTCTCTCGGGAACACAAGTGTACAGAAATTAAGTCCCCAAGAGGACGGGACAGTGTTAAACAAGGCCAAGATATTTATTTACTGGATAAAATGAAAGTTTTCTGCAAAACGAGTCTAAACGTCTCAGTTAACAATGCAGTACATTTACAGCAGTTGCTGCTTTTCTAGCACATGAAACTGCGCTGGAAATCCTAACATCCACTTTCCTTGAGGGTGGCTGCAGAGAAATGAGGCAGCTTTGAAGACACACCCAGTGTTAACTTGTCCTGCCTCTCACCTGGCATGCAACTCTGCCATCTTGTGGTGTCTTACAGGAACAGGCGACTCCTCGTCACTGCAGTTAGGACTGAGAGGCCAGCAGCAGACGTGCAGGAGTCAAACTGATGAAAGTCAAGATTACACACCAGTTACCCTCCACATACTGTTATTCATTATTATCTTGAATGACAGGTGTAAGAGCATCAAACTAACCTTGTTGCGCAGCTTCAGGCTGAACGATTCTATTCTGAGATGCTACGTGCAAAAGGGTAGAAACTGGTGTTGCTTCAACACAGAGTAATCCATCTTGAATTCTGACCGCACAGCAGAATACTGCCTTTCTGAACCCATTACTTTAAGCAACAAACATTTTGTAATTACAATCACAGGGTATCTGGAGCATTTTTAAACAGTTCAGTCATAAACACTCAAAGTACTGCAGAGCTTAAAATGTGTGTGGTCAGGTCTGAAATCTGCTACCTGAAAAAAACGGCATATTAACATACAGCCTCACAACATATCTTTCATTCCAACAGCCATTGTGTCTTTTGGGCAAAAGTCCCCACCCAGTCTGGTCTGGTCTTTTATTAAGCATCTAAATCAGTTCAATTTCAAGTAAGAAAACAGCAATATTTTAAAAGTCACACAAGTGTATTCTGCAGAAACAGCAGGTCCCCAGCGAAATCAAGCAACAAAACAGACGTTAACATGACTGACTCATGTTGGAAAACATTATGATGGCAGATTATGTAACAAGGTCAAAGTGTATGCACAGTGTCAGGTTTGTGTAAATAGAAAAAAAAGCAGATTACACATCCATTTCAGTTTCAGTCAAAATCATTTCCATTTCAATATGAACAGAAGGAAACTGAGTGGAAGCAGCGATAAAGATGACCAGATTTTTCTTCCACATTTTGTAATTTATAGCTTTTGCTGCCCTCTTTTTACAGGACAATCATATTTCTTGCAGAGTTCTTGTAGACGCATAAACAAACCGCTGTTTTTCTTCATGCACATCTCATCCTGCCACAGCAGATAAGTGGAGGCCTTACAGCTAAAAACAATAAAATGTTTCATTCTCAGGCAAAGTAATATGCCTTTGGAGCAAATAACATGCTACGACTGCTCATTGTTGCTGGAGTTATTTGGCAAATCCGTTATGCACGTCTTATATCTGTGGTGGCATGATGAAAACGAAGTGTTCTTTGAGGAGCTCCAGCAAGAGATTCAGTGGCAGCCAATCAGGATGCTTGGTCTTAAAAATGCTCCATGTACTGCCCTTTGGTTCTCCAGTCTAGTTAATTTGGCATTTTTCTAATATATGCTTCGGAAAATCTGCATGTATAAAAAAACTCTCCAATCTCACCATCAACACTTAACATATAATTGATGGGAGCAATAGATTAGACGCAACCGTCTTCCCACATTTCCTCCTGTGATAAAGCACCTTTTTGGACATGAACTGGCCTTCATGTATCAATGCACTGAGCGCTGACAGGCTACTCCTAATTAACCTGGTTGGACAATATAAGGCAGAAAAAGCTGGGCACAGCAGTGTGGGGAATAATATGATCACTAGCTTCCAATTGCCCTTGGAGTACTGCAATCAACTGACTCAGAGGAAAGGACAAAGTCAAGAAATCAGACACTGAGAAAGGGCAGAGATATGAAGAGTTTCCTGTGAGCCTTCAGCGTAAAAAGTAAAATGATGCAGACTAGGTTCAGACTGCAGTGGTTCTGGATCTGGTCTTGAAGGATTGGTCTTTATGGATGGATGGAAGCGTGGGGAAAATAATATCAGCTGGCTGTTGATCATTTCAGTCTGGATATGGCTCTGTAGATGGCAAAGCCGAGAACTGCAACCACAGCCGAGCCTAATGCCACTCTCAGCCAGAAGGATGTGTTGGTCATGTCTGAACCATTCAGGTGTCTGGAGATTGGAGGGAAACAAAACAACAAGGATCAGTCACAGAAAGCAACACAAAGCTGATATCAAGAGCAAAACTGCTTCTTTAACATCTCTACCTAACACCCTTAAATCACTCAATGTTAATAGAATTCTCCTCTGACTGATCTTGATATTTTCCAGGTTTTCAATGATGTCTGATTTGACTTACGGGTATGTTGCTGCCCAGGCGAGCCTGGTGGAGATGTTCTTGCTGGTGGCATCGAGGAGCAGGCTGGAGAAGGGCAGCGGTGGAGGCAGTCGGTGTTTATAACAGAACTCTGCTGGAGTCATTCCATGAAACTGCTTGACCTCAGGAAGATCCACCTTGGAGGCGACCAGCACACATGGGATGTTGCTCTCCATGTAGTGTTGCTAAGTGAGAAATGAGATAAAGAGAGAAAACTTCAGCTGAGGGAGAAGAAAACCTACCTTCTTTTCATGGGGGTCATAATGAAATTCAGGTAACTTAACTGTAATACATGTTAAATGCAAACAAAGGGATGAAAAGTCAGGATACCTTTATCATGACTTGTACATGAAATCGTTGCTTATTTAGTTGAAGAAGATTAGGTTGGCTACACGCACATCACGTAGGTGTATCGGGTTTATGCTGCTTATTTAATTTACTCATTGGTGGAGACACACTTCTCCCTGTGGGTGTCAAATGTCAGTAAGAACAGTAAGAACAGTAACTGTTTACGAGGAGACTTTAATTGCACGGATAATCACAATAACAGACCAAAACAAATAAAATGTCCTCTTGTAATCACCTTAATCAGAATGACCTCTCCACTTAGGAATGTTTTACTTTTGAAGAGGTGACAAACACAGTCCTGATGACTGCGTACAGAACTAATCACAATGTTTTATTACCATAATGACTGGGTAGAAAATCCCTGCATCCCAAACCTTGTACACATTTTAATTTTCTTTTTTTCTTTATTAACAAGACCTTCACTAACGTTAGGTTGGAGACATAATTAACCCGTGAAAATGACAAATTGAGTTTACCCATAACTAGCAGCTAGTCTGCATGGCAGTGAGATGTTGCTGTCAGGTAGATTTGATTTATCTAAAGTCACTAGCGAAACATCACAGTACATAATAAGCACAGCAGTAATGTCAGATATGCTCGACAACCATATTTAGCTATATGAACTAATCACCCTTAAAATTTAAAGGACTAACAGGTGAAGTAAATAACATTGATCATCTTGTTACAATGAAATGTTCTGCTGGCATTTATGTGGATGCAATTTTGACATACACCTCCCACCCAAAACACCTCTGCAGACCAAGTACACCCTCTCACAGCAACGAGTAATCACCACAGTGGCTGGAGGTGGCTATTAAATAACTGCAGAGTACTATTCACAGATGGAAGGTATGTGTCTTGTTCATTTGCTGCAAATGTTAGAGCACTTTTTTGTACGAGCATGTAAATAGGATACATTTTTGCATCATTTACTTTTGTATACAGGTTAATAATTGTGATGGATTTGTCATTTGAACTTTTCTGATATGTGAGAAAAAGAAGACATGAAGACGAAGCCACTGAATCTGAGCACCATGAAATTAGTGTACATCTGAAACAGTAAAAACTAACTCTCCATTCTGTCATAATTTTAATATGATGGATTATCTAACACTAGCTACTAGCTAATTTTTAACACTTCAAACAGAATTAACTATCGTAATTACAAAAACAAGTATTAGAAACTGCTAAGGGCAACAAAGGGAGCTGCATTATTAAGTAGGCTGAGTGTGTGCAGAAGGCAGCACAAACAGTGTAAAGTAGATGGGAAACCTATGTGAATGGCAAAAACTAAAAATCATAATAAACCAACACTGTATTATTGTTCAAATGCTCCTTTAACCTATGCTGTGACTGACCTTGTATATACTGGCACAGTAGTCAAAGGAGTGTGGGTCACTGGTGTCGTACATGAGACAAGCAACATCACAGGAGGCGTCTGATGCCTTCAGGAACTCCACCTCCACATCCACCTCATTGAGCTGCATGGAGAGGAGAAGAGTGTTGTGCTCAAGCTTTAGTCAGGGTCAAAGGGAAAAGGGTCAGCATTAAGATTAGGAGGGGAGCTACTTACGATAAGGTACTTCTCCTGGTTGCTGACTTGGACAGTGTTAATGGCATAGGGGGAGAAGGCACTGCTAGGATTTCCTGTATTCTGTAGAGGGCAAAAAAAAGAACAATCACTACTTGGCATTATCAGTGTTGATAATGCAGACGAGCACAAGTTCATCAGTTTAATAATACAACATTTATTATTTTTAGTTCCAGACTAGCAGATGGTGCCATACCACAACGTTGCGGCCCAGAAAGGCCTGAAGAAAGGCTGTCTTGCCCGTCCCCCGTGGTCCGATCACCTTGCAGAGAAACACTGACCGCTGTGTCTGGCACTTCTCCAGGTCCACCTCTTTCTCCCGTGTTACTGCACACAGAGACAAGCAGAAACACAAGATGTAAACATGATACACAAACACACGGGGTTGCCCCTCTGTCGGTTAGAATTTGACTAATCTTAAAGACTACAGCTGAACCCTTGCCCTACCTCACCAAATGGTAAAATTGAAAATGCTCTTTGATTTTCAGTACAATAGACATAATTTGTGAGCTCATTAGGCCAACATCGTCATTAAAAAGGCCAAGCAGAGTAATTAATTCCTCCACCAGCTGAGAAAGATCAACATGACACAGGAGCTGTTGTTTCAGTTCTTTACATGGCAACAAATGTGTCTATTCTCTCCAGTTTCATCACCGCTTGGTTTGTCTTGGCTACCAAACAATATACAGGCTACAGTTCAGCCTGTAGAGAACATCTCTTGTGCTGATCTGTTTATTCTTGAGGATTTGTAGCTGCTGCATCACATATCTCATCAATAAAGCTTATTGAGATAGGAACGATAGCAAATAACAAACATTTAAAAAATAATTTACCATTTAGGAAGTCACTTTAGTTTGTCAGATAATAAATAACCCACACTCTATGGATTTAAATTTATGAGCAAAAAAAGACTAAAAAAAAATGAAGGCTACATAATAACATGACATTTATTTCATACTACAATAAAATAGGTCTAGATTGAGTAACTTAAACTTTAGATAAAGTGACATCTAGTGGCAATTAGGGGATTTTCATCAGTCATAACAACTAGGTTTAGAATATAATGCAGGTGCACATTACACCTGTGTAAATGCAGCATATGCTGATCCATCACAGTCAGAGGAATAAAGACTAATAGTTATAGGATATGTAGTCATATAATTAAATTTGACATAAAAGTAAATAATTGAAAGAAGAAAAAAGAAGAAACTACATTTTTGCTCATAGCCAGTAATCGGGGAAAAATGCATGTTGTGACCAATGTCAAGAGGGTTTTATGGTCTGTAGTGACCCTTTAAGGATGTCTGGGACTCTTCTTACCTTACTTTCAATCTGTACCATCAAAACTGTACTTTCAGCCGCAGCTGTGGTCTTACGATTGGTACTCTAGATTTAATGAATGTCTGCACCACACACTGTGGCAATGCATCCAACAGCTGCTGATGTATTTCACTAAGGAGCAATGTATTTGACTGACAACCCAACTACAGCTGCATGTCTAAAAATAAATGTACAATAACAATTAACATCAGTTGTACTTAATCAAAAGATTGATTTTACTCAACTAAACACAGACATTACATAATGCTCTGTAGTAGTCCCCTTGTTAATGGATCCCTGTTGATCTTTGTTGCTCTCTGGCCTAAAGGAGCTCACCTCTAAGAATTTGTGTGATTAGCAGCAGTGAGGCGTATTACATCACACTGTCCAATCTTATTAAAGCTGTCCTGACAAACTGTCCTCTATCTGCCACTACTTTACACACAGGATGTCTGCACAGAGACACTTCTACGATATATACCCACTGGTGCACATCAATTCTAATATTTCAAACAGTACTCATTTTTTATTGGCCACATCCTCTAGAGGTACATTACCTTAGAGGCTGTTACTCTTTACACACAGTACACAAGCCTTGTTATATTTATCTTTTAATAAAACTCTACCATGTTATGCCCTAACAGCCACTAATTTAAAACAGCAATCATTATTACGTTGATTAATGTTCACAAGAACCAAATGTGTATCACGTGTGGACAGAGCACTCGTTTCAATCCGTGCATGCATAAAAGTGTCTTAAATCACATGCAATTAATAAACTCTCAATTTAAATCCAAGTCCTTCACCTCTCAAGGACAAATGTACATGCATGTAAATCTAATAGGCCTTTGGTCTGGATTAAGACTAGTAATCCTCCTACAGAACAGTGCTTAACTATGAGACTTGTATGTAAGTTTTCAAAGAGGATGCACAGTATGTCTACCATGTTACATAGTAAGATGGTCTTTATAATTTACATGCAGTTTGTCTAAAATTAACAGTCAATTACACACACACACACACACACACACACACACACACACACACACACACACACCTGTGATTGCGGCAGTCTGTGAGTCCTGCTCAGTGAGGATAGGGTAGCCTAGGTATCCTAGGTGCTCCAGGCAACGGTGGATGTCAAGATATGCAGAAAGCCTGTGCATAAAGGTATTGACACACATGTGACCTCTGGAGCAGAACATACACTGCTGAACATAAAGTGCACAAAAGTGTAAACATGCTTACAATCACATGAAATCATTAAAAACTGAGTGAGATACTTACGTCCACTGACAGCGGTAGCCAAGGTTAGAAATGTAGCCCTCGTCTGTGGTTGGGACGGTCATGTAGACCTCTGCGCCCCATGGCATGTAAGGACAGACGCAGAACAGGTTCTTGAGCTCTGTCGGCGACAGCGCAGAGTCTTTGTCCTAACATCAAACAAAACATAAATGAATATGCTGGAATTTTATTGTCGAGTGAGACATTGTGTCCAAAGGTAGTCAGAAATGCTACTCACTTCATCGTACTTGTCAAACAGCCGCTGGAGGAACTGGTGACCTACATGATTGAGCTCTGTGGTGCAGCTGACAGGAACTCGTAATCTGACAACAGAAAAAAAAACAGTTTGATATTCAGATACCTGAACATTTCTGTCTAGTGTGCACAAACATACCACAGTAAGGGTCAAATTAAATACAGGAGAAATAAGCAAGTCTGAGATAGACAACTAAGTCGAACATAGGGACCGGGATCATTATTCTCCAATACTACTGCAATAAAACCTGTTGTAAAACTATAGTTATCAGCAATATAAAAATGAAGATGTGAACTGATTGTCACAAAACATACTCAGGGTAAAGGTAATCATCAGTCAGCTCAAGGTTGTCGTCATAACCAAACTTCCTGAGGATAGTCCACGTGGTTTCATGTCGGCCCCTCTGGATAAATAATGTATTAAGGAACAAGAAACCTAAAAAAGAAGAGACACAATAGTTGGCCATCAGTGGAGTGTGGCCTTACAACAACATGGTTTAAAGTTGCATGTTCTCATTCATGACTGATTTTTACCATTTAGGGTGAGGCCGTTGTCCTGCACCCCATCGCTGGTGTTCTTCCAAACTACTGTCTTCACATCTTCTAAAGCTTGAGGTGCCAGAGGATTCCCAAAACAAGATTTCTGCACACAAAAATGGATGGATTTTTTTTTATTAGAGCAAACAAACCACTGATTCAAATAAGAACTGAGAAGACATAATGGTAAGTGATTTAGACCGGCACCTGAAAGCAGTTGAGCTCAGCGTCACTGAGGATACGGTCGTTGTCCTGGTCGGAAATGTAGAATATTCTGCTAAGAGCTCGGACGCATAATGTTTTTAGCTGGGGAAAAACATTGAAGGACAAAAATCTTATCAGCATACAACCAATCATTTGTGTGCATGAAATAAGTGGACTGAGAGAGACAGACAGGCTGACTCCACAGTTGCCATCCCATTTCCAAAAATGGCTGACCTGTTTGTCCTCAGGGTCATAAAGAGGTGCAGTGGGGTGAAGAACTGCCTTCTGTGCATAGTAGAACAGCTCTGAAATGTTTTTCAGGTTCTTTGCAGAACACTTGAAAGAGACAAAACAGCAGAGAGAAAATATCAGACACAATAATCTCTGCAATCTAAAGGCCAGATAAAGTGTGCATGTGTAAATATTTGTGCAAAACCCGGCAACTGCATTTCAATGGTAAGGTAAGTGTAGGTGTGTACAGTAAATCTGACCTCGACACACGTCTCAATCTCAGAGAACTGGTTCATGATGGGAAGAATGGTTTCCATTGAGCTCCCACTGCGCAGATCAGACTTGTTTCCCACGAGGATGATGGGAACTCTGACAAAACATATGGAGACAACTCTCAATACAACACTATCATGACATGTTGGGTATAAAAGTGACATCACATTCCTGCAATACAAGACATTATGCAAATCAGTCTACATCCAAACTATGTGGACTTCATGCACTCACACTCCACAAACTCTGGGCCTTATTCTGACGTACTTATGTCTTATTCAGGACGACTTAGTGAAACGTAAACAACAGGCTCAAATTCCTAGATTACCTAGTTTGCCAACATTACATTTCAACAGGAGTGCAAAGTTCAATACCTCAGGTAACACACACACACACACACACACACACACACACACACACACACACACACACACACACACACACACATCCCCATCAACAGCTGATACATACTTGTTCCCCTTCTCTGCATCTCCATTCACTAAAGGTATCCATTTAGTTCTGATCTGTAACAGAAGAGTATGATACAAGTCTCCTTTGTGTTGTATTTCTAAATATGTTTAGTTAACCTGTTATATACAGAATATGAAATGCTTGTACAGTACAGAGTAGAAGGTTCTTACCTTGTCTATCGTGTCCTCGTTGGTGACATCATACACTACGCACACCACATTAGCCTGTGTGGGTTAAAGAATGAACTTTCAATGAACCTTTTATAGTTTAAACTTGACCAAAGGAAAGAAGAATAGAAGAGTGACTAAAACTGACAAATAAAAAAAAAAAAAGTGCAAAACAATAGAAAAATACACAGAATTAGAGAAACAACTATGAAAAGGATAAAGCTTAGAATGTTTATAGTAATGGCCTAAACAACTTAATGCTGGGCCTCTTATAAATATGACTTCTGACTACATCTAAACAAAACTGTGACAAACCTCAGATACACTGTCATTCACTTATATGGCTCCAAGTTATTTTTAAATCAGGGCTGGCACAGCATGTTTCAACTCTTACAAAGGATGATGTTCAGTATGTTCATTAGTGCTGTATGGTGTACTTACCTTGACAATCTCATCTCTAAGGACTTCATCCGTCTGCTCTTTTTCTGTAGGGGTTAAGTACAAACATAAGCACATCTAAAAGTCTTGCCATTTAGACCCACATGCATCATGTGTGGCTTCAACAAACTGCACACACAAGCTAAAGTGAACGATGCTACGTGTCATGTTACCTGAGTAGTCCACTATGTGTGTGGGCACCTTCTCTGGAGTCACGTCAGCGGGGATGGTGATCTCTTCAGCTCTGGGGGGAACCTATCAGAGATTGCAGGTCACAAATAACCTCTCAACCCACAACACAAACACACATTTTCAATGTTGCTTTAAGCATGGATACAGCTCTAGTTTTGTTAAACAAAACAAGCTGAAATGAAAGGCGATTTTCACTTTAGGAGGAATGTGTGACAACAATAGTGCAAGCTGTATTAGTCATTAATACCATATGAATATAAATGTAAAATTTCTCCAAGGGATTTTGAGTAGTATCCAAACACTGTGTACTACAACCTTACACATTTGAAACACGTGTGTCCTAAAAGTAGCTGCGACCAAAAATAGGTCATAAAAGTACACAGCAGCGTGGGCTGACTTCACGCTCTCAAACAAAAACAAAACAAGCTGCAAAAGTCACTAAAACATGGGAAAATATAATGAGTAGAGGAATCAATAGATGAGCCTAGTATGAAACCTTGATTCAAAGTCAGATTAAAAGAAACATTACTGTTTTTATTTACAATATAATATAAAATTGAGGCACTGACATCTCATCCGATAAGAAGTCCTACTTGCAAGAGGAATAGAAAAAGTTGCACATAGTGCAAAGTAAGCTGCAAAAATTTTTTCTTAATTATATTAGCTTGCACACAGTAACTAGCCCCATATTTACTGCACACGATGAACCAGTATGCCGACTACTGTAGAGTACCTGTAGCAATAATTAGCATACAGTGGTCAGCACAGACTACAAGAGACAGATGGTCAGCTACTTGATATAACCTCAGCTTTCATGGATGCCGCATCCTCCAAAGAAAAAGGACTTTTAAGCAGAAACACAGTGGTGGTGGATAGCTGGGCTGACACTCACCTCCTCTGGGAACTCCTCACCGACCAAAGACATGATGAGTGATGTCTTCCCCACCTTGGCTGTTGGAGGAGACAACATGATGTGGATGTGAGGAGCATTAGAAAGACTCAAGGATGAAATGACAGCTATAAGATGTACTAGCAAGAAGCTGACTAACGTTACTCCTTATGTTATCATCAATCAGACAGCTGAATGTCCTGATATTGACCTATACAACTCTAAGGCCCCTTGATTTAAACAGACAATATTAAGCCTAACACACCACTACAACACTGTTATTATACTGAACCGTTAATTTCTATGTACAGTTAAGCTAAAGGAAAATATTTCACTTTTACTAAAACCTGGTCAAATGACATTAGTCTTACAGTCATAATGTAACTCTAGATAACGCTACGCTAAATACGTTAACTGTTCTGCCGTTAGCGTTAATTAAGCTAGTTAACTAACCTATAGTTCATAAAGCACAGCTAACGTTTGTTAGCCAACTCTCTCTTACTAACGGACAACTTTATTATTAACAGACTTTTAAAATATATCTGCATATCTTTTTAAGTGATTTAAGTTAAAATACGCTAACTAGCTAACTTGTCTAAGGTAGTTAGCAGTTAACTACTAACCGTTCACAAGTTATGCGCAAAGTTATTTTTTTTGCTAACTTAGCATAGCGGAAATTAACAATTGGAAAGCGGCCACTGCGAAGAAAACATTTATCTGATAGGTCACACATGCAGTGCAGACATACATCTCCCTTTCCAGAGAGATATCGGCACCATGCCACCAGGAGTAACAGAGGTAAATACAGTTACAAGTTAGTATGTTAGCTACTACAGCTAATGTTTGCTGAGGCTAGTCTTTTAGCTTGTGGTCAACTGTCAGTGCGAAGGACTTACGCTCCCCCAATAAAAGTATCCTGACGTCTTGTTTCATGTTTCCCCTCTGTTTGAAGAACAGCCAGACGCACTGCAGTACTAAAGTGACATTTATCTTTCATTTGAATGTCAAATCTCCAGCTACAATAAAATGTGTGCGTCCACAGCGATATGTATGCACCCAAGGTGAAACCATATCATTCCGGTTCACGGAGGAGACGGCGGAAACACGCCCCCTGGTGGCCGAGCAGGCTCCCTGCTGCCCACGCTTACTTCTATTGAGTTTCCTGTGAGACGTTCAGCAGCTACTAACATGGTGAAGGAAATACAAATATTTCATCCTGAAACTCAGTGGCATAGACTACAATTTTACGCTATTTAATTGTTTAAATATTTCTTTAAATTAGCTCTTTCAAAAGGTACAGATGTTAAAGAGGACTGTCTGATTTAAAGGAAGTCACATAACTCAGTAAGTAGCAATTAATAAGCCTGCTTCACCTTAAAAACAATGAAGTGATTATTCGGAGTAGAAAAAAATCCCTTCCAACTTAACTTCCACTGTCATGTATTTAACAGACATATACAAACATAAACTACGCATATTGTTCAGACACTGTTTTCCTTATTTGGATGACTTGGAAAGTAAAAGTTAGATGGTTGGGTTTTGAAGATGGACATAGAGAGGATCCCTCCAAGTGCACCACACAGAAACATTCTCTCTCTCTCTCTCTCTCTCACACACACACATCACATATGCTCAGGGAATTGTATCACCTTCTATTATTTGATGTAATGCAGTGATCACGATGAAAGTACCATTATAGAAAATTACTGTGTAAAATTTCTGGGGTAATTTTCAAGGCCTGAATCTCCAACTTTCCCCATCCACACTTAGACTCCTGCTCTAAGAAAACAAATGATCAAAATTGGAATCCATTACACATAGTTATCTGTACTATACAGCACAAACAAGTGAAAAAAACACACCCATAATGTGAAAAAAATGGTCCTCTTTGCCATGATTTCATACTGCAATCATGTTTTCTACATCCATACTGTTTTGTATTAAAGTTGAATACACACATCCTCACATTCACATGACACTTCAACTGTTTTTTGTGGTCAGGACATGTGCTTTTTATTTCACGCAGGACACACGGCATTTTAAAAAAATATCTTTGTGATAAAGGAACTGAACTGTGCCTGAACTATGAGCAGCTGAGTTAGCATCACCAGGTGTCATTTATCTCTCCACAGAGCAGTGAAGGAGGTGGTCTTTGAACATCTGAATCCTGAAGTGACAACTAATGAAAACCCCTGGCAGAGGAGTGACCCAGTTCTGGTAGTTAGTGTGGCTGTCGTTCAAATTGAGGAGCCCTTGTGACAGAAAGGAGTTTTAATCAGAGAATCCTTTTTTTCCAGAGAAACAAAAATAGATTCATGCAAAATGTTCTGAATTGTGCACCTGTCCTCTGTCACTCTGGGAGAAGGAAAGTAAAAATACAAAAGGTCATTGCAGCAGTCAGCAGAATTTGTACATGTGTATTTGTGCGTTCATTACAGAAAATGAATTTACATGCTGCTTTCTTAAAAAACAAACAAACAAACAAACAAAAAAAAAACAATCCCACAAACAATCCTTCTATCTACCACTGAAAAAGCAGCAGACATGACAGCTACCGGTAGTCACTCATCAGTATTTGTACATAATATAACTCACAGTAACAAGACCCTAAAATAAATGGTCAAACATCGGAAGTGACTGAACACACAAAACAATCCTCTTAACATTATAAAAATGGCTATAAAACTATATACATGAACGAATCTCACACAGCTTCTATTTACTTTGAAATATTTAACTGATAAAAAAAAATCTATGGAATGATAAAATTACATAAAATAAAAACTACATAAATTACATCAAGTAAAAATATAAACGAGGCACTTGTGAAAGTGGATAAACCTCCAAGGTCTAATGTTCAAATTCTAATGTCTGATGTGAGGCCCTCAGAGGCCCTGCACCTCCCACAGCAGGATCTCATTATAAGCCACAGAGAACAGAAGCTTCCCAGAAGGAGAGAAGTGACAGGTCTGCAGTGAGTCACTGTGCTGCGTGAAGTCCTGGAACCTGCCGCTGGTCGACTTGATCAACTTCAAAACTCGCTCTGATAAGAGATTAAAAATATAATCAGAAATTAATTACGAACACGCTCCAAACGTACGCATGTTGAGATCTTATTTACCTCCTGGAAACATATAAGCCGTATCATTAAAAACAAGATCTGGGTTTACCTTTTGATCCCACTGCTATGAGTTGACTCCTACAGGAGAGGCTAAAGCATGTGGCCCAGTTGGGCAGGGCAATCTTTTTTATTATCTGTAGTAAAAAAACAAACAAACAAACATATTTTATGAGATTACACACACGCATTTGTGGATGCTCTGACGGCAGGAAAGACCACAACACAGTGGTGAGAGCAGGGGGAGCTGTGGTACCTGTTTTTTAGCCAGGCTGTAGAAGGACAGTTCTTTCTCTACTCCGTAGCCAGAGTAGACTATCAGGCTGGGGTCTGCAGGGCAGAAGGCAGCCAGGCTGGGAGGTGGGCTGTCATCCTATAGCACAAAAGAAAATCCAAAATTGTTTTATGCTCAAACATAGACTGATCTTAATATGCATATATGCACGTTATGAACCAAAGGCGTAGCCAGTCTTTTCTCTCACCTAAGGCTGTTATGTGCTTCAACTCAAAACAAACTCAAATTTACTAGCATACACCATTATCAGGGGCCTAAATCTAATTCAAACGTGGCCTATGGAGTATTTTTTTGTGAGCAGACAAAAGTTCTGTTTTTGTGTTGAGGTCTAACGGTTTAAATCCTCTGTTGTTTACATCCATGTTTAAGATTACACACATTCCCACCAGGCATTTTCCTGTTTTGCTGCAACTCCAGCCGGCTCTGGCAGACTCGCAGTTCAGACACCACCAAACTTCCAACTTTATTGTTGGTCTCACACACTGTTTAGAGTCTGCCATTGCTCTGATCAATGTTTATTCACGACCCCTACCAGAAACATGACATCACGTCCTTTTCCAGGGTTGCGTGAGGGCCTAAATCACTGAGAGGGTAATGTGAATGTACCTGTCGTCATCTTGATTTCCTTTGTGGGCACAGTGCTACCTTATTTCTACATTACTGACACCATTTTCTGATCAATGGAATTGCGTAGATTGATCAGCAAGAGTGTGTATTACATGCATGATACAAACAAAACTGTGAACCACACAGTTTCCATAGTGCTACTAGAAAATCAAACAGGTGACCTTTAAAAAGGTTCTATTCCTATGAAATCAGTACAAACGTGTAATTTAACAGAGAAATTCCTGAGTATTATAAGGCTAAAGGGTTTGAGGTTAAAAACAAAGCTTTATAGTTACATATTAAGCTTTAATCAAGTATTCCAATATGTTAATACTTAACAAAAGGGAGACTGAGTATCCACGATGCATAAAAACAAAAATATATAAAGCAGCACTAAACATATGGAACGACATTTCTAGTCATTAGCATATTGTACCCCAAAATAGGCCGGAGCAGGAAATGTCAGCCAGTCTAGCAGATCACACTTGTCCTTCAACCAATCGGCAGCCCACACACTGACACGTCTGTCAGCACTGGCAGCCAACCACATCTCATTTCCTTCCAGGCCGAACTTCTGACACTGAGGATTAGAAGATAAAACAACATTAGACACGTACTGCTGAAAAAATGTCATGAAATGTCACAGGAACCAAAAGGAAGAATTTCAGACAGTATTTTTCCCCCCATTGCATTCAAATAGCATCGCGACAGATCTATAACCTTGTGTTCTGTAGCTGAGGAGGGCTGATGAAAGGAAATGCCAAGTCATTCTTTGTATGAAGGGAAGGCAGAGAAGCTGTCAACAGCACTGTAACGGAAGAAGCCAAGTGCTACTTCATTTTCCCAACTAACATACTATGATGATAAGGTGTTGCACAAATGAAGTGGAAAATTCTGTTGCCGATCACTGTAAACGTTGCTTTTCAGGGGCCACTCTGACCTCCCTCACTGTTTTCTGTTGTGCTGCCGTGTTAATCTCTGTTAAAGCTTCACTCCTTGGTCTGATTCAGTGAGCTGACCTGTTCATTCACACTCTGGATGGTGGTAATCGGCACTCCTTTGTGGTCCCTGATGACACGGATAGTCGCTCCATTCACCGGGCTGCTGACAGCTACCAGACCATTCTTCCCCGCTGAAAGGATCACATGACCTGCAGGGGGGCCAAAAACAGTCACAGAGCCAAACTGGATGAAACATAGCAGCTTTAATGTGACAAAAACCAGCTGCCAGCACATGGGCTTCATCATGGGTGTTCTCATTCAAAGGGAAATTCTCCTCTTGACTACTTAACCCCACTTTGACCCGTTCTTTGATCATTTAAACATTGTTCCATTTGTTTTTGACCATTATAATAGTAACCTACTGGATCAAACAAGTGGAGGAAACAAGAAAGTGGTTCTTCCTGAAAAGCAAGTTATACAATCATTGCATTGCTCACCGTTAGCAGAGTACTGGATGGCAGTGACAGCCACGTGATGGGGATGCAGCTTAATCTCCATCTCTGAGGAGGCAAGACGGAAAATCCTCAGGGTCCCATCACTGTATCCTGCAGCCACACATGTACTGTCCTTCCTGGAAGAAGGGCTCCAGCATACACAGCCACAGGCCTATTACAGAGAAAAACAGGAATAGGGAGAGGGGCGTTATGGCACACAGTGACTGTTCTTGCACCTATTTACGACGCTTGCTACCTCCCACCTACCTACAAAAAGTACAGGAAACACACTCTTGTAGTCATGTTCACAATGGAAATGTGATTCCATCTAAGATTGCTGATGATTTGATATTTCTTATTTTTAAAATTCCCTGGAGTCGAACATTCTCCATCGAGGTGTCTATTAGATAAAGCTTTGAGTTCCTTCTGCTTATACTGGAGCTGACTCTTTTCTCAAGTTTATCGGCTCACCTGGTTGAGCACCTGGAACTGCACCACCAGTTCGTTGCTGGGGGCGGACCACACCCTCAAGCTGCCGTCTTCACTGCAGGTTGCAAAATGACCCTCGTCAGAGCTGAACGCCACATCATTCACCTGGACAGCAGAGGGGAGTGCATGCAGGAAATTAAGCCTCCTGTGTCTGAGAGTAGACAACAAGAGGTTTCTTTTGCCTCAACACACACAGTCACCTGTCAATCCTGAAATCACCATATAGATTTTTGTAAAACGATCCTCGCTTATGCCAAACTTTACCTCTTACCTCAATTAACAATAAATGCTATTTAAATTTATTAAAGTCAGGAACAAGTGTCTTGGTAGAAATGTGGAATAACCAAAACATCTTTGATGGCTTAATGAATTTTCCATCAACTCAAATGAGGAAAATGTTCTATATATCTGTAGGACTACAAGTAACTCTGGACACTTAAAACAAATCTGAAGCAAAAAGTATATTTATTTTACAACTAATTCATGGGTAGAGTTTATAAAAGATTTCATATATGGGCATAAAATGAGGGACAATCAGTTGACTACATAAAAGTCCAAGTAATATAATGTCAGAAGTAGGAAAATACAACATCATAACATGTTGATAATAATGATTTACAATAATTTATTCTTCACTTTGAGGCTTTCCATGGTCCACGGGCCCGAATGGCAAAAACGCACTTTGATTTGAGACATTGTGTTTGATGAAGAAATTAATTAAGTGGTGACAGCCAGCGTTTATCTAGCATCAAATGTATTCAGGCATCCAAGACTTGGAATTATTTCATCTTGCTGACGTGAAAATAAAAATGTGTAATTAAACCGTTATTAATTGTGTTTGTGCCCTTGACATCACTTCATTAAAATTTTGCCAGTAACGGTTAATTGCTTCCCCGCTGTTTCTTTAATTTCATTTCCTGGTTCTAACACTCCATCCTGAACAGCCACAAATTGCATTTATTATAAAATATTCCTCTTCGCTGGGAAAGGCCTTTGATCTACGATTGACAGGCCATTAATACAAATTGTCACTGCAGATATTTAAAATGAAGACTTCCCCCACCAATGTAGAAATGATTACACTTATAGGAAAAAAAAACATTAGCCTTCAGGGAAACAGATGTGCAACATCATTAATATCAACAGAAAAATAAACATGCAGTATTTTAATAGTAGAGGTAGTTTGAGGTACACAGTTACATTTTAGTGTAAAAGTCCTCTAAGGACGGTCTATTGGCAAGTTAGAGAGTTGAAGAATGTCGACTTGCAAACCTCTGTGTGGTGATGAACATTATAATTACAGAAACATCTGTATTACAGAGCAAACCAGAAGTTTAATTTTAAACCATAAATGTGAACCTAAAAGTGGCACAAAAGGAAAAGCCAGATTATAATCAAAGTCAGTAGTGTATCATCTTTTCAAAATTGTTAATTCAGATGTTTAACAGAACACACTAAATAACTATCTCCTGATTATAAATATGTTCCAGCCCCTGCTGTAGACACAGGATGTGCATTTGGTTATCATTCACTGCCTAAAGTTGACACTGGTACCTTGGTCTTGTGGCCGCTGACCAGCCGGGTGCTGCTGTTGTCTGACCAGTTGATGTACCAGAGGGTTCCCATTGTGGTGCCAACGATTCCCATGTCCATTGTGCTATCAAATGCTGCACTGACCATTGTCCCATCCAGCATTATCTCCTGTTCCAACACCACCATGGTCCCACTGAAGGACAAGCACAGGAGACCAAGAACAATGAGCCCATTTTTAATGCAGACATTGTCACTTAAGGATAAGAAGGTATCGTATTCTCATTCTTGATCTGTTTCAGACAGTACAGACACTTTTTGTGCTCTTTAAATCACATCAGACAGAGCTTGCTGCTAAGAAAAAAAAACAGTATACGAGTTAAGTCTAGCAGGAGAGCAAAACCATGAAGTGCAATATGTAAAGGGGACACTTTGGAGAAGGAGAAGTAATAACACCTTTTGCCCAAATAATCGCCCTTTTGCAGAACTCTATTGCAACTGAAATAAAACAACACAAGCCCCACTGTGTTCCTCTGAGTAAACAGACTCAAGAAAAGTAAAGGAATCCTTAGGGAATAAGCCACAGACCTGTCTTCCACATTGCAGACCTTTTCCTGAGGCTTCACACCCCGCACAGCTTCTACCTCCCACAGTCGCAACCAGCGAGTGTTGCTGCCTGTCATCAGACGGTTCCCTCGACACAGCAATACTCCTACACCAGGAAAGCGCCGCAATCCAATTAGCATTTGGAACAAAATACATGAAAGCAACATGACTCAAAATTACAGGACTATTTTAGGCACTTTTCCAAGAGAAATAAATATCATCTCCTCAATTAGATAGCTACACAAAGAGAATTGTGTTTTTTTTTTTTTCTGTAAGCAAAAATATACTGTTATCCAAAACAGATTGTTAAAATATACAGAGGGTCTATTTGTACCGATCTCGCCCTCATCAGCTTCCCACGTCATGAGGCAGCGCTGTGTGTTAACATCCCAGACAAAAACGTGTCCTCGATTGGTGGCGGTAAACAGAAAGGAGTCCATGTGGTAGCACAGAGCCGTCAGCTCCACATCACCCACCTCCGCTGGTGCTTTCGCCCTCTGGACCTACAAAGGTGACACAATGTTTAATCCTCATGTACCAAAGCAAATACAACTAAAACCTCAAAATTAATTTGTGTGTTTTTCTGTGCTCATTAACCTCGAGGTCAACATCTGAGCCATGCGTGTGGATGAGGCAAAAGTACACCCCTTGGCTTCCCACACAGGCCAGCTGGCTGGCTGCCGAGGGGCTGAAGGCTGCGTCATGGATCGGTCCTGACACACCCAGACTGGACAGCAACTGGAAGGTCTTGCTGCTCCACAGAGCCACCCCTGGGTCAGAAAAGTCTCCTACAGAGCAGTGGGAAGAATCAGTGGTCAGTACCATTTTCTGCATTTTAATCGATTATGTCAAGTGGTTCAAAACCCCAAAATCAAAAATACATATTTTTCCTCTTACCTGTAGTGCTATCTAGATTCTTTTGGTGTGAACTGCAGAGTTTTGGAGGTATTGGCTATAAAGAAGTCTGCCTTCCCACGTATATAATGGAACTAGATGGCACTTGGTTTGTGGTGCTCAAAAGGGCCAATAGAATACATTTGAAAAATTCGACAGCAATGTCTCTTTCCAGAAATCATGACCCGGTAACTCAAGATAATCAACAGACCTTGTTGTTAGCAGTTTTATGTAAGATCTACTTTTTGACCTACACTACACAAACGTCATTAGAAAAAACAAGGAAAGGGAAAATATATGTTTTTGATTCTGGAGTGAACTGTCCCTTTAAACGTACAGGTCAGATGCTCATGGATGATGGACGCAATTCAATTCAAATTTGACTGACCGACAGAGAGAAGGAAGAGATCATTCCTGGAGAAAGCGAGACTCTGCACTGCCCCGCTGTGGTAGGAGATGGTTTTACGACAAGTTCCATTCTGGATGTCCCAAATGCAGATGAGGCTTCCACCACTGTTACTGCTGCCAGCTGCTGATGCCACTGTCTGGACAGGAGGAAACACAGACACAGAGCACCTTCATTTTTATTTACGAGTCCACAAAACATAGGACTAACAGGAGACATGACAGGAGCCAATGTGAGAAAATAGACAAAATTGTCTGTTGCTGGCTAAATATGTTATGTGTAGAGCTGAAACAATTAATCAATTAGTCGACTGACAGAAAAATATTCTGCATATTTTGACTAAAAATGCTATACAGTCTCAGACTTTGGTTAGACAAAACAAGACTTTTGCTGCTGTAATAAAATGCGAACTCTAAGGCTGAATTATCTTTTAGTTTTCAACAGATTAACGGATGGCCTATCACTGAAAATCTCATGGTAATTCTTTTTCCCCAAATAGAACCACACACACAGTATGTGCTGTCTGAGGGCACACTGGGTCAAGTTGTTTTTCCCAGACAACTCAGAGCAGTAGTTTGGCTTAACAGTTTGGTTTTCTGTTAGACATAGCAACACCAGCTGCACGCACACTATTTAAAAAGATATCTACAAAGCTCAAAACCAAGTTAGGAGGACCCAAATCACCTGACTGCACAGTTTTTGGGGCATTGGCGCAGTCATGAAAAAGAGCTAATGTCACTGTGTTTTACATCACTGTTATATAACTGTGAGGTCGAGAACTATGAAAAGTACCTGTGCATCATTTGTGACTGCAAGACAAGAGATCTCCTCGCTGTGGCCCTGTAGGTGTCTCTGACTTCCCATATGGAGGTACTCCACCACCACCACACAGCCACACGAGTACGCAAACAAACCTGCAAAAGATATCAATTGCTGATTATTTTTTTGCGTTTGTTTTATTTAATATGGATTGGTTCCTAAACAATATTTCTACACAGTTGTTACTTTCCCTTTCAGTATGTTATCATCACCTTGGTCAGGGCTCCACACCATGTTACAACGCCCATTGCCATTGTAGCCAATCACTGCTTTCAGCTTTATGCCCTCTTCTCCTGGCTGGGGAGCCACGGCAGCCTGGATCACAGAAAACATTAAGACTGGGCATCAAACAAACTAATACACTCAGTCATTACACAATCATTACACAGTACAAAGTGCTCTTTACCTGATCATTGGCAGAGGTCTTGAAACGTGGGATGAAGTGCCTGTAACAATCAGGACGTACTGGCTTCTTTGCTTTCAGCTCAACTAATGACAACATGGCATAAAAAATAGAAAAGGATCAGTTCTACCATAAAGATGATAGTTATTTTACTTATACTGTAATGTCAAACTATCTATTGGGGTACTTGCCAGCGTCCATGTGACTGGTATTCAGAGGAGATGTATTGTCCAGCTCTGTGACTTTAAGGAAGGAAACTGCAGGTCTGGGTTCAGAGGAAGGACCTAAACCATTGGCTGCTACCTGAATGGTCGAGATAGTCGGAGTGTCATCATTCATAGACAAGGAGCCCAAAGCTGCAGGGGGGAAACAGGAGAGACATTATAACTATCTAAACATACACTAGGTACACATACTATGCAGTGTTAAAAGCAAGTTATTGCTAAGTTATATTTTCCCTCTTTCTTTATTCCAGTCAGTGCAGATATATGTTAAAACATCCTTTTTTCCTCATGCAACTTGCAGTTGGTCAGATATGAGCAAGACATCAGCTACAAATGTGTGTTCATAAAGATGTTCAGTTTTGACAGCTAATCATATACGGATAAATATGTGGTGGTAACTTAAAAGTGATAAAGAGAATTTACCGCCTTGGTCAACTTGGTCAAGGGTGCTGACATCTAGTGGTTGTGGCGGTGAGAAGGGGAGGGGTGCTGTCTGTCGAGGCATCCCATTGGACAACTGAACTCCACTCACTTCAGCATCTGGTTGAACTGTTACATGAAAAGACCAGATCAACAATTTATTTGGGATGAATAAGAACATTTGAATCATCTTATGATATTGTAGTATGAGTACGACCTCTGAATGAAGTTACCTGATTTAGGAGCTGAAATGTAGTTTAATCTGAGAGGTGAGCTGTGAGTAAAGACAGATCATACCAAATATTTACCAATAAAACTTACAAAATGTAACATTAATTAACATTAATGACAAGATTCAAACATGCAACAGGGATGCTTACCAGCTGTCAGACAAAGAGTCAACAGGATGGGCCAGGAAGTCCCAAAGGAATATAGCATCTCCCACTGAGACCACGCCCAGTTGGTCGGGGGTGAAGCTCACCTGGCGAATGGGCTGACTGTGGCCTATGAACATCTGGTACAGAGAAACACATGTTTAAGTTACTACTGATGGATAAACTGATAATACTCCTACTGCTAAATTAAATAAAAACAACATACTTCCTATGATCATGATGAATGCACAGTTTTTACTGCTCCCACAATTTTATAAGTTGATTAGTCGATAAAGTCATGAACTGCTTGACAGACAATTAATTGAAAACAGTTTTTGATTATTGAGTAATCCATGTTCAATCCTTTGGTTTCCATGATAGTAACTAAATATCTGAGTAACTAAACTGGGTTTTAGACTGCAAGTCAGACTGAACAATACATTTGAATTCAACTTGTACTTTTATTTTTCGAATGCCTTATATACCAAACAAGTAATAGAGAAAATAATCTGCAGATTAATCATTAATGTTGATGTTTATTAGTTTATTACATGATGCCTAAATGATACATTTTTATGCCTTACCTGTCATTGCATTCAGTCAAATTAACAGCTAGACTTAACCTTGGAAAATACATGAAGCAGCAGCAGGGACTTTCTAAAGTTTAGATTCCAGTAGTATTTTCATTCTAAAAGATATTAATTCTACCTGTGAGTTAATATCGAGCTGCATGTTATAATCCCACACTTTCACAGCATTGTGTCCTGCTGTCAGCAGGAATCGACTGTCCTCACTCACAGCCAGGGACGAGCACTGGTGTTTGTGCACCTTAGACACCTGTCAGGAGGAGAGAAGTCCAGTCAGAAAAAAAACACGTATGGTTGGAAAATGAATCAAACGGTTGTGTAGAGACAAAATGTGGTTATGAAAACTCGTACTGCTGTTACTCTCCTCTTTGTTTCTTGTTATCCTTGCAGCTTCTTGTTAGGTAATGCTATTATCTTAACCCAACATCCATCTTCTAATTATTTTCAAAAACCTGTGCCAAACTTACTGTCACTAATATAGACAGTATATTCATTCGCAATCCTGATTCCTACACTTTGAGATCACCATTATCGTGTAGACTGTTTAAATACTCAATTGTGAAAATGCATAATGACAGCAACAGAACAGGTAGGATACAGACTTGGCTACTAAGTGCTGACAAACCCTATTAACGTCTCAAGTAAAATGCTTCATTTTGGACCCTCTGAGCAGCCAATTGATAGATTTCTTAGCACTTAACATGGTCAGCTAATGTGTTCATGTTTGGTAGTGTTACCTCTCGGAGCAGACGGCCTGTCTTGGTGCTGACCCAGAGGATCTTGTTGGCAGTTGTGGCCACGAGCAAGTGTTCAGTGGTGGCCGGAGAGAAGCAGACCTTCAGTGCAGAATCAAGGCGGGGGCTCTCCACGTCCAAAATGCTCACATCTACATGGAGCAACTAGACAGAGACAGAATGGGTCAATGAGGACACTTAAGAACAGGTGATAAGAAGACTATATTAGCTGGTCGGTATGGGAATAGTACAAACATTTTGGTCAATCTTGGGAACATTTGCTGTACGGTATGTAGTCACCATAATTCTGTAATGAAATCTCCTGAACAAGGCCAGAAATGGCATGGGGTTGAAAGGAAACATCGTGCAAGAGATACAGTACCTCATCTAGAGACTGCGAGTCAGCGATCGTGACAATGTACTCTGAGGGACCGACGAAAGCCAGACAGCGGCTGTCACTGCTCACTGCGAGGGCATCTGGAGCGCGCTCAGTGCCTCGGGCCACCGCATTACCTAGCCAGTCAGGGAAGAATGAATCAAACAACGGCACCCGGTATGCTATTGTGTAATTCACTATTTCACTCCATCGATACTGTTCCTGTACGAATGTTTTACAAAATGATTTTGTCGATTTAAGTTCACATTTCAGTGAAGTGCAACTACTGATGTATTGAAATTAACTTGAGGCATGTTTGTGTATACATACACACAACTCTGATCACATTGTGGTCTTCCTCAGAGGCGTTGTAAAGTGCCAGAGAGCCCTGGGAGTCGGCGCTGTACATGAACTCCCCATCTGGAGAGAAGGCAAGACCTATCACTTCACCTCTGTGCTGCCTATAATAGAGAAAATGCACACGTCAATACATGCACACATACAGAGAAACAAGAGCATAAAAGCAGTCATTACCCTCTCTTGGAAGACACAAAGCTTCCTAAAATGCACACGACTGACAAACCAAAGGCATACGAGGTTTGGTACATCAAACCAGACAAGAAATTCCCATTTTCATTTGAAAGTGCAGTTAATGTTGGTTTGAACGCACCTGTGTTCAGCGAGCAGTTTGGCACTGGAGATGTCAAAGACTCTGATGATGCCAGAGCTGAAACCACAAGAGAAGACCTGCTCACTGGGATGGAAGGCCACGGAGCAGGGTCCTTCCTCTGACACAAAATCATACAACTAGGCACAGGAGACACAACAACAGACATTCAGTGAAATGGTACATTAACCAACAGTAACAGAGATAATGTCAATTTCTTTAGTTTAAAGAAAAATTCACACAGCAGTAACTTGTTGATTAATCCCGTTTTTTGCTTTGTGGTTTAGTTTGCCTCTAGGGAGCTGTGGTAGTATTAACCATGTCTTCAGAATGTTTTATAGTTGACTGTAAAAGCCTCTGGTAGCGTTTGATCATTTCTTACTTTGAAGGAACTGAGAATGAGGGGCTGAACACTTAATCATACAGCAACAAAGACAAACTTAAACTCCATAAAACTTGACTAAATGGCCTTGCATGGCCATAGATTTGAGAAAAATCGCAACACAGTGTCTCTAACAATGACAATAATCCACTCTTCTTAATATGCAAATGTGCAAGCACAACTACTATATATTTTCAGGAAAATTGGTCCAAAGTCGTTCCATCATCTTTCTGATAAGAGGACCAAAAAACAAACAAACTTAACCAAAAGAATAACCTCCTTGGCCGAGGTTATGATGAAAAAGCTTAAATTATTTCCTCAAGGCTTTCAGAAGAATTGGCATTATTACTAATAATAGTTACTGAAAAAATCTATGGACCTGATGCAAGGAATCCACATTCCAAATGCGCACTGTGCCATCGGAAGAGGCTGTGGTGAGATGCCGACGGATGCCGTCCACACTGAAGCCGAGTACAGTGTCTGTATGTGACCTCATCAGCGTGTTGTAACCGCGGCTGCTCACATCAAGGAAACCCAGGTTTCCAGTGGAGGTGCCTGCCAAGACCTGAAGGCTGTCTGATGAGACTGACACCACACTCACAGGTCCCTCATGTTCTGGAACATAATGACACATGTGACGTGACGATGTGTGATTGCACCTTTACATCTTATAATCATGGATAGGAAAGTTAATACACAAATGAAATGATCACAATAATACAAATAATGTAATCATGGTGACAAGTTTGTTTAATGTTTGGTTATTGTTTGAAAATTAAGTTTACAGTTTTATATGTTTAAAGATTCATTCAACATTTCTGCCTTCTGCAGACAGTGACAGTCGACAGACAACAGAATTGATGTTAAAGTTTTGGTACTGCTAAAAAAATTGTGATACACGATGAATAACAAAAAAATAGTGTCAATATTCTGCTTTTAAATTTGGTTTATTGGCAATTATTAGTCAACCTAATAAATATTTCCCCCTGAAGACTAGAAAATTACAACCATACATGAACTGAACTGATCTCCTGTGGAGTGGGAACTGCTGTTAGTTTGATGTGGGTAAATGTTATTCCACAGCCCCCCTCTGCCTACCAGCCTCCAGGAAGACGGCAGAAAAATCGAGGGGCCAAAGCCGCAGGAAGCCATCTTCAGAGCCCGTGCAACAGAATGATGAGGACACACTGATGCTGTTGATGGCAATGCCTGGACCTGGGACACAGACATACAAGAACACTCTGATGTCATCACAGGCTCTTTACAAAGTCTTTTCCCCCCCCCCATCTACCAGAAAATATATAAAAACATAATTTAAAACACTTAAAATGACTGATTTCAAACACACCTGTCTTAAAAGTCCATTTCTCCCTACGATCCGCATGCTGCTGCTGTGCAGGCAACAGTCTCCTGACATTTCTGATAACAACTCTGCTGTAGTCGATCTCAAAAATATGCCCACTCCGACTGCTGGCAAATCTGTGGGAGGCCAGTCACAGAGGGAAAATATCGAGCCATTTATAAAGAACCTTTTCAGTAGACTTAGATTAGATTCATATGTCTTCCAATGTTACGTAAAGGTTTGCCCACTCACAGTATTCGATCATCAAGACTTTGGTTAGAAAAGTTTCCCTCCTCAAAGGCAACATCGGTGAAGTCCATTGAGTGGTATTCACCCAGGTTGACTGGACAGGACCGCAGAGTCCCACTCCGCACTCGCCACAGGCGAACATTATCCCGGCCACATGACACCATCCTTAAACCAGGACACCCAAAAATTGTCTCACAGTTCAAACTATTTAACTGTTATGATTATTTTGACAGATATTATGACTGACATATGATTCACGATTAGTGGGGATGATCATTTTTGCATTACAATTTGAATTTTCACTGGAAAAACGTAATATCTCGACTACATTTGTATAATTCGATAAAAAAAGAGCAGATGTGCCAATTTCATCAACATTTACTTTTCTCGGGTCAACAGACGGACCGACATATGCATAAAAATGTTTACAAATATGCAAATATGCACTGTTGGCAAACAAAATAATCAAATAAACAGCCAAAAAACACACAAGAGAGGTACCTCGTATCATCAAAGAAGGCAACCTTCATGGTGTGGATGTCCACATCTGTGTGTGCTTTGGCTAAGATGGTCACCTCTCCACCTTTAGTAACGTTCAGAGTGTTCCACACCACCACCATCTATGTAAGGTTGAATGAGGATAACAAACAGACCGCTGAGTGAAAGACTAATAAGTGGAGCAGTTTAAAGCATTTTAGTTTAAATAATCAGACAAAGTAATGATATTAAGTGTTGCTTAGCATTTTTTAATCTGGATCTAATGATACCTGTGGCTCTCTCTACAGAGTCTGAGCACAGCCAGTGCTAATTGCCTTTAAACACAAATTAAAAATGAAGCCTTTGAATTTTTATGTGGGAAAATTTGCATTTGTGGCACTTACCGTTTTGCAGTGGCTGTCTTTACCAACTCCACAGAGAATACCACTGCCGTATGAGAAGCTTCAAAATGGAAAGAGAACACAGAATACTTAGAATTAGTGTAGACGAACGGTGTTCAACATACGCTTTGACCTCATGAAAGATAAGTGTGTATAGATGAGTACATGTGCATATGCGGATGGTTACCTGAGACAGGATAATGAATGAGCATGAGTCCTAAACATGGCCAGACAGTTTCCTTTGTGGTAGTTCCACACTCGAACTACGCTGTGGTTGCCAGTTTGAGCTGAGGCCAGTACTGTTGTGTTGCCATTAAAAGCCAGTGCAGATACCTACAGAGTAAACACATGATGGATGAGGATGATGCAAAAATCCAATTCCTGTAATGCCAACAAAAATTATGTCTCTTTACTGAATACAACAAGACCAGGAATCGACTGAATCACCAAAGTGTTATATTTAGGATGGTGCCACCACCAGCTGTGCCATCCTACACACTGGCAGGGATTTAGCTGCGGAGGACGCGCAGCACATCAAAGCTCATTTACCTTATCAGTGTGACCAATGAAGAACCTCTGCTGGTTAGAGGAAACCTTCATAGAGACGATAATTGCGTGACACGGGTACACCACTGCATCACCAGATTTGGTCCACAGGACCTATAGTATAATAATGTACAGCAGTTGGTCTTTCTTTCTCTGATGCATTTTGTGACCACCAAACTCAAAATGTATGACAGAGGCCAGTCTCATAAGGGCTTTACTCCAAATAAGCATACATATTTAGTAGTGGCTCCTCCAAAGCCGATGATTCGATTGAGCCTGAGAATTGGGTCTGGAAGCAGCTTCTAACAAGGAGAGCAGAAAAAAAATAAAGACAGAGATTTGTTATGAGCTGTTAAACAAATGATATCTCATCAGCTTGTTCATTTCACCCTCTGCTGTCCTCACTCTTACCTGCTTCCTGGTTCCTTTGGACGAGGCTAGATGGCCAGGATGTGGAACAGGAGTGCAGACAAGCTGAGAATATAACAAGATCAACAGTGTTTCAAATGTTGAACTGCACAAAAGACACAACAGAGTCATGCATTGTGTTGAACATGATGGCAAAAAGATAAATTAATGCTGTTTATAATGGGTTTTTTATGCTTTTAACTTGGGAAAGAATATACAGTCTAGTCAGAGTGAAGCTTCACCTCTTCTTCACTTTCCTCCCCATGTTTGCTGAAGCCATCCTCAGAATGCACGTACACATGAACTCCCCTGTCATCAGAATCACACGGTGGCCTGAATGTGAGCTGGTGTGAACTGGAGCTTGCAGACTCCTGCTGACACTGGTCATCATTATGGCTGAGCCAGTCATCCTTCAGTTGAGTTGACACTACACCCAGATCAGGTATCTTGGTCACCAAGGGGCTTTGATTCCTCGTGAGCTGAGAAGACAGAAGGAGAAAATGGATGGCTCTTAAAAAATAGCACCTTCTAAAAATATATATTTGGTGACAAAGGCTCACACTCAAACATCTACCTTATTTTCACAGACAAAATTCAAGCTAACTGGAATCACAGAGACTTGATTTAAAGTACTAAATGTTCTCAGTCTTACTGATTTTGGAGTGGTGATCTGCTGGATGAGGGACACACGGTCCTGAACCGGTTTGCTGAGGTTGACGGAGCGAGGCTCCTCTCGAATAGGGTTTCTTTGGTTGGAGACACAACCTGAAAAGAGAGGGTTATTGGATAAACATGTGTTTGTCAGAACAGCAGCATCCCACGACTTTTTCTGTAATAGTGATTTTTTCTTTTTAAAGCTCCAATGACTATATTCTACTTTGATGAATACGTAATAAAAATATTTCAAATCACACTTGATACAAAGAATTTTTTTTCCAGACTTCTTATATATACATCTTGACAAAGTTTTCAGGAAAATCTAAAAACAGTCAGGTCCAAGAGAATAGCATGTAAGGGCTGAATGATGAGTAGTGTGATATTTTATGATTAACTAGCCTCAGCCTTGGGATTACCTTTTTGAATGGAGTCAAAGGGCAATTTTGTTCCCTCTGAGGGAAACCTGTTGAGAGGAGAAGATGAGAGATTACATTGCAGTGCAGTGTGACTGTGGTTTTCTTAAATCAGTTATAATATAGACTGCAGATCTTATTTTTTACAAGTGGTGTTCAGTGAAAAAAATCTGAAAGTAACCTAAAACTGCTAGTAGTGATTCTGAAATATCAAAAGGAAAAGGCCTTCTTTAAAATACTATTCTACAGCTACATGGTGATTTTATTGAATTTCTGAGAGTGGCCTTTCACATGGATTTCTTCCGTTATAATAGATGATACTGGCACAAACTAGCCAGCTTTGGTAAGCGGTCGACTTGGGCACTTTACATAAAAAGCTCACATTTTAGGCTGTTGAATCTCTACTGAAGCTGCACTGATGCAGCCATCAATCATGCTGTGACATCAAGTCATCCGTATTTTCACTTGTCACCGAAATGGGGATAAAAACAAAACTAACAACTACCAAACATTGTGGCCCCATAAACGAGAAAAAGCAGTTTAAATTGTATTTAGCTTTAAGCACAATTCAAGTGACGCACATGCTGTTCCCAGGAGAAGACACCATACCTGATGTAATCATAAAGGTCATGCCAGGAGGCTCCCTTGGGCACAGGGAATGACATGTCTCTGGGCATTGGACCTGTTCCCTGAGAAGAGGACAGACCCATCAGTTTGGCTTCACTGAAGGAAACCCCTGTTGAAAGAGAAAAGAGCGGTAGAAGGGTGAAGTAAAATGTCATGCTTGAATTGAGAGGTATGTAGTCTATTCAGAAATTGGATCGAACTTGACACAGAACGATAGGTATGTAGAGAACATTTTTTGCTAGTAGAGGATTTTCAGAGCGCTCAAGATATTCTCAGTATTCAGTGCATTCTACCAAAGGAGATGTCTGGTCTTTGAAATGAGAGGTTTGAATAAGCAGGGGGTTATAGATTGATAGGGCACTTTAATGCTACAATAACAAAGCTACATTTTTCTCTTCTTTAAGTGCCCTTTAATAAAAGATCACTATAACACTAAAACATCTCTCTTATTCTCAACATAACATCATCGCAAACTAGTGGAAAACCAACAGCAGTATTCTCACATAGACAGAAAGTGTAAATATAGATAATATGTACTGTCTATGTCATTATCATAAAAAAGGAAAAATAAGCAGCTATAGTTTCAAAGAGAAATTACATTTACAACTAAATCTCACCTGGATCGAGCAGCAGGTCACTGGTAAACATGTTTTTCACTGCCATGTTGGCACAAAGCTTGATGCTCTTCACATGACTGTAGCAGCGGTTGAGGTAGACAGAGAGTGTATACTGCAGATCCAGCATAAGACAGGTCCAACGCACTGAAGTGGGAGCAGGATCCACCAAACCTGGACCACAAAAACAGAGATAGAGAGTACTGTAGCAAGACATGCACAATTATTTATATTATGTACAATATACAGTGAACAAGAAAGACATATGCATGTGAACAATGGCTCATGTATACGAAAGCATTGCTTCATGTGTGTGCATGAAATTTACCATGTCTTGCGGATTTGGCCGTGCTTTCATAGACCGAATCCTTTGCAGCTCCGCACAGGAAAGGAAACTGAAGCCAGGTAGCTGTGGCCTTGAACTCTTTGAACATGTTGGAAAAGGAGATACGTACCACCTGGCCCTCCTTCACATCCAACACACAGAGAGAAGGAATTGGCCATTTAATTCTATCTTCACGTGCAACAGGCATGGAATTATTTAATATGAGTCAAATCAATTACCTACATAATTACATAAATTAATAAAACCCAAAGGTGCAACTTGTGTTTTCCTCCCACACAGTTGGATGATATTTAAAGTGAGACCATGTAGAGTACTTTCAGAATTTCCGTCGGATTTAAATGCCAACACATTAAAAAAGGCACGCTTCAAAATGTCAAAGAATCGCAAAGAAAGATGAAATAATTAGTTATGAATGTTAGAACAAAAGTAAACAACATAGATGTATCAAAATTCTTGATTTCATCACACATACACACGCCTCAGATCAGTGCACAAAATCAGATCATTACCTCTGCAGAAACATCCAGGTGGACCACAAAGTATTTGCCAGGGGTGGGCCTGAAGAGAAGGCAGAAGTAGCGTCCTGTCAGCCCCAGAGACCCGTTGCAGTTTTTGGGCATCAGTATGTAGCTGTTGGCAGGAACAGGACCCTTGATCTGGAACACTGAACACCTCAGTGTCTTGTTCTGGGGGGTATCATGGAAGGTGGACATGAAACAAACTAACTTAAGTTTGAATACTTATAGTTAAAGTGATAATCCACCCAAAGTAGGTCATCCTGTGTAGGCTTGTACATTGGCAAGGAGGACTAAGACAGCAGCTTTTTAACTGTTAGGACAAATTAAAACTAAAGATGGAGAGCAGATAAAAAGATTATCTTGAGGTATTGTTTTGAATGTTTGTTTGCTTTTATAGCGGTTTTGGTTTTTGGTCCCTATTGGCCTACTTGTAGCTGACAAGAAAATCAAGCAAAGCCCTAGGACAAACCTTTCAAGCCTACAGAGGTGTTTAATATTGAAAAATACAGTTGGGGGTTCAGGTATAAGTTGACATATGACAGTTATAGTGTGCAGATAATTTACCGTGCATGTTGACACATCTCCCTCTTTTGCCGACCTTTTCCAGTCTTCAACTCGGAAGTGTTTGAATATGTTGACGTAAGGATGCTGCCAACCTGCAAAGTCAAAACAAGCTTCATTGACACCTGTTGTTTCAAGTTATGGCTGATATGGCTGATATCCCAGTCTCTGTTGCTGTATACTTTAATGTATGTAACGCAACTTCAATTGAATGTTCATATTACCTTTGGAGGCCATTGCTAGCGAATGTCGCAAATGGAAAGATCCACCTGTTGATGTCGGAGTCTTGCTGCAACTTGTTTAAACTCCTGCAGCTAACCTTAGTGTACATTTAGAGATGTTAGCTAGCAAACACGCAGCTAAATGAGCAGGAAAGCTCCTTCTCCGTTTCCCAGCGGTCAACACAATAAAACCTTTTGATTCACATCATCATGAGATGCGAGGGCTCCTCCAGTTCTCCTGGATTCAAAGTAAGTAACACTTTATGTCTGATATGACGCCAAGCGCTCACAGTTGCAGTTATGTCCTTCCCGCTCCAGCCTCCGCCGTTGCCAACGACAGTGCGACGCTCATGACGTCGGTGCGTTGCTTTCCATGGCGCTTCTGGGTAATGAAGTTCATAGAACAAAAGGAGTACTAAAAGAGAAACTGTAGCTTTTTGGTATCAAAAAGGCTATAAATTACCACACAAAGTATGTAAGAACACACTGCATATGTAGATTAACTTCAACCCTTTCACTTCCTGTTGAATGTACCATTTTTGTTTACCAGCCTACTGTTAATGATGCCAAGATCACCCCACACACGTATGTCTTAGAAAATGACAATATAAACAAATATCCTTTCAATTATTCACAATTTTATATCATACGTAGTAACAATTACTTACATACAATTTACATATTCACAACAAACCACATAATCTTAAAAAAAAAATCACAGTGAATGCAAGAATGTATTCAGTCTGAATCTGTATTTACAACATTTGGGAGTGACTCTACAGGGTCTTGAAGATGAATGATGAAGGACACTTGCATTGCTACAGATGATTGTCCGACGCCATCTTGATCCCCACACTGCAGGTTGTTGTCTCTATTTACCACTGATGGACAGTGCAGCAAAGAATCCTCAGGCTGCGGTGAAGTCGGCTGAACTTGACGTCTTAAAATCAGTGAACTGTCAGGAGTAGGCGAACCATCTGGCATTGCCCTTGCCATTGTGCCAGAGGATCTGTTGCGCTCTGGTGCCGTGGTGATGGAGAAAGTGTCTACTCGAGACTCGAGCATGCCTAGTCACTGTCCACAGCATGCAATCTCAGCCTCTATCCTCCAGCTACGTAACTTCCTCTTGAGCTCTGTCCTCACCTGCACCCAGAGTGAAAATGAGCCATTTCAGAGTTAATGTGCCATTTTGTGACTTTCTCCAGTGTGATTGAATGGAAACTGGAAAAGTCATTCATCGTGGTATTGATCAAATTATCATTGTTGTGATTGGTACAAATGGCCAATCAATACCTTCTGTGTAGAGAAAAAATATGAAAGGAGATTATGAGATGAAACAACGAACCTCTTTGTTGGCGTAGCAGTAGAGCACCGCCACCAGAAGGCCCTGAAAATATAAAGAAAAGCCCAGTTAATTTAAGGAATGTATATGATATCTGTCATACATGAACACATTAGATAATTTTTAGATAGTTAAATTATCTTATAATGTCAGACTCTCTCTTGAAACCTACCTGAAATGAATTGAGAAAAAGGGTGAAGAAGACCTTAATATAGCGCAGAATGCCTGTTGTCTGCTCATCTGTAGCAAAAATGAATATGATCTCATGAATCCCAAACAAAGGGACGAGGGTAAGGGTTGCCTTGGCAAGCCTACAAGGACAAAGCAGACAGCAGAGCAATTAGTCACATAAGTATTAATTTATCTGTCTACGTCTTTGTTCCCTCTCCCACAAAAAAATTATCAATGCTTTTCTTTGAAAAACAGAGTCATGGCCATAGCTTGGGGGGGAAAAAATAATGAGTTAAATAAATCTAATTCATCATCATCACTGAGAATATGCTGAGACAACTTGCCGAAGTTTATAATCCGGGTATTCACTCTGGTTGTTGGCTCTTAATTTGGAAAGAATGACCTTCAGGATCTTCATGAAAATCAGAAAATTGATCTGTTGATCAGAAGATAAAAATAGATATAAATAGATATAAAGTATTACATCATAAATTATACAGCGGAGTCAAATGATGACACATGCAAGTAATCCAACATATAACTGCAATCACTATTTGCATGCTTACAAGTGAAGCAAAAAGAATTGGGAAACGAATGATCCACCAGTAGTTCATGTTCTCATTGAAGGCCCAACACCTGCAAGGACAAGGCTCATGTTACTATTTCTCCCCTGTCCAATCTGGATCAGTTGGGTCACGGGGTTGACACATGAAGTGATCACACATGTGCTCACACCTACTCTTTGTTTTCTTTATATAGCTTCATCACTGCCCAGGGAACCACAAAGAGAAGTGGCGTTCCTATGGAAAAATCAGTTAAGAATGCTGTTTCCATAGTATCAGCTGTAATTACATGTACTTGAGAGGGTCGGCAGTATGGGAGGAAGAAGTGTCTACTGTTGCAATGTGTCTTCATATGTACAGTATGTACTGTTTCTCTAGAGTGAGATGGTTTTTGATGTAATGAGAGATTCTGATCATCTCCCACAAATTTAGGTTATGAGTCCCAGAAACAGAGATGAAACTTACCCCAGCCAAGACAGATGTAGGGTAAGTATTTGGTGCTGTCGATGAACACCGAGGCAATAAGCACAGAGTACAAATAAATTGCCTCTCCAAAGAACCAATAGTGATTGGCCAAGACACAGTACTGCATCATCACCTGTGCTATCCTGCAGCCAATAGCAGCCTAGAGGCAGTGGTGATACAAATAAAACATGTTTAAGGCTGATGTTTAAACTTGCCAAGTATCATAATTTCTTTCTTAATTTGTCATTTTTAGCTGTGATTTTCAACACATGGACAATTTTAAACCATCATGACCTACCTGATGACTGAGCATCTCTTTCACGTCAGTCTGTTTCATGATCTCTCTTCCCCAGTGGCGTTCCAGCATGGTGTCCTTAACGATGACAGATACAGCTCGCAGGATGAGCGACAGGAAGAGGTTTGCATGAATGTAGTTCCTGGTGCAATGCAGCTTCCTGTCAGGTAACATGAAGGTACCAAAAATTTGAATTTTGCGTATCAAGGCTTTAAAGGGTAACTCCACCTATTTTACAGATTAAAGTGTGTTTACTGGTCTTGGGGAATATTGCTGCATATATGAAAAAAGTATTATTAAACCTTTTATGTCTCCAGAGGACGCTGTATGTAATCTGATAATGTACATAAAGCTGCCTCCAGTGATGTCACTCAGTGACAGAGTTGCATTGTGGGTAATGTAGGCACCATGTTTTGGAAAGGAGCAGGAATGCTGGGAAAAAAACAGCGATATCTCTGGTTCTGCTGTATCCATGTTGGTCATTTGTTATTAAACCATCCATAATGATATGCAATAGTGTTTTAGGAGTGCAATGTGTTACCCACAATGCAACTTAGCCACTGATTGACATCTGTGAGGTAACTGTGGGGTATCTGATTTATATCTAGAATTAATGTTACACTGTTAAATCCAATCTGTTAGACAGCTTACCTAAAGCTCAGAAGAATGATGAGAGCAGTTATAAGTGTGAAGAGGGACATCGAGTAGCCGACAGTGTACAACATCCTGAAGCTCACCATCAGTTGTTTGAACCACAGCTGTAAAGAGACAACATAGACAAGAGAGAGACAAGAGAGACACGTAAGATATGTGAGTTTCATGGAAGATGTGACTGTTGTATGGAAAACTTGTCACGGAAAAAGAGGGAGAGGTTAGAGTTAAAAGCCAATAACCCATCAGACGTCTTGGTTGTTAACACACAACATTTTGCAGACAGGAGACCTTGAAGTCTAGCCATTTTCGGATGTCAAATAACAATCAAGCCAAGTGCTGGTAATTCATGTTATTTTACCCTACAGAGCATCTCTCCATCAAACCCTAATGGTTTACTTAAACTATTTTGATATTTTTAGCTTATTTTCTTTTTGTTTGTTTTTTTTCCACCATGAAAGTTTTCTTTGAATCTTTCAAAAGTTGCTTTCAAAGTTGATAAAGATAAGTAGACAAATACCTCTATTGGCATTCAAACTCATCTCAGTACCTCACCTACTTCGGAGTTTTTTTCTTTTCCATTTCGTGTTTACATGATGACCTTGGTCTGACAAGAAACAACCCCAGTTTCATCAGTGCAGTGTAGGCTTCACGAAAGAAACTATCTTCCTCAGTAGAGAATACGTGTCATACAAATGTTTGAGTGACAAGAAGTGCTCACGGTCGAAACAAATTAAGCCCCGAGCTGGAGACATTTTTAGTCGCCCTACCTCCTGAGATGTGACCTCTTTTTCCTCCTCACACTGGGTCAGGTCTCTCCACACCTGCCCGCTGTCATCTTTCTCCCAGAGGCCGTCAGAGCCACACCGTCGAAGCACAACACCGTGGGACACTGGAGGAGAAACAGTCATTACCCGCTTACTCCTAATTAGGATCCCAAGGGATTGAAACTAATAGCAACACACAGTGGGCAGAAGACAGGTTGAGTGCCTGGACAAGTTATCATTCAGGATGGAGCAACTCCCCTAACATCTGCACAATCAGTATCACCACACATCAAAAGCATGCTCAAGAGGAAACTAACAGGATCACATTTATATTTCAGCTTACTGTTCTGTCAAAGTTAGACTGACTGAAAGTGTGGTTTACCTTTATCATACCAGGGCAGGTAGAAAGGGCATGAAATGTTGACCACAGAGCCGGCAGGAGTATCTGGCCAGCAGGCATATCTGTCAAATGTCCTGTTACAGAACAAGCCCGCTAGAAAGGCAAAAAATAAGAAACTGAAAAGATTTTGTTACTCAAAAAAAAAAAAAAAAAAGCCATAGATGATAATTTCTGGCACAAATATAAATGGCATAATTTCAATTTTCTCTCTTCCTGTATTTCCATCTCTTGCCATTAACCCTTTTACACGATGATGGAGTAATAAATGAATGAAGTTTTCCGTACCTTGAATGAGCGGCTCATTTTCTATCATTTTCACACAGTCGTCTTTATACTGGACCCACCTCAGATAAGTCTCCTCCAAGACTTTCCCACTGGCCATTTCAATCTGTTAGACGAAGACAAACATATCTTCAGAAACACTTTTCTTCACTTTTCAAGTTTTCTTAAAAGCTGTGCCGAGAGGCTACTTTTTAAGTCATTTTTGTGTGTCGTACATTATTAAAGCCTACCTTTGGCAGTTCGAGAAACAGCAGGCAGATCAAAGTTATTACATCTTGTGTCCTATTCATCGCTGCAGACATGTTCTTTCTGATCCAAAAAGACTGAGAGGAGGAAGAACAGAATGGTTTTGACTACGTCTTATTTGTTAAGCTCAGCAAGCGTCACTGGAACACTGTACCACCAGCTGCACCTCCATCGCGAGAAGATGGAGCAAGTGGGTGCCTGTCGCCTTGCAATAAAACATTTGAATTATCATCAGTTTTCAGCACAATTACGTTTCCTTTCACAAGCACTGAACTTTTTAACCCATGCCAAAATGTAAGCACCAAAGGGAATATTCTGCCACTTGGGCCTATATCTAGACAAAATGAGCCCATATGTAGATCAAATCTGAGGACTATTTAATATTACTGTTTAATTAAACTATTCAAATGTAAATTATATCAAAATTTAGAATAAAACATGCACAAATGGGGGAACCTAGCGGGGCAGAATATATTATTTGGTGCATAAATCCACTGGAGTGTACAGATGTATTTCACTCAGAAAAAAATGTAAAGTCATGATTTAAGTAGGCAATTCTACCTGTCTTGTTTTCTGAGATTAAGAGGATTTAACAGTAATTCCAGGGGTTCTTGGTGTATCCCGCCTTCCCTCCTCCATTTTGACTCTTTGGGACGTGGTACTGCAACTTAAATGGTTAAAAATGGTTTCAAAATATCTGTCCACTGTAGTGGATGCCAAGCATGAAAGGGTTAAACTACGAGACATACATGCACCATGCTCCAAACTGACACACCAGCACTGCCTCATTTGTCTTCAAAGACAACCTTTCACCAACAGAATAATATCAAGGAGTCTGTGATCACTCTGAAACTAAATGTGGCTTCTACTGTCTATCTATCTATCTATCTATCTATCTATCTATCTATCTATCTATATTACCATCATAATTATTGCCTGAAGATTTGGCTTCTACAGTAGCCAGTCTGCTAACGGCTCTGACATCTGCTTAATCATCAGCGGACGAGGTCTGGTGGGGGGTCTTGCTAGACCCTTTTAACCCTGAACCCCACTTAGACTATGAGTGATGTATGAGTGATTTTGAAGTCAATGATTAAGAAAAAGATAACTATTACTCTTTGAAACAGGAATGGAATAGATGACAGAAATGTAGCCCATGTGTTACATTAATGATTGCTGTTTTAGTGGACCCTCATTTTAACAGCCATTTCCTCATGTCACCTAATTCCTCCTGCAGCAGCTTTCTGAATGGCACAGACAATGGTACAGTATACCGCAATGTTGTCCGAAATGTTGCTTTTGATTTGCCCCACTTGTCAAAAAATGTGATTTATATTGACATGTTTTTATATTAGCAGTGTGGTCTATAACAGTGATGTGTCCCTGGATAAAACCCTGCTACTGTATAGTGGAACCACATTTATTTGCAAAACAAGCTCAGAGGGTCCGCTGTCCCCACCATCTGTGACGGAGCCACCTCAGGCTCAGCGCAGCCTTCGTCAGTATACCAACAGACTGCCAAAATACAGATTTGATTTGTCTCCTGGTAGAAGGTATTTGACAGTCATTGCCTGTGGCAGCTCGAGGAATGAGATCATATCAGGCTTGGTTTCTTGTAAGGCCAGGAGCTGTCCCATGTGGAGCTCTCCCCTGCTCTATAATGGCAGGCAACATAATGTGAGAACTCGATTACCATCAATATGCAATTATCAATAAGTATTGCATTATTTTCTTTTTTCTTTATTTTCTTTCTATTTCTATGATTTTGCCTGTTTTATGAGTTTTTGTGTTTTTACATTTTCTGTTCTGCTTTCTTGATTTGACTCACTGGTTGAATAATTGCTGTAAATTCCCGTATATTTGACTCATAAGGTTGTTTGCATTGCTCCTGTGTGGCTTGCGTAGCCTGCCTTGTCATGATTAACAGGTAGTGGAATTTTAAAAGGTTTTCTGTTGTGTGACTAAACAAGCAGACCGGTAGTTTCACTGTCATTGCTGGTGATGCCAAGCTGGCTCAAGCAGTGTCATGTCATCCATATTATGTGGTTGTAATAAGAAGAAACCTAAGACAAAGATGAAAGAAGACTAAAGATAGCGACTACATCATCTTCAATTTATTTTGAAATTATTAGTTAATATTTAAATACTTTTTATAAATATATTTTTTTGTATATACTAGCAAAATGTGATCGAATTATTTATAGCCTAGATTAATAAATACATTTGTAACCAAATCTATCCATGCCTAATTTTATTGTATAATTAGTTAGTGTATCACTTAGTGAAACGCTTTATTAATCTATTTTTTCCGTGACACTTCTGGTCCTCCATACCATAGCAGGATTACATGAACCAAACCTGGCTCCTGAGCAATTACCTGACGCACTTTTACAGTTACAGGCTTCTTTCAGTACTTCAAAACAGTTGCATTGAAAAATAGGCATTACGTCCTCCACATTCTGCAAAAAGTTGCCTATAAAGACAGATTTTATTTATTATATGTTGCATTTTTTTTCGAAGTGCAATGGCGATTTAAAAAACCTATACAAAAAATAAAGATGATTCTTTTTAATGGCTATCATAAGGAAAAAAAACATTGTGCATGCACGAAAGCTATCTCCAATGTTAATTAAGTTTGTGTTTTTACTTACATGTCAACGCTCTCACATTTCCCATGAGATGTATGATGCGTTTTGGATAAATACACCCCTTCAATTTCCCCTTAGGGACATCTTCCGGATAAAACAGTTGCAGTGGTCTACTACCATGAACAAACAAAAGAGAACAACAGAAAAACAACAGCACTTACAGATGAAGTGTCCCTCGGAGAGAAGAAAGCTGCTCTCACAGATGCGTTGTGTGCTCCGTCTTAAGCGCGACGCACCTGAACATGGTCTGAGCAGCAGGTCTGTCCGCGACGCTCCCTGCAACACCGAGTGCTGTGAACTCACCCACTTCTCCACTGGTGTTCATCGTTACTGTCCGAGCTAGAGCACATTTATAAACAAGCATCTCTTCAATAGAGCCTAGGTTGTTCAAAAACTATCACTTGTTTAATATATTTATCCATTCAGTGCACGCGAAATGAGCGAGAACGTGATATGTTTGCGTTTTCTCTAAGCTCAGTCGCAGCGGGGAAAGGGTGCAACTAACTATCGGGAATGGAAAGAATGCAAAAAGAAAAGAGAGAGAAAAAAACAAAACGTTAATCCAGGTGTAAATTAGTCAAAATCGTCTTTGATCAAACTATTGTGTGCAATGAAGCACATCTATGGGAAATGTATTTGGAGGATCACTCATTCACACAGAGAACCAACTTAACGTCAACTGCTGATATGAATATGTGAACATATGGGACTTAAAGGTGCAATATGTAATTTGAAGAATTTGCCACCTGTGTGTTTCTTGATGTCTTCCTACTTGTTTTCAATGTCTTTTAAATGCAATTTTTTAATGTCTTTGAGTAGTTGCCTTGTGTCTGAATTGTGCTATGTAAGTAAACTTGACTTACAGAGCTGGCAACAGAACTGGGGTCAGTAGCCTCCATCTTTGACATAATGTCAAAATTGATATTTCTTCACATTCTCTTATTAATTTTTCAATGTTTTAACTGTAGTCCTTACATCGATATTAGCCTATATTGCACCTTTAATCGGCATCATGCAGTGACACCTTCACCAACTGTGGTTTTTACAGTTATTTAACTGCTCAAAAACTTAAGAAATACAATTACAAATAGGATGTCTGTCTGAAGGAAATTTGGGGATTAGCTGCAACTTTAAGGATTTGCTTTTATTTCAGAATTAAGATAATCTGTATTTAAAGTGGCAGGAAAATAAAGGCCCCAGAACACTGTTTTGAGAGCTCAACGAAACCATGTGTCAAGAATTTAAAATGCTAATGAGTGGTGAGCATACCTAAATCTAGACCCTCACATCCTCAAGCAATGCAGCACAACCAGATCTCTCCACTGATGGTCATAGATCTATTTCACCTATACTGGGTAGCAATAAGGCAGGTCTCTTGTTGCCCAAATGCAGCCAAGTAGCATTCAAAGTTCCTCTTCATTATTTTTAATTGATTATTTTTCATAATTTGCCTTTCATCATTATTTGACAGTGGAGACAGAGTGGAGAGGAAACAGGGCTGAATGTTTTTAGTTACATGGTCTGTGTCTCAGACCACTGGGCCACACAAAAAAATATATATTATTTTTTATGTAAATTCATATAATTGATTTAATATATTTCATTTTGAAATAACGTATGAGTGCATTTGGCAAATTTGGATACTTCTGTAGACACAAATTTGGTGAGTTTTAACAGGCCTTAAATCTCACCCATTTCTGACTTACTGTACATGAAAGCACTATTTCCGCCAACATTTGTGACATTTTGTTTAACAATGTGATGTTGCAGTTGAATATAATACATTTTTTTCATTACAATTGATAATATAAGCTTAATAATTTGAGTGAAAAGTTGAATCTTTGAAAAATACACCTGGATTTCAGAATATCTTAGTATCTGATCTGTCCCCCTTTAGCTTCAATGACAACATGCACTCAGGCTGGCATGGACTCCACAAAATTTGAATCAAAATATGATTTAAAATATATATATGTGTATATATATATTTGATTGTTACTCAGTGTAGAGAAGTGCTTAAAACTGTTACAACTGCTTTTGGGGGGCGTACATACCCGATATATTACCATCTGTAAAGTTAACATGGCAAACGTGTTGGCGAACAGTTGCTTATCTATGGAGAAACTGTGGACCCACGCGCAGAAAACAAACTAGGAGGCAGATGAGGATTAACAGGTTTATTGTGATGGTACTGCTGATGGAGATGGGTTGAGAAGATGGGCTGGATTGTGACATCAGAGGGAAAAGGATGAATGGAGAATGGCAAGCATGGTGTTGCTAGTGTGGGTGAGTTGGCAGGCAGGCTGAGATCTGAAACGGGGGATAGTATTCAAGAGTCAAAACTAACTTGAAACCTGAGCGTTCAACCATCTGGTGATGAGTAGGAGGAAAGCCAGAGCTGATAAATGCAAGGTGATGAATCACTTGTAGACAGGTGGGGAGGTAGGCAGGAGCTATTCAAGGCAGGAATGACACAAACAACACTGATAAGTAAACAGGATTGGGGGGAACACAGGAAGACACAAGACAGAGACAGGGACATGGCAATTAGTTGAATTCAGTGTTTGTCCACCTGTTGAATGTCCAAATTCAACTCTTCTAGCTCAAGTGGGGGAAAACCATGGTGGAAGTGAACCAAAACAGTAACGTTGTGTTTCTCATACACTGATCCATGCATCCATCCATTTCGAAGTCTTACTCACAAACCTAACTGAACAAAGATCTCATCAAGGGACCTGCACATGATGGAAATTTTACCTACAACTATGCCTCTAGTGACGGAAATGATTAGAAGTGGAAGTAAATGTGGCATTGGTTGTTACTGTGATCACCAATCATTTTGCTCCGATGCTCAGTGTGTTATAGACCACTAAGTTATTGCCTTGGTCAATCAATCAGATGGGACACAAAGTGTTTGTTGAAGGCTGACCGGTGCTCACAGGCAGGGGATGCAGACATTGAGGTCCTCTTAAAGAGTCTTACTTTGTATCAACCTTTTTTAATAGAATAATCCGGTCAGCTGAGATCACACAAACATCAGAGACACAAGCTTTCAAATCATTTTTGACACTGGGGCTGCCAGATGTACTGATTAAAATGCAACCCTCCCAATTTTTAAGCAGCTGAAACAACATGACAGTGACACACTCAGAGTTTCAGATTGGATTGTCAAGAAATAAAACTTTAAAAGTGATCACTGTGAATTAAATTCTAACACCTTTCAGAAAGACATGAAGATACATCAGAAGAACAGATTGCTATTTTAGAAAGCAACTGTTACACCTGACACACGCACACATTTTAGTTTCCCATGCAAAACCCCAGGATCACCTTTAGCTTCCTCAAAGTGGTTGCGAGTCTTTTTGGGGTTCTTATTAACATAACAAGCACAAGAGTTAACTAAATTATCATGTTTGTGTAAGAAAATTGTTCAATCAAGCTTAAAATGACTAACAACAAAATTATCATATTTTGCACATCATATTTATATAATCTGTGAATGAATTGTTTGGACTTGATTCAATAGCTAACTTTACTGTTGTTAACGTATAGTTTGGGTGCCCATGCTCAATCTTTTTGAAAACTTTAAAGGTGCAATATGTAAGAACTTTAGTTAAAAACATGAAACAATTATGGCATTATAATGTCTACGTATATTGTGCTGATAGATGTTAACTGAAGTTAGCATGCTAACCAGCTAGCCCCGTCCCGTCCTGGTCCAAAGCTCCTGTGGTGCTCCGAGCAGCTAGCTGCATGGCTAACTAAGCTAACAAGCTAGCGGCAGTTACTCTGGTGATATGCTGTCGCCTGTTTGTTTTGTGTGAATACAACAGGTGGACATTTTTTTACATATTGCACCTTTAAACATTCAGCTTATTAAAGAGAGGTTGAATGTTTTGGACAGTTAATGTTTGTCATTATAGTTAATAGAATCAAGCAGCAAAATGGCACTTTATTGCTATACCATTTATACTGTTGAATCCCGAATAGTCTACAAATGACAGGAATACACAGGAATTCAAAAAGAAGCTTTAGTATATTATCGGTTTATTGTGTTAGTTGGTAAATCAAGATTTGATATAATGAAAGCATAAATTGAAGCTCATTACAGCGCAGATGAGTAAATTAAATAAGAAATTTGAAATGTGATTGAGTTAGCAAAAAGTGCATTTCATCACAATGTCTGGGAACTCAAATGATGACAATGTTATGAATTAACTGGCTGAGCATACCAAGTCTCTTTGTCTACCTTTGTCTGACAGTCCTGAATGAAGCCCTCCGAAGCAAAGGATATTTTTAGAAGAAATTAAATCAGTGGCATGGAAATTTATAAACAGCCCACAGAACAGTAAAAAGGAAGTGAACACTGGCAGATGTCTGTATTTCTGACCTATTAAAATATCAGCCTTTTCTTACCATTAATTTAAATTAAATTAAAGGATGCTGAAAAACTGCCAGTCACCTCCTCATAATTGCTTTGCCTGTGGCTTTTCAATTTAAAAGGGAATTGATAAACGTTTCGGAAAATATGCAAATTCACTTTCTTGAGTTGGAGTTAGATAAGAAGATCGACTCCCCTCCCAAGTCTCAATATGAAGAGACAGCCAGGAGGCCATTAACTTATGACCTCGGAAGTAAGAAGTCAGAGCTGGATATGAAGTCATACCCAACTCGACCGCGTTCAAGCAGAAGAAGTCGGGAAATCTCTTCTGGTCAGGTTAGCCATTGTTAGCATTCCCAGAGCATACAACAATACATTACAGGGTATTTAAACCAACATGTCTACAGATAGAAGTTGGACAGTATTGTGTGTAAGAATATTTAACGAGAAGACAGAATTTCTAATAAACAGTATTTTCTACGGCTTTCACAGCTGTTGATTCACAGAGCAGCCATCGTGGACTTGTGAGGTGGATCTGACTTTCCGAGTCAGGAATACAACTTCAGATGGCGTTTCCATTGAAAATGCGTTGAAATTACTTTTAACTCAGAAATTCTGACTTCCCAGTTCAAATGGGACACACCGTTGACTCAATTAAAGACTGGAAACAGGGAGAAACAGGGAGAAACGGCTAGCCTTGCTCTGTAAGTAACAAACTGCCTTCCAGTGCCTCCGTTTAATGAGTTGTTTTTGCACTTTTCTGTACAGATTTTTGAAGATTTGTTTACGTTTGGACACTAGCTTTACATGGTTTGTTAGACAGAACGATCTTAGTTGTCCTGTAAACACTGATTGAACAGACACTGATGGACGAACCATCTTTCTATCACCGTCTATCACTAACTTCGATCAGATCATTAGTGCTACCAGCAGAGCCTGTCGGTAGAATAGTTTTCCACTAATAAAAGCCTTTAATGCTACAGCAGCATCCATGCTAACCTTTTGAGGAGCAGGCATTGTTGTTTTCAAATGAATGGTTCCTTCTCCTGCTGGTTTTACCCATTATCATATACAAGGACGTTGCATTAAATCGGTTGTATAGGTTTTCAACTGACAGTAGTTCTTCCGAGGACGCTGATTGGTCAAAACCACTGTAAGTGCACAGCCAGAAGCCAGGCAAGATGGATTGTCAAGATCACATGATCACATCCATCTCAAGGTAAAGGCTTGTTTGTTTCGCCTGTTGCATTCTCTGTGTACATTGAAAGTACAGTTTATAGACTTAAGACTAGATCTATATGAGCTTCATATATGAGCTCCTTGAGATTGACAGGTTAGATGTTTGTGTTTTGTAGAATGAATGCTTCTCAGATGAAACCACCGGTGCAATTAGATTTTCTCTCATGTTTTGTTTGCTGTTCTCCCAGAGAAATTATTGCATTGTCAGGATCTCTAGAGATAAGTAAGGTTGAGGAGGGTCTGAGCACAACCTATCTGGGGATGTTTTGGGATTTATATCTTCATTCTAGTTTTGATTTGATTCTTTGATTCTCTCTGTTGTCGCCTCTCAGAGCTAGACCTCAGTTGAACTTTATTTGTTGTTTTCGTGAATTGGAAAGCCGTACAGAAGCCGGGCTGTCCACTCTGCATATTAAAACTAACTGTTGAAATGATATGAAGGAATTGAGGGGACATGAGGATAATTTTTTTGTCTGCTGGGGCCACTCCGAAGGCCGAGAGTGGGAAGAACAGATGCTGGATGAATGAGAGACCTGAAAAGACGTGGCAGTTCTGATTAGACCCAGGAACAAAGCTTGATTTTTACGAGTGGAGAATTAATTCCATGTCTCTCCCTCTCTAAATTAATACGTGGATCTGTGACAGAAATGAATATGTGACTCAAACGGATGTTAAAAGGCTTAGATGTCATTCATTCCAGAACCATCAATTTTCACATGACTCCTGGTAGAAAAAATAAACACGTGTCCACAGTTGAATTATATTTATTGCCACTGAGACACGACATATGTAGTAAGACCTTTTAGTTCAAACGTCTTAAATGTCACCGGCTAACTGAAATAACTGAAAGTGCAGGGTAAAAGCAGGAAAAGGGTAAGTGTGACCAATAACGGTAACAATAGCCCAGTCAGCCGTCACTGAGTGACCATGTACAAAACCAGAGCCTCGGAACAAGCTCAACCTTAATGGACTGAAGCCATCATTAATGTAAGAAAATACACCTGTGCTTTTCCTGCTCTGACATGTCAAAAAGGGCACTTTTGCAGCATTTTTTTTCTTCACATGGGTGCTCAGGAAGGACTCACTGAATGAGCTGTAGCTGCTGGAGAGCATTAGGTACTCACAGTTTACTACAAATAATGGCACAGTACATTTACCTTTCAAACGTGTGTCTTTGATGAGTTTTATGGTGAACATAGTGGGCTTTTAGCTACACAGCTGTAGTTTGTGGAGAGCAAAACTGAGCTAATATAAGAGTGAATAATAGACTTACAGTAATGTGTCAGGTGGCTATAAACACCACTCCAAATGCATACTAGTCAACTTTTTGCGAAGATGTTTTTCATATTACCACTATAAGCAAAGATGCACAGGTGTATCCTTTGCAGAGGTCCTTTAGCACCTATGACATAAAGAAAGGCATGATACAAACAGTTGGAAAGCAATCATGGTGGGAGCTGAAGTTGATTATTTAAGATGATCAAACGCACAATTGAACTGCCCTCTACTGTTTGTGTATGCTAATCTACAGTAACAACATTCCTTAATGACATTTCACCTTGATATTATTTATGTCACATTTTGCCATGTTATGAACTGAAGTAAATATATAGTTTGTCATGAACACTGTTATGCTCATCTGACAGATAATAAAATACACCCGTATTTTCCCTCCGCTCGCATTGCATGTGGAGGTACTAACCCGTGAGGATTGGAGGAGAGGAAGCGAGGAGAGGAGGCAAGAAAAGGAGTCGAGGATGTATAAACTGTTGAGTTGAACATGTCAGTATTGTGTTTCCAGTTGTTTTTACTGCCCTCAAGTGGCCAAACAAAATAAGTTAATGGAGGTTTAACATAAGACACATGTTTCAGGTAAGACTTAGTAACTAATGATCAAGTAATTAGTAACTTATAAATCTACTCAGTACGATGTTGATGAAGGTTCACTTCTCAGTCATACAGGTAATGGTAATTCTAAGTGCTATATTGTAGGCAACTGGACTTGTTTCAGTTTTTTGAAGGTCATCAGAGAGGATTCTTCAGTTCTAACTAACTGGAGGGGAGTTGACCCTGTGTGGGTTTGTCCTTACAGAGTCGCTAAGCTCACGCATAAACTGACTTCATTAGGGTCAGTTGTGAGTCATCTACCCAACCGGCCTTCATGTGGGCCGTTAGGGCTAGGTGAGTCCTGGTGTGAATGGTTGTTGAGCTGTCCGGGGAGGGAACTCAGGATAGCATCTGTCTTCTCTAGCCGAGATGTGTACATTGTTGCACAGATTTGCACATTTGGGAAACAAGACAACCCCTACATAAGTGAATGGCAGAACACAGGAGAGAAGAAGAAAAATCCATCTACGTCAAACTGGAACGTCCATCTTTGAACAGGGAAGGTAGCCTAAGACATTACTTATCACCCACCTACAATGCAGTACTGAGTTTCCTCCCCAGACAGCTTAACAACCATTCACACCTGGACTCAGAAATTGAGTAGGGAGCATATATGAACAGAGGAGATATGGATTATGCTACATAGTGGTGAGAGAAGTGTCTATGTTCGCTGTCAAACTGGAATCCAATGTAGTCACTGAAAAAACAAGCTGACTTGTATTATGTGTATGTTCTCGCAGCTGGTGTAGTCTTTTGATCTTCTATACCATCAGTACAAAAGGAGACCTTTTGTTAGGAGACCTTTTGTAGTGATACTTTCATCTCTCTGTGCAAATGTTCTGTACGTGTGGCAAAAAAAAATGGAGGTTTGTCTCTGTCTTTCAATTTTTTTTACCTCCTTACATCACGTCACGTTCTTCATCACAAATGTGCTGGAAAAACGGGGAACAGCAGAAAGCAGCAGGTCCTACACCTCATCTGAACACATCCAGAAGATGTTAAAATGTGTTTTAAAAAGTCTCAATCAATAAAATTCTAGACACACCGTTTTTTCCAGAGCTGACAACAGAAGTTGCTTACGAGAAAGACATCTTGCTTTTTTCTCAGCTCTGCTAAGAGTTGCACTCGTGCAGTACCGATCAGGCAGATGACAGGCACGGAAGCCGATAACACCATATCATCACGCCTGGCGAGGCATGAAAATTTGTTGTGTTTCCATGCAGTGGACCCAAAAAGCCGAACACAGATAAAGTTGATGGTGTTTGATTTGCGACCTGAGCCAGCTAGATAATGAGAATTGTACACATGATCATATAGAGCTTGGAATAAAGATGGGTTTAGAAAAGGAATTAATGAGCACTGCATTACTGTTCTCATTGATAGATTAATAGCCCCAAGAGTTTGCAAGTCTGGGAGCTGAAATCCCTCAAATATTACAGATTATAAATAGAGCACTGGGACAACATTAATAGTGGGCAAAATTCTTTGTAACTTTGACACCTTAAAGAAAAAAAAGTGAGAGTAGCTCTTCCGATGCAAAGGGGATCCAGCTGTGCGAAATCACACACTATCTGTATTCAACGTCTGTTAATAAAACCACTGGCAAAGTAGCTATAGTAACAATTTTGCCATGACAGTCTCTTTGAAAAAAGCTGTTGCAGTGAGGGGGTTCAGAGTGCTGCACTGTATCTGAGCTGTCAAGGTGGGCTCTGAGAGTGTCTTATATATGTCTTATACTGTCTTATATAAAGTGTAATGAGATTTTAACTATCACACCCACCAAACCCTTTGTGCTGTTTTTTCTTTTGTTAGTAGCGGGTCAGTAACAGAGGCGAGATGACCTCTGTTTGAATGGAAAAGACGGCAGTGCTGGACAGGGGTGTGTCGGTTTGATGGCGTTCACAGTCTGACAACTAAACAGATTCCTCACTCATCATTGGAAAGAGAAATGTCCCACACTTCAACCCACACAGCAACGATACAAGACTGAACAATGGTAATGTGGTAGCAGTTAATATCTTCAGCAACTTAAAAAAATACTGAATTTATACCTGGAAAAGTTGTTGTCATGCTGTCTGTCTTACCGACTCGATTTTTAGAGGTGCAGGCGAAACTGGAGGGGAACACGCAAGAAGAAAAAACAACAGATCTCAATTTTGTTTTGGTTTGGCTGTGTGAAATGGCACACGGCTTGGTGTGGAGCAAAGGCAGCGTAAAGGCGAGCCTTCGTTGCGGCGATATTGTGGAATCTCTGTGTTGAAAGGGCTATTGTCTAAGGATTCTCTGAAGCCTGCTTGAGTTTGCTTTGCTCCATGTGTCCTTAAAAGTTTCCACACATTTTTCTTTTACATTGCCATCAGACAGTCGACTTGATATTCTGTGCGGTGAGTTGACGAAAAGTTCTCATTGAGAATTCAGGCTGCCGCTCCAATTGTGGAAAAGTCGGTGAGCTTGAATGAAATCTGAAGGTATTGTATGCACCAAACGATGGATGCTAAAGAAACACAGTAAGAAAAGAGTGAGATTGCAAAACAACAAATTGACACTTTGTTTTCAGTCCTTGCAAGAGGAGAAGATCTTCCAAGCGATTACTGCTGGGAATGACGAAAAAAGGCTGAAAAACGTATAGATAGATCTCGATCAAGAGGCAATTGTGTGCATGTAAACAAGCCGGGTTTCCTATTCTGCAGACATGAGTGGATGCACAATTGCCTGTAATCATCTGTCAGTGTATATAAAAGTCTGCTCCACCAGACAAAGAAGAAGTTAATGTGTTGGAAATGGTGTATGCATGACTTTTGAGTATTTGCATTATTTATAGATCTGGCCTCTGACTCCGACTCCAGAATCCATTTAAGGACACTTGGGTGTGCAAGTGATGGTCTGTGTGTTCGGGGAAGCTACCTTTGCAAGCTACCAATCACAAGTAGTTCAAACTACTCAAAACATAAAGTGATACGAAAGTTTAAGCAAATATGATACAAAAAAAAGTCACATGCCAGCAAAAAATAAATTAAAAAAAGAAGTGCCACTTAGCTGAGTTGCAAAAAGTGGCCATCTGTTCATGGTCATACACAAACCAAAAAAGTAAAATACCCCAAAGTCCATAGGAAAATATCCATCAGTCAGGCACGTGCTTTCCAGAAACTACAGAGTCCCACGCAGACACAACAAAAACAAGCAAACTCCAAGCAGAAATGAACCCAGGAACCTCTGTGCTGCTGTACAGTTAACCACTGCGCCACCTTCATCGGATGGTAGAGAAGCAATGGTTAAACGAAAGTAAAAAATCAGTGCTTTCTTTTTATGGCTCAAAAATGTCTGTAGTTTCAGTAGCCAGCTACCAAAATATGTGGAAAGAGTAATTTAACCACTTAAATCACTATGTAAACTTGAATGTAGTTCAGCACAGTTAAACTACGAGTTTAGTTTCAATTGTACTAATTTGACTTGTATGGATGTTCCACAGATATGACCATCCGTATGATCTGTGCACAAGCGATACAGCCAGGGAAACAGATGAGTTAGTAAGCTAAATGCAGAATGTACAAAAGGCCTGTTAAATTTAATTTGACTGCAAAGCATTTCTGTTTCTGCACAGTTTCCCAAAGAAAGCCAAACAACAGAAGCGACACATTGCTGCCCTGCTGGCTCTAAGCGTTGCAATCAGTGCATCGTTCTCAGTGACCTCAGTCAGAGAGTGTGGTCTGACTGAGGCTGTTAGTTGATGACTTCACAACCTTTCACAGTTATCTATTTCAGGTGTTCAATCAGTCTCTCAAATATATTGTTCCCCACAGGTGCCCCATGTGATGCCATCATGTCAGTTTAGCACTCTATTGAGAAACAAATCACAATGGCTTCATTGTTGTTGGCATTCGATGTTGCTTCCTTCCTATGTGTCTATAGCTCTTATTGTTTGTTTATGTAGCACTATAGGAGAAATGGTCTGACTCGTAATTGCGCGCTCACAGCCTGGCTATGAATGCCGGCCGCTTGCATAGCCTGTGTGAAATCAACATATTGGTGGTGATGACTGGCAGATTGCAGGGATGCCAAAGCAAAGCTTCTGAGCAATTACTGGCATTGCAGGCACCACCGCTCTTTGTATCTTGAGTAAGAAGTGAAAATGTGGCAAAACACTTTTTAAAAAAATATAGGGATATCATGCTGCTTGACTGGGATGCCTTTCAAATGGAAACCAGACATAAAAGTTTGCATTCTTTGAATTCTTTAAAGATACAATAAACCCAACACACATTTGGGCACATTTGGCTTTATTGGCAGTTTGACAGTTGAGTATCATGCAGCTCTTTTACCCCTTTTACCGTTTCATGAACCATATCCTTAATGTCTGCTGATGCATCAGCTATTTGGGGGATCTGAGAGCACTCTCTTTTATGTAGCCTGTGTGCTGAAAGGTACGGTGCAGCTACCTCTTTTGACTCTACTTCTCTGATCACTGGAATTAAGTAAGCCACATAGCATGTTACTTGAAACTCACTATATGGCAGGGCAGAGATATGCTTTATCTCCACGGATAAAAATACAGTTAAAATTACTCTACCCTAATTACATACCTAGACTTTTACCTACACCACAGGAACATAATGACACATTTCACAAATCATGGGCAGCGACTGGCAGGTACATGGACCGAACAGTCATGCAGAGTGGTTTTCTCATTGTGTATGATTGTTGAGCAGTCATATACATATGTGTAAGTGAGTCTTGCTTGATGTCTTACTTCATTTGTGAGCTCAAAGGTGTTCCTTCCTTCCTCTCTGAGCCTGACATGGAGCCCACTCAATCAGGCCCCGTTGTCGGGGACCCTTCTCCTCTGTGTGGCCACAGTCCTGTGGCACATCTCCTGCTGCAAGCATGAGAGCCCGCATTCTCATTCTCTGGTTCTCCCGATCCCTTTCGCCTGATTTAAAACTCGCAAGAAGTGTGGTCCTCAGCTTCCTGGCTGAGCCTCCTTGAAATTATGGGTTCGCCCCCAAGGCCGAATCCAATCGAGCCGCCCTGCTCACCCACATATATGGGCCTTGCCACCTCCAGCGCCAATTTCCCCTCTAGGAGGTGGTCCGTACCTGGATGCGTGTATCCATTCTGCCTTGCCTTCGACCTTTAGCAAAATTCTGGCAAACGACAAGGAGACAAAGACACTTTGTCCAGAGACTTGATTAATACAAAATCACCTTCCTGGAAGGAATGAAAAGGCTTTTCACCTGACCAGAGCTCTGTGGGTGGTAAGGGACATGCAGTTGCCACTGAGGCCGGAGCACTGCTGCAAGACCTTGCAGGGTTTCTATTCTTTATTTATGGTAAACTCAAGTGGACTATGTTTGGAGGAAAATTTATTTCTACCCAGTAAGGGCTGTAAGTAAAGTCTCTCTCCATTTAGAGAGCTACATAATCCAGTTTAATATGTGATGTCGACTCTGGCAAAGCTCTGAGTTGTTTGCTTGTCTTTCGTTTTCTCAACAGCGACCACCAGTTGAAGCTCAAACAAATATAAAACAGATCGATCACAATTGCCATAAGACCCTGTTCAAGCCATCTCCTTTGCTCTGGGCTGTGGGACCTGACAACGCTTGTTGCCATGGATCCCACTTGAACCTTTAACCACTGCCTCCTGAGCCACTTAATCACATCACCCCCTCACCACCCTGCAGGAGACCTTTGGGTGTTTTCTAGATTGATGCAAAGATCCACATGGTTGATTATGATTTTACTATTTAATTTGTTGTATAGGATCAGTAGTATTAATACGACTATTTCTATTATTGTTTTAACATTTTTTTTTAATTCTTGGCACTGGTCCATGCTAAAGAAGCTTAAGAAATAATGCAGCACATCAGCGATGATTGGATAATTTAGCGAGGTTAATCTAAATAAATAATACGTTTAAAGGAGACATATAATGCTCATTTTCAGGTTTATAATTGTATCTTGGGTTACTACTAGCATAGTTAATAATGTATTCTGCTCTGTCTGAAACGCTCTGTTTTAGCTCCTGTCTCTTTAGGGCCCCCCTCCTCGTATTTATAACATACAAACGTTAAGAGTCGATTGTGTGGCTAAAGATTACCTCAAAGTTTTGAAACCATTCCCGTTCTCATTGAATATTGTTTTCATCATGAAACCGCAGTAGAAGTAGAAATGAGACTTGAATAAAAGTGCTGAGTGAGTATCAGTATCCATTTTATTTTTATTACACCAGATTCATTTGTGCAAATAGAGCGACTGTACAGAATAACAGGACATCTAAATTAGGATGTATCCTCACTTTAGACATGTCTCTTTTTTATTCATTGGGTGGCAACTGATACTCCAATAATAATAATGTCATAATAAATATACATTTATCTAAAAATATAGTTTAACAATTATTGAGTGATATTCAAGTACAAAAATACAGCTAAGAGTCTAACTATATTACATAGTTTACACCATCTTCTGATACCCGTGCTTGCTGTTATGTCTGTGCTACATGTATTGACTTCCTCAGTCGAAGCTGCTCTTTTCTGGTTCAGATGTCGACCACACAGCCCGGTGCGTTGGCTCGTATCGCGTCAGATATGACCTTTGCTCCAGATTCTCCAACGCCATTTCCCTGCAAACTGCAGAAACAGATGTCATTTTGAATACGAGCAGAGAGCTTATTCTTCAGACAGACAGTGTTTCAAGCCATCTTTGAAATACTGCCTTCTGTGATAAAATGCACTCATCGTCACACACAGTAAAGAGAGAGGGGTACTGAAAAAGAAAAAAACTCACTTGATGTATGTCAACTGGTGGTTTCCCTTCAGGGCAGTTGCAATGAATATGGCTCCGTCCATACCCAGAGAGTTCTCCTGCAGACTGATGATGCACATTGAGACAAATTATGTTTTTCTTTGATTAAATGGCCTGTTATTTACAGTAAGTATAAAGCTTTTCTTTTCAAATGTGAAATGTTGGATTTTTCTGACATTTGTACAGAAACAAACAGGAAGTCCAGTACATGAATCCCTCAGAGCTATTACAGATCAATAGATATATAGATCTAATCTTAATCAAGAGAAAATACGTATGAATTGGGAAACTTCATTCTGAAATAACAAAAAATGCAACCAAATAAAATATTTAATTCAATGTCAATTTCCCGTAGAAATTCAATGTTTTAATTCAGATTTAAATTCGGAAAAATTCTGTTTGTTTAAATGTTTTTTTCTACGGTGAAGCACTAGAGTAGAGTAGAACAGTAATTAAGGAGTACTACCTGTTCTTATGCTTTCTAATCTGGACAAAAGCTGAAATTTTGGTTCACATGGATGATGATCAGCTCCAGTCAGAAACTTACTTCAGCGATTTCAGGCTTCTGTTGCTTTTCAACGAATTAGCCAGAGCCTTGGCTCCCTCCATCCCGACAGTGTTCCCACGTAGACTGAAACAGCAGAAAATGTATTGACATTAACAAGTGTGTTTTAACACTGGCAGCATCACGAAATACAAGGTTGTGTTAGATTACTAGTTTATAGACATTAAGGATAAAAGGCACCGGAGACAACTGAATACAAAGACGGAATTGTTATTGAATTATTGATTATCGTTCCTCTGCCTTATGCATCTTCTTTTTGTGTTGTTTCTAATGATGAATTTTTTCTGTGCCATGAACTGGGAAGCCGACTGCTTCATTATGAACTGCATTGAGCTCGTTGCATAAAGGAAAAAAAGGAGAAGTTATTGAGGAGTCGTGCCCCTCCTCTCGCTGAGGCTCTGTTCTAACAGGCTTCACTTCACAATGCGTTTTCCTACAGAGGCTTTCTTTTGCTGCCGCTTTAAAAAACACATGATACAAAGTTTTTAAGCCTGTTCTTCTATGTTGTTTCGAGGACTGAAATACATTTTAATCACAGTGAACTAAACTTCAAAACTGAAATAAACCCTCTATGAGAAAACACCTTGTTGGGCTGAGGCTGACTCTATGTTAAATAACCTGACAAGAATGTCTAGTTTGGTTAATCCAATAAATCAAATATCTGATAAGTCAATGAACGGTGTCAACTGTTTTTTTCAAATTAAAAAAGTTAAGACAAGTTAAATTGGGTGCTGGCGTTGTCAGGCTTAAATGGACCAACACATTTCAAGTCCAAAAGCATTCAAAAGCTGTCAACCTATACAGCGCACAAATGAGAGTGGAAATGCTTTTCAGATGGATGAAGTAATCGAAGGAAATAAGCTTCGAGACGAGCAACGGTGTTTCTCATTAACCCAGCAGTCCTGCTTTTCACATTCGAGCCAAATGTCTCTCTCTTATACTCTGGATACAATCATCTGTAACTGGAAAAGCAGCAGTACCACTGAGAAGCAAGATGGTTTAAAAAGCTTGATTATTATACAGTATGCTGCTGAATGTCTAATAACAAAGCAAAGACAAACAGATAGAGAGTTAGAGATTTTACTCACTCTAATGTTTGCAGGGTTTGGTTTGTCATAAGAGCCTTTGCCATCGCAATGGCGCCACTTGTTCCCACCGACGCGCCCTGCAGACTAAAGACACAGCACACAACACAGTTAAGATATAGGTCAATAATTGAATACCACAAATTGACACATATATAAAATGAGTTTGGTCATCACAACTTTTATGTGAATGTACATTTATACAGTATCAAAATCAAAAATACATATTTTCCCTCTCACCTGTAGCGCTATTTATCCTTCCAGATTGTTTTGGTGTGAGATTTGAGGATATCGGCAGTAGAGAAGTCTGCTTTTTCTCGAAAATAGCAGAACTCAAAGCGCCAAAAAATACATTTGAAAGACTAAACTGCATTGTCTCCGTGAGCAGTTTCTTGTAGGAGCTGTCTTCACAGAAGAAAGCATCTACTCATGGATGAGGGGCTAGCTAACGTTACAGCTCAGCCGACAAGCAGGTCATTAATGTTCACATCCCGCAGTGTAATTTGTACGAGCATGGAGTGCATGGACAAGTAGATGGACGCTTCCTTCTGTGTGGGGCGATACAGTTGGTGGGTGTAGTTTGGTTGAAAGAAAACACTGACTACATGAAACTCACAACAAGGTCTGTGGACATTCCTGTTGAGTTTTTCAAATGTATTTTTTGGCGACCCCAAAAGGCCGAGTGCCATTTAGTTACATTACATTCAAGAGAAGACATCTCTACGGCAGTCTAGATGGATAAAATGCACTACAGGTAAGAGGACAAATATGTATTTTTGATTTTGGGTCAACTGGTCCTTTAAAGACTGAAATAAATATTGATCAACAATTGTAATACCAACCATAAAGTAAGTAGAGAGGCGTTGGTTTTCAGGGCTTCAGCAAGAAAAATGACGCCTTCATTCCCGATAGCATTCTCCTGCAGACTGCAGCAAAAGACAGAGACACAAACAGACTTACACACAGACACACTGACAATCAGAAATAACAATACAACCCTGCAGCTAAAATTTCTCATAACTGGTTAGTATCTGATAAGACCACGATCAGTCAATGAAACCCTGTAGCTGGTCATTTGTTCTCAGTAATGTCGGCCCAGACTTCCTTGACAGAATACAGCTTTGAAATTTGAGGAGATCAATGTACTGTAATAACAGAGAAAAGAGTGTGTGGACAAAGAGGTGGGTGAAGTGAGGCCGGCATCGGCAGCCGTCTGAACTATTGGCCTTACTCCAAGAGCTGCATTGTGGAATTGGAGAGGAGTGCGTGAGCCAGAGCTTTAGTGGCAGAGGACTTGATGAAATTCCACTGGAGACTGTGGAAAGAGGGAGAGAGAAATATCAGGTCAACCATGAGGCAAAAACTACATGTGTAGTTTTTTAATGTCACAAGCATGAAAAATAAAAACAAGGAAAGCTGAGCGCTAAATATTGTGTTCTGTGATTTTGTGGCTGTGGTTGACTTGCATTTATTTATGTTTTGGCCACTGGAACACACTGTAAACAAAACATTGACATATTATGACCTCATAAATTTGATGTAGTGAATGTGTTAGCAAAGAGTAGCTTATTTAGATATCAACCAGGTTCAGCAAATAGCATTTATTTCCAACACTAACACTATTATTAGCTCGTAAATGCTCTATTACGTCCACCAGCTAATTGCTGTCAGTCAGTCTAGCTTTAACAGATGGCAAGGGGACATTCTCATCAATCTTAACAGTTCTTCTGCATTGCAATAAATACTTTTCATATTCTGATAATGTGATCTGAGTTAAACATCTCATAATAACGTGCGATTGCTCGACTTTTTTTGACGTTGAAAGGAGTTTGTGGGGTGGGGCCTATAATTTTACCATTATCGTGGTACTCAGGAACATTTTCAAAGCAGCAGGTGATGCCTGATCTAAGAGCAGGTTTGTGTGTGTTTCATTTTGTGTGCCGACATTTCCTCACTTACTGCAACGACGTGAGGCCTTGATTGAACTTAATTGCCCCAGCTATCGCTTGAACTCCTTCATCATGTAGCAGGTTGGCTGTGAGACTGAGACACAGACAAACACATACAAAAACAACACACATATACACAGAAAATATATTACAAAAGCTCCAACACAGTAAATAAGAGCCAGAGCCAGAGTGACCAAGACTTCATTATCTACATTATGTGTCATTCTACTACTGCTACTACTACTTTCGCAATATGTCTGCTTTCCGGCTGATAAAACATGCGGCTTTGAAGTTAGAAAATTACATTAACTTTATTTGGTGAAGGTGATTAAAGGTGAAATTGTCCTAAAAAGTGGTTTGATGAATGCGGTAGTAACAGAGCAGCAACAGAGGTGAACCAACACGCCTCTTTTGGTTCTGTAACTCTGGCATGCTATATGAGATGATTCATTTAAGTGGCTTCATGCTGGCGCTGCTTGGTTCAGTGTGAAAAAAATAAGGCGGTGTAGAGGTGAGCCGATGTTGCGGTGCTATTGTAGAATCTGGGGCTATTAGATGCATGGACGCTTTCCATCGTACAATAGCCAAAGTTTGAAATACCAAAAATAACTATTTCTGAACAGCCAGATATTTCTGCACCTCTATGGGGCATTACAGTACACACTGCCATTAATGACATGACTCACTCGAGGTTTTGTAGAGAGTTGTTCTCATGCAGCGCGTGGGCCATGTTCTTTGCTCCCTCCACACCGATTGAGTTCTCCCTTAAGCTGAGCAGATAGCAAAAAACATGAAAAGGAAGAAAAGAGGAAAGAATGATGATTGATTGTTTGGTATTAATTTACGTACATCATGCACAGAGTAAAGCCTCAATATTACTGTAAATCCAGTGACAGTTCAATACTTTGACTTTTTGGGAAATACAGCCAGTGACCTTTTTTGGGATAGATGATGAAAAGTTAGGTTGACTCAGGTCAACCAACACGAGACAGTACTCTTTATAACTCATCACCACCACATCAATACATAGTATAACACCACTTAGTTTAAGTTTATATACTTAGTTCCAGAATCAAGTCCCAAATGACACTAATCTTTGGTTGTTAGAGGAAAGCAACCTGGTAAAACTTACTTCAAGGAGACAAGACCCCGGTTCAGCCTGAGTGCTTTGGTTAAGGCTATCATCCCCCTGTTGCTGATTGAGTTGCTCTGAAGTCTATCAAAAGAAAGGTTCAACACATGACAAAAATTACTTGCAAGTCAAACTGTATCGTTGCTGCACAGTCTGTGAAGGTAACGACCCACAACATCAGCGGCAGAGTTTTATATTGAACATGATGGACGATAAGAAGGCTACAGAAGGTACTGACTGAAGTGAGAGCAGAGTGTGGTTGACTGTCAAAGCCTCTGCCAGAGCGACGGTTCCTTTGTCCCCAAGCTGGTTGCTACAAAGACTGCAGACAAGAACAACAACACAATGGACGCATTAAGAAAAGGTCAAATAAATCATCTTGACAATCAGTATGTGACTCAATTAAAGGCTCTATGGTAAACAACGGTTTCTTCACATTCTGTTGATAATGTTTATTTATTGCATGATAAAATTCATATTTTACAAATTGTCCCATTTAATGTTTGAATAATTATAGCAGCTCAATAGTATGTAGAAAAGTGCAGTATGGTATAATCAAGATCAGTCTAGTGAATGAATATATTGTATTAATTTAAGATTACATCATCTCTGTGAGAGTCCGGTTTGTCTTCAGTGCATCTGCAATCCTTTTGGCTCCTCCTGCTCCAATCGTATTCTTCTGTATACTGAATCATTACATGCATGAGAGAATAACTGGTTACTCCACATCATCAGCATGAACAAACACATATATTAAGCAAAGGACATTGAACAAACATAAATAAAAAGCAGAAAAAACTCACTTCAGAGACACCAGTTTGCGGTTGCACTGCAGTACCTCTGCAAGGGCCTGAGCACCTTCCTCCTCAATGGCGTTGTTCTGGAAGCTGATGAGTAGTTAGGGAAAATGAGCATTACACCAACAAAGGGTCACACTGGCAAATTGCAGGATAATTGTGCGGTTCAACTAAAATCTATTGCAATATCACTCACTTAATTGATACGAGGACTTGGTTCATTTTCAGAGCCTCTGCCAGGAACTTTGTACCTTTAGAGCCGATGTTGTTGTTCCGGAGACTAAATTATAAAAAGGTGGTTAGATTACATACAGCAATGTACAGCAATGTCTGCAACAAGAGGAAACCTGTGTAGCAATATACAGAATATGCTTGTGAAATTAGATTAGCACAAATTAAATAAAACTTCACAGACTAGAAAGTATTCATGTTATAGAAATCAGCGTGAAAATTTTCCCTGATTTATGTTTAACAATTGTTTACCAAAACATTTCTAACATATCCGATATAGAATTGGTAATATAATTCACAGATATTGTGAATATTGTGAATAATCAACAAATTATATGTTTTAATGTGCTGCATTACAAAAAACTGCTGTTACTTATCATTCCAAATAAAAAACATTTGAAAATAATGACCTTCTTGACCGTCGTTTTACCTTGGTCTTTTGTTTTGTGGAACATTGTAGAATTAGACAAAGCACCAACTTAAGTTTAGTGCTGTAGAAGCACACAACTTTCTTGTTATGAACTCAAAGTGTTACGGCCACTGCACGATCTGATATATACTTGACCCATTCAGCTAAGACTTTGTTGGTCTTTTGTAAATTTAAATGATAACCCTGGTGTAAAATGAATCATGCTGTTTTGGTACAACACCAACACAGTGATATCACATTGATCTATGGCCTGTGCAAACAGTCAATGGCAACAAACAGATCTCACTTGAGAGAGGTTAGCGTCCGGTTCACCAAGAGGGCTCGACTCAGGGCTTTGGCACCTTTGTTGCTGATGGAATTCTCTGCCAAACTGAGGAGGTTAATAAAAGATAATACAATCATATGGTGCAAAGTAGTAATGGTAATTACATTTATCATCATCACTGCACCAATCCTACAAAGGATTGGACTCACAATCAAGAGTCTCTTACACCCTTGTAACAATCAAGACCGACACTAACTCGTAATTATGTAAGTTTTACCATTTATGTGAGCAATCAGGCATTTCACTTGATACCGTGGTCCAAACCTGTTGGACTGTGAAATGTTCTTCATATGATGAATTACCTGAGGAGTTGAAATTAAGTGTTTTCTAACCTTATCTTCTGGATATGGCAGTCTTTGGCGCTCAGCAGGCTTCCCAGCAATTCCATGACATCGTCTTTGAAGTGATTATTCTCTAACCTGTGGAGTACATCAATTTAAAGTTTCGGTCTTCAATCTGTCTTTTGAGTTTCAGTGTATTGGGAGAAAGCGCTTTGGGTAGCTGACCTGAGATGGCTGCAGTACAGCAGCTGTGGGAGCAAACATTTCACTGTTGTGTTGTTCAGAGAGCCTGTTAGGTTGGTCTGTTCACTGCACTCTGGAGACACATGCAGCAGGTAGCCCAGCACGACACAGTGAGCCCGTGTCAGCTTCCCTGCTAGGCTACCAAGCTGTAAATCTTCCTCTACACTCCGCAACAGCTCTGTGTGTTGCACCTCCTGTAAACAATAAGCCAGGTTGACCGCACGCAGGGACACAACAGCACCCCCACTGACCAGGAGACCTTGTAAGAACCCTGCTGCCCATGCCTTCAGATTGCCATCTTCTTTCCCGAGGGCCAGGATTCCAGCAAGAGGTTTCAGTGCCACTGAGGACAGCAGGCCTGCCAGGAAGCGCACAAACACATCCAAGTGACCATCTTCAGCTTGTTGTGAGTGCTGGAAGGCACTTTTGAAGTGGTTCTGGAAACCAATCTTGGGCCAAGACATTGTGCTCTCTGAGAATAAGTCGAAGATGGCCCGCTTGGAGGAAACATGGTAGAAAGTAGCTGCAAGAAACTCCTGGAGAGTCAAATGAGTGAACCGGTATGTTGTGGAAATTGGTGACTCCTCCCGAACAAGAACTCCAGCACCAAGACTGCACTGAGTTAACAGGAGATCTATCCCATAGGCCCTTAGGTCCTGCTCACTGAAGGTGTACTTGTGTTTGAGGAGCCCATAAAACGCCAGTCGTCCAAGATTCCCCAGCAGTTTACGATTGGTCCCATGGAGCTGCTCCATTTTTACAGGCTCCCTGCCTCTTGGTTCACCTACTTCTGCCTTCATGGAACAAAAGTGAGCATACAGCTCAGTGCAAGTCCTTGGAAGGCTCTCTTGTGTTCCACTCTGCATGATGTACATCAGGGTATCAGCTACTATCCAGCAAATGCATGGTATGTAGCACATCACCATTAGGATATTGTTGGACTCCAAGTGTGCCCATATTTTACTGGCAAAATCTCTCTCCGAGAAGTGGTGGTTTAGGAAGAGCTGGATGTCCTTCCGGCTGAATCCTGGGATCTCAGTCACTCTGTCAACCAATCCTCCGGGGATGAGTGAGGCCACTCCTGGTCTGGCAGTCACCCACACTGCTACATCAGGGAGCAGATTCCCCCGGATGATGTTAGTAATCAGGTCGTCAATGGACACTTCTTTCTTCAGGTCGTTGCATGGAGCTGCATCGGAGAAGTTTAAAGTGCAGCGGAATTCGTCCAAACCGTCAAGTATGAGCAGTGTGCGACAGGAGCCGTTCAGGACCAGACTGGGGTCTGTTAAATGAGGAAAAGCCATCTTCACCAGCCTCTCTGCAGAGAGTTTCTCCAGCGAGTTCAGCTCAGCAAAAGTGAAAGGCAAGACAAAGCTCACATCTGCACAGATTGCCCCCTGGCTCCACTGTCTGATGAAGTGTCGGACCCAGGTTGTCTTGCCAATACCAGCCACCCCGACTGTGAGGGAGACCCTGGGAGGTAAACTGACCCGGGTCAGGGGCTCCAAGAGTTTGGGCAGCCCCAGCTGTCTGAGATGATTTCTTTTCCTTCCTCGAGTCACCCCCACTTGCATTAAGTCGTGTTCCTTTTGCTGGAGGTCGGAGAGTCCATCAACCATAAGTAAGGTTCTGGAGGAGATGTTCAGTTTCGGGCAGCTGACTGAATCTCTGTCTCTGTACTGCTCATATCGACGCAACACCACTTCTTTGTGCTCCTTCACCATGGATTCTGCAGGAAAGAGCATGCTATTGTCAGTAATACGGAAAGTATCAAGTTTGTTACTTTTTGATAAGAACTTCAAGGAGGAAATTGACTGCATTTGTACGTGTGCTTTTATCTCAAGAGTGGTGCCAAGTGCTCTCCAGTGTGTTTTGTTTATGTGCACACATTCGAACGCTGTGTAGAACACTGTGTACAACACTGTGCAGCTCCTGTGCAAGAACTGAAAGCAATTTCTTCTTTACCTTTTTAAAAATCACCAACACAGAGAGCAAATCCAATTTGTAGCCCCTTACCATGGTTTATGATGAGCTGGGCCACCTGAGAATCTGAGCTCTCTATGAAGCCCCGGAGGACATCGGACCCTTGAGTGTCCTTGCCAGTGACAATAGTTGTGAGCATGTTAACCTGGTCCTGGAGCCTGCCCGCTTCCTTGATCTTGATCTCCTCAGCTGAGCTCAGCACATCCACCTTTCTCAGGTGGTTTAACAACCCCTCCAGGAAGGAGGTTGTGATGAAGCGCCGTAGCTGGTCTTGATGCTTTTGAATCCAGCCAACCTCTGAAACAAGACAGAAAGAGAAAAGAAATGAAGAAAGAAGAATGATGAAAAAGCATTCGTCAGTCACTCAAAATTATAAACTCATGCCATTTTAATTAAGGACAAAGGCCAGCCATTCTCATTAAGTCCACCACAGGACAGCTGTTTCTGCAATAAAATTTCACGAGAGTTCATGCTGCATCATTGCTTCACATAACCATGACATGACATTCAAAGAAAATTGTCTGATTTACATACTGCATGTTGATAGATATCATCTTTGTCTGATAGTTCTTATTTTGTTTTTCTTCTGTTGGGTAAATCAAATTGCACAATACCTCGTGTTCTGAGAAACAGTCTCTTCTCCTTTTTAAATTTCCTCCCCTGATATTTACAATGAATTTCATTAGTATGGTCATGTTCATCCCTTTCATTTGATGGCTTGTTCTGTAAAACATTTCAATTGATCATCCATCTTATAACACACACACAAATATCCTCACCCTATTCCAAACCCTCTCTCTTGCTTCTAACTGTGATAGTAGCCTGTCACTATGGATGGCAATGTTGGTCTGTCTGTTACGTGATCGTTCCACCACTTTGGCCCTGAGTGAAATATATCAACAACTATTGAATGCAATGTCATTTTGTGTTTGTGATCTCCTCAGGATGATAACTTTGGTGCCCACTGATTATGCACATCAGCATTTCTCCTGCTAGCCCTGCCTACCGGTTCCCACTTGATCCATAGACGCCAGATATTTAAATACTTTTTCTTCAGCTGGAGGAAAGATTTCCAAAAATAAAACCTCCATGGATCCAAAATTCATAATAGAAAATAGTCATAAATGACCTTGTTTGCAGTTCGAGGTGTCCTGTCAACAGTTTTACAGACGTCTCTTTAATGGTGGTGTAGGGGAAATACTTTCAATACTACATGCTAAGCTGAGAAGGTTGAACATTGAAAACATTATAACACTATACATCAGTGTGTCAGGATTATTATTGTGTGCTTGTTATAGTACTTAAGCTCAGTACAGCCTCACAGACACGCTAGCATGGCTATACACTCATAGTCTTGTTAACCTGTTAAAGTGATTTCCTGTTACCATGCGACAGCCTAATTCCTATTTCTAATTCATCCTCAAAAAGGATGTAGGGAGGAGAAAATGATACTGCATTCACAATCCCACAACTCAGGAAACACTGGTGTTGTACTCACTCAAAGATACTAGCCACCTAAATACGCCTGATTTTTTTTCATCGAGATCCATGCATTATTTCATGAGAAATTAACAAATATATTTCACAATGTTGAAGAAAGTGAGAAAAAATTCCTGGACCCATCCCTTTATGCGGATCTGAAAAGTTAATGGGGTCTATTCTTGGCCTGGACCCATCCTCCATCCAGGTTTCGTGGAAATCCATTCAATAGTTTTTGTGTAAACCTGATGACAAACCAACCAACCAACCAACCAACCAACCAACCAATAAACAAACAAACGTGTGGAAACATAACCTCCTCGATAATGAAGTAATTACAGAACAAAATCATAACATACTGCACAACAGCCAATTAATATATAAACCCACACAAGGACAGCTCAGGATCTTTGCTACGGTCTCTTCTCCAAACTCCAAAAGCCAATTGAATCACTGTTAGAAACCTAAATTTAACACACAGGTACAGATCATCAATTCCAGCTTGCTTTAAGCTTTCTGCAGCAATTACTATGGTCAGCAATTATCATCAGTGCTTGTCAAACATATGGTGACAACATTACCCAAAAAAAGAAAGTACCCACATCTCTCCTCAGCCTTAATTAACCTCACTTGATGGTGTAATTACAGTCATTAACAGATCAGAACATGCTGCTATCATGAAGTCCTCAATAATCCATGCTGAAACACCCTGCTGGCATTTTAACATAAAATTAGTAAACTGTTTTTAGAAAAAAAATTAGGACGTAATAGAAAACTTTTCATATTCATCTACATGCTGCATTTATAATCAACTGAAATCAAACAGATTCAGATTCTTGCATTTTAAGCTATACAAACCTGAAAAATGAGCATCAGCCAGCAATGTTTGTCTTTTTGTCGCAGGTGACATCAGTTGCCCCAAATTCTCCTCAAGACTCTCCATCCTCTCTGAGTAAACTAAAAAGCACTCCTTGGCATTCAATCTGCCGAATATCCGGGTATTAACCATTTCCAAAATAACTCTACAGTAGCACCTACATTTTCTGGTTCCTAATTCTCGAGAAAGATCAAGGTAATTTCTAAAACCTGTAAGCTTCCTGAACATTATCAGGGTCTCCCCCCAGCAAACTGGTGAGCGGACGTGGTGAGCAGACGTGGTGAGCGATGTCCTTTGTGATTAACAGTAACTTGGCAACAGTAACATACAATAGCTTCACTCAGTAAATGTAGCTGATGGTATATTCTATAATAGCTGCTTCTGCCATTTTTACCCTAAAAATTAAATGTAGGGGTTTACAGGGCATTATGATAGATAAGGATGGTGGGAGTGGACCATCGCGGGAAAGTTGAGTGTGATTTTTTTTTTTTTGTTTGTTACATCATGCCCCTAATTTGATTCACTGGAAACTCCCACATCAACAGGAAAAAACACACACAAAATCTAAATAAAGTTTTTTTTTGCAAAAAGTTAAAAATATATTCCAGACAGTTTGATCTTGGTTGATGTCAGTCTCATTTTTGATTTAATAATTTTACAGTCTATACAACCCTGCTGTTTGTGTCTTTTGTCGTTTGACAAAGCAAACCGTTCCTCACAGACAGTTGTCACTCATTGCATGACTTAGTGCCACCAAACAGAACCACAAAATGATCCTCCTCCACCTTTTACTCGAAACAAAAGTCATTGTCTTCAACTAGAAAGAAAAAAAAGACCAACTTGAAACCAGTGGTCTCTCCATGTAAATTTGTTAAATCCTTTGATTGTAATGACTTTTTCTCATAATATTTGAAAGACTTTGAAAAAACTTGAAGGATATGTCGTCCTTTGATCTCATTTCATCAATTACAGATCCTGTGGCCTTACTGATAAGACTTCAATCTCACGTCTGTGGTTGATAAGAACAGCAGAATGTGAATTTGTGGTTGAGGATGTCATAAATAAATAAATAAATAAAGTAGCTGAAGATTAATCAGAGTGAAAGATTGATCTTCAGTATAATTAAACTGGAGATCATGTTTTGGCTCCGTTATGAATGAAAGTAGGCTCCAGTGCATGTCTCTAACATTTAATGATGTTGTTGTCTCCATAATTATTATTATTTATGTATTTCCATGAAAAATTGATTGTCCTCATCTTACGATCAGAAGCACACTTCACTGTCTTCTTCATTATGATCCAACCATCCGCCCCCCAGAGTATCACTGACTCAGTGATAAATGTCAAAAAAAGATGAAATTAATAAACTAAATTGAAAAATAAATTGAAAAGTAAATTACTTCAAATAAATGCATACTATTTTGAATAAATACAGTAGCAAAATGAAACAGAAATATTCATTTATGTCACATTTTACATGTTTTTTGGTGCATTAAATGGCATATTCATGTATTTTTTTAGGCATTTTTTAAAAATTTATTTTGGGCAGTCAGGTCTTCCATACTGTAATTTGGACTGGTTGCTTTTATGGTTGTTTTCTGATGTAATTGTTTTTTTTTTAAACTGGTTTCTGTGTATGGGCCTACATGTTTGCTTAAAATTAATTAAAAGAAAGAGGTAGAAAGGTAGAATAGATTTGTGAAACACAGAAAAGCTACTTCTGCCATAAAATCAGTTCAAAGGTGAATCTGTTAAAGAAGCTCTTACCCTCTGATTCTGCTTGTGAAGAGATGGAGCAGGACGTAGACTGAAGATCCACATAGCAGTCGTCCTGCCACGTAATGCGTTTGCTTCGGTCCAGGATAGAATCGTAATGTGCCTTCCTCTCCATGAGACAGTCTGATAATCTCTGCCGTCAGAAGTTCCCGTTTGTGTCTATACTACACAAAACAACATTATTTACACAAAGTCCAACTGCCACAGACTACATCTTCAAAAACTTCCTCCATTGTCAATTGACACTAAAGTGTATTATATTCTGTGTTAAGTCGTTTGTTAATTATTCAGTATTTCTATTTAAAAGCGTTGAAAATAAACTTTCAAAATTAGCTCAAAGCGTATAGAACAATGTGCTCTAAAGTTTTCACTGATTATGTTCAGATCTATTTTGAATATTAATGAAACCAGTGTGATAAACAGATGGAAAGAAAAAGCTTACAACTTGAAAAAGCAATATCAGAGCCGGCAAAACGAATTAACATAAGTTGCCTCGGGCCTTGTTATTTTTCTTAACCAATTTTCTTAAGGTCCATCACTACATGTAGAGACAGGGCTACCACGACTGGTGACTGGGTGTTCATTATTGTTTTATGAAGTTGTCGGCACCAAAGTTGATATTAGATCACAATGTGTCAAAATTAAAAATCTAATTTGCACAAATCCTAGTCTGCCTTGGATGGATTTTGAAGGAGACATGCATTTTATAGATGGATCTTGTCAGTGAGACCTACACAAATTCATCCAAATGAAAGAAAAGTAATTTGGGGCGTTGCATGTGACTGTTGTCAACCAGTGTGTAGTGATTAAATAACATCTGAAAGATTTGATTTGATCCATCTTGCAATTAATATATGATTCATATTGTTTAACTTTGAAATACCACTAGTAAAGTAAGTAGAAACTCCTGTGGGAGGGTCACCACGCTATACACTTTCTCTGACAAAAAGTTTGTTACGGGTTCCTGAAGCCCACAGTGATGCTATCTCTGGGACAGGCTGAGTACTTCTCTTTAGCTTTTAAAAGACAAACATGCTACTTAATTTATTCTAGGATCTATTGTATCTTGCCTACCATATTTATTTTTCTATCTTTTGCAAAACACATTATACTGCATCTATTAGTATGAAATGTGGTTTATACATTTATATATCATAAAGTTTCACATCACAGCTTAGTAGCAAAACTGCAGTGAAAGTACTGCAAACAGCAATTTAAAATGATGCTTGAGGTTTCACAGAGACAAACGGGAAATGGCGAATGCCTTCCTGTGTGGTTTGTTGCTGATCACGTAACTTCTCTCAAAGGAAGCCGATTCAAAAACCCAGACCTCATACCGTGACAGCTTTGCCAGCTCAAATGTACATATCTTAATGGGCAAAGCCACAAATACTGATGATGTTGTAGAAATGTGTTGGGGATGGTGTCAAACTGCTACGACCGTGTTAAACTGACAAATAGCCCGGTACAGAAACACATTGCACATTATTATCCTTATCATCAGTGATAAGCAAAAATAGCAGCATCATTTTTTATGATGCAACAGGCTGCATAAAGAAAAAAGTTAGACAGACAAGTTGTACATTAAGTTAAGACTTGTTAATCATGCACGTGTCTGTATACGTCAGAAACGTTCAATTTTCATTGTTCTGGAGTAGAAACAGACTCAAGCCGTGATGGAAAGTTAAAGTCTATGACTGCAGTCAGTATGAAAAACCTTCCGTAGCTGTGAAGAGTAAACACTGTGGCGAAAATGTGTGAAAAAAAAACTGTTCACTCACCATGGGCTCGTTGGAAGTTTCCTGTAGGTGTTCAAAGGATGTAAAATGCTGCCCACACAGATGTTTTACGTGGCAGCGCCATAAATATCCCAAAAGTGGGTGCAGGATAATTTGAAGCGTGAATCAGAGGAATCTCTAAAAGGAGTGAGATCTGTTTGACGACTGCTGAGCTAATGAAACGAGTCACAAACACACAGCATCTTCATACAGCACTGCTGCTGGAGATATCATGCTGCGGCTCCTTCCTGTCTGTCTGATCTGCCTTCCTGTGCTGCGGTTAGAAGGTTGAACAGTGAAAAAGAAAGAAGCGGGTGCTCGCAATGTGACATCGTCAAACCACGCTTTAGTCTCTGCTACTTGGACTGATCTGAATGCAGAGCGAGGGGACAACAGGTCAAGAAACAGCTGTGAAACTTAATTGGACATTCTTGGAAGTATTTTATTTTCAAACCTGCAGCTACATGTGCATGATGTTGGAAGGGAAACAGGGATGAACAAACTGGAAGGCAAACACCGGAAAGAGAGCTTTTAATTTACAACCTGGCGATGCAGACGATACAAAGTTTTCTTTCCAATGTTTTCTGTGACATCTTAAGCTGTAGACCACATATATTTGCTGCATGTACGCAGATGTTTAGTGCCCAGTGTTAACATTTGAGTTTCTCTTACAGTTGTGTTAGATTTGAATGCTGCTGCTCCTGATCTGTGAATATATAACCAAGATTGTTTGTTCAGATTCTACTTCTTATGATGGTTATCAGTGCGCTATATACAGTATATAGGGATGAATGTTGATTGCAATGTTAAACAAGTGCTCTGAGCAGAAGTATCTCACATTTTATTCAATAGTCCACACACGTGCATGTCAATATATTGTTGTTTAAAACTTTCTACATGTACCATTTCACACAAAACCTAAAAATATAAACGTTTACAGTAAAGTACACTTTATGAACATTACATCATTTCAAGAGGGGGAAACACCATACTCTCTCACTTTAAAAGGTGTAGTTTGTAGAAAATGGCCAGAATTCTAAGGTAGATCCAAAACTATATGGGGCAGCAGAACTGCTCACTTTGCTGCTCACTGAACAGGACTTCATTCTCTTCCTGTAGCAACTTCCTGTCGTTAGCAAGTACCGTAGGTAGCGGTGGAGCTAAGTGGCACTATTAGCTGACTGGAGTCTGCCCACCTTGGGTGACTCACGGGCAATGGGGCACAGTCAGCTGGCTCCCAATGAACACAACTGGACACCAGACTGAGACTGAACAGCCTTTAAGCCACAGATACCAGTTTGAATACGGGGGATTTAGTATGGAGGCGATTTACAGCAGCTCCAATCACGACTATGATTTCAGGGACAACAAGATATGGCAGGCGGGCATAGAAAATGGCGCATAGAGCTGGAATATTTTCACATCTTAATCTGCAAATTTATGATTTATTTTGGCTGGACCGGATGACCAGGTGATCGTGGGCAGACAAACCAAGGCTGTTTTGGTGGGTTTTATTTTGTTTGTGTAGTTTGAATGAAGTGCGTTAAAGTGAGTTAACAAGGCAATTAAGCTTGTCTTTGTCCCATAAAAGAGATGACCTTGAATTTCAGACGGTGTACAGTTTTTCTGTTTAGTAAAAAAAAGATGTAAAATATTTTCTTTCTTGAGATGTTGTGAGTTTATTGCAATCTTGGTGCTTTTACATTGCCTGTTGGGGCTATCAGACTATAACCATACCAAGTGGTATGACGAGACAGGACGGGCCGGGACTAGCTGGTTAGCATCTCTACAACACAGTACACAAATGTTGTTGACATAATGTCTACACTGTTTTTTCACACTCTGTTGATAATGTCAGTTAATTTTTTGAATGTTGTTAAAAGGCCATGTCTTACAAACTGCACCTTAAAAAGCTAAGAACAAGTCCTTAATTTACATGATTTTTCTGGGCTTTCATCCAATTTTTCATTGGATGAACTTGCTGTAAAACAAAACTGATTTTATATGGTTAACTTTTGCTTGACAAATGGGTACTGAAGCAACAAACTGTGACTTCCTTCAAATACTGACGCTTTGGATTGGTAGCCAATCCGAACTGCTAACCCAAGACGTCAATTTTTCAAGGAAGTTACATTTTGTTGCTAAATACATGTCTCTGAGGAAGAACATCTTCTAACCAAGGTAATCAAAGCATAAAAAATAAAAAAACTCTGTGCACCACAGCAGCTGAGTAAGGCAACATTACAAGGCAAGCGGCACATTTACTATATTATACAGCATATCCAAGCTTATAATTTATTTCATGGCACTTTGTAGGAGCAATTTTTATCATTATTTTCAAATTAAGCTGGAATCAAACTAACTGAACCAATCAAAATATTTAACTTTTGCTCTGATTATACTTACTTACTGTATTTCTACAGTAAGTCATCATTTCAACGTGGTGACAACCGGTCCCCCCCTGAGAATACTATCATCATATCCATAGTATTTACACTTACGGCTGCAGCAGAGATGGCTGTACATTCCCTCTAATAAATGAGGAATCAGCTGATCAAATAACACACAAGTAAAGGCACAGGGAAGGTTTCTGAGCCACTAAAAAACACAAGTGAAACATAAAATAGCTCTGATTTTCTTAACACGAAGCAGTCTCTCATTAAAAACAAATACTCGTCATTCAGGATATTACTTCAACATCAGCCTCTCACATCCCTTTTTCTAATTTTCTAATACAAAAAATGTAAACAGTTTGCTTTAATTAAGCATACGAAAGTGGTTACAGACACTCACCACAAGTTAGCTAAAGACATTCACATTTAAAAAGACAATCAAGCCCTTGAGTGAGTCTAAAATGGACTGTTACAGCACGTAGCAGGAGTCGACAAGTCGACAGTTTTGAAGAATAAATGTGAGCTTGACAAGTATTATCTTGGTTATAAAGTCTGTTGTTAAAACACTGTAATACCAGCTGAAAATGTCATTAAATAGATGGATCTTCCTGCATAAATCAAAAGCATGATTGTTTAATTTTCAGGATTTAAAGGCTTTTTCCACAGTAACACGAACAAGTCAACAAAAATGACCATTAAGGACTCAAGTATTTTTTAAAAATCTTCCTTTTTATCTTCCTTTTCCTTTAAAAGTAGTAACCAGCACTGTTCACAGGCAAAGGTTGCACACTGACCTCTACAAAAATATGTTATTATCTGTATGTTTTTCAATTCAACACATGTTTTGCCTGATTTGATGTCTTAAGCGTCACACTCTTAGATACAGACAACAACGATTCATTCCATCAGTGATCTCCCATCGACACAGAAGGACACTTGTGGTGGCATTCATTTCAAAACAATCAGACAATCAGTTACGTACGTACAGGTCAAATAACCTTTGATTACCCCGGTCTCACACTCTCTCTGCTGAAGTCCTCTGACACACTTCAGAGCACATCCAGATGCAAGTGATTCAAAGCCTGGATTATAGATCTGAAAGTCCCTCTGCATGTTCACTCAGCTCCATGGTGTAATAGTCCAGAGGACGCCTAAAATAGAGACAGCAATGTTAACACAATCAAGCCTCTACGCCCTCAGCATCTACTCATTGCAATCAGTTTCAAATAACAATTGTTAAAAGTATTCCAGGAGTCATTTACCGAGAAAGTTTTTTCCCACTCTGCCCTCAACCCAAGTTATCTTTATGTCTGAATATATAAAATATACAAAAGAAAAATGCACTAAATGAGTGTGACTTCTCTTTATATAAGCAAAGCCTTCCCTAAAAAAGGGACCAAAAAGGAATAAAGGCAATGATTGTATATGAACAAGAAAGAATCTTGAGTGCAAGACTCCCAACAATGGAGCTTAATGAGCATTACTCACTCTGAATTGTACACCTGACTAAGGTATGCTATTCACAACACTTAATCACTATGCAATTGAAAGAGGCATTACAAGTCAATGGGTTAGACAAATGTTAACAATCTGGGCTTCGTGAAGATTGCAGCAAACCAACACATCCAGCTGAAGAGAGAGAGATAAGAAGACCGTTACCTTCTTCTGTAGAAATATGTGAACAGAGCTGCTCCTAGTCCGAGCAGCAGGAGCACTGCCACTATCAGCCCTATCTGTAACCCCAGGGCAGACGCTGGAGAGACAAATACAAACTCACCTCAGAATAAATGAAGATGTATACTACATGACAGGGCTTTTCTTTCATGAAATGCTTAAGGATTATTACTTTAAAGCAACCTTGTGTAGAAATTGGCATTTAGTGCGATTTGGCACCCCCCACAGTTTTTGAGTGCAACACAACTGTCGTAAATACAAATCCCAGGTCTGTAATAATTTGTCAGATGTAATGTAGATGCCAACTAAAAACAAAACTCATTACATCATAACGATGTCATGTCTTTAAACTTGTAACGCTGTGATCCTCCCCTCGATTGAAGTTACATAGTGCAGTAACAAGTGATAGGAGGGCGGAGTGGCTGAGACAGAGACACCATTCACCCTACTACAAGACACCGTACCATCAAAATGATTATGAAGCTGTTAAAAGTTACAGAATGTTGCTTTGAGTACTTCCAGGTCTTTTTCATATTCCATGAAGCAGACGCAGATTGCAGCATTGTACTGAACATAACAGCAGGGAAAATTGGACTGGAAGTGCTTAATAAGACTTAATGTGTGCCTAACTGCGATTTTCTTTCTTACCCCGTTATTATATGTTCTGAGATATTTTTATGTCCCTCTTTAGGAGTTAGGGTTGTGTTAGGAGGTGTAACTGCTTCCGAAATGAGCGTGCTTTCAATTTATGTTAATTGCAGCTCATGAATCATCCCCCATGTCTTACGTGGAAGATGCTAAACCATAATTCAGTCTTGTTTTTGTTGCCATGACATTGTGTATACACAGACTTTTTTATAATACATGAAATCTAAATTATAAGAGAAACTTTTCACTCATCAACAAGACTTTATATTTATTTTATGCAGTGTGTTTTGAGAAGGTTGAACGGGTTGGATTTTCACTGCAGACTACACACTGTTCATTCATTGATTTAGCTGATTAGTGCCAGTTTTCTTTTTGAAGTGAAGATTTTGTGTATGCCTTGTTCAGCTGTGAGAGCTGGTGGCTTACCTGTGCTTGTATAACGGTCTGTGGTTGGAGCGGAGCAGACGTCTCCCTGAGCAGGTGAAGGATTCATGTGTGATGTCTGGATGATGAGGGCCTTCTGATGGTCCGACAGCGCCTGGATGTTCCCCCACACTCGCAGCCACCCGGACACACAGGAAAAGTTGGCTCCTTGAACACAGACAGGGAAATGTTTCACCATGTGCATATGAAAGGGTCCAGGAGCTGACGTAACTTGGTAAATATTTACATTGTGTGAAGAGGAAACCGGAGATGGTACTTTATTCATGACAATTATTTTGTGTGAATGGGGGATGCAGGATGTGAGAATGACAAGGGAATAGCCAAACCTCTCCCAATGATTATACTTTGAGAGAATTATCTTCCAGAGGTGGAAGTGCTTGAAGGTGGTTGTTAAAGGATTTTTTCTGAGTGCAGCTCATCTCATCTGAGTTGCTTCAGGCTTTTACATTTGGGCTGCTTTTAAAAGACAAATGCACCTACTCGCACCACTTCACTCTTGGGTAAAAATACTGCGCTATAACCACATATATTTATTTCTTCTCTTTCAACTCCAGCGACCTGCCCCGCTGTGTTGATTGTCAAGTACTCTTTTCTTTCTTTCTCATGGATGTTTTTTGAAAGAACATATACTTTTTCCAAGCTCATGGATAACTCATCCATTTGCTTACATCAAAACGTGGTTTCAGTTCAGTGAAAGTGCCTCACCTTGGAGGTACAAGGCAGAGATGCCACAGTGACACTTCTGCTCCAGGTAGTCGGCAACCTCGGCGACCCTCTTCCCCTTGATAAGACTGCTACAGTCTGGGACAAACAGAGAAGAAGATGTCAGTTCCTTTTTGAGTCGCAGGTCAAACCATTTCTATTTTATTTACTGTATATCAGCCACAATCATAAATCAAATATATGTGTCCTTAGATCATAATTAAATCAGTTTGCATACATTTCAGTTTCCTCAAGTTATGATGCCTCACCTCCTGACTGCTCCTTCCAGTCACTGGACAGCGGTCCGAGGCATAGGTCAATGTGACTTGAGAAGGCGGAGCTCGGACAGAGGTTGGTGCCGTGAGGTGTGGGCGAGGAGCTCGTCCAGGAGGAGGGGCTCCTCACCTCGCAGCATGAACACCGGCTGAGCGAAACAGGACCATCTTCCACTGACCTGCAAGTTGTGTATGAATACACATACAAGTATATACATTCAGTAATAATAATGATAAAGTCTTTATGAGCACGTCTGCCCATAATGATTTAAAGCAAAATAGAATTAAGGTTTATTTGCAAACCAATCTGTTTAAGAAAATGGTGTTTTTTTCAACGTTTACATGGTTGTGGTTACAGTAATGCTCTTGAAAGTTAAAAAGCCCAAAGTCAGCGCCAACACAAGCTCCTCTCTCCCACAGAAAACACTGCTCCTGAAACGCCTCGTCAGTTGTCCCGCCTTTAATTCTGTGACTTTGTGACATCACACTATGTCACCATGTCACATATTTGCATAATTTGCGCCTAGCAGCTACTTTGCCACAAAATAATTACTTTAGCAAAGCTGCTCTGTTCTTGTTAGCGGTGCTGGCTCAGGCATGTGTGAGCTGACCAATCAGAGCAGGCTGGTTATTCAGGAGGACAGCCTTAAAGAGACAAGAGCTAAAACTGAATGTTTCAGACAGAGGGGGAATACAGAGCTGCAGCACTGGACAGTACCAGAAAACTGATGTGCTTTCTGAGCATTAAAGCATGTAAACCTATTCTAGTAGTAACCGAAAATATAATTATGAACCTGAAAATGAGCATAATATGCTTGCCACTGAACTGCACAAAGCAGTATTTAAACCTTGCATTAATACATCAACTGGAGCCTTTATTACAAATTGAATTTGACCCTGAATAACTCGTCTCATGTACCTAGTTGTTAAGTGGCTCTCGGTCAATGTTCACATGAAACAGATGGGAGCTGTTTTTATTAGATAATTACAGGGCAGCCAACCGTGAAGCAGTATCTATATAATAATAATAATAATAATGATGTATCATATTAAAAAAGATACTGATCCTACACAGGAACTGTGATTGCTGCAGAGGCATCATGACCCAGCAGAATTTATACTATAAGCAAACAACCAGAATTTAAAAGAATCAGTAGAATTGGTACAAAAAAACTCAAATGTGCACTCTGGGGTTTTGGGTCTTGAACATAATGACCACAATCTGCAAAATGAGCAGTTAATAAAACTACAGCAGAAACTAAGTGCTATAATGTTCTCAGTTTGAAGGGTTTATGTGGCTGTGGAGACTCATCATGATTTTATCTATATGGAAAGTTTGCACTGACAAAGCAGAAATGATGGAATATGAGCGCTGCGGTAAAGGCTTCACTGAGCCAATCACTGTCAGAAATCCAGGGTTTCCCTCAGGAAACTGGTTAGCGTAGCTGATTGTGAGTGATTGAACTGTTTACCTCCAACATTTTCCATCTGAAGAAAAAAAAAACAACCCCCTGACACTTATTCAAGCTGCTTCAGCTAATTAACATGAAGCACAAGTGCAATGAGTAAGCTTAATTAATCACTGCCATCTGCTGAGTTGAGTCTGACAGATCCCGACTCATTAAATATGTGGCATTTGCTTCGTGAGTATTACTTTTTCGATGGTTCTGTGACATCGGCCCAATTAAAATAATAAGATGAAAGTCTTTACATGACATAACCAGCAGTCAGATTAATATCCATAATTGGATTTAAGAGTTATCCTTAGTGTGAAAGTTAAAACATGTAAATCTTGTCAGTGATTCATGCTGTGTGGTTTATGCTGTGTTTACCTGAGAGCTGGAATCACTTGTCTCCCTCTGGTGGTGGACAGGGAGGACAGCAGCTGCTGGTTTTCACTGAACACAAGCACATCTCTGAGACTGGAGTTGGTCAGAGCAGTGCCAGCTCTGCAGACGCTGAACAAGTCGTAACACAGGACTACCGCTCCTCGCACCGGCACCGTGGAGCCCTCCGTGAAAGTCTGATCTATGCAGGGGAGAGAGGAGGTGAAGGAGTACAGTGAGAGGTGGTGGGAGTGGATGCAAAACAAGGAACGTGAGAGTCATCTGTATTGTCCTCACCTGCTCCAGTGACATTTCCAACGATGTAAAATCCGTCCCGGTCAATAGATCCAGTCAAAGGGAGGGCGATGACGGTCCCACTGCGCTCCTGGTCAAACACAGTGAGCACCAGGCCCTGCAGGTCTGTCATGGGGGGGCCATGCAGCTCTACAAAAGCCCTCTGCTTGCTGTGATTGGTCCAATAGCCACTAGCCACCTCACTGATGACCACACCCTCCGGGGCTGGAGGGGGACGGGGGCAGCTGTTCTCCCTCAGAGGGGTGGGTGGAGCCACCTGTAGTGAAAGATGCATTTCATACATTTATTATACAGCTTACTTCTAAGATGCTGTTGGCCTATCATTGAGCTCCTATTTAAGGTGGCATCCCCCTCTTCCATCAGCTATCTGCGTGTTACCGTTTTTAAAATCCCGGCTGCTGCCTGAACTAGCAACCTACACGCTGAAATAGGCAAGTGACTCGAACACTGACCTGATCACTGACCCTACGAATCTAAACAAACTAGCAGTTGTTACCCTGTCTTTTGTGGAGTTTTAGCCATTTTAATCCCAGGGTTCGCCGCTCCACGAAGCAAAATAAGTTTTGCAGGTAGGTGCTCAATCTCTGCATCCTGTCTTTAGCTCTCCCCAGGTCGATTGTGATTGGTTAAAATCAATCACAATCAACCCAATAGACCTCTCTCCAGCGTTTACACAGTTGGCTAGGTGAGACTGGCTTGAAAAACCATTGTTCAACATTTTTGGAAAAACATGCCGTAACTTCCCGGAGTCTCCGCTGGTTGCCATGCAACCCTATGCTGACAACAAAGAAGTTACTGTGCTCGACTGGAAATAAAAACCACAATGTTATTTTTACAATTTAGGTATAATCTGTAAATAAGTTCCTTTAAAAACATGCTAGTAATGGATTTTGTTACCGGTTTCCCTCGGTTTTCAGTCTTTTTGCTAAGCTAAGCTAATTAGCTGCTGGCTGTAGCTTAATATTCAGCATACAGATATGAGCGTGGATTGATTTTTTCATCTGCCTATCGGCAAGTAAGCAAATAACCAAATTCCTCCAAATGGTGAACTATTCCCTTAAATTTCTTTTAGTTTTATTCATTAGAAATTAAAGTTTTAATTAGAATGTTGTTGTGTTTCTGTGTTTTGTTAAAGCAGAGTGAATCAGGTACCTCTGTTAGCTAATAAAGCACATGCTCATGACTTTAGTTTCAGCATGGCTCTTTGTACTCACTGAGAAAGCAGACAGGTCATAAGGATAAAGGCCTCTACAGCGGCTGAGGGCTTCGTCACCAGGCAGCACCTCTGGATCCTCCAGCAGAGGCAGCTGTCCAGGGGTCAAAGCTTTACTCAGTTCCTGCGCCTCCTTATCTGATCCTCTCTGTCGGTACACGACGGCATCCAGCAGGCCTTTTGTGGGGATCCCCCTTTGAGTGGCTGATGGTGGCCCGAAAGGGCTGCGATAGAGTGCCACAGCGTCTGGTCCGTTCTGGATGGTATTAGGGGGCAGGCGGAGTGACGGAGCTGGCACCAACCTGTCACTGCCCAGTAGGAAGTAGCCCTTAGAGGTGGTGAAGTGTCCACTCAGGCTGATCTCCCTGTAGGGTCTGTTGTTGTGTGCACTGAAGAGTAGGATCCAGATGCCCTGCAGGGAGACACGGCGTCCCGACGGGTGCCAAAGCTCGATGTACTCTCCATCCTCAGCTGCGCCAGGTGTATCTGTGTTCAGCTCATTGATCAGGAAGTCACTGTTCCCCCAGGGTGGGAGGTGAGGCGGCGAATCTGTACCCCCTGGAATAACTAAAGCAGAAAGCAAGATATTAATAAGCTGCTGTTAAAGAAAACAGTTCCACTTTACTTCACTTTGGCTTTTCTATGGATTTAATAAACAACACAACAGTAAAGTTTTGGGCTGGAAAATGTATTCACAAATGTTATGAGCACGGTTCGGAAAAATGTTGGCACTGCTACAACAAAGTCCAAAGAGGCCAAACGAGCATCAATGACCACAGAAGTTGTTGACAACATACTGCTGCCAGCATTGCTTCCTGCTGCAGTTCCCTCCACCTCCCCAACCTCCTACGTATGTGACTGAAGCATTGGTATTGTTGACTCCTTCAAAGAGCAGATTCTTCCTCACAAAATCTGACTCACTTGATGTGTCTCTGATTGAAGTACTGTTGAAGTCCAGCCATTTTTTGTCACTTCCACACAAGTTTGGCTAATCTTTAACCCGGTGGGGTAGGAAAAGCAGTTGAGAAAGACATCTCACCACAAGGTCCTTTTAGTAGCTTTCAATTGTGTCAAGATCTTCATGAGGATGTTTGTCTTGTCATCTTATTTTGCTGCTGTTTTAAACTTTATTTATATAACTTCACTGTCACATTTTGACAAATCTAGCTGCATATTTAACATTTTGCTTATCATCTTTTCCAGGGATGGGAAAGTGGTCACAATGCTTTAAAAAAACTTTGAACAAACAAACAAAAAAAAAACCTTTTGTTTTTAACAGTGGCTTAACTTGAATTTTAAAAGATTACTCAACTGAAAAACCCATAAAAAAGATACAGTACATTTCTCTAACTCGTTCAGTATTAAACGCCCTTGATGACCAACAACTGTGTGTGTGTAACTTAAGTGTTGTCAGAAATATCAATATATTGATACATAACCATTCTGAATTTCCACAGTATTGATACAACCGTACCAGCTGTAATTTCTCACCCTCTCTTCTCTCCGGCAGCAAGTTGATACATGCAACACTTCAGTGCCCACGTAGCCCCCTTTCTTCTCTTCCCACTCTTCTGATTGTGGTTAGAAGTTAATAAACGTACAGGCAGTTGTTCTTAAGGTGGCTTCTAACTAATTGCACAAGGTTTTTACTTTATACCAACACCTTGTCTGCCAAAGGCTCTCTCTCCATAATCTTGGTTCGAGCTGAACTAAACATGCCAAGGCCTGATTGAGAGAGGGTGCGGTAGAACAATCTTGTTATCTCAACTATCTTGTTTTCATAATCATTCAAAGCCAAAACACCCTCCCCCACAAACTCTCAGGTCTTTAATTGGTTTTAATTTAATTGTTCCACTGATGCTGTTTCGTTCCCCAGGTCCTCAGGTGGTTAACGATATAATCCATGACTTCCTTGAGGTCAGAATACCGTTAGCATTAGGATGTTGATTCTGAGCAGCCGAATTACGAATCTCTTTATGAGAATGAATCATCCTAATTTTCTCACAGCTATACATTATCTCACTCTCACATTATTTAGTCATGGCCATGACTTGATGATCTTGTTCCCACGCATCATTAAGTCGTAGGCATGCATTATTTGTTTTTCCACAAATCTCATCGTCTCTTAACTGTCTACATCTTATTGAAAGCATCAATTTACGAGCTGCAGAGAGAAAGCAACAATTTGCAATATGTCAAATATATTTGCAACAACTAGCTTGAGCAAAGGGATCTCATAACCTCCAAAGCTTATTAATGTTGAGCATCTAATATAAATCCAAGAGTCATGAAGCTCATTCATCCAGACACTCACCAATACTGTGAGGGCAGATCTTTGGCCAGGGGCACTGGTTGGGCTGTCCAGGAGTTTGCGGGGCCTCCCAGAAGACACCAGGATCTCTTTCCCAGTCGGCCACACCACAGCGACTCAGATAGAAGCCTCCCTCTCTCAAACTGACAAAACAATGAAAGCATTGAGAAAACAAAAATATGTTTTTAAGAGATTCAGTAGAGTTTAACAAGTTAATAAAACAGATATTGAATAAAACATCATAGATATTAATGTGTTACGGCTGTTTTGGTAGCTGTATGTTTTTGACAATTGTGTTTTAGTTTCTGTTATTGGTTATCGTTTGTGTGTAGGCCCACTAGTGCCACATGCAGTTTGGCATATTTGGCTTTAAGTAAACGTCCTCAAAACTATACAGTGCCATGACATTTGGTGGTCAGACAACTAATTGTTTAATGAATTAGCAAATGTTAGCATGGGAAAATGTCAGAAGTTAGGCAGTGCTTTCGAAAACTTCCTTTGCGAGTTAAAAATGTTGCATCTAAAATAATGAAAATTGAAAGCATCCGGATTATCATCGTTTTTCGAGGTGTTTCCGGGCGTCTCCCGGTAACCTATGGTAACCCTGTGTTTAATGTTGCAACACTATGAACTGTGGGTAATTCCCTGAGGCAAAGTCTGCTGGAAAATGTGAGTGTAGACAAAAACCTGCTATTCTTCAGCATTGTGGCATTGTCACAGGGAGCATGTGAGCATACTGAAGTTAGCATTTTGATCAAGTGAGTACAGCCTCACACGGCCCGCCAGCATGGCTGCAAACCCCTAATCTTGTTGTATAATGCACAACTTTGAATCACAGGGGTGTTAATTAAACTTTCTGGTTAAATTTGAGTGCTGTCGTAGAAATATTTGTTGAAGTGTCTTTCAGTCAGTGTGAGTCAGTGAAAGCCTCACTGTGACTTCTCCTCTACAGTGATGACACACACCAAACAGGGGGGAAAAAATGTACTAGCAATGAGGAACAGTGGTCATCAGTTGACCATTTTCGCCACCGAGAGAAAACACATTTAACAGAACGTGTTTCACAACACTTGAAACTTTGTCAAGTGACTGACAAATCATGAGCTCCACCAAACTGCTATTAATTCTTTCCACCTCTTATATGTTCTGCAGTCAAATTAGGCTGGTTTTACTTTTTGAATTAAAGCAGTGGGAAACTCTACAGTGTCTATTATAGTGCCTTGCCTGTTGCTGAGTTGGTAGGGCAGTCTGCCTGGGATGAGAGTCTCTGTGAGGTTGGCACTAGGCTTGTTTCCGGGTCCAGCAAACACAAATGCATCTAGAGGCTGTATCTGGCTCAGAGGGCTGCCCACGGGGAAGTCTGAGGCTGTGCCACTGTAAATAGCCACTGCTCCGGACTCGTCTCCTGAGAAGAAACAATAACAGGAACCTTGAATTCACAATAAATGAAAGTGAAGGAATGAATGACAATTGACCAAAACATAGCATAGCTCTATGCAGCTTCCACATGTGAAACCTGATGAACCGAAAACCTGAGCACACTGACCTTTCATGTAGCTCTTCTCTATGGTCATGGAGATCAACCCATTCCTCGAGGTGGTCACACCCACATCCACACTCACACTGACTCTGTCCGTTTTCCCGTCCAACACCACCAGCACCAGAGGACCTGCAGCTGAAGCCTCTGTTAGCTCCACAAACCCGTCCACCTGCCCTCCCCCCAGCTTCAGCTCAGTGATGACAGGAATGGTTGCTGGGACAGCGGGCGGGGTGCAGTTATTCCTCTGACCCGGGGAGGGCGAGGACACCTGAAAGCCCCAGCGATCTTCAGACAGCAGGCACCTCTCAATTGACTCGTCGCCCTCGAGTGCCGTTTCATCCTCGATGAAGGCTTGTTCCCCAGGCGTCAAAGTTTCAGCAAGGAACTCTGCGCCACCAGTGCGGCGGGTCATGTACACTACAGCGTCCACCAGCCCGTGAGCTGTGACGTTCATCTTCTCACTGTAGCGAGCAGCAGATGTGTGGTAGAGGACGATGGCGTCCGGGCCATTCTGGACCGTGTTGGGAGGCAGGAGGATGGACGGTTTGGGCAGCATGTCCACCGAGCCCACCAAGAAGAATCCTCTGTCATCTGTGCTCATGCCTTTGAGGTCCAGCACCTTGTAGGCTATATTTCCATTCCCGTTGTAGAACACGAGGGTGTAGCCATCCAGTGAAGCCCGTTGTCCACTGGTGTGATACAGCTCTACAAACTCAGTGGTGTCCAGCCGCGGGTTGTCGGCGTTGATCTCGCTGATGATGAGGCAGGGGTCACCACTGACCACCGCCACCAGGCAGATACAGGCAACAGAGGCCAAACTGACCACCATGATTTACAGCTTCTCCAAAAGACCTGGACAGGGGAGCTCCAGGAGAAGAAAAGACCACCAGTTGGATTTCTCAATAAAATAAAAGTAGAGCCCGACCAATGTATCGGTTGGGCAATATTATCAAGGCTAATATTGGCCAAACAGAGATATATCAGTATCAGTGTACAGCATATGTTTCCCCGATATGAAAACTTTTTGAACTATAAAAACCACATTTGAAGGATCATTGCAAAAATGTGCGTATATTGGCTGATACAGCAATATCACAATTGTATACTTCCTTATACTGGTATCAGCATCAGCCCCCCAAAATCAAGTGTCAGTCAGGCTCTAAATAAAAGAACTGAATGAAAGTCAAAAGTGCAATACGTGACAATTTAGTTGAAAACATTCAAAAATGAATTAAAACTATCAACAGAATTTTAAGCAATAACAATTTCGACGTTACGGCATCTGTGTATGCTATTGTGTTGGAGAGATAGCCTATCTACTGAAGTTAGCATGCTAAGTCCCGGCCTAAAGTTTCCTTGCTAGCAGCGTAAACACCAAAACACCCCCTGTGCCCTGAGCTCACAGTCTGCTAGCTGCACTGCTAACTGAGCTAAATAGCTAACAGCAGCTACACTTAGCAGCATTTGCAAGCTAATTGCATAGTGCACCTTTAAAGGCATATTATGCAAGACGTGTTGGTTTATGTTTGTAAACTCTCATTCAATGCAGTCACACCGACACTTTGGGTTGGTGGCATAAGCGACCAATCACAAGTGCTGCTGGAACCGTGTTGCTAACAAAACCATTATATTCCTATGGTACGCCGCGGCTGGCACGCATTTCTATGTTGTGTGCACATTTTCCTAGCAGTTTCTAGAAGTTCAAATATTTGGAGCATAAGGTGCAGAGGTGCACTGCTTTTTCCTTTAATTACATATGACAGCACCACGCTGTTTTGCTCGAGACATGCTTTTCCAAGGCATTTTTGAGGCAGCTGCACCTGTAGCAACAAGTGTGATTATAGCCTAAATTTGACTACCTAGAAATTAGACTCAACAATCACCTGTCTTCCTCTAGAATCACTGACGCCCCAAAACGCTTATCGATTATCTATAACTGCTTGTCATTTGCAGGGTTAGGGGGCGCCAGTTCAACGCAGAGCTGACATATAAAGACAAACAATCAATCACACTCACATTTACACCTACTGGCAATTTAGAGTTGCCAATTAACTTGTGGGAGGCAGCTGGAGCACATGGATGGAGCCCACGCAGACACGGGGGGAAACATGCAAACTCCATAAAGACAGACTCCAGGTGGTGGATCCAAACCTTCTTTTAAGGCAGCCGTGCTAACCACTGCTCCACCGTGCCACGCTGTCCCATATACAGCAATATAATAAGACAATACAGGCAGAGGGCATGCCACCTCCACATACTTCTGGTGGGTCAGAAGTTAATCTTTGAGAGGGATTACATCTGGATGAGTCTATTTATTGTTTAGCAGGAAAATCTTACATAAGACAGCTTTAATACTGTGATTTACCTTATTTATAAGGCAACACACAATCTGAGCCAATACAAAAGGACTGGCTACTGTATGTGCAGCGTGCCCACAGTACTGTAATCAAACCTTTTGTTTACAACTTGCAGAGCAGACTCCCATGGGGAGAAACCTCATAACATCATGAATGAGTCTTCTATGAGGCTATTTTCTGTGCATGGTGACACTGGGGAGGCACGTCTTCTGCATGAGTCATGAAATGTTGCGAAACACACTGACTGGCACCCAGATGGAAAGTTTGCATGAAACGGGGTGAAAAATGCTCGAGCTGTGGATAAACAGGATGAAGTGGACAGAAAATGGAAATTAAGCAGCTGGGTCATCTCTCGGGGCTCAAGTTGAACACATGATGCGATTTAGCACTCATCCCTAAATCACCCCCCCACCCCCCCGATAAAATGGTCACAGCTTTTCTACTTAAAAGGTCTTGAATATGTTAGATTAGCTCGCACGACAGTCACAATAATAAGACGTCTTTGGAGATGAAGAAGGAGTCTATGGAGTTAAATCCTGAAATTATCTCCCATCTCACGACAGCTATTCCGGTCACGGTCAGGCTGCTATGCATGCATCTTTCCGTCGAGGAAAAAAAAAAAAAAAAAGAAGAGAAACGCTGTCAATCTGCTTTCTATCAGTGCCACACAAGGTCCCTTCAAACGCGTCGTTACTTACTGTGTTTTCTGGGTCCTTGTCGGCCAGGTGTCGCTTGTTGCGTACCTCGGAACCTCTGTGCTGGATGTGAAATCGTCCCCCGTCGGAAATAATTTTGGTAAAGTTTGTTTCCTGCCCTCCGCCGCTCCCTTCATTCACAAAGCAGCACTTTCTCCCCCCGGACTGTGGGCGGTCAGACTGACTGAGGGGGATGATGCCTTGCCAGGGAAGCTCTCTCCCTTTTTTTTTTTTTTTTTTTTTTTTTTCCACGGCTCAGTACACCATTCACACATCCACAGCTGAAGATAAAACACCAGTAAACCCGGCGACACGTAAATGCTGCTGGGATTAGGCTACAAAAGGCGGGTAAAGGTGTCACCCCCAGTCGGCCACCATAGCTGCAACATTGTATCTTTAACAGTAAAAACTGTGGCAATTTATGCGTTCAGAGCCAAAGAAACACTTTGAGTTCATTGAAAGGAGCCTTGTAAAAGACCTGAAGGGGCCCCCTGACCCCACTCTGTAAAATAGGGGAGACCGGGGTCAGTTGTAACACTTCAGTGAAGCCCAAGTCCCGCCCACCAGCAGGTCCGACTTGACCACACAATAAAAAAAAAAGTTTTCTTTAATGTTTTATCTTTAATTTATAGTCTGTATTCAGTGCTGGAATAAGGTCTGAGATTATGGATAACTACCAAAATAAAATAAATAAATAAATAGATTAATCTGGCATTAAATGAATGCAATGAAACAGAATATAAGAAAAATAAATGTAGACATCAATTAATTTATTAAATGTGATATAAACTGATATTTCTGTTATTTGTATTGTATTGTATTTATTTACCTTTGTATGTGTTCCCCCATGTATTTGCTTTCCCATTTAATTTTCCATTTTGTTAATTTTTAAATATATTTATATGTTAATTTATTCATTGTGTCTGTATTATTTTCCCATTGCATTTCCCCCCTCATCTATTTACTTCAGTGTTTTCTTTTTCCATTTCTTTTATGCATTTCCACTTCATTATGCAAACGAGCGGGCTGTCATTGAAACTGTGTCGGGGTAAACTTTTCACATAGATCCACTATACATGCCTTGCTCCCAAATTAATAAAAAAATCAAAAGATTAACTACAATGGGAAGTACATAAATAGGGGAATTAAGACAAAGGTATATTAATACGGCAGCAAATTAAAACAGAAAGGTTTGTCAAATTTTATGAATTCATTAATGCCTACATTTAGTTTTAATATTATTGCTGGTGCATTTAATAGCATATTAATTTATTTACTGAGTCCTTTCTTTCTTTCTTTCTTTCTTTCTTTCTTTTGGCAGTTTGGGTCCCCCATACAGGTAGCCCAAAAGGTATCTTAAAACATAGTAAAAGTAGAAATAGCGCAGTGTTGAAGTTCTCTGTTGCCTGTAAATGTCCTGAATCCAAAACTTTACCTAAGTTAAATAAGATGTATTAGCATCTATATAATAATGTCTTTATCTTTATCTTTTTTTTTTTAGCTTTGATAAAGAGGAAGAAGAAGAAGAAGAAGAAGAGGAAACAATTGTATCTGTGTTATATCGACAGCTGTGAATATAAATAGGATATACACTATTGTGTGACCCTATAGTAGAATTAAAAAATGTAAAATGAAAAAAAGGAATTCACCCAAGTACCATAGCACTGTTATTTTCTATAAGAATATATAAAAGGATACCAAAATAAAAGTACCATTAAGTTCAACAGTGTCAGTGACCACAACAAATCTCGTGTCAGGGACGCTGTTGTAATATATTTTGCGTAATCAATAGGCACAAGGTTTCATTTCTACTCCTGTGAAACCACATGAGTAAGGGAGTTAACAATATGATGAAAGAGCCAAAAGTCAACTTTCCCAAGTTTTTAAATAAAATTCATGACATTCAGATTTAATTAACTTTTTGAGGAACAGAAAGTAATTCATGTATTTCTGCGTATTTAGTTGAATATCCAGAGATATACATAAAAAATACTGTAAAGTTATGTAGTACATGATTAAACTTTGTCATAAGTTGTAATTTTCCTTGATATTGTTCTCAATATAAAATCATTTTATGTTTGAATAGTTGGTTTGTATTCAATGTCCATTTTGTGGAACTGAAACTCTTTCTAGTGACTGCTCTAACTCATTGACTGAGTTAGAGGAAATATTGTGGACGGGATGTATCTGTGACATAAAATATTAAATAAACTTAGTTTAGCCTTAGATTTGGGTTACCGTAAAACTTTGCTATAGCTTAATTGATTTTATTTTTTTATATATTCATAGTTTGGCATTTTGTTTTTAAAAAGAAGTTGATTTTGTCATTATCAGCACAATGTTGTGGTCTACAGATTATCTTTAACCTGAGCTCAGAGTTGAGGGTAAAGACCAGGTGCTGATGCATTTAGTTGGCGTGTTGAGGTTTCCTCTCATTTCAAGTGGTTATTCAAGTGTATTATATAAATATCTTGAGGAGCTGATGGTTCATTCAGATGTTTGAATTAGAATTTATATTCAAACAGTACACCAGATAAAGTCCCTCGCTCACAAGAAGTGAAGTGAGGAACTGAAATTATAGTACGTGGACCTTCCTGTGAATGAACAGTCTGTGTCAGAAGTTGTTTATAGTGCAGACAGACAAGATTGCATGTGGTCACTGTGGCATGGTTAGTTTTTAAAAGACTTTTAAGTCTTGCTGATCATTTTGAAGGCCAGGATTGGTCTGTGAGCGAGAGGTTTCTGTGACCTTTTGAGCCCAGATAATAACCTGATGTCCAGAGTAATTTAATCTGACTACATCTGTATTGTTTTACATTTATATACATTTATAGTTTTTCATTTACTCCTTATATTGTAAACTAGTACTTTTCAACTTTATGTTAGAGCCTTGAATTGAATGTTTTCAGTCTTTAATGTCTCAAACCTATAAACCATCATGTAGGTGGATGTCTTAGAAGCATAAAATCACCAAAACAATATTTTCACACGGTACTGATCTCCTTCACGGGAGCTTAGTCACACGGGAAGTGAAAACATAGGTGAGAAAATAGGCGGTGTAAAATAAAGGCAGAACATAAAATGATGCGGCTGAAGGGAAGTGGAGAAGGTGGAAGTTGTGGTGCATCACAGGTCAGAAATGTGTCAGATTTTTTTGCCGTTCTTGAGGAAATGGTGATTTCAGGTCGAGTAATTTTGAAAATACACAACAGCTTCAAATTCTGATATAATGCACTTTGTTTTCTCAAGCAATACAGCCTCTACTGAACATTGTGTAAAAGACTTTAATGCCTTGTAGCACCACAAGATGGCCCCATCAGCATGGGGTATGTTTCATCTGAGGCTTGTGTACAAAATTAAACGGTCAGCTGGGGAAAATAACACAGAAAAGCCTAATAAATGAGATTTCACAAGGCGAAATGTACAGGAAGCTCTTTCGCTAACATTCTGGTGTTTGCTCGTGTTTGTGTGGTGCTGTTGGAAAAAAGGTCAGTCAAAATGCTAATGATGTGCACAGTTTTGTGTGCGGCGTGTGCAGGAGGCTGGAGCTGCAGTGCGTGCAGGTAGCCTATTTAAGCATTTCAACTGAATTGCTGTCAAAACGCTGCTCTCTCAACAGGCCTTTGACAAGGTACATCCAATTCATTTGGCTGGTTTGTTTTGATGACTCACTACTTAGACGTTGTTGCATCTGATTCATCACCGGTCCCTGCTTGAAATACTCTTCCTGGCAGATAATGTGGAAAGATGGTATACTCAGTGTAACATAGGAGATTAACTTAATTAATTTGAAGATTTAATATAGGCTCATCTGTCCAGCAGAGTCATTAGTAAGTCAACTGGAGTTTCATTTAAAACTCATAAGTAACTGAGGAGAAGGTGAATTCAATCTCTGCTGACAGACTATTAATCAACAGTGACATAGCTTTATTATGCCATTCCAGTGTAATACATCAAATAAAGTGTCAGCAGGTTGCCGTTTGAGAGAATTTCAAAGCTGTTTGAGGCAACCTTAACAGCTAGAGCCTGGACCCACTGTTTTCTTTGGTTGAGTGTATCATTTAGGAAAATACAAAGACACTCAAAGTCATTCAAATCTGCATGCCAGCGGTGCTAAATACAGCAGGATGCTCATTTTAGATCAGGTGAAAGTGCTGGCATGTCACTTGTTTGATTGCAGTGCAGACTGTGACAGCGATTGGATGTGAGTGTTGTTTGGAAGTGAGGACAGCCGGCATCATCCCTGACTCAATCATCACTTGAGCTCCAGGAGCAGCGGTAGCAGCAGCAGGAGGATATATCTTCACCTACTGGGAATATGGGACCAACTTCTAGACAGATCAAATACTAAAGCGGCTGCGTTCAAATAAAACCACAGAACACCGGCCCCAGACTTCTCATTCAAGACCACCTACAGTCTGGAATAAAGACATATTACACTGCAGTACTGCAATATTTGAATATTTCAACTCACAGACTAAAGCATGAAGTTCTGCCCTGATTGACATCAGGGAAATTTGGACTTTCTCAACCACTACAAATACATTTGTATTTGTAACTGCCATTGTCATATTAAACATTTTTTATTCCATTTTTGGTGGTTTTATACTTGAACTTCATTTAAATAATAACACATTTCCTGTAGGGAGTCCTCTTGGGATTTTTCAGACCTTTGTCATTTTAGATGACAAGTCCCTGAATAGTTCACTTCAAAGATTCTTTATATTTTGGTTCAAAGGTGGCACACATTCACTTAAAGGTGCACTATGTAGTTTTGGGGAAGGAATTTAATCAGAGGAGGACGACCTTCATTGACTAGTTTTAAATGCCTTAACAAACTAAATAAATACAACACAATGTCATACTGTGTTCCTTTGTTTATATTCGGTTGACGCTGCCACCTTTCTAGCTTCAAACCATTCGTAACAGTTCTGGAGACCTTACTTTCCTCGGAGAATAGATTTGTTTATTCAGTTATGGAAAAGATTAATATTTCTGAGTTTGAATTTTTATCTCATTAAGATTGTAAATATTAAAATTCTGAGCTTCAATTTCTTCTCCAAAACTACATAGTGCCCCTTTAAAGGTGTCAAGAATTATTCTATAGCTAATGTACAGAGGCCCTAAATGGTCATGGGTCAAACACATATGTATAAACCCATGACCGTTTAGGGCTTCTGTACTAATGACGTCTTCAAGAAACTGAAACAAGTCCAGTTGCCTACGACACAGCACTTAGAATTACCCTGACCTGGATGACTGAGAACCTTCATCAACATAATGCATGAAATGTATGCTAGATAGCTAACTTTGTCTGGAATTTAGACATTCATAAAATTATCTTTTTCGTAACGTTTCCCCAAAACTAACATTGATATTTCATCAGTGAGATTCAGATTACATCACAGTTTTTTGCTTTTTTAAGTAATGAAAGTAATGAAATATAAAGACATTGTTGGACATTGATTGAACCTACCAACATCGGTCATCGGGGATGTGGTCCTCCCCAATATATATTATGAATACGGCCCTGGGTTTGTGTTTATTCTACATCTCTGTATTATGTCTCATATCCAATGAAGGATGAAGGGAGCTTGTGACCGCAGGGAAAAAGCTGGGTGGGGAAAGTGAAGGACAGTGCTTGCGCCTCCTTCATTACCACCACCCTTACCCCCAGCTGCTGCAATGGAGCTGCTTAGTGGCCAACAGATCAGGCTGTGGTTGTACTGAGCAGCTTCCAGGTGTGAAAACTGATGTGTTTTTAAGAGTTTTTGACAACAAATGAAAGTCTATTGAACTTTATATCAGGATTTGGCTGCATGTGAAATCCTCCTTAGCACTCTCAATTCACTCTTGGTTTTGGTCTTTGAAAAGAAAAAAATAGAGAATATTTTTCTCTGCTGCTTCGGATGACTTGGGCATCTGCAACTTGGTCTGGCATAACTGACGTCAACAATGGCCTTTTATATGATCTTTTGTTCATCCAGAGTATAAATACCCAATGCCCTATCTGCAGCTATCTTACACCAAAAATTGCTCTGCATGCTGCTGACCCTAAAAGCTTCCCTGGTGTGCCTCAAGCTAATTTTTCACCTCATTAGCCTGGACAGACATAAAAACTGGGACGCTGTGAGGACAAAGCTGGTTTGTGTGTGTACACACCGCAGGAAGACATGGGACAATGCAGTGGAGGAGAGAGGGGCCATGTTAACAACAGTGTTTGTACACTAAGGTTCTCGAAGGTGTATTGACAATGAATTATGTGATATGAAAGGGCGGCCATGCATCACAGAGAGCCGCATGTGACTGTGTAGAAGTATTTCACTGTGTCGATACGTGATTGGGTGCATGTGCACGCTCTAACCAGGAGGTGAGAGCAGGGCTTGACTTTGATGAATAATGTGGGGAGGTCTGTTTTCTCCCCCCATCCCCTCTCTCTCCCTCTCCTTTCCTTCCTCTCTGTCTTGCAGGCACAGAGGAAGCTTTCTACCGCTTCTCCTTTTTCTTTTTTCTTTTTTAAGAAAGCACCCAAAGAACCTCATCAGCATTCAACATGCATCACCAGCTCACTGCATCCAATCACGTGAGCTTACCATACAGAGTGCATGTTTGTGTGTGTGTGGATAATGAGTGTGTGTGTGATGGAGGGAGACAGGCAGAGACAGGCAGGGAGAATCCCTTTTGTTGCTCACTGTGAATCCCCAAGGTCATGTACAGGCACTCGTGAACAGATTCGACACAGGCGGAGAGTGTGAGGTGAGGTGGGGATGATATTCCAGGTCATGGTGTCGGATTAGGATTTTCTACAGTACATTTAGGTTAATGGCAGCAAAGGCACCACCAATGTGCTTCTGCCTGACCAGATGTGTGTTGGATTATTGATCTAAAGTGATGCTTCATCTCCCTTCTTCCCTGGCAGGCTGAGTCTGAGCTTGTTTTGACGTCGATGTTAAATGATGACGATGTTAACTTCCACCGGTGAATATCCCCACATAATCTGCGGGATAATCCGAAAGGGTTAACTGCTCCGAGGGGATGAGAGGTGCGAGAGCAGCCGCTTGGCCACAAGTCGATTTCTCCGAGAGATTGCATTCATGTTTGATACCCAGTTCCCATGGAAACCAGCGACCGTGGCTGTACCTGACCTACATATGTGCTGTATGTACACAAACGGGCGCTAACCATCTGTTACTGTCATTGTGTACAGTGGCATGTACTCGTGAGGACTTTGAGTGGTTGTTGAATGAGTCTATCAGAGATGATGAGAACAAACAGAGGAGCCAGGAGCTGTTTTCACCATTTCTGAGAAGCTGTCAGCGAGTTGTGTCAACAATGGCTGGAAGTCACATTGAGACAAGCTGCCTTTCTTTGTTTACAATAGGCACTGTAAACTCATGAGGGTATTATTATAAGTGTGTTGACATAATGTGTGAAAAGATGGCGAAACTTGCAATTTTCTAAAGGGGTATTTCATGGTCTTTTCATAAAACTATGCTGTCTGTGCAGTAGAAAGACAAATATTTTTGAAATTGGTACAACATGACCAGAGAAAAGTGAGAAAAGGAATGTGGAATTCACTTTGCCTCAACAGCAAGAAAACAATCCAATCGCCAGAATAAATGTTGGCAATGTGCGTTTCTGCAAACCACAGACAGGTTGAAATGTTACATTTCTTTATGTTTTATGTTTTCTAGGTTCAATTTTATGTGGTGACAATGCTGTGCTTATAGTCAGCTTAGGTTTAGGCACAGAAACCACTTGGCTAGGGTTAGGAGAACATCATGTTTGGCTTAAAATACCTGCCTAACATGACAGGAGACATTTGAGTGAAATTATCCGTTTATATACAGTCTTTCTATAGGTCTATTTTGATGCATTTCTAGACACATATAGAGTCTTTCTATCTATCTATCTATCTATCTATCTATCTATCTAGATGTCTGATGCCTGTCTGTAAATTGCTTTTGTGACACCATCCACCACTCACACAAAGTCCAGTTCAGTGAATTACACAGCGGAGTCTAATAGATTATCAATGACTGATGGATGAGAGAATGGACATGAAGCCGAAGCCGAGCAACAGATCGAGCGTCAGGATTTATGGTCAAATAGCGATGTGTGATACAGCTGACATAAAGATAGAGAATGATCGAGGGTCCGTCCTTTATTGTGACACTTAACAGACGACTTTGAGAGGAGTCGATTAATGCTGCGTTTATAGTGAAACACGGTGGTTTTCAACCTGTGGCTCAGAGACACATGTTGTGCTGCAGTAAGATGAACAAGAAAAGACGAGAACATGTTTGAGATGCATTTTATGTTTTGTTGTTTTCCGTTTTAACAGTCTCTTAACACAGAATAGCCCTCAGCCTTTTTGTCTTCTCTCCGCAACACAACACTGACATCATCAGCATCATAAGTTGATATGTTGCACATGTTAGCAAACAATGGATTATTTACACATCCAGTAACTTGGGGTTGGGTTTCTGGTAATCAAAAGAATGTATATCCAATTCTAAAAAAATGTTTTTAGCTCTTTGACTGCAACTTGTCAAATATGTCAGTCATGGTGAGCACGTTATAATAGTAGGGCCTTGTAAATTATGTTAATAACATATGTCAGGCATAATCATTAACATTTGCACGTTAATGTGTCAGAAGAGGAGAAACGGCCAGTCACACATTGATAGATAGGTAGGTAGAAGAGGTAGTTTATTTTGGGTTACTAATAGAACAATTTTAAATGCTTTAATGCTCAAGAAAAACATCCTTTTTCTCATACTGTTAGAGATAGAGACATAGATAGAGACTTTAGTGCTCCAGGACTTTTTTTCCCCCTCTGTCTGAAACGCTCTGTTTTAGCTCTTGTCTCTTTAAGCCCCCCCCCATCCTGACTACCCAGTCTGCTCTGATTGGTCAACTCACACACGCCTGACCCAGGACCACTTACAACAACAGAGAAGCTGTCCTAATCAATTCTTGCGCGCCAAACTAGCTGCTAGCCATAAATGATGCGAATGTGTGACTCTGTGACGTAGTGTGATGTCACAAAGTCACGACTAAAGGCGGGACGACTAACGAGGTGTTTAAGGAGCAGTGTTTTCTGTGGGAGTGAGGAGCTACTGTTGGTGCAGACTTTGACTTTTTTAACTTTCAAGATCTTTTACAATCACAAGAACCTTTATAAAGACGGAAAGAAAAGAAAGTGAAAAGCATAATAGGTCCTCTTTAGTTTCATTATGGTGGCACACTCTGGCCGACGCTATCTGTTGCAAATCAGCTGTTCCAAGAGACACAAAGGAAACTACTGGCCCATAGACTACTTGCAAGGTGAAAGAACAGATATCCAATTTGTATGTCTGTGGCCCAGTATTGATTGCAAAATCTTCATGGCTTCTGTGGCTAATGTTAATTTCATAATGATCCTTCCTACTGAAGTCAAGCAGCAGATGTTAAGTGACAATGTGCAAACATTTCTGTCCCATATTTGGTTAACTAAATATACAGTAGTAGTCTTTCATGTCTCTTTACACAACGCAGGGCATTTATCTTTCGCTGGATGGGCTGAGGGGCTGCGAAAAACTAAAAGGCTGATAAATTAGCAGTAGACCCACTTCTCTAGGCAACACTACACCACTGAATACTAGTTCAATATTTACTCTGCTTTGAGCTCTGTTTTTGGTCCCTACCAACTCCCGGGGGAATTATCTTGCTATTCAGCGACTAAATGCTCCACTGCTGTTAACCAGCTAGTTGCTAAAACTGGTGTGCCACTTGGTGCTCAACAGGTAGCGAACACTGGGCTTTAAGAGCATCTTCACCAAAAACAGCTGCCTGGCGCAGAAGAAGAACAATGCTTTGAGAGCATTGAGAGTGAACCAGTGACGTTGCAGGCCAGAAAACCAATACAATGAGCATAAAGAGATGTGTAGAGTTGGGATATGATGTTTTTTTGATTAAAAACAAAAAAACAAAATGATCTTAGCCACTGCAAACAAAACTTTCTTTGGCTGAACTGTTCACAACTCTGCATGTGCATCTTGTGAGTTGGAAGGTGAGTGGGCGTGACTAAATGTTCACAGCTCAAAAGTCAAAAGGGCTGAAAGCAACTGGGATGGCACCATCGAGCATATCTGTACTTGGTGTAGCTGCACGTCTAAAAGAACTTGAGGACCTCCTGCCCTCTTGCTTGAGCCTTACTCATTTTCTCTGCATTTTCTTTTCTTCACAAAATGTTCTCTCCATCTCCTGGGTGCGGTGCAGTCCAAAATAGCTGTTACTTCTCCTCTTCGTCTTGCTCTTTTCCGCTCCTCTCCCTCCATGTTTCATCGATTCTGCCTAGACAGGGCAGGGGACAGTGTTCCCCTGTGGGGCATTCTGGGTAATAAATCTTATTCCTGTCTACATGTGGAGGCTCATGGGAAGGTTCTGGCCCACTTTTTCACCCAGACAAATATATCCACAAAATGGAGGAAAGTGGGCCGAAAAAGTAGCATAGAGGTGCACCTGAATATGTGTTTGCTTAGAGACAGGCAGTTCTTTAATACCAATTACAGCAGTGCGACCAAGTTTTCACAGCAATGATGATAGTGTTTAATGTTTCCTAACTCACTAAGAATTGACAACTGGATTGATGCACTGAAGAATATCAGTTAAAGGGGCTCTGTGACCTCTATGTTATTACTTTATGTTGTGGACCAGATTTCTAAACTAACATATGCTAGTATTGCTCTCAGGTAGTGGAGCGGATAGAGGCACTGAAACGAGAACATTGGGTTCCAGCCTGTTTTTGAAATGTTGATGTATAAGATAAACTCACCCCTTCATCGACACCGCCTAGCATGTTCCAGATGTGTTCATTTAATTGAAAAGGAAAGATATGTAACATTATTATACGTAACACAGTATACACCAGAAGTGTTCAGGATGGTTTGCTCAAGTTGTATTCATACTTCTAGTGGCAGAAGCTAAATTTTCCAACCATTTGTCCGCTACTTTAGCTAACTATTTTAGCCATTTAACTATTTTTTTTGAGCTAACTCAACCATTTCCTATTAATTTTAGCTAATTATTTCCAATGTTAATCCATCACATTGAGCTATTTCTACCATTTATCCATAACTTTATGCTAACCGTTTCAACAATTTAACTATGAGGCTACTTTAAGCTAATTAATTCAACCATTGAAATAATTCAGTGGACCTGCTTCCTCTGTAGATATAAAAGGCTCATTCCAAGGTAACAGAAACACAGCGATTCTATAGTTTCAGGTGATTATACACTTATGAAAACAGAATTATGAATATTATATTTCATTTCTACCCTTAATTCTCCCTAAATCCTACACAACTGGACCTTCAAGACTTTCCTGCATGCTAATTCATTTCATGTGATTAAATCAACAGAGTCTTCTACTTTCTTTGTACCCTCTGGCAGCCACAGAAGAACTGCCCTGGCCACTGGTTTTGAATGTGGCTGTATATAAACATTTACCCTAACACAAGTTATTTTTTAAACCAATTTTCCTCTGAAATTGAATACACTGTTTATTTTAATTTAATCTCATTTTGAATCAGATAATGTAATCTTCATGCAACAGTTATACTTTATCTACTACCTACCTAATAAAATAATTCACATCTTATAAGATATATAACTTCATGAATAATGATGGGCTTTAATAATGCTAGGTGTTTTAAAATAAAGACTGTAAATTATAGTGTAAGGCTAAAGGCCATAACCAGAAAGGACCAGAAAATGCAATATATGACTCATCTCCTTGAAAATACACTTTTGGTCTGTCTTTCACGATAATCCTCCAAGTTTTCTTTAGACCTCTTTATCGTCTCATTTCTATTTATCATCAGGAGAAGTAGGAAAGAGCAAACCAAGTGCACATCTCCTGAGACAAAATACTTGACAATACATGACTGAGAACCACATCTATTAGGAGCTGTTATGCTGAAAATTAGGCCAGGAAAATGAAGACATGTAATGATCGCGTCTTGTCACAGATTTGTGAGAAAACAGGACAATTTGCACAGCACTTAGACGGTCACTTACAGCACAAAACCGTCTTGTCTGTCCAAACTGTGTTGCGCTGATTGGAAAGTCGGCAATGAAAGTGCACTTGGGACAGTAAAGTTAGATGGCCTTGTCACATTCAGTTATGTAAAAGTGGAGCACCAGCTGTCCAAAATAGGAGAAACATGCATCCTTTTTCTACAGCAGGTTGCTTCTAATCATCTGCAAAGCTACAGCACAGCAAACAGTGTCTGCATTTTGTTTACAGAGGGCTTACTCAACTTAATAAAGGCTAAGACAAGACAAGACAAGCAGACTGAAAAAAATAGGATCCAAGTGCATGATAACAGATCTATTCCCTTGTGAGGGGAATGTGTAAATTATCCTGTAAACTCAGTCCACAGTATGGTTGACCATGAAGGAGTAGCCCTGTGGCTTTTGGCTGTGATTGCACATCTTCACCTTTGTTATCTCTTCTTCAAGGAACCGGTTGTGGTGTTCAGTTGCACGCGTACCCGGGAATCTTCCCGCCTGAATGCGTCATCATAATTAAAACTGGAATTTATAGTCTGGAGAGCAACCATTTTTGAAGCTTCATTAATTTTTAATGGTTTTCCAGAATGGGAATGGGGGAAATTATGTAAGATCATACGTCACACAGCACAAACAGTGGAAGGTGTCACCTTAACAGTGAGTCCACTTTGAGATCTTGCTCCAAATAACACATACATTTATGAACTGCTTACAACTGGTACATTTAGTGCACTATCTGTGCAGTCTGACCTCTGCCTAACAGATACAAGGATACCTTATTTACATGTTGATAACCTTATGTTGAAGTGCATTCAACACTACTGGGGTTTCAGACGCAAAACGTGTCATACCACGACCTGACTTTCATATCAGGAAGTAGAGTGGATATTCTAATCCACATGTGAAAAAAGCCAGTCACAATTGAACGTAAGAATTTCACATGAAAATTTGTTTTTCTTTTTGAAAATGTCTTATGTGGAAATATTTATTCATATGTGAAACTAGAACTCGCCTCGCGTTTGCATGCCTCCATGCAACATGCAACAATCTCTGGCCTTTTGGATATCAAATGTCATAACATTTTATCCTACTGGACATTTGTAATTAATGATGAATTCTTGAGATACTGTATGGCCAAATATGTGTTTTGCAAGGTCACAGTGACCTTGACCTCTGACCTTTGGCCACAAAAATCTAATGAATTCATCCTTGAGGTATGGTTGACAATTATACCAAACCCGAAAAAAATTACCTAAATGTTTTTCTGAGATATCGCGTTCATGAGAATAGGGCGCCATGAGGTCACAATGACCTTGACCTTTGACCTTTGGCCACCAAAATCTAATTAATTCATCCTTCAGTACAAGTAGACATCTTTTGCAAACTTGAAGAAGTTCCTTTGAAGGCGCTTTTGAGGTATCGCCTTCACAAGAAAGGGGGATACGTATGTCTGGACAGATGGACAACCCCGGAAACATATTGCCTCCGGTCACGACTGTCGCCAATGCGGAGGCATAGAAAGCCTGAAAACTCCCAGTTTACATGTGACATTATTACAATTTTAGTTAACATGCGAGAAGATACAATTCACATGTGAAACTGTGACTTCTCTCTGCAAGGAAAAGGCAAATTTCTGCATTTCAAGATACACTAGCTTCATACTCTCCTATGCTTTCATTTACACACAGTTCATTTCCTCACTGCTCCTGCTGGCATGAAGTCTACAGACACAGCACCCTGCGTGCTGATACACTCAGTATCAGAAGCTCACACAATTAGCCTGGAAAGCCTTCTCACTCCCCGAAGTGCCCTTTTTACACTCTTTCATCTCTCCATTTGCAGCATGAGCGAGCTATTTTTTGACTGCCTGACTAGTGATGAATACTTCAGAAAAAAACAAAACAAAACAAACGAAGACAACCTTCTTTGTCGGGAGCGCTTTGTGTTTTTACCCCGAGCTGAAGGCGAGCTGGTTGACTTGGCACCCGGATTTAATCACATCGGAACGTCTCCTTTCATTTAAGAGCTCTTCCTCCATGCCTCGTCACATTGTTTTTCCCACAGTTGTCATTGTGTTTTCATCCAGGGACGCTTTGACAGTCGACGAGATGTGTCACCTCGCTTGGAAGTACAGTGTGATCAATGGATATCATTTGCTTGCAGTGCCTTTCTGCATGCATAATTAGAGGAGCGATAGTCTCAGCCCACATGAATAAAAACACATACAGACATTTAGACATATAAACACACGGAGAGGACTTGTTTTTATTCCCTTTTAAGTGCGTCACCATTTGTGATGGAAAAATCCTGCTGGACCCTCTCGCCTTCTGCCATAATTACAACTTTGAGAAGAAGCTTTTGTTTCACAGCAACAAAACACGCATAACTGTCACACAGTTTTTCCTTTTAAAGCATTCGTGAGGACATAAATAAAAAAAAGGCACCCACACATTATGTGTTCTTGTGTAGGTTATTGCAGGAATGAATCTCAGCCTCCTCAGTGCTGAGAATACCAAGCGTTATAAGTATTCATTGATATTTGGATTGGTATTCTTTGAAAAGCTGCATAGAATGAAAATGCGACTAGACTCCAAAGGTGCCATTTCAGTGTCTTAAATCACCCAAGACCACTGAAGTATCTTTTCTACCTGAAGGTTAGACCTCTATTCCCTGAATGCAACTCTCGCCCCAGGCCTCAGGCTGTCAGCAGAAATGAATCGATTGTTAAGTCTAACTCCACCGCTCTGATGACAGGAGTCCTGATTGGTCACCACCTTGGGAATATTGTTCACAGAAGCAGCTCGGATTGGCCGCCGCCGGCTGTGCTGGAAATGATCACAGCAGATTTAAGAACGTTAAAGGGAGCTTTTCCACGCACAGAGTGTGCCGGGTGTGTTTGCAGCCTGCAAGGTCACAGGCGCATGAGCCTCGCCGCTTACACGTCCGCATATTCAATCACTGCTGCCTAATGAGTTGTACAAATTTAATCATGTAGAAGGTTGTTTAGTTCACCACCAGGTCCTCGTTTGAGTGCGGGAAGGACGGGGTTTCATTTCTTCACTGTCAGCCACACAAGTCTTAGCCATGAAGGCACAAAAGTATAAAGTGATTATAATGTGTATTCTCCATGGTCTCAGTTGTGTGTGTGTTTGTGTGTGTGTGTGTGTGTGTGTGTGTGTGTGTGTGTGTGTGTGTGTGTGTGTGGCCGTTAATCTCATGGGCACACAGAAGCTTTGGATAATTGTGCATTAGTCACACTGATCTTTTAACCATATTTGTCTTTCATTTATTTACTGCAGCCATTTAAAGCTCTGACCACCACATTTATTTGAAGACACAGAAATGACATCACGACCTCATGTGTTTTATAATATCACCCACAGTAGAAGTTTGAACTCTCCACATGTGTGATTTGTTTTCTCAACATATGTTTTCTCAAAAATATATTCAGCACAGTGGTTGACATTAGTTTGCTGAATTGCTTTCGTGCCGTTCATGTTTTCTTAAACAAACCCGTCAACACCGAGCCTATTCTCACACGCCTTGCTGCGTGGCGGTGCTGTTTATTTATTCAAGGGTTTGCTAAAATGGCAAAGTTCCTCAGGGAGAACAGGCTGCCTGCTCCGTGTATGTCTGCTTGTTTGCATAAGTGCTCATGTGCATGACTTGCGGTGTCCTGAGAAAGGACATGTGTGTTATGGTTTGAGGAATATGTACTTTTGAATGTGATGACATAACACTTTTGTGAATATTGTTCCAATGAATTCATCAAACGTCTTTGGCACTGTCTCCTTAAATTTTTACATTTTAGTTCCTAAATTTTATTCTGGTAAACGATAAATCCTTGGACAATAAAACTTTCCACTCCAACTCATCCATCCATCCATCCATCCATCCACCTGGAACATGTAGTCCGCCAGCTTCTCTAAGGTGTCCCCCCTCCCCACTGTTTGCACCACTGCTCACAAAGGAAGACACTGTGGTCCGTCCTTACCAGGCACACAAACCAGCATGTACCCATAGAGGAATTTGAATGAAGAATGAAGACTGTTTAATAATTTAGGAGCTTTTCTTTGTGGGTGAGATCTCTCTTCACTGCCATGGTCCCAAAGAATGACATCATCATTGGCAAACAAGAGAGATTACTTCATAATGTTACTGTGTGACACTTTCCAGACCTGGAATGCATCTTCACATCCTTCCTGCTAATCGCAAATATGAGCGAGATAAGCCACTTGTCAGAGTCAAGTCTAGTGAAGCTGGCTGTCCACTACAGCTTAATAGCTAGTTTCTGGTGCTGCATTAGTAATGAAGATGAAGTTTTTCTGCTCTGCCACTTCTTGGTGTGACTTGGACCTTACACAGACCTGACAGTGTCCTGCATTACCCTCTCAAACACATGTAACGTCTATGGAGAACATGTGTGGACATGTTTAAGTTACAGCAAGCAAGCCCAACCCGAGCCACCAACCCAGAGCGGGTATTTGATGACCTGGGAATGAAACTCAACAATCAGCAATCTTTCTCCAGAGTCTTTAAAGCTCTTATTTGTAAGATGATTCTTGAGTCTCATTGAGCGTCTCAGAAACGTTAGCTGTCAACATTTAATCCTGGCAAGTGGGCTTTTTCCCCCCCCAACAGCCACATGGGACAACAGTGAGCCCTTCAAATCTTCAAAACAAACTTTGATTAGGGATTTGAGATTCGTGTTTTCAAACACTGTGCTAAGGTTTTAAAGGCAAATCTTGTTACCTTAAAAAACCTAAATGGCACAACTGGCTGCTTTTTTTCCATTGGAGACAATAAACAAGTGCGTGGTCAGCTGTTCCTTCTAAACCATTTACATTTTCACCATGGATCATCACTTCCCTCTCCACATGTGGCCTCTCCGCTGTCCCAACGGCCTCAGTGTGCTGACGAAAATGGGTCAGACAGGCACAGAGAAGAGGGACAGAGAACCAGGAACACACACAGCTGGCCTCAGCCTGCTGCGCCAACATGCAGAGTACAGACACACACACTCCTGCGCTGAGGGAGGAGGCTGCTCAGTGCATCAGGGAAATCAATCGTCCAGAAGAATAACACTGAGCAGCAGATGAAGATCTGATGATCCTGGGGGAGGAGACGTGTGTCAGGGGCTCTGTGTGTGTGTGTGTGTGTGTGTGTGTGTGTGTGTGTGTGTGGTGTTTAGGTACACAGCTCTATTTTGCAGAGGGGTAGTGTCTGTTTTTGCTTGCTCACCTTCTGGATTATCTCTTAATCATCACCCTCTTTTGTCACTCAAGCCGACGATTCATTCATTCCATTTTTCGCAATGCTAAGTAAGTGCAGTCAATATTGACATAACCACATGAGAAATGATACATATCACGATCACGTCAGCCTGTTTGATCTCCACAGACGCATGTGTTTCCATCACATATGTCCTGATTGTATTTATAGTAGCTCGTCAGAATCAGCGCCAAGATCAAGTCTGCCAAGGACAGATGGCACTTCCACTGTAAGCCATAGCCTCTTAATAGAGAGCATTGCATTGCAGAAAGAATGCAGGGAGAAAAGAACAAGGCTGGGAAAAAAAAAAACGCAGCTTAAAGAGAATATACTCGATGTATGCAACCATACAAATGAAAACTCTGTAAAGCAGAAGTGGAAATATGTTTCCGTAGAGGATTGAGTCACAGAGCTCAGAGGATCATATTGAACTGACAAATTCACCTCACCGAGTCCTTTTTTTAACCGCGGTTCACTGAATTTCCGATTCCCTGTTTAGATTTCCTGGCAAGTGTGCAGGAAAGAGTATTTTTGGTCTTCTTTTAATAACTGCCAGTTTAGATGTGATCCATCTTTAGCGATCCAGACTGGGGCATCTCTGACGCTGATGATGATGTAAGAGCTCCAGTGGGTATACGGCTGCGAGGGACCCAGTATTTTGGACATTTCTGCAAAATAATGAATTGCAGAAAAACATTGCATTTAAATTTATGTGACAGACTTATACAGCCCATATTAAATGATTCTGTTATTAGCCATTTCTTCAGTCTGGAGCTTCCCTGATTCCCTCATCACTTCCATGAAAGCTCATTGTCTTGTGGAGATAAGACAGAGGCGATTAATTAGAGATAAGTCCCAGAGCAATAATAACAGAGCAGCGTTCAGTGTCAGGGTTGAGCTATTCCTCTGCCATTGCCCGAAATCCTGCTTATTAGATGTCCTTCTAATGTCATCAACTTCCAGGATTTCTGTAATGTTTTGGCAGCCTACTGAATAAGAGCACATTACAGGCCAACGAAGAGCATCTGGATGAGATAATAATAAGTTGTAGGGCATAAGGAGGATTATATTTTCACATGGACATATTGAGAGGCATCTTTTCAGCTTTTTAGTTGATCAGATTCTGTCATAATTAACGTTCACAAAAGAGACTAGTACAAATATTTACAAAACAAACAACAAAAAGAAAGAAACCAAACTACAAAACACAGAAAACTGCTATGAATGAAAAAGAAAGCACAGCCAAAAAAAAAAAAAAAACCCAAATTAATACAACCTGCTTCCATCTGGTCCCAGCTGGTCTTAAACAGATTAGCCTCTGATATAAGTAATAGTTGTGATATCAGAATTTATTATGTTGTCATGGTTTTGGTTTTCAGTTTAGATCCTTCCCATCATGTGTTGTGTGGTGACTTTCCACTTACTTTTCCTTTTTCCGTGTAAACCCATGATTTGTTTGTTCATTAGCGTTTTCAAGTGTGTTTGTTTTTCCCCTCTCTCTTTGTCAGTTCATCTGTTGTGTTCCTGGTGTCCCTGTTTTTGCGCCTCATGTTTGCTGCCCTCAAGTTTTTTTGCTATCCATCCGGGTACAATTTGAATTTCTCTTTAGTTTTTGGGGGGATTTGCCTCAGTCTGTTTCTGCCAGTTTTGTTGCCTGCCTTTGATTTTTGTTTTTGATGATTCAGCTTTACCTCAATAAAACTTGCTATCTGTTATGCTTTCCCTCCTGCTTAGTGTTTTTAATAACCATAAGACATTGTACTAATTGTACTTTTTTTTTTGCTAAAATACTATTAGTAAGCACCTTTTGATAAAAAGTTTTTCAACCTGTACTAGTGTTCTAGTTTTCTATTGTCTACTCTTTTCTTCACTTTCTTAATCTGTGTTTATTTCTGTCCTTGTGTTGCTGCAACACCTGAATCCCCCCTCTGGAGATCAACAAAAGCTTATCTTATCTGGTATCTCATGTCTTGCAAGCTGTTCTGAATTTTCCACATTGAATCTGCATAGATAGTCAAGCTAAAAAGATGGCTAGTCATACTTCCACTACATCCATTTTAAAGAGTAACTCCACCAATTTCACACATTGAAGTGTGTTTACAGGTCTTAGGGAGTACTTCTGCTGTGAATTTCTACTGTGTATTTCTACTGTGTACTGTGTATTTCTACTGTGTATTTCCTTTGTGTTTTTCTACTGTGTATTTCTACTGTGTGCTGTGTATTTGTACTGTGTATGTCTATTGTGTATTTCTATTGTATGCTGTGTATTTCTACTGTGTACTGTGTATTTCTACTGTATATGTCTATTGTGTATTTCTATTGTATGCTGTGTATTTCTACTGTGTATTGTGTATTTCTACTGTGTATGTCAATTGTGTATTTCTACTGTGTGCTGTGTATTTCTACTGTGTATGTCTATTGTGTATTTCTATTGTATGCTGTGTATTTCTACTGAGTGCTGTGTATTTCTATTGTGTATTTCTACTGTGTATTTCTACTGTGTGCTGTGTATTTCTGCTGTGTATGTCTATTGTGTATTTCTATTGTATGCTGTGTATTTCTATTGTGTATTTCTACTGTGTGCTGTGTATTTCTGCTGTGTATGTCTATTGTGTATTTCTATTGTATTCTGTGTATTTCTACTGTGTATTTCTACTGTGTTTCTCTACTGTGTATTTCCTTTGTGTTTTCCTACTGTGTATTTCTACGGTGTGCTGTGTATTTCTACTGTGTAAATACACAATAGACATACACAGCACTCAGTAGAAATACACAGTAGAAATACACAGCACTCAGTAGAAATACACAGCATACAATAGAAATACACAATAGACATACACAGTAGAAATACACAGCACACAGTAGAAATACACAGTAGAAATACACAGCACACCGTAGAAATACACAGTAGGAGTGCTGTGTATTTCTACTGTGTATGTCTATTGTGTATTTCTATTGTATGCTGTGTATTTCTACTGAGTGCTGTGTATTTCTACTGTGTATTTCTACTGAGTGCTGTGTATTTCTACTGTGTATGTCTATTGTGTATTTCTACTGTGTGCTGTGTATTTCTGCTGTGTATGTCTATTGTGTATTTCTATTGTATTCTGTGTATTTCTACTGTGTATTTCTACTGTGTTTTTCTACTGTGTATTTCCTTTGTGTTTTCCTACTGTGTATTTCTACGGTGTGCTGTGTATTTCTACTGTGTAAATACACAATAGACATACACAGTAGAAATACACAGCACTCAGTAGAAATACACAGTAGAAATACACAGCACTCAGTAGAAATACACAGCATACAATAGAAATACACAATAGACATACACAGTAGAAATACACAGCACACAGTAGAAATACACAGTAGAAATACACAGCACACCGTAGAAATACACAGTAGGAGTGCTGTGTATTTCTACTGTGTATGTCTATTGTGTATTTCTATTGTATGCTGTGTATTTTACTGAGTGCTGTGTATTTCTACTGTGTATTTCTACTGAGTGCTGTGTATTTCTACTTTGTATTTCTACTGTGTGCTGTGTGTTTCTACTGTCTATGTCATGTAGAAAAACACAAAGGAGATACACAGTAGAAATACACAGTACACAGTAGAAATACACAGCATACAATATAAATACACAATAGACATACAAAGTAGAAATATACACTAGATACACACAATACACAGTAGAAATACACAGCACACAGTAGAAATACACAGTAGAAAAACACAAAGGAAATACACAGTAGAAGTACACAGTACACAGTAGAATTAGACAGTAGAAACACACAATACACAGTAGAAATACACAGTACACAGTAGAAATACACAGTAGAAATACACAGCACACAGTACAAATACACAGTACAAATACACAATTTGTGATGTGTATTTCTACTGTGTATTCTGTATTTCTATTGTGTTTTTCTACTGTGTATTTCTACTATTTGCTGTGTGTTTCTACTGTGTATTTCTACTGTGTGCTGTGTGTTTCTATTGTGTATTTCTACTGTGTGCTGTGTGGTTTTTTGTGTCTTTCTGCTGTGCGTTGTGTGTTTCTACTGTGTATTTCTACTGTGTGCTGTGTATTTCTGTTGTGTTTTTCTACTTTGTGCTGTGTTTTTCTACTGTGCATTTCTACTGTGTATTTCCTTTGTGTTTTCCTACTGTGTATTTCTACGGTGTGCTGTGTATTTCTACTGTGTAAATACACAATAGACATACACAGTAGAAATACACAGCACTCAGTAGAAATACACAGTAGAAATACACAGCACTCAGTAGAAATACACAGCATACAATAGAAATACACAATAGACATACACAGTAGAAATACACAGCACACAGTAGAAATACACAGTAGAAATACACAGCACACCGTAGAAATACACAGTAGGAGTGCTGTGTATTTCTACTGTGTATGTCTATTGTGTATTTTTCTATTGTATGCTGTGTATTTCTACTGAGTGCTGTGTATTTCTACTGTGTATTTCTACTGTGTGCTGTGTGTTTCTACTGTCTACGTCATGTAGAAAAACACAAAGGAGATACACAGTAGAAATACACAGTACACAGTAGAAATACACAGCATACAATATAAATACACAATAGACATACAAAGTAGAAATATACACTAGATACACACAATACACAGTAGAAATACACAGCACACAGTAGAAATACACAGTAGAAAAACACAAAGGAAATACACAGTAGAAGTACACAGTACACAGTAGAATTAGACAGTAGAAACACACAATACACAGTAGAAATACACAGTACACAGTAGAAATACACAGTAGAAATACACAGCACACAGTACAAATACACAGTACAAATACACAATTTGTGATGTGTATTTCTACTGTGTATTCTGTATTTCTATTGTGTTTTTCTACTGTGTATTTCTACTATTTGCTGTGTGTTTCTACTGTGTATTTCTACTGTGTGCTGTGTGTTTCTATTGTGTATTTCTACTGTGTGCTGTGTGGTTTTTAGTGTCTTTCTGCTGTGCGTTGTGTGTTTCTACTGTGTATTTCTACTGTGTGCTGTGTATTTCTGTTGTGTTTTTCTACTTTGTGCTGTGTTTTTCTACTGTGCATTTCTACTGTGTGCTGTGTGTTTCTATTGTGTATTTCTACTGTGTGCTGTGTGGTTTTTTCTTTGTGTCTTTCTGCTGTGTGTTGTGTGTTTCTACTGTATATTTCTACTGTGTGCTGTGTATTTCTGTTGTGTTTTTCTACTTTGTGCTGTGTTTTTCTACTGTGTATTTCTACTGTACAGAAGCAAACAGGAAACACTGGGGATGTCGTGGTCATACATTATGCATCTAACTACCAGTCCACCAGGACACGCCAGGTCCAGAAACTTTACTGTGGATCAGTTTCAGCTATGTGCTGTAAAACCTGATCCATTTCCTGTCCTTTGTTTGCACCAGCTGTCAAAAACTTTCCAATGCACAACACACAAACACAAAAAAATGGAACCACACAGTTAGATGAGAAATATCAAATCAGATTTGGTGTTTGTATTGGCTGATACTGCTAACGGATTGGGAATGGGAGCTAAAGATGTTGCTTTTGCTTTTTAGCACTGAACCATTGCTCAGATGTTAGGAAACAGATGCATGTACATCATAAACAATTTATGTTTATTGACCATATATCATATCTCCAGAGTGCACACGGAGGGCAACATGTTCGAGCAGAGCTATTCTCTGCACCCCATTTTTCTCCTCTCCAACATTTTTCCTCTCGCTTACATTTCCTTCATGCTCATTTTCTCAAAGCCATCCATCCTTCCGCTCTATAACTTCCACTCTCTCTACTTCCCCTATTACTTTAGCCTAATCAATTCCCCTTTCTTCCCTCCACACTTCACATACCCGGCTTTATGGATGAGGGTGCATTACAAAAAACACTCTTCCCCCCTAGATCCTTAAGTAGGTCTGACGTAGTTGCATGGAGAGAATGACGCAGATGTATTCATGAGAGTAGGTGGTGTAGTCCCATGGAGAGATGCTGAGAGAGGGGGGTGGGGGGTGGCGAAAGGGAAACAGGGGGACTGATAGAGAAAGCGGGGCGAAGAGGAGACAAGGAAATGGGAGTGGAAAAGGAGGTGACTGAGAGAGACAGATGAAGAGGGGGAATGTGAGAGGGGACAGATTGATGAATGAATGTTTGTGCAAGCCACGGTGAGGCAAATGCCAATTTACTACACCAAGCAAGTGTTTCAAATTGAAGTGATGTTTAGAAAGAGACTGGAGGGGGATCGACTCGGTTTCAAAGCTCTCCCTTGTTTTCATCTTCAAATCCCTCCTGAGTGGAGTTTGAAAAAGACCAAAATAAACTAAACAAATTATTTAACCACTGCCTGAGAGTAGTTCTTCACACATTGCCAAAACACTGTGCATCGCACTGTTTGCAAAATAACAGCCACAAGTGTACGTATGAGCAGAGGTACACGTGACTACAGCTGGACTACAGGAGCTGAATAGCAAAATCTTCTACTTGTCTGCAAACTTGTGAGGTCTGTACAGATGATTGACCTTAAAAATCTGTATGTTCTACATTGTATATGGACCTGTTTCTGCGCTTATTTTACACTTATTCCCTGTAAAAACACATTTTTTGGCCACTTGGGGACAGCAGAAACAAGCTGTGAACATAACACTGACATATCACAAGTCGGGGGGGGGGGGGGGGGGGTGCAGCTGACATACGTGTTGTTATAAAAATATGGAAATGTTGCATGTTGAATCTACAGCACTGAAAGGTCTCATCGTCAGGAACGCGTGACACCTCCTGCTGAGTTTGTTTGAGAGCGATCAGTGTGCTGAAGAACGGATAAATCAATTTACATAGTGCAGCAATCTGTGGTGAATTACTTTTAAATCTGTTTTCCGTCTCCAGCGATATTTAAAGATCAACCGCAGCAAATGAAAAACAAGCCTCTTAAAACAGATAATGGCTACAACACAATGATGGTCTTAACACAGAGCGTGGCTGTGCACATAATAGGATATATCTGGGGCTGCTGGTAATAATGTTTTAGGACATGCAGTGTCCCTGTGTGTGTGTGTGTGTGTGTGTGTGTGTGTGTGTGTGTGTGTGTGTGTGTGTGTGTGTGAAACTGTTTTTCAGCATATTATACTTAAAGCCCAACTAGCCTGTCAGCAGGATACCTAAGGAAGATGAACACAGATTTCCATAAAACAGATTGACTCTGATCCAAACAAGTGATGAGTTTGTTATTGAAAGATGTGAATGCATTCATACTCTATTTTCATCAACTACTTGTATCATGAAAGTCCTCTCCATGTGTCCCTTACCCGCCTCAGAAAGATTTAACAAAACACTGAGAAGAAGAATGCGGGCCGTATTCAAGGTCAAACAACATATTTGATAACCCATTATCTAACGTTAGCATTCAACCACTTCCTAGCTAAAGTTACTGTTCATCAACGCACATCTTGGACAGTGAAACGCGCTTGACGTAATCAAACAGTGATGTTAGCTAGGAAGCAGATGAATGCTAACGTTAGCTAATGGGTGATTGAATATGTTGTTTTACCTTTAAATATGACACAATGTCCCTCCAAATTTTCACTATCCATCATCTTTCATTAGCGGAATGACAGATTGTCAGATTCCCTACGACTTGCAACCTAAAACACGGCAGCATAACATTATCTCACCCTGAGTGACGCATCAGAGGAAAATGGCCGCCACCTGAGTATGGTCTATTGAAGCCTTCTCTGCCCTGCAAGACATAAACTGGTCGAGAAATCCTTTGTGTTTGAACAGACTAAAAGCAGCTAAATTCAAACACCCCAAATTTAAAATGACTGGACTTTGTAGTCTATAAAATATATAATAATAACTTGTACGTTCATATTTCTACAATGTGAACTATTATTTCATGTATTTTACTTACCTTGGTACATCTGTCTTCACCATCTTCTTCGACCTATCATCTTCACCCTGTTATCACATACAGTACATACCATCCTCGCTCTCTCTGTGCACTTCACACAGAACAGAGTAGACCTACAGCATATTTATCATAATGCCACACAGCTGTCTGTGCAGCGCTGATGTTTCCTCTTGGTAATGGGGACTCTAATGTGTGACTAACTTATTTAAAAATTTAGCTGATGATGAGGGGAACGATAGCAATTTGGTACAAAGCGCAGCAGTTTGCTTCCCTCTCCGCGTGAGCATCGCAGACTCATCAGGACGGCGTGAAAACACAATTATTATATTTTTGAATTGTTGTAGCCGTGCTGGGCTAATCAGTGGAGTACAAATTGACATAGGTTTTGAATAAGAACCCTGCGTGCCAGAGATTACTCACATCACTAGTTATTGCACTCTGTGTTACAGCATTTTAGAGTGACAGACGGGAATAAAACCTTCATGCAAGCAAGAGAAGGAGATGAGGAAAAATTTATGAAGACGGGGATGCAGAGGATGCTAATGTATTCTTGTTGCTTTGGCACACTTCCTGTAGCCCTCTGTCTATGGAGTACTAAGTCCTTGAAAGCCCTTATTTATGTGAGAAATAAACAAAAGAATTAATATGAGCTGGAAAACAAAACTGAACTGCACAAGGTGAAAGAGACTAGACCTGCAATTATTCTTGTATATGTCTTGTGAATTAATGCCTGAGTCAAACAATACAGTTCATTACAATGACTAATGCCAAATGCTAATTGAATATACTAAGTGAGCACAGTGCTGATTTGTAACCTTGACTTTCATTGGCTGTGTCTCAGTAATTGCAAAAAAGTCATGAATCTTATGCAGACGGTCCAAAAAAAGGGCTGATAATGTGTTTTTATGCAGACTCTTGGGTAAAAGCAACTAGTTAGCAAACTACCTTTTCTCCTTTTTACCCCAGAAAAGAAAAGTTTAATACAGCAGACTTTGGAAACTGTCATATAAGGGTAAAAAGTGGGTGTTTTTTTCTGCCATTATGATGAAAGTTATGTGTCTTATCCACAGTATAAATTGCTCTCCGGATTATTATCACCACGATGAATAGATTCGTGCAGGACAAAAAGGAACATGTTCACTGCAGACAGAGATGATTCCATTCATCACAGTAATTTATCCAAAACAGCGATGCCCGCAGCAGCACAGAGGGTTTGCTGAGGAGAGCAGACAGGAAGCTTGTAGGCTACCTTTTGTTTGCTGCTAGGCAACCTCAACTTTAAAGCTGCTGATTGGCGGAAGTGTGTGAGTGTGTGTGTCGGTGTGTGTCAGCATGTGTGCACTAGTCGCCAGACTGTTCATCCGTTCTCCTCCAAAGCAACACTTCCTGTCTGGGTTTTGTAATGGCAGGAATTTGCATGATGGTTGCCTGAAAAGCTCTGTCCATCCAAACTTCCTTCAAATGACAGTGATGGAATTTAAGTGCATTTACTCAAGTACTTTCTACCATTTTCTGCTACTTTAAACTTCCATTACACTACATTTTGCAGTAAAATGTTGTATTTTTTACTCATTTACTCATTTATTTAATAACTTTCGTCACAAGTCGACTTTTCAGCAATTGGATATAAAACAAACAAGCACCTGATTTATTGTATACAGTAGCCTATATAGTATGTGTATATATTGTATTTGTAAATATTTGTACTGCATAATTTACTTTTTTTGTGTACTTTTGATACTAAAAAGCCAATGGATATAAGAGTCCTGAAAGAAGAAACCTCCTCCTCCTAGCAGTCTGAAGCTCTTGGGCTAGCGATGTAATACCAACACACCTTCGAGCTCCCAGTCTGAGCAGAGTCAGCTAATCGGACCGTTAGCTACACGGCTAACTGAGCCATCTACCTAACAGCAGCAATAGTTATCAGCTGTTGTCAGCTGCCCTGTGTTTGTTTGAAGTATGAAATATGAAGTATGAGTTTTACTCTAGTACGTTTTGTGTGGGTGACTTTCACAGTTTCAGATTGGACTTCACTTACAGTATATACAACGCTATTGTAAATATGTGAAAGTGAAAGTCACCCATACAAAACGTACTTGAGTAAAATAAAATACATCTTTAAATATTTGATTTTAAATGTAATTAAGTATCAGAAGTAATTTTCTTAAAAGTGCAGTAGAATTGGCAACCTGACAAATTCATACATAAATACATGTATATACTGTATAGTACACACTTACCAGAGTGAGGGAGTGCTGATAACTGTTGCTGCCATGAGCTAGTTAGCTCAGTTAGCCGTGTAGCTAACAGTTGAATCAGCTGACTGTTCTGGGTGAAGAGTCAGATTAACAGAGGCACAATTTTCCCTGTTAGAAGCCAGTGTACCATCAAAATTTTGAAGTTGTTATTTTAAGGTAAAATAGTTACATAATGTTGCTTTAAGTCCCAAATTGGCTCCCCTGCTTTGCTCCATCTGTTGTGATTTGGGCCAATCTTGCTTAGACTGAGCCAGTTCAGTCAGACAGGCCAAACTACTTTAAGAACGATTAAATTTTAAACACTTTTCCTGTTGCCTACCATTGTACAGCAACCCAGCTTTCAAGAAACGCTTACGTAATGCGGCAACATTTAATCAACCACTGAGTGTGTTGCGTAACAGGCTTAGACCAGAACCTTGGTACATATTGTAATTATATTTGAGCGACCTGATCCCGATATAGAGGACATAATGGGTCATTTGATACTTAATCAGGTGCTGTTAATGCTTTCATTTTTATTGTATCGACTGAGTTTATTCTCAGGTTCAGTTTGCGCTTCATGAGCTCTGATTACAGCTCTGGTCTGATTGCTGTAGGTGGAGCTGTATCTTTTTCCAGACTCTTTTCTAATGTAACCGGCAAGATTTTACACAGCGAAGATCTCATGTGAATTTAGCCCAGAGAAACTTATGTAATCAATAGGTGAAGGCCACAGTATTCTTCTACATAGGTGCAAAAGTATAGCACATGAACATCAAAATTGTACTTGAAAAAACGTATTTAGTTACTCTGCACAGCTGCCCACAAAACTATCAAGGACAAAAAATGACAAAAATATAAAAGAATACATGTAAAAACAAAGAAATAGCCTTCTCATTCCCCAAATTGTATGTATTTATGTATGTATATATGTATTTATTTATTATATATATTTATTTGTCCTTCATATAAAACTGACCAAAGTAGTAAATAAAAGACAAGTTGTACATAAACATCGAAATATTGATCACAAAATATCTATAGATCAACAATAGAACAATAAAATGTCAATCTTTTCTGTGCACATCAAGAAGTTTATTATTATTGTTGTTATTGTTATTATTATTATAATAATACCTTATTTTAAATACCATAGTTTAAGAGAAGAAGAATCTTCTTCTTGGGCTTCTCATGTAGATCTATCTCAGGGAGAACACTGTCGCAGCTACAGTATGCGGGATGTTGTTACAAGGAAAACTTTGTTTTGCTTTTCTGGGCTTTAAGACTCACATAAGTGAAAACACATTGGAGGCATAATAGACAAAGAACATTTCTGGTGGAGAGAAAGAGAAACAACACTGCTTCTGGCATTTTTAATTATTTATCTAGCTTATGAGGATAGGAGAATTTCTCTACCTCAAAGCAAATACTTAATCCTTCAGTTGATCTACAAAATTCAAACAGAATTTTAACAACATATGTTTGTTCGCTGGTCACCGGTTGATGTTTTTTTACAGCCCAGATGTTCTGCAGCCAAGAGAATCCTTCATTTTAATGTGGCAGGCAACTCACATGTTGTGTTTTATTGATATAGTGATCACATTACAAAAACAAACAACAATCCTTTAAAAATGGATTCTTACTGTGAAGCCGTATCATAGATATTAAATCAGGAATTCAAGCCTCTAAACATTTCATTTACATTTCTGTGACCTCTTGTTCCCTTTTTATTAAAAACAGTCCATCACTCAGCCGGAGGCATATTCCCTCAGGACTTGTCAGTGTGAGAAAAGGGAAGTAATTCACTGGACTCACTCTTACTTTGATAAGTATTCTTTCACTCTGTGTTGATGGCCGGGGCTCTTTTGAACAAAGACCTTGTTTCACCCTGAATGAAAATTATTTATGTCCTTCTGAATCGAGTGCAAGGCGAGTGCAGGCGCGGTGACAAACGTGTTCAAAAAGGCAGAGAGAAATTGCCTTCCTCCTCAGTCTGAATGCCACAGATATGACAGGGGAAGGCAGCATTTTTCAAACTCGTACAATCAATCTGTCCCTCTGTGCTCATAGTTTCTGTTTGCCACCAAACTTCAGCTTTTGACAAACGCTTCTTTTAAAGTTTCTGCTCTGAAATCACTTTTGACCTTCAATTGTTTGTCCGACCTCGTCCGCCGAGAGCTCCGGCACACCCTCGGCTCTCTTTAATGATGTGTTGAAACTGAAGAGCGGGCAGAGCTGTCTTAATTATATACAATGAGATAATTAATGAGGTAGACCGTGGCGCCTTGTATTTTTTGTGTAAATGCATTAATGAGAAATGGAGCTATTGTTCCTTCCTTCTCCAGTGAGTCGCCCAGTCATTTCTTTGCTTTTATTCACACAAAATAAGTCAAATAAGAAAATCCTCCAAGCTGCTGGTGTTCTAAAGCACCTCATCTTTTTTCATGATATATTATCTTCTGCAGGGAGAGGATGGGCTGTCTCAGTTGGACCCCTGTTTGCTTCATGAAAGCCATTTCTCTCCTCAAACGTTTTAACTACAAAAAACAAGCATCCTGTCACCAACCATGGCGCTGAATTGAGATTACCTTGGCAACATGAGCTGTTAACACCAGATGCAACACAAGCACCTCAGACTGCATGGGGCTTGTTTTCATCACCTCTCGGTAACCGGCGGCGCGTGTTATCACCCCAGTCAAACTTGGTCTCCACCTCACAGAAGGAGCACATGAGATCACAGGTTGTGACGAGAGACCCAGAGCAGCGCGAGGCTGTCGGGAGTGAAGTCAGCGAGCGCGATTCACTTCTTCAGTTCATTCACAGGAGTGTACAGTATGACTCACTCAGGTCTTGATCTGTAGCACGTAAACATATGCCAAACTTTTTCACTTTATTTTCAGCCACAGAAGCATCTGAACCTGCCTCCACTTTATCAGGGCAGCAGGTTTACAGCACTGTAGGCAGTGCTGGAGCGAATCTTATTATTATGTATGTTACATATTGTTATTTGGTGTTACTGATGCTTCAGGGCAGAGAAGCTAAGTTTATCTACTTAATCACACCCTTGGGGAGTCAGTGAATCTATAACAAAGCACTATTTAACTTGCAGCCCAGTCTCCAGAATAAAATGTTGACATTTTACATTTCTGCAAACCACAGATCCGTTCAAATGTGTACGTGTCATATCAACATTACTACAATATATGTCATGTCACGTTTACTTTTCACGTAAACATATGAGCTGCCTTTTCATGTTGGGAGTTGGAGGGGATGGTGTTGGCATTACAGCTCTGCGAGAAGGCTGCCAAGTTTGCAAAACAACTGGATTTTTGACAAGATTTCAGGGCAATTCAAGCTGTGTGTGTGATAAAAGAAGCAAGTAAGCCAAACCCTGATCTCATCCTTACCCAAATCAAGTGTTTTTTGTGCCTCAAGCTAACAAGATCATAAGCACAGCGTTGTCACAACATAAGATTAAAAACTGAAGCTAAAGAAACACAAGGTTTCGACATCTGGAATCTGCTATTATGAAGCCCTTCTTACGCTGTCCTCCTGATTCTTTTCCCGTTAATCTCCCTATTTCATAGTGGTAAAAATCAAATGGTCAAATGGATGGAGTGTGTCAGTTTTTTGTGGGATAAGTGTCGTGGTACACGGCAACCCAACCTCAAGGCAAAGGTGAGCGCCCGAAAAGACCCTGCCTGATGTTTGTCACTTGTCCCTGCACTCACTAAAGCCCTCTGCTTCGCTAAGTGTGGTGCTAAATAAGGGTGAAACAGGTCCTCTGAAGAAAAAACCCTAACCCTAACCCTTTTTTGGCAAGAATGGAAACGTGCATGGCCAACATCTATCCTGCCATTTGGGTTGTAACTTTTGTATGTAAAATGTTAATCTGAACATATCTAATGACTCAAGTTCTAATTAAATGTTGTGTTGTGAGTAAAAAGCTAAAATTTTTCCTCAGTTGTTGTTTTCCAGAGGAAAGTCCCTGACAGATCTGCTCTATTAGAACCTCAGTGAATAAACATTGGAAACTTATACATATATTGTCTTATACACTTTCCTGTGGAAAAAGCCATTTTTAGCACGTTCAGCTCAGCTGCTGAACACTGTTCAAAGGAATAATGATAACTGAATAATTGTAAATGTATAACTCACACACTGTCTTTATTTTCCTTATCATAAATTCCTGGATGAAACAGAAGTGTGAACAATACTTCAATTATGTGCTACATTTTACACTTCTAATCTACTAAATTGTGAAATATAAGGTAAGATGTTCCTTTATTGATCCCCCTTGGGAGATATTCGCAGGTAACACAGCAGTACAGAGGGAAATGGTAGCAGCACAAGAGTAAGTCTCAAAAAATAGAGACAATAATAAAGAGAATATTTGAAGAATAAAATAACAATTTAAATAGAAAATATAATAAAAACTATTAGAATAAAGATAAAATGTTACACCATGGTTACATTATTACCACTAATCGATTAATATTTAACATATTTTCCTTGGAAACCTTCAAAGCAATTAGCATGAATGTATTTGAAATTACAAATCATATAAAATAGTTAATGAAATACTAAAATCTAGAACAAGGAACTTAAATTGTAGCATTGACTAAATGTACTTAGTTTTACCACCATGTGTATGTATAATAAGCTAGCTAATCAGTAATTGCTAGAAGTCGACTTTAAGCTGCTGCATTCTAATCCCCAGCTGTGCCTCATAAAGGCCAATTTAAATTCACCTCCACATTTCTTTTCTTTTTTTTTTATTTAACCACTCAATATGAGCGTGACAAATTCCAATATCATACCTCCTGGCTCTAATCTTCTTCCATAAGTATGTCACACAGTAACACAGAAATAGGCTCATTCTTTCTCTGGCAGGGACCGCGTGCTGTGCTGGGTCACCGCTGGCTGAATTATCTGTTACAGACGAGAGAGTATATTCCCAGAGTATCCAGGGCTGATGGTGGTGCCATGCTTTTTGAGGTGAGCAAGTCTAGCATGTGACGTCAAAGCTTCTTTATTAGCTGTCACCAAGCTTTATCAACCAGGCTCCAATGTTCAAGAAGTGTGGGGACAGGATATGCTGAGACTGTCAGTTATTTGATACAGGGTGAGGAAAAAGAGGCCAGTCAGATAAATGTGTGCACACAGAGAAGGCTGACTTCCTTTTTCCATCCAGATCACTGCAGCTTCGTTCTTTGATTCGCTGCAGCTTCAGGCAACACAAACACTGACATCCAGGAGATGTCTGCAGTTTATGAAGCTGCCTGTCTTGCATGGCGGATACCAGGTTCAATTATATGGAAAATACTTTCCTTTAGGTGAAAAATGTAACTTCTATATTTCAGGGCGCAGGAGAACTAAAACGCATTAGGTACTTGCTCAAGGTCATAGGCAGCAAACATGTGGACGCTGGGGAAATCATATCGCGAGGTGATCGTGTTGGGAGAACAGTAACGCCTTTCAGTGGAGATTAATAGAGGATTGGAGACGGTGTGTATTACATTAAACTGTCTCGCTGTCGTCCAACTGTCGTGTCATACTGTGATACAAAGCATTTACTCCTGCGTGACCTTGCGAATCGGCCATCTGACCCAACTGGCTCTATAGGAATAGCCTACAGATTAAACGTGCTTCTTTTGTCTGACCAACAGTCCAAAACCCAAATACAAATATTTTTCATACATATAAAATCTGGGACCATTGAAAGAACAGTGATTAGTCCATTAAACAACTGCTTGTTCAGCTCTTTCGGGGTCGATATCTGCTGCACTGATGACCCGTCTCGTCTCGACTGTATGGAAGTGTGATGCTAATTTGCTGGAGTGTCCCACCTGACACGAGGCACACAAAGTCATTACTACAGAAGACAGTAATGTGAACTAGCCCAGTTGAATGCAGGTTAAATACCCCTAACCCTAAATGAGGCCCTGGAGGGGAGTCATTAAAGTGTTTCCTACCTTATCCTGTGTTGTGAAATGCACAGCTATTGAGCAGCACACTTACAGAAAGTAAATCTTGCCCAGGTCTGTCTGTAATCAGTGAAATGATGATTAATCTCTCCTTGTCTTAGCAATAACGGATTCCATTTAAATTATCCACTCAAGACAATGCAGAAAATCATCTCCCATGTCCGGCCGAAGATGGTGGTTTACTTCTCGCTGTCAGGGAATTGTGGTGGACATGAATCAACCCTACAGAGCCGCTTGCTGTAATTCTTCTGTCACAGCTGCACCTCTTGTTTCCCCACTTGTTACCGAAACTCATTAGTAGATAATTGAAAGTAACGACACTGATTATGAGAAGCGCTCGAGCAGCATCCCAGGGGTCTTTGCAATTTACAAGCTGGCAGTGACATCCCGACGATGCTTTTGTTTACCACAATCCAAAGGGGAGTTGTGCTGTTTACGGGTAGGAAAACATAATCTTGGGTTGTGATTAACTATTATGCTGTGTTTCAGCATGCCTGCTTCAATATCACAAATGCTGACCTCCAAGATGAGCTGTGGAGTGTGAATTCTCACTTGTTAAAAAAGTCATTTGAGTTAGGGGGACCGTAAAATATAACATACGCCAAAGATAAAATCATCCCTAAGACTTACCAAGAAGAATGAATGTGCTGCTGTGGACGGGGACAGCAGAACACTGTTGTAGCCACCTAAAAAAGCCACCTATGCTAATCTGCACTTGCCTCGTTCGGCTAGTTGTGCTATTGCGAGTTAGCTACCCTTTGAAAAATCACATTTTTTGGGAGCATCACATTAATGCTCCAACAGATGAGGGTGGACTTAACAGTTCAGTATGACCAGTAGCTTCCCATAGTGACGCTATGTTAGCAAACTTTAGATAGACATTGGTAGCGTCGCTTCACAAACGTTAAACTTGTGGTGCTGCTTAACAACAATTTTTAGCATTTATTCGTATGATTGTCATTTGTGTCCACATTGGCAAATGTATAGCTGAAGTGAGCACATGTACAGTAAGCTTACACATTCAATGACATTAGCTGTAGCATTTATATGGGTCTCTCTTAATTGCCTATACTGAAATCTTCCATTAATACATGTAATATTTATTAAAATGTAGCCTACAGTAAATCCTTCCTCTTTTTGAATTGACTTAGGGTTAAAGATATAAATATGTATAATATGAAAATAATCTTGCATAAACAAAGTAAACACAGATGTAGAAGCTCCAGCTGTTGTTTTGCTGTGCTCGTCTTTTGTTTGCTATTCTATATCTGCTGTCATTCAGCGTTCACCTATGCATTTCTGCTGTACGGACACGTATCATTAAGCTTCCTTGGTGGAAGTACAGCGGCACAGATTGGTGATACACAACAAGGTGGTGGGTTTGTCCTTTGCGCTGGAGGTGAAGAGCAGGAAGAACTGAAGCACAGGGGAGATGACAGATGTTGGTGGGTGGCACACGCTGGTCTCGTGGCAGCCGGCAGCACACATTCAGGCTTCAAAATGCAGGGTAAGTGAGGATAAGTGAGCCCTGAGTGAGGATATTTTGAATATGAATGAAAATACTTAGCTCCCTGGGGTCAGGATTCATTTGAAGCCACAAAAGCGTTTTTTATGAGTGACGGGATTCAAAATGCGACTTTTGATTTCAAGCACTAAAACAGGATGAAGACATTTTGGCATATAACGTATGGCATTTTAACTAAAACAGACCAGCGTCTTGAAATGATGTTTACATTCGACAATATATCGTCTCTTGGCTCGCTTGAACACCTGCTATTCAAATCCCTTTAATTACACTGCTTTATGCTTCCATACTGCATCTATAAAAACCCACACAAACTGCAAACTGCATATAGGATTATGATAATTTTTTATCGTGTACGTTAAGGTAATGTAATGTTATATGTAAGAATTTTAAGTGAAAACATAAGACAATTGAATTATCAACACAATGTGAAGAAATAACAGTTTTACCATATATATGTATTCTGTTGCAGAGATATCTAATGAAGTTAGCATGCTAACGAGCTAGCGCCAGCTCGTCCTGGTCCGAAGCTCATGTTCTAGTGGTGTGAACACCAACACACCCCTGGTGCTCTGAGTTCTCAGTCTGGACTGCTATCTGCACACCTAACTGAGCTTTCTAGCTAGCATTAGCTTCAGTTGGTTACATGCTGGCATTCCGACATCCCAAAAGTCCGACATACCGCCATTCCGACATGTCACCATTCCGACATACCACTATTCTGACATGCGAACGTCCCGGCATTCCGACAAAGTTTCACCATAATCCGTAACCCATAACCCTAACCCTAACCCTAACCCTTTTAAAAGATGTGTTGGAATGGCAAGACATTTAAAAAAGAAATAAATACCAGCATTCCGACCTTAGGAGGCAAAAAATGTCGGAATGATGGGATGTTTCATTAAAGGTTTAAGTGTTGCCATTCCGACAATTAGGGCCTAATGTCGGAATGGCGTTATGTCGGAATGGCGGTTGCCCCCCGCTTCGGTTAGCAGCAGTTAGCAGTTATTCTGATGATGTGCTGCACCCCCCTCCCTTTTTAGTATAATTTTGACTCCAGTTCATAGCCTACATATTGCACCTGAAACTGAAATATCAGCCTGAGTTGCACAAGAGAAAAAAGTCGGTAGCAGATGATAGAAGATGAAATAATTTGAGCTTTTGCAAGATCATGAATCAGCTCGTTCATTTTATGTTAGTCTTTTTAGATTTAAATTTTTTTTCAACATACTCTGGCACTAAAGGAAAGATGAGGAGGTCACCATAAGCGCTATGATTCGATTAGATCAAAATCTGTCCATCAAAGTGGTGCTAGAGGGAAGGTCAGAGTGTCGTTAGATTCATTAATTATTCATTTTATATTAAATCATGCCTGGACTGTGATTTTTTTCGGTTGCATTATGTAGGAAATAGATGCTAAAGTCATTATAAAACACAGGACCTTATATGCACATGCAGTACTGTTCACTGAAACCTGTACAGACTGTACTGGATAGGTGTCTGTGTAGAGGAAGCCAGCTGTACTTAGAGGTACAGATATGATAAAAATGCAGCACAAGCAAGCGACCGCCAGCTTAATAAGCCATCCGTGCTGGAGAGTACGCCCACTCCAACATAAAGAAGGAAATGCTTCGTTATTCATTATAAACAAAAAAACAAAAAATACACAATCAAACACTCAGTAAGTGCCCGTACTGTAGAGTGCCTCCGGGGCTGGTTTCTAAAACAAGAAAAGGATTTCAGAGCTTTTCTAAACTGGGAACATCTCAGTTGCTATAGCAATGGTGGAAGATGACCACATACTGTCTAAGAGTTTATGTCTGGCACTGACAAAATTTAATGGCATACCTCAGGCAACACACATTCAGTTAGGTATCAGATGGATTACATGTGTGCAGCGACCTAAAAGCTGAGGAAATTTAGGACAAACAAGGTTATTTTCTCCTGACTCCGCTAGTCTGAATATACATTTTTAGCATGCATTCACTTTGTCCTTGTGTGACTCATTCTCAAGCACATTTGTCCCACTTCACACATCCGTTCCTGTTCGTATCCCTCTCCCCTCCTCGCTGCACTGGCATTCTTTTCCGCTCTTTCCCTTTCTCTTCCCGGCTCTCCAGCTGCGATCAGACGCTGTTTCACATGATGCCCGAGTCTAGATCTGAGGGAGAGTGGGGAACATCCCTCACACATTCAACCCCTGCCGAGATCTCTATCACTTTCAGAGTTTCCGAGTTTCGAAATCCTCGGTTGCATTGCCAGCATCACGCCTGCAGCTGTTTTGCAAAAAACACATTGGGGACAGAAGAATAGTTCACGGTGCATCTGACGCTCTCGGAGTGATTCATCTCTAGGTGCAGAGGCAGGAAACTGAGGTGACGCAGGAGGTTTATTACTGTACAGTATGTTCCCTGCGGTGTTAAAACGAGCAGAAAATAATATTACTCTGCAAGTCTGCAACTTAGAAAACTTAAAAATACCCCTTCTGTTCTTTTGTTTACTATGCATTCAACCTCCAGAAGAATGCTTCGCCCTGACTTGTTTGCCCACTTACACAGCTGAATTTTCCTTTGAAGGAGACCACAATAGGTGGCTTATGTAAAGACACCGCAGCTGCATCTTTTTATTGTTCACCAACAAGACGCAACTGTTCTGTAATTACATGCCTGCGATCTCTGTTTGCACAAATCTGTCCTCATTTTCAACTGTGAAAAAGCTCTGGAAAACACATTTCATGTATTACCAAGCAGAATTTAGAGGATGTGGGCTCCACGCACAGCCAGATGTTTTGAGCTGAACAGTCTCCCTCCAGGATTGAAAGCTACATTCAAATTTAAGAATTAACTTTTTTTTCATTAAAAAATTGCGAAACAATTCAGCTGCACTTGGAGTTTGTGCAGCAAGAGCACCTGAATTATTGATTTTTCTTCGAGTTCACTTTGATTTATACACCCCGGCGAAGCTACAAGGATTTGACAGCTTCTTTTTTTTCCTGCCACACATTTCATGCTGTGATAACATCAAGCTGAGAGTTGAGTGGGGTGTTTTTGTTCAGCTTGCACTTAAATTTTGTCATATTTGTCCAAGCTGTACATCACAGAGCTCACGGTGAAACCTGGGAATTGACGGTTGAGATACGAATCCGGGACATTGCACAGTCCCCCCGTCAGTCACACAGTCACCTCACGTTACCAACATTAGCCCTTGCTGAGAGAGCATAACCGAAGAGGATTTAACACTTGATCTCATGGAGACAGCTGCATCCAGGGAGATCACTTTCCTTGCTGTCCACGCTCTGGACCACCTACTGAAGGCTTAGCATCCAGATTCCTCCAGTCCAGGGAATCAATTTGGTTTAGCTGACAGTCTTTTATAAGCTGCAGCTCGGGAATAATCCAGAATGCTGAACATTTACAAGTTAAGTTAAAGCCCAATCAGAAAAAAAAAAACATATTTTCCTACTAGTCATGCAGATTGTTGTGGAGATATGTGCAGTATATCTCTGAATTATTTTATAGTAGACATACTCCACATTTATTTTGGGTTAATGCTAGAATAGGTTTAGATGCTTTTATGCTCAAAAATCGCAACCGTTCTGTATTCCCCTTCTATCTCAAAGGCTCTGTTTTAGCTCCTGTCTCTTTAAGGTCCGCCTCCTGAATACCTAGCCTGCTCTGATTGGTCAGCTCACACATGCCTGAGCCAGCACCACTAACAACAACAGAGCAGCTGTGCTGAATCGATTCTTATGCTAGGCATAAATTATGCAAATGTATGACATGGTGACATAGTGTGATGTCACAAAGTCACAGAATTAAAGGCGGGACTACTGACGAGGCGTTTCAGGAGCAGTGTTTTCTGTGGGAGAGAGGAGCCTCTGTTGGTGCGGACTTTGACCTTTTGAACTTTAAAGACCTTTAACACACAAGAGCCTTTATAAAACACTGAAGGAACGCAAAAAAAACGAAAAGCATAATAGGTCTCCTTTAAGAAACTCGTTGTTTCTTGAGAGATTTTTGGACTTTTTTGATGCTTCAACCAGAAAATGTGTAAATGCCACAAGGGATACGTGGGGAGAGTGTGTTTTTTAGATCCAAAAATGCTACTTTTTTGGCTCGGCCTGAGTTCAGCGTCTTCCATCTTCTCAGCTAACACAATTAGGACTCTTACACTGCCACCAGGCTGCTGTAGCCCTTTAAGGGTAGAGAACAGGCTATGACAAAGGACAAGCTTCCACTCGCTACACAAACCCTGCGTGTCATGGCTGACCTTTCCTTTCTCTTGCACTGTCTGAGCTGATTAGCCTTCCTCAGTGGCAGATACTCCACAGCTTACCACCAGTGTCTAAACTCAGTCTGATAACAACTTGAGCAAAGTCCCTCACTCTGACACAACAGCTGAGTATGAAGGGGCGGCGGGCAGATAACTGCTCTCGTCTTCAGTCCCATATTCTAACCGCCCTTGAACTCGTTTGCTCTTTGAGGGCAGCAGATAACTCCTATCTACAGATGTGTTAATTGGGCTTTCAGAAGGAAGTCAGCATATTAAGATAGTCTGGGGGTTCGCTGGCGAACCAGACCAAAGCCTCAGGAAATTGCATGTGATTCAAGCTGACCTTCATCTAATGTGCAGTCTGGGGACCATACAAAGCTGGGCTGAATTAGCTTTGCCTACAAAAAAAACACCACAGTAATTCTAACTAGCCACAGAAATACCCCAGAGCCATGAGATGTGGTGCATAAATTTATTTCAACATATATTAACATTTTGTTTATACTTTTTTTGTTTTGTTAAAGACACAATACATACAGTATTTACATGAGATCCTACAACAACACTTGCTGGCAGAAAACAGTTTGATCACTGGATCAGGATGAACTGGGAAGGCTACTCTCTAGAGCTTCAATAAAACTTGATATAATTTGACACGTCTTAATTAAACTGGAGAATTCCTGTCATAACAGCCCATGAAACATTGCACATTGTAACGACTGACAGAAGTCTAATGATGCGAGTGGCTCTGATGTTAAACGAAGCCACAGGGGGCGAGTTGGAGGCTACATGTATACACGGATTATAAGGTGATGTAATAAAGTGTAATTATGTGCTATTATAAAGTAATGTTGTGTCGCATTAAATTGTGTGGTATAAAGCTGTGTCGTGTTATGATGTTGAATTTTTTCAAACTGGCAACAGACAAGTTCTCTGAGAAAAGGAAAAGGAAGGCTGACTGGCGATCCCTTTCTATAATAGACTAAATGATTTATTAAACTCACGTTTTTGCCACTAGTCTGTCCTTGTCGGCGGCTATTCAGTTGTCTTTGCAACAGTGCCGCCAACAATAAGACCACTTGTCTGGTGCCGCTTTAAGCTGAGTTTTGTTGTGTTACATTAAGTTGTGTTACATTGAATTGTGCTGTAGTGAGTGGTGTACAGACGCTGACTCTCCAGGCTGACGGTCAGATGTCGGCCAATGACAGGTCCTATTTTTTGTGTCCCGCACCGTTGCCACTAGTCGGCTCCTGTCGAGCTTGTGAAAACTGCAGCATGGATAGGAATGTTACTCTGATTGGCTGTTCGGCTAAGCAAATCACCCAACTTTTAATCAGCGATATTCTCGATTAGAAGTGGCTACATTAGGGAGAGTGGTGTGAAAGTGGTAGGTAAATTCTGCTTTATGATAACAATAGTTTCTATATCTGCATTCGACAGCCTTCTGGTGTTCCTTTTCTGAATGACAATTACAGACTACCGCCACATCGTGGTATGTAGATAGCCACTTATTTCCTGCCACACAGTCGCAGAATGTACATGCAAGTTGGCCATCAGCTGTAGTCTTTGCGGTGACGTCGACGTGAGGCGATGCAACAGTCAACTTCCATCGCCGCTAGTTACATGTTGATTTGGTGTGTCTGGGCCCTTACATTCAACTGCATTATGCTGAATTGCATTACATCAACTTATTTCCATTAAGTTGTGTTATGTTTGACCTGCGGCACCTTATAGGATCTCATGCACATCATCGATCTAATCCCTGTCTTCTTCTACTATATAGATCCTACGTCATGACGCGTGCAGATAGATGTATGGTAGCGGTAATTCCCATTCCACTACCATCTAATGATGGATTGCCTTTTGACAGATGCTATGAGGCATACAATACATCCACTTGACAAGTCTTCACCCTCAATCAGGTCACCTTTACAGAATCAAGAGTGGCGATGGAGGGAGACAAAGGAAATGATAGAGACCATCAACAGTTTCAGTTACGCCTGATGAGACTGGTTAAAGGCTTGTCTGCTCTCTGAAATTGCTCATGAAATCCAGGAAAATGCACATCTGATGAAATGTGTCATGGAGTATAATAAGCTCTGCAACTTTCATGAGGAGCGGTGGGTGATTGGGGGGAGGGCTGGTGACCAGTTGTTTCATTTGGGCTCAATTAGACTTGATTTCCAAGAAGAGGACAGAAGCCAAACCGGAGGAGCACCGGCGCTGTCACTATAGCGACGGAGCTGATGGGCTGTCATGGGAGTGGAGTGGAGAAATAAGGAAAATGAAGAGAAGCACACAGTCACACACGCACACATAGATACGCACACACCTGACTGACATAACAGTAACGCAACTCAAGCAAGAGAAATAATGGTAATGAGCGAAGCATGGGCTTTTTCATGCTTTCATAATTAGCAGTATATCTTGGAAGCTGCGCGGCGGTCAGGATCAATTTATCAGCTCGGCTGCTGACACAGAAGTCAACCCTCCAGACAATAAACAGCTGGGCTTTGCTATTCCATTTGATATGTCTGGATGAATTCACAGAGAGAGGCAGGGAGATTAAATTAAAGGTGAGCAGGAGGGGTGCAGCAACATATTCTGAGCAGCAGGGACTGTGTGTTAATGTTGCATCTTGATAATCAATTATTGGAACACCTTTTGTGTTTGCTGGGAAATTAATTAGCTCGGTCTCGGCCCGCAAAGCAGCCCTTTGGAGTAGCTTTAACTGATTGAATGGCGGCAGAATGGGCTACTCATTGACAGCCAGGAAGCATGATGATTTTATGTCAGGAGATGGATGTTGCAAAAGGTTACAGTGACAGGAAACGTGATATCTATTCACCAATTTGTGTGTCGACAAAAAACTTGGTCCAGTTTCGGATAAAACCCCCAAAAATAACAGGAAAAAGAGAACAGCAGATGCTACCATGTTATAGGTTGTGATAGGCTCTAGGTCATATTTATATATATTTAATTTGTTGTGATATACTGTACATTCTGTCATATTTTGTTGCTACATACAATGCATTGCCCCGACAGTAACTGCAAAACCCCAAAACCCCTTTCCCTGACGTAGAAAAATTTGTACCGCTACATAGTTTAACTACCTGATATTACGGTGCACTCCTAGAAATATGAAATTATTTACAATACAGAGTTGTAGTTTTCACTTAGAGCTCTCCTCCTTTACAAAAATCTTGTGCTTTAGCATTTTACACACACACATACACATCCAAACACACACGGCAGGTAGAAAAGAAAACAATAAAAAGTCATTTCCTCTCCTCTTCTTTCCTTCGCCACCATTTTTTCCACTCAGAAAATAAATGTACAATCCCTGTAATCTATTGTGTTACATCGGAAATTAATTTCATTGAGAGCAGATGGAAAAGTGGCAGATGTGTCTTCCAGCCATTCAATAGATTTCCATTAATAATAAAACAGGAAGTGACCCACTGAAGTGTCCTGAGGTGATGCCTATTACTGAAAATCTGTCTCTAAGTCTAGACACCGACATGAAAAGACATCTCATACAAACTGCTACATTAAAACTTCTTTTTTTTTGTCTTTTTCTCTTTGAAACAATTTTCTCTTGAAAAAGTCTACGACAAATTTTATGCATTGGAAGTTGGCAGGAAGTCTGAGAGATGGCTGTCGGATGTAGTTTGCGTAGATTGCCCTCAGATCACTGGCCTCCGACTGGAGCTTTGGCCTCCCTGGAGCTTATAACTATGAGATTAAAAACCCAAGTCAAGAGACAGAACATAAACACAGAGACATGGACTAATGAGTGAGAACAGAGACACCAGCTCTATGGAGTATCTAATTGTCGAATCATTAGCACCACCACAGTGAAAAACACAAATGTCCGGATGGCAGAATGAGCTGCTGAGAGGAGCGACATCAGCGGACTCTTAAACACTGCCGGCATGGCTTCTCAGCTTGGGAAGCAGTCTTTGGTCACAAATCAAAACCTAAACGGCATGTGCCAGTGATAAGCTGTCCAAGTGTTTGCCGCTGATTGATGATGTCCATTTTCCACAGCCGGGGACGTGATCCTGAGCTTCTCTTTCATGGTTAAAGTACCTCTCCTTTCTCACTGGAGTCTCTGTGGTAGTCATTAACACCTCTTCACAGCTTGTTATTACTGTGAAAAGCCATCTAGTCTCTACTGCTAACATTAGTGTGGTCACACACAGATCTCGATGGCAGTTGCCATCACCATCTGGCTTTTGTTCTTGTCTCGGCCTGGAGACTGGTGCTGTCCAGACTCCTCTCTGGGAGACAACGGGTCGGAGAGGACACTGCGTTTGAGTGGTGCCGGACGCAGGCAGGATGTTCCCGGAGGGGTGGAGGGCTCCGGGTGTCTGTGGGAGGAACGCGATGTAGTGGAGGATGAGGAAGAAGTGCAACTGCCGGTGCACACTCCCGAGCTGGACCTCTCACCTCTCTTGGCTCGGCAAGATGCTCTGCGTCTGAGCTCGCTGACCAGCTCGTACTTGACAAAGCAGAACACGTCCTTGACTCCACACCGTTTTTCCGGCTCAGAGGAGAGCAGCCTTTGAAACATGCGCAAGGCGTCATCGGTGAAGCGCCGCCATTGAGACGGGTACGTTCCCACAGGACACCCTGCTTTCTGCCAGCGCCGAAACTCCTCGTAGAAGGCATCGGCCGGCAGCGCTGCTTCCCAGGGGAAATTTCCCGTCAGCATACAGAAGACCAAAACGCCGAACGCCCACACGTCCAGGCTGGTGGTCACAAGGAAACCCTCAGCACGGCTAGCGCGGCACACCTCTGGCGCTGTGTAGGGGATGGTGCCACTCACCCGTTTCACACGACAGCCCACGCGTCGGGTCATTCCAAAGTCGGCCAGCTTGATGCGGCGGCACTCGCGGTCAAATAGGAGCACATTCTCAGGTTTCACATCCCGATGCACCAGGTTTTTACTGTGCATGAAGTCCAGGGCCAGGCCCAGCTGTTGCATGCAGCGTTTGACCATTTCCTCTGGCAGACCCACCTGAGAAAGAAGAGAGTTTCGAGAGGAGGATAGAAAGAAAGAAAAATAGAGTCTAATTAATGCAGCCTAATAGATGCAGCACATTGTGTAGGAGGTGAGACTATGGGAGGTGAGACAAGAAAAGAGCTTTGTGGTGAGAAGGTTACAGTGCTGTTCAAAAGGAAAGGTGATGTTTATATTGAGTGGAGGAATGGAAGTACTCGGTGAAAAGTGATACGCCCCAAAAAGGAATACTGAAACAAACGAGTCTCCGTTTTTGAGTTCTGCTGCAGCCATTTTTAATGAGTCTTTAGAAGAACCTTGAAGTCAAAGACTCCCAGCACATCAACTGGAATAGCACTAAAGCAAAGAGAGAGCTCTGTGCTGAGAGAAAACCGGGACGGAGACAAGGCTCCTATCCCAGGAGAGCTTGTTAAAACCGCCGTGTCTGAACATGGCGACTGATTGGAGCAACTCTGGCTGAGTGAGGGTGGTGATTGGTGGAAGGGAGGATGAGAGGTTTACCTGTGGGGGGATGATGTCGAAAAGGTCCCCGGCGGGGGCATATTCTTGTCCGAACACATAGCTGTCTTCCGTCTCAAACAGCACGTCGAGGACTTTGATAATAAAAGGGCTGCAGCTAAGTGAGCCTGTTAGACTGTATTCCCTCAAGAAACTCTTGAGCTTTGTCTTGTTCTTGGTCACAAACTTCAGCGCCATTTTGGTACCTAAAAATCAGACATAAACATGTAGAAACAGGGACGAAACGATTATGCGCTGCTGTGTTGAACCAGTACATCAGATGACATTTACAATCCAGAACACTCCAAACAGGGCTGAGCAATATCAATATTATAAGGTGACAAGGTAATTTATTTGTCATTAAACAACACAGGTGTCATGATTTAGGTAGTTGATTGAGTCTCTTTCCCAACTTCTCAAATACTGACTCTTTGGGTTGATAAGTCGGGCCAGCCACCATCTTATCTTGCAAATTGCACTCTTTGAAGGATAAGTTTACCCAAAAATGAAAATTCTGTTATTATCTACTGACCCCTATGTCGACGGTAAATGGTGGCTTAAGTTTCGTTGCTGACAAAACATTTCTGGAGCTTCACAGCAAAACAGTGCTGCAGCTTACTCCTAAACAACTAAAGTAGATGGGGACTTGTTTTAAAATGTAAAAATAGAACAGCAAAAAACATAAAATGGTTAAATACAGCTTGACCTGTGTAATCCAAGTCTACGGAAGCATGAAGATCCCAAATTATTTTTCGGTGAACTTATCCTTTAAGTGTTGTTTTTTTTCCTGTAGAGTGATGTCATTTTCTGAACGTACCTGACTGTTCTACTTGCTCTAATACTTGCCCTTACTTGCTTAGTCATTATATCCACATTACTGATGATATTTGATCAAATATCTCATTGTGTTAATACTTCGAGAAAGCACCATTAGTCATCCCTACAATATAGTTGCAAAATCCATGTTGTGGTAATAGATCAAAAGTGTTATTTGATTTACATTATCAAGATACATATTATGTATCATGATACAGCCTGAGGTCATATTGCCCAGCCCTAACTCCAAGTGCTATCCAAAGCAATTACAAATGAGTTTTGATACCTGACACTTGAAGGGTGTGGAGAGATTTCTGACTACCCAACCCTGTCTTTGTAACAGCTGCTACATTCATTCATACAAACACTTACAGTGACTGAATCTCACCTACATTACACACATGCAACCAGCTGTTCGTGATCACAGCTGCAGCAACACAGAGGCTCTTAAGTGCTAACACAGCACTTCTAATCTCCGCTGCCCTCTCAGCCTCTCTCTGCGCTACTTTACAATGCTAAGTTATACTGCTTTAAGAGTGAGCCAGCTCTCTAACCTTGATTTTCTTACAACCAAGGATTAAACGTTATGGAGAAAATCCCTAACAAACCCTTTTAACTGCTCTGAAATTAATTTTCTCAGCACCGGGACTTGAGACTTTATAATACGCTGATTTGCCTTAACTGGTTATCCTTAACTCTGAGACATGCTGGCACAATGTGGATTTGGAGATCTGACACTGTATTTATGCTTTAGTTTAACAGTCAAGACATATTAATAAGACAAGGTTAGAGGATAAAGATCTTCAGTCACATTCTGAACCCCTGATACCTTAAAGGAGACATATTATGCCCATTTCAAGGTTTATTTTGGGTTCTTGCGAGGATAGTAGTACATATATATATATATCTGGTTGGCTCTGTCGTGTTTTCATCTTCCACTTAGCTTCACTTACCCTGAGTGTAGGCATGAATTATGCAAATGTGTGACATGGTAATGTCGCGTGGTGTCAAGAAGTCTCGGAATTAAAGGAGGGACTACTGACTCGGCATTTCAGGTGCTTTAGCCAACTCACCCTGTGTCCGGTGTGCCACCAGGTCCACTTTGCCGTAGGTGCCCTTCCCCAGCTCACGGATGTGCTCATATTGTTTGGCTACATCTGCTGCCGACAGAGAGGTGATGGCCAGGGCCTGCATGTCCTCCACAGGCACCCCTCCGCAGTAGCCCATCTTGGATGTAGGGGAGCCCCCGCCGCTGCCCACCCGTCCCGGCCCGGATGGAGAAAGGGACAGGCTCGCCTTGACGCTGTGGGGCAGACTAAATGAAGAGTGAAAAATGCTTAGAGTCAGGTTTTCCTCTGCTATCATGATAAATCTTATGCAGGTATGTGTTTATGACAGAATGCTCTTCAGTATCTTTATCTCTACTGGCAGGCATCCATATATTCCTGTCTGTACATTGTGTCTCAGCGGGTGGTTAAATCAGGAAGGCTTTAACAGAACTTCATTTCCATACAATCAATTCAGGGCAGGCATCAACAGGGGAAGTGCTTTCAGTAAATGTATTGGGCTTCCTGCTGTCCCTCTAGATCACTCTGGCCTGCTTTCAGATATGGCTGGTCTCAGACAGCACTTACTGGCAGACAGCTATGGGGAAAATCAATATGACCAGGTAGAAGGTCTAACAAATGGAAACAAATGGATAGAGCAGACAGCTTCAAGGTGTATACATGCTGTTAGGGCATGCCACAGATCATCTGAGACGGCTCATACAAACATGTTTTCAATCCAGCAGAAACTGTGGGAAAGGGGGCCTCATTTTGCCTGCAAAACAAATTTGGTTTGCACAGCGGTTGTTCTCAGTATTTCGGTCAAATTGCTGAAACTGAGAACTAAAACGAAATACTGCAACAGAAAAGTTGTTGCTGATTTTCAGAAGTGCCAAGTTTGAAATAGGTCATACTGATCCTGGGAGGGAAAAATATAGCTGCTTTTAATTGCAAGCTTAGATGGTGTTAGACACACTTAATGTGCCAAAATTGACAACAAATTAAAAATCAGAGATAAGTGGCTGTGCATGCTAGCGTCTGTTAAAGGTGCACTATGTGGTTTTCGGGAAGAAGTTTTATCCAGAAGAGAAATGCCTAAGCAAACTAAATAAACAAACACAATTCATACTGTTTTACTTTGTTTATATGTGGCGGACCCTGCCACCTTTCTAGCTTCAAACAGTGTTCTGGGGACCTTATTTTCCTCTGAGAACAGCTTGTTTACTCAGTTATGGAAAAGATAAATATTTTTTTGTTTGTATTATTACCTCATTAATATTGTAAAAACTACACAGTGCCCCTTTAATGTGTTAAAACAAACTGTAAGTAAACTGAAGGAAAACTACTGAGCAAATTGCACAAACCGGACCTTTACGGGAAACGAAGTGGATCGCGCTAATGATCTTACCCATTGTCTCTCTTCGCCCGCTCCCCTTGCACACACAATCAATTTAATCATCCAATCATGCACGGCACACACACACACGCACACTAATAGGCACCAAATCAGCACAAACAATTCTGCTGATGGCCTTTTTCATCCATCATTCAAAGGCAACCGCTTTGCTCTCGGTTCTTCTCTCCCTTCAACCTGCTGTCGGCACCTCTGGTTCAAACGAGAGCATCATATTCGTGTTTGTATATGCACGCTGGCTAATGTGCAGTTGATGAAAACATGGCAGAGGAAGTTCTGTTCAGACACTCTGAAGGTGTTGAGGTTCCTCAGCTATCTTGTGGGCAGAGCGTGATAAATATAGCTATTAGACGGTGAAAACTAAAATAGGATGCGACCATTTGCAGCCTTGTGTTCTTGGCTCGTCACTCTTTGTCGAAGGAAGAAAAAAAAAAAAACACAGAAGCGCTGCAAATAGAAAGAGTGCCCTGTATGTATCTCTGCAGATAACACTTGCTTCTTGATTTTATCACAAGCTTGGAGATGGTTATATAAGAGACTATGAATATTGTAGCCTACTCATGCTGAGCGTGCCCACTGTATAGCCTTCAGCGAGTCAACACAAGAGTTGATCATTATCCAGATCAGTCTGTGGTCCAGGTTTGGTGATTAAACATTTAAACAGGACAGACAGACAGACAGACTGGAAGCACATGTGATTTGACCGCCCACCCTGCACGGCCACATAGCCTCCATCTGCAGAGAGAAGAAAGAAGGGAGCGCTTGTTTACTGGCACTTTTTTTCCAGTCAGCTCCACGGGCTGAATGTGCAGCACTCCAGCATGGATCTTAATCACATTACTCAGCTCCCACCAAGACAAAAGCACACCCCACCCCAACAGCGCAGGATGCTTTGCACTCATTTCCTTTGCAGAACTGGATTAAGCGTCCTGAAATGTGATGAGTGGTTGGGAGACGGCGCTCTCCGCAGCTGCGATGACGCTCTAAATGTGAACCAGAAGCTGCAGTGTGGAGCCCCGGAGGTGTGGGGATGAAGTTATGTGGTCTCTGGGAGATGATAGTGTGTGAGTGTTTGAAAGAAGAAGAGGAGGAGGAGGAGGGGGGGGTCTTGTGTATCAGTCGCACAGTGACACTCTATCAAAGGCCCTTTGTGTTCTCACCTCTGAGAGGGAGCAGCTGTGAGCCTCCGCGCGACTCAGCGCTCGTGGATGACCACAGCCACATGCCCCACTGATCTCCCACGCTGCCCTCTGCTCCTCTCCTGTCCTCTCAGGCAGCTAAAGACAAGGTAACGACCACGCGCTCCACATACGGACGAGGATATGGCTCGACACACATTTCAATGGGTTTTTGAGCCAGTCCCACTCGTTGTTAATCATCAGCAAGCCTTTTAAAAAGAGATCCCTGAGCTGCTCAACAAACCTTCAACAATTGTGATTTTTAAACGTAACGAAAAAAAATCCTCTGACATTTGAGTCTCCGAAACAAGGACGAGCTGAAAACAAGACTGTTTTTCTAATTTCCTCAAAAGAAGAGATACGAGGTTTTCGCTCTGCAGCAACAATCTGTTTTCCAGCCACTAATTTCCCCTCAACTACAGATTGACAATCTTGCTCCATTTAGCAATTACTTAAACAGAGCTGAGTGCATTTGCAGGATAACCCTCTTAAAAAATCAGGCTGTTCCCGGAAAATATCCAGTTTTGCATTCTAACAAGCACAGCGGCGGTCAGGAAACCTGTTGTGGCCGACTCCACGTGTCCCACATGAGACTAAATAGCAGAAGCAGTTGACCTTTCCTTCTATAAACACTTGGCTGAAGATGAGAGCAGAGATGAGCCCTGCGATGCCACTGGCAACCGTCTCTCTTGTCGCAGACTGTCTCTTAACAGCCTCGGGGCTTGTTCTTGTCCGGTCTGATGCTAGCCTCTGGACTCTGAGGGCTACACTTGTGAGTTCAGGTCTAACTGTGGACTTCAAGTGGCATTTTTTTCTCTCACAGAGAAGTCTGGTCACGTTTCAACTGCTCTTAGAAGTTTGCTTTGCTTTCAACCATACCAGAGGGCAATGTTGGTTTATTGCTTGGACGATCTGTACATCACTTTAGTCCAGATTAAATATTTTAGATGAAAATGTTGTGCTATTTGAAATTATTTGAATTATTTTTCAGACATTCATGATCTCCAGAGGTTGGATCCTATTGACTTTGGTGATCCCCTGACATTTCCTCTATCGGGTTTGTGGATGGCTTGCAATGACATAAGGTGCACGTGTTCCCATGTTTTCAGGATGGACTGTAATAACTTTGGTGACCCCACCAATGTTAAGCATTAAAGTATGTTTACAGGTAAAAGCAGCTCCAGAGAGAGCTGCATGTAATCTGATCTGATAAATTGCATCCAGTTATGTCATTCAGTGGCTAAATTGCACTGTGGGTGATGTAGGTTTTGAAAAACAGTCCACTGGTCTGCGTAACACTGACTCATTATGGATGGTTTAAAAACAAATGATCAAAATCGATACAGAATTTGTCTTCTTTTTGAAAATATCACATATTATGCAGTAGCACTGCCCAAGACTTGTAAAAACACTTAAATGTGTAAAATTGGCAGAGTCACCCTTTAACCTTTCAGGTAACTTAAATTAGTCCAGTCCTTTGGTGTCTGACTAAAACTAATGACATTCTCATTGGCTTTAGCTGTACCTTGTGCTTAATACTAGCCTTCTAGCAAAGCTAAAGCTGATGTTAGCACTTAGCTCAAAGTGTCTGCAGACTCTTTCTTCACATCTCTTACGGACATTCAAGGGCATTTCCATATCAGGGCTATTTGTTCTACAAGCTCTGACAGTAATATCGTGAAAAACTCATTAACATAGGAAGCAGAGCTTTCAAGTGGACACATTTTATCCGCGGTATTGTCATGTGACTCTCATTAGGGACAATGACGGTGCATTCAGCGAGCTATTGGTTTTCCCCGTGTAAACTAGGTGAGTGATACAGTTGCAACGAACTGTGACACGACATTGATTATCACATAAAGACTTCATAGAGATGAGTTCCGAGCGTGAATACAGATTCACGTATACTAGATGAGCTAAATTGGAAGAGATGTATCGTGAAATTGATGTGCACCTTCGTGTGTTGCAAATGTATTTAAATGCACACAAAGCATATATCTACAGTGTGAGGGAGGTATCCGAGTCAGCAGATTTACACACAGTGTTTGCCCGTTTGCGTCCAGCCCCCCCCCCTTCCTCCTTCCCTCTTTCTCTCCTGTCTGTTCCAGAAAATGTAAACAAGGGGCTAATGAAAGAAATAAATAGATTGCAGAGCCCGCCTCACGTCCCTACCTCTCTCCATTACTAATGGACTAGTTGCTTTGCTCTCGGCAGAGGAGGCATTATGGGTGAAGACTGATCTCCTGTGTCCAATTTACTGTCAAAATGCCCAAAGTGCCTTGCCTCTGGGTCAAAGGGAAAAACAGTGAGTGAAATATGATGTGACTGGTGTGCTGTCTCTCACTGTCTGTCTGGAAACTGCATGCATAGACACACATAAACGGTATGTACTTCGTCTTTGTTTTTCTCCTTAGGGTGTATGCACAGAATAAAAACAAATCACTGCATCCTAAACAATCCATCACTCGATCACGAGCTAAATGAGCTTCCTCGTGACAGTCAGGACACTCTGTTCCCTACTCTGGCTTAAAAAACTGAATTCACCTTCCCCAAGAACATCAGAGCCGGTGAGTTGGTGGGTTTAGTGCCTCCGTCAACATGCGGCTGATGAAACCCCCCCCCGCTGTGCCGTGATAGGTGAACCAGCAGCCTGGGCCACGGACACTCACTTTGACAAATCACCTGCTCTCAGCTTTACCTGGCTGCCCATATGGAGGATCCCTGCTGGGACCGAGCGCTGTGTAACCCGTCCCTGACTCGACTCGCCTCTACTCCCATCACTCCTCCCCTCTCTCTACTGTATATCACACAACCCGTTGAGCTAACACCTGCTGAAAGCTCCTGGTGGAAACTAGGACTGACATTGTGATATTTTTGATTCGCTCAAAAAGATAATTTCCCCAAAAAACACTGACTTCACGCACTTCAATCACACATACATTCCCAGTATTACACTTGCAATGTTTGCAATCAAGCAGCAAAAACGTTGTAGCGTGACGTGGTTGAGTTTATCTGAGTTTATCTTCTTTGACATTGCTCGTCCTGCGTTGTGACTACTGCGCATGCACACATGCAGCCGTTGGCCTCATGCTGGGTTGACCTAAGACCTGTGAAGGCACTGCCCAAGGTTAAAAGGGATCCAAACAATGACTGAGAGCGGAAAATTAGCTGTGGGTGCAGATACTACAAGGACACGTGGCTCAAATACTGTAGCTTGACCACAAATGACCCATCAAAGAAAAAACACGTACAGTGATTCACACCGAACAAAACCCAATACAAAACAGCCTGCTGCAGAACACATTAACACTGTAGTTCAGGATTAAGGTCTTGGGATTAGAAACTGCAGAGCATCTGATTATAAACGCCTTGTCATCATCACCCTCATTGTAATCATGTCCTGCAAAAAAAAACAAATCTTTTAGCTGTGAAATATCGCTGCAATAAGCTACCCGGAGAACACAGTGTACCTAACCCCCCCCCCCCCACCACCACCACAACTCCATCACAATCCAGTAGCCTCAAGTTCCAACAGAGAGGCTTTCGTGTGACCAGAGAGAGACACAGAGGCAGGACCGGGGAAATCCATCGGGACTGAATTGAAGCATCCCTCCCTCTGTACCACATGTTATAGACTGCGTCCCTTTGATGTCAAATACATGGGGAGATGGAGCTCTAACGTGAGCTCAGAAAATGGGGTCTGGGGTGGGGGGTGGGCACGGCTAAATGATGTAACAGCACAGCGCTAAGGAGGACAGTGCGAACGAACAATATATGGTGATTTGTGATCCTGCTTATACAGCCTCTATGGCCACAATCAATGCACTAATGGTGATTGCCAAGGCTGCATTCAATCTCTCTCACTCTCTCTCACTCTCTCTCTCTCTCTCTCTCAAATGTAACTTTAACGACATTACTGTTTATTAGCAATGACTGCAAAGCAAAGGGCACGATGTAAAAAAAAACAAGACAACTAAAAGCAAGAGCGTGCTGCACATGAATCAAACAGTGATAAACCAAATGGAAAGCACAGAAACAAACACTCATCCATGATGTGAAAACATACACGTGAGCTTTGATTGACAGGGGTCTCGTCAAGCAGCTGTTTCTCACCGACATGACGCCAGGCTGGGATGTAGCGCACCGATATTTGTGCTGTTTCTTTATTTTTCACCCAGCAGGTCACTTTTGAGCACGAGAGTAAGAAAAATGCCTCTCATCCTCCTGTGTGTCCTGACTGACAATGATTGCTTCCTTTCTGTTCTCTGAGCAGCCATGTTGTTCCAACAGCAGCTAATCTACTAGTTTGATTTCCCTTTAACATTTGGTATTCAGTGCATTTCTTTGAGTTTTATGGTTGTGTGAGGGGCATCGGTGGGTTTGCCTGCCGTGGATGTGCCAGTATTCGATCGGGGTCATTGTCTGGTTTCTGCTGTTTAGATACGAACCAGACAATCTGATACCCTCCTTGTTCTGCAGGTCATGTTTGGGACATTTCTATGGACTTTTTTTGACTTAATTTAAGGTGGGAAATTTGATGCAAGATTTGGTCTTTTAAGTGAGTTTGCACTTTCATTAAAGGTCTCATGCTTATATGCAGGTGTATGTGTTGTTTTTTTCTTGTTCCTACAGTTTGACACTATAAGGCTGTTTTCACATTCATTGCTCGGGAGTGTACATTTTCTATGTGCTCATTTAATATCTGATTTTAAAGGGGCAATACATAAGAAGTTTGATTGAAAATGTTCAAAAAATCAACAAAATGTGAAGAAATAGTAGTTCAGACGTTACGATGTCTTTGTATTGTGTTGCTGAGACATGTACTGAAGTTATGATGCTAACCATCTACCTAGCTCCAGCCCGTCCTAACGCTGGCGTCCTCCAGCGACCAGTCCGAACCGCTAGCTGCACAGCTGACTGAGCATTGACAGCCTGTACAGTTACTAGCAGTAGGCAGCCACTCCGGTGATGTGCTGCCACCTATTTGTGTCGAGTATGAATTTGACAAGTGGCCAATTCTTACATATTGCACCTTTAAGAGGCGTGATTTGTGACATCATCCTGGTCCAATATTCAGCAAACACAAGCGCACTGTGGAAACTTGAAGCCTCCAACGCACACACACACACACTGACAATGGACTTTACTGTGGAGTGGGAGACATCTTGTGTCCAGCAGTTAAACTTGTGAAATGACAAACAATTACATATTCATGTATTCTTGAATTTTTAATGAGGAAGGAGTGGGTGGCATTTTAAGGATTTGAATGTTTTAATCATACTTCTGCAAAGCCGATGTTAAAGGATAAGTGGAGGGTTTCTATGTGCCTGAATGCATGTGTGGAGAGGATCTTTGCTGGATGATGACTGTGTGAAGTTTTCACATATTTTATTATGACTCCTGTTGTATATTATATTGTATTTTTGTATGAACCACCTCCCTAAAAGTCCCCCCCACTGCTGCTGCTCCTCTCCACCGACACAATGTTTGTGACAAAAGCAAATCCATGTGTATCTGCTGCTGTTCATTTCATTTAGAGTCCATTACCAGCCTCCCAGCCAGGCTCTGCTTTTACAGAGGGGTTTGCTCCATCAAGTCAGCCGCTCATTTAAATGCATTAGACGGTATTAGCGTTGAGATATCACCTGTCTGCCCTGGACAAAGTATAAAAGGGCCATTAAAAAAAAAAAAAAAAAGTGGAGTGCCCCGGATGCCCTCGCATCCATCTCGCCCAGGCTGAATCACAAAAAGCAGAGTGGGAAACAACTCGTATCACGACTAATGTGGGTGAAATATACAGATTGAGCCGCAGCACCACCATTAACACGAGTTAGATTGGATCACAGGCTAATGGAGAATAAAACTGTGGTGCTTTATAATAACTGCTGCCACTGATGCTTTCATACGGGGCGAGTTTATCATTCATATTCACGCATAAACACCGGCCATGAGAGTCAAAGTTCACACAATCCAACAAGCTCCTCACACACACACAAAAACAGCTGATTTCAAAATCAAGGCACAAAATCAAGAGACCCGTTTAAACACTTCTGATCACGGCTGTGCCTTCCCTTGTCTTGGCCTCCCTGTCTGTCCTCTCTCTGCAGGTGTCAGTCTCCTGTAGGCTGACCCGGTTTCAGGCGCCTCGGGGTGCATCTAGGTGTTACTCACTCACCTGCTGGCGACCTGTCTCTCTCCTCCATGGTCCTGCATCCGCTCGGCGAGCAGAGCTGCTGCGCTCTGATCGGCTGGGGTCTGCTGGGGAAGCTGATGGGCAAGATCTCCTCGTGTGGAGGAAGGTATCGATCAGTTATAGGTGATCAGTTAAAAAAAAAAAAAAAAAAAAGACATCAAAACCTTCGCTGCTGCTGACAAAAGCCTGGATGAGGTCCGCGCCCGAGATGCTCCCCCGTCCTGTTTTTTCTGGAGCTGCTCTTCAGTTTGTGACTTTCTGCTTTGGTAGGCGGATTAAATCAAAGCATCATCAGATGCTCGGTGCCGAGATGAGGACACATGCAGGCTGGGATCCCTCCTCTGAGCGCCCACCATCTCAACCTGCCAAGCAGCGGAAGGAGGGTGCGTGTTTATCTTTCGCTCCTCCAGTGGTCCGCATGACCCAGTTCAGCACCACACACACACACACACACACACACACACACTCACTGAGACATTCATTCAAATCCACAAAAGGGGGGCTCAGCAAAAACCTCCTCTCTCTGCAGCATGCATGAAGCAGATCTGCATGCTCCCACTCTCTCTCCAAACTCACTGTCAGTCTGTGTTTTTGTCCGTCGGTCCGGCGGGGCTCTGGTGCTGAGGGTTGGGTGGTGGAGGAGGTGGAGGTGGAGGAGGAGGAGGAGGGGGGTCTCAGATGTTCCTCTGCTGGTCCTACCAGTCAGCTCCCTCATTGTTCACCGTCTCCACCCTCTGGCAAACTAGTAACGCTCACGTGTCCCGGGTCCTAGCGCCTGCCCGGACACCAAACCAAGCCAAACTCCAGTGAGCTCCTCTCCTGCTTTTTGATTCATGCATTGAAGGAACAAGCTGCTCCACTCTTGCATAATTCAACAGCTTATGGCCTCGAGAACTTCACGCGGTGACTTTGCCAACTGTCCTTATTAGGTAACAGCAAGGCAAGACTTTCAATTAATTCACTGCCCTGGCAGCTCCCCCCCTTTTACTGTACATGTTTAACAGCAGGCCTCCTGCCAGCCCCGCTCGCCAACCAGAACAGATTGGACTGGGAAGACAGCATCGACATAAGAGGGATAACCTTAATGCATCATCACCAAACAGCACTGATCAGACGGGTCGAGGGGTGAAGAGGCTGGAGGCTGTTTTCACACAAATGAAGATTGCGCTTTTGAAGCTCCTCGCTCTCGCCTCTCACAGAGAATGGCAGTCGCACAATCACTTCTTTTTATTCCTGTAATTCATTGTTTTTCTGTCTACTCTCCTTTCAACTGTGTCTGCTTTCTCTCCCCTCCCTGATTAAGCCTGAACCTAGTGAAATGTGAGCTGCTTTAAAGCAGTCCAGTATCAGATAGAAAGGGCAAAAAAAACAGTCCCAGCAGGAGAATATGATCTCCCAGTCCCCTGAAACAAAATAATTTGACCCGGGTGTTTTTCATCCTGGGTGGACATTGAATAGTTGCATCTTCAGCACCTCTTTGAGACGTTCAGGCACGGGCAGCGAGGCAAAGACGAGTTTCCTCAGGGTTATATCTTGGGAAAGAGAGCTGTCATAAATCACAGTGGAGGTCAAGCACTGTGGGCTGACAGCAGAGAGCACAGAGGGTCAAACACACCGGGGGGACACACACCTCTCAGCTGTGAACAAATGGAGCAGGGCCGCTCCTCCCTCTCCTCACAGATTCACGTCCTAGTTTTTACTTTTAATGTGTCACCTCAAGTTTTCCAAATCTTGTTGCAAGGGGGTGGCCTTGTTTTTACTCTGTCCTCAAATTCGTCTCTAGTTTGCTCTGTGTACTTTGTGTCCTAGCTGCCCCATAAACTGCAGTGTCATAGATGAGGGATATCTGAACTGAGCATCGAGCTGAGAAGGGGTCTCATAACGTTTGTGGGGTAAAATGACTCTTGTGGACCAAGATTAAACCATGTTTCCACCCAAAAGACCCAAAAGTCCCAAACAAACATACATAATATTGTGTGAATAATCAAGCAAAGATGCATCTGGAGTTTATGTGGTTGCCTTTTTACTTACTTTTTTACTTTACCTTTTCATTTACTATAGTAATTGAATGTAACTGTTCTTTTTGTACATTGTTTTGTACACTTATGGTTACAGACTCTCTCCACCTCCCTGCATTCATATTTTAAACATCATTTATTTGCCAAAAAAACAAGACAAAACACAGTAAAAGTCAAAGATAGATTTTTTTTTTCAGATTTCACTTGATAATAATGTTATTGGGAATTTCTTCGCCCACAATAATCGCTGTTAAAACCGATCTCCAAAGGTCCTTGTAGTACATTATTTTTGGGCCCTCTCATGACCCAGGGCCCGGGAGAACTGACCTGGTGTCCCCCCTGCTGTCAGCAGCTCTGGTTACAGGAACTACTTTTTAAAAAACAAAACAGAAAAAATACTTCCTTCCAAGAAGGCTTTTGTTTGTAACTCCATGTTGATGTATTGAAGCACAATTACCAAAAACAAAATGGTTTGGGGCTAAAGATTTTTTTTTAATGGTGGCTGAAATAAAATGACACTGGACGAATCAGAAATGTCCAGTGCACCAATAAAGTTTTTCATCTTAAATATGAGTTTCATTACAAATGCACATTTACACTTATATTGATTCTCAAGGTTATGTCCCTCGTACATTTCCTCAACACCTCTGGTTGCATAGTTTAACATTTCCCCTCTGGCAATGCTGGTTCCTAAACCCTGGGAAAGGTTCCTGTGGTGGAAAAGTAGCTTTAGATCAAACTTTTAGCTCTGTTTAAAAGGGTGAGTTAGGCCAAAAAATGCACAACACAGCTAAAAAATAAGACTTGCTCATATAAAGGATACAGCCATTTTCTGAGACCAACAGCAGGAAAGAAGAAAAACGTTAATGTGTTCTTCCTGTGCAGAAAACCCCCCCAAATTCAATTAATGTTATATTTGCCATAGATGATCTTGTCATTAGGAAAAGCTATCCAGCAGTATTCACTTTCTCCCGGCCCATAGTCTTTGAAATCTAAACCCTGCTCCAAACTTTTTGCTTTGTGCCAAAAACAATCCCTCTGAATCTCAGGAGAATTTGGCAACATTTGCTTTGAACAGCAGGTAGTTTAGTGAACATGTGGAGTAACATTTAGGCGGAGGAAAAAAAGGTCAGATTTGAATTCAAACGCATGCTGCTGGAGTACAAAGCTGTGCTCCATCCTCACACCTCCAGGCGTTGGCCTGACTCTCTCTGTCTCCTGCTTTAGCTCTCTCTCTCTCCTCTCTGCTGCTTTACCTTCTTTCAGTCTCACCCAGCCAGCTACACAAAGGCAGGATGATTTTCTGACTGCAGCCACAACAGCAGTCATTTCACCTCTCTTTTTCTCAATTCAAACATTTTGAAAAGCAGCTCTCAGCCACATCTCCCTCTCCCACTGAATCAAATAGTCCTCTCCATGTCCTTATGTGAACTCCTGCAATGATCTAAACCTTAACTCATATTTCGTGTTGTTCTTATTCCATTTCTTTTTTTCAACATGTCATCACCGGGATGTTATCATGAAAACAAATGCAACAAATGTAAATGTAATTGAGAAATTGAATTGGTTTTTACACAATATGATGTATCGCAATGTGTATTGCATTTACTTCTACACCCAAGAAATAAAAGAGAACTCCAAATTAATTATAAAAATGTAATTAAGACACAAGAGTAATAAAAAAAACACAAAGCAGTTCACAATAAAACAAAAGCAAATAAAAAACATTCAGATTGCGTGTATGTGTTGCTTGTACGGCAATGTTGCACTAAAACATTTACTGTTAATCACTTCTTTCGTGTACATTTCTATCGGGACTACATTCTCCACAATGCAGTCGGGCACTCGCTCCTCGCGGTTGGCGAGCAGCAGCTGGTGACGTCAAAATCATGCGCTCGTAACCTTGTGCTGCAGGAGTGTTGTCAGATGAGCTGTGGAAACCACTGCTACACAAACGCGTTGACACGTTTTTAAAGCTGTATTTTGTCGTCATGAGCAAATATATTTTACCAGCGTCTGTGTTTGGGACCGTGTTTGGATGCGCTGTGTTACTGAAGTAAGTCACTCTTCATTGTGTGACAGGAGGCCACTGCATCCTGATGTAACTGTACATTTTACACTGCATGTGTCACACTTGCTGCTGAAGTCATACTGGACTGCATTATATTATCAGGCAGCCTAATTGTTTCAAGTGACTGACCTAGAGGTATTTTATTTCCTGGCATGGTGAGTGATTCAACTACAACTGTGCAATCAGAAATACAGCCTCCTTGGCTGTATCAATAGTTGTAGGCCTATGCGCCTGACAAAAGCAGCTTTTTTAGGCCAACAGAGTGATTGCATTGATTGAATAGACTGTAGTGTTGATTGCAGTCTGTTCACCCACTCCCAGTTAGTTTGTGTTCTTTTTTTCTCCATATGTGCTTTATTTGTTTCTTCTGTATGTATATTGTTACTGAGATAAAACAGTGTGACAGTGATTCAAATTAGTTTGATTAATTAATTTTCACATGTAGCAGCTGTAAGGTGGTTGCCCACAGGGCAAGTTTTTGCTGGGAGTGTGGCCCTACGTCACTCGTGCATCCTTTGTGTGTTTCGTTAATTAAGCCCCCCATGCTGCAACAGGTGAAACGGAACTATGAAGACATTCAATATAAAACGATGCTCAGAAATTTCAACTGTATGAGAATATTAATGTAGGATATCACACACAGGTTTTGAGAATGTTCACCAAAGTATAAAATAATAATTAAAAAAATAAATAACATTGACTCAGCTTCACAGATACACTTATTTATCTATCTTTTTATTTAATTTTATTTGTTTGTCTGATAGAGACAGAACAAGTTAATGACCATCAGTAAAAAAAAATACACAATGTAAACTTGCTTGGTCTTGATATAGCAAGAATCTTAGTTTACATCTGTAATCCTTAGGCAGGAAACCGTAACATTGATAACAATATACAGATATACAACACACAATGGCAATTTAAAAGTCATCACAACTCTTGTATTCTTAAAGCCATTTTTTGAGGTGAGTTTTAAACTAAGACAAAGAAAAAAAATCCTGTTCTATGGCTGTCATCCTGGAGGCACAGCCAGATTGACCTGTGAAGTTGGCCCTTGGGTACAACTGTTTGGCCGCTATTAAACACCATTTCTCCTGGTCTCCATCCAGTTTGTACAGTCCTGTTCTGGAATCCCAAGTTTGCTGTGTGTTGATTTGATTTAGCAAATTAATATCCAACATTTACGCTGAAGATATAAACACAAAACTTAAATAATGACGGTTTTAAACTAGATTTTGACACACACAGGGACCATCTTAATGACTAGGCAATAAAGCAGGACCCCATTCACAACCACAGTCAAAACCACACTGGTGATTTCACTCATGTTTCTTTAAACACCTTTCGTCAACCTGACAAGAGGTAATTTCAGCCAGAGTGATGTTATGATTTAGTGCTGCATATTACAGTTGATTTAATCTTGAGTGGAATAATGCTTATTAGGAAGTTACTTAAGGATAATGTTTAACAGGAGCTCTCTAATGTACAGCTGAGCTCTTCCTGAATAAATGCATTAGTCTGATTATAGGTGGTTTGAGGTTTGGTGGGTGCAATTTACAATACACAAGTAAGATAAACTACAGTTGTTGGTGGTACAAGGCAGACATAGAGATAGAAATAGTTGGCATCAGAGAGAAAACTATACTGCTTTTTTTTTTCAAGCTGAAAAATGTGTTAGATGTTGCTGAACTTTGTTTGAATTGTCATGTAGGAACCATGTGACGGGAGGCCGGTGTCCCAGTAACGCTACCATTAAAGGGAAGACTGTGGTCATAACAGGAGCCAACACAGGCATCGGGAAAGCGACTGCCCGAGAACTGGCCCAGAGAGGTGTGGAGAAAATATGGCGTCGCTCTGACTTTCTGCAACGAGATGCATCACTTCTTTAGCTCTCCATGACTCACTTCTTTTCCCATTCCCCCATCATCAGGGGGTCGCATCATCATGGGATGTCGGGACATTGAGAAGTGCGAGGAGGCTGCAAAGGACATACGAGGGGAGACCCTGAATCCTCACGTTTACGCGTGTCGCCTCGACCTGGCCTCCGTGAAATCCATCCGAGAGTTTGCACAGAGAATCAAACAAGGTGAGGGAACAAATCACACGCAGTGTTCAGCTGTGGAGAGAAAGCACACTCTGTAACAGTTTCTCAAGTATTGTCTTTATTGTCTTTTAGAGGAGCAGTGTGTGGATGTACTGATAAACAACGCAGGGGTCATGAGATGTCCAGCATGGAAGACAGAAGACGGCTTCGACATGCAGTTTGGAGTCAACCACTTAGGTACTTTGACAGATTGAAAAGAACAGAAACTCTCTGCCAAACAACAGATTTAGATTGTCTTTACGTCCTAGTAAACTCTACCTGATGCCGATAGTTTCTGTCTTCCTCCAGGCCACTTCTTGTTGACAAATCTTCTGCTGGATAAGTTGAAAGAGTCCGCCCCCAGCAGAGTGATCAACCTGGCCTCACTCGCCCACATCGTTGGGAAGATCGACTTCGAGGACTTGAACTGGGAGAAGAAGAAGTTTGATACCAAGCAGGCGTACTGTCAGAGCAAGCTTGCCAATGTTCTGTTCACGAGAGAGCTCGCCAAGCGATTACAAGGCAAGTCTTCTGGCCGTTGCATATGTGGGCATGTGTGGGAGGGAGTACGGCCTATGTTCTTGTTCGTAATTGGCCATCGGATATATATTTTTAAACAATGCTGTGTGTGTTTCGTGTGTGCTTGTTACAGGCACGGGAGTCACAGTGAACTCTGTGCACCCAGGCATTGTTGCCACGGAGCTCGGGAGGCACACGGGTCTGCACCAATCACCGTTCTCGAGCTCAGTGCTCAGTGAGTATTATTCCTCCTTCAGGATTCTGAAGTTAGAGAAATCAATGAATGCTTACCTCATGCATATGCAACAATTAGCTTAGGCTGCTTAAGCTGTGATATGCAACACTGAATGCTCAATGAATTTTCTACTCTTAATTACGTGTTCTCTATAAATAAGTATAAAATGCATCTGACTGTATTTCTATTGTGAAAAGTACAACTGCAAAGCCAAAAATGTTCATTTAGCTTTTCTGGTTACAGTAGTTGATTTAAGGTGATCTTTTGGTTTCGATAAAGATAAAGTCTGTCACAACATACGATTATAGATAAAGCTTTGTGGTGCTACAGAGATGCCCCAACCTACAAATCATAATGCACAATGTTCAGACCAAGGAGGAAGTATATAAACCCTTTGAAAATGGTCCCATATTGTAGACAGTGAGATTTCCCGTCTTTTGTGACTATAAAGCAAGTAACTGTGTCTAAGGTTGTCACAACTATGCAGTCACCGCTGCCAGCCACGCCCTCAGCACAGCCATGGTTTTAAAAACACTGGCAGAGCTAATGCAGAAATGCTTTGAGCGGTGCCTGCTCAGGCCTGTGAGAGCTAACAAATCAGAGCAGACTGGGGTTTTCAGGAGGGGGTGCCTTAAAGGTTCAATGTGTAAGAATTTCAGTAACACTTATAAAGAGAATGTGAATAACAGGTCAGATGCTATGATGCAGTATGTTTTGCATGTAAAGTGTTCATGTGCAAGGCATTAGTATATGTAGCTTTCAAAAATATGCAGTGGAGTTAAAGGCACAATTATTCTCTCTGCGTTGTAACGAACGAATAAAGTGTATGGAATTTTAAACCTTGAGTACAAATACTTCAAATGTTCACAGTCCACCACTGGTTTATTTCATTTATGACAGTACAGCAGCATGTCATACTTAAAATTAGGTTGAAACAGAAATCCCTAAATCACTGTTACAAGGTTTTCCCTTCACAGCTAAAATGTTCTACATCACCACAACTACACCTTAATTTAACATCATATTGTATAAATGTAATATATGACGGTTAAAATAAAACCTCTGAAATCAAAGTACAGCAGTACAACCAATGTTGTTGCTGATTCAGTTTCCTAGTATTCATTCTGGGAATCAGGGAATTTACTTGTTTGTAGTTTTCATTCCGCAATGAGTGTTTTTTTAATTACCCGCACTCGGGGGTAATAAAAATCCTCCACTGAGAGCAGAGCAGTGTTTATAATCGAGTTCATTTACAGTCAGTGACGAAAAATAATAAAAATCTGCAACGTGCATCAAATTTGGTAATGAACAAATGTAATTGATGCACAGTCATGAAGTGTTTCCTTTTCATCATAGCCCACAAACGACAATGAATCCATTTAGTGCAGTTAATTTAATAAAGTGCTTTATGAAATCGTGGTATTCCAGTTGAGCTCAAACCAGTGAACCTGTGGTCTCCACCAACCTCCCCACAGGTCCCTTTTTCACCCTGTTGGTGAAGAACCCAGAGCTGGGGGCCCAGCCCAGCGTCTACTTGGCCGTGTCTGAGGAGATGGAGGGGGTGACGGGGAGGTACTATGATGTGATGACAGAAAAGGAACCAGCGCCTCAGGCCCTGGATGAGGAGGCAGCTTGCAGGCTGTGGGAGGTCAGCAGCAGGCTGGTGGGTCTGGAGGAAGAGGGACAGTTGGCCAAGTCAAACCCACCAGCAGAAGGCCAGAACAAAGCTGCACAGACTGACCCAGGACAGGGCCCAGGGCTGTAGGTCTGTATGGCTCCAGGGCCAGCAGAGGAGAATGACCTTTATAGCTTGAGCTGTGCCAGACTCAATGGAACATTTAACTGTCTGAGTCTGTGATTCTGGTTGTCTGCGCAACGACAGTCTTTTGTACATGCCTTTATGCTCCTGCATCAGGACATTTTCTTTAAAAGGTGTATAACAAGCAGCCTTTGGTAATCGACTCTTGACTCTTTTATTAAAGAGAGACTATGTAACATTTGAAAGAAACAGTAGCACTCTCATTCTCATACAAATGAAAAGTTGAATTCAACTTGCTCACTTTAACACTCAGGGATTTTGCTGATACAGCCTTATGTGGTCTGTTATGACCTGTAGCTTATGGTGGCTAACGTTAACAAACATGCTGTGTAACTGACATTGAAGAGCAGGTCCATCTGTGTTCTCTTGCAGGTTTTTGAAGGAGACATGCTCATTTTCAGGTTCATTATAGGTTTACACGGTTTAGTGCTCCAAAAAACGAGTTTTCAGTTTTCTCAAATTGCCCAGTACTGCAGCTCTGTATTCCCCCTCCGTCTGAAATGCTCTCTTTTGGCTCCTGTCTCTTTAAGGACCACCCTCCTGAATACCCACTCTCCTCTGATTGGTCAGCTCACACACGCCTGACCCAGCACCACTAGCTGTGCTAAATACATTCTTCCGTTCCAAACTAGCCACTAGCCATAAATTATGCTGATGTGTGACATTGTGAAGTAGTGTGATGCCACAAAGTCACAGAATTAAAGGCAGGACTACTGACGATGCGTTTCAGGAGCAGTGTTTCCTGTGGGAGAGAGGAGCCTCTGTTGGTGTGGGCTTTGACCTTTTTAACTTTCAAGATCTTTTACATACACAAAAACCTTTATAAAACACTGAAGGAAAGGAAGAAAACAAAAAAGCATAAAAGGTCTCCTTTTAAAATGAACAGTCCTATTGTTTATTGTAGGCATTTACGTAGGTTGCATTGCTTATGCCCTCCCCTCCCCACACACATCAGAAGTTCTGACAGTGAAAGCATGAAGAGTGGCCAAAGTGTTTTCTTGGAAGATATGGAGGTGGAAGGGGTGGAAGCTTGAGCCTTTTTTAGTATTATCAAACCTTATTTTAGAGGCATACTATGCACGATTTGTGGGTTGCTGTTTGTAAAAACAAGTTGGCACTGACACCCCACCTCAACGAGGGAGACGGAGAGAGACAGAACAGCAGTGGTCCAACGAGCTACAAAGTGAATGAAGAGAGGGAGCAGCGGTAGTGCGAACAAATCAGAGAATAAATCGGTTATTTTCTGATTGTGTCACAGCGGTTATGTTCTAAAGCACAAAAACCATGTGGGAATGTGCCGCACTGCCAGGTTTTGCGTGAAATACGCTTCGGCTGTGCGCTGCCACTGGCCAGCCCTGTGTCCATCAGACCTACAGATCTGTAGCTCTGTAGCTACAGAGGAGAGACACATTCGGCGGGGGGTTTATCTGTTGTAAAGTCATCATGCAAAAACAAATGTGGGGGGGGGAATAGAATTTCGGAAAGGCTTTTGACTCTAAAAGACACATACTTTAACCAAAATTAGGATTTTTGGGGGATTTGATGCATAAGGAGCACCACCGGAGAGCTAGATACTGATATAAACACCTCAAAAACACACACAAAAAACATGGACCTGCCCTTTATTGAGTCAGTTTGTTCACCAGAAAAAATTAATTAGTCTCACTTAAAGTTATTTGTATGAATTGCAACACACTCGAAAAATTATATGAATTGAGATGTATACAGTAGGTGGGGTTGGGGTGGGCTTGGAGAAGAAAAGAGAAATGAGAACATAAATAAATAAGAAAAATCTAAATCAATGTGATTTTTTTTTCATCTGAAAATCAAAATCTGAAAAACTGTACGTCCACAATTTAGTCACTAGTGTTTCTATTTGCTATTCCACACAGACACAGCAGAACGATGAGAGATTTAAGTGATATGTGTTTACAGAAGGAGGAGGTCTTATGCAGCTTTACAGTAGGTTCACATCCAGAGTACTGCAAATGGTTTTATGTTGTGGATAAAAGTTTAAAAAATGACAGCAGAGAGCGCCATCTGGCTGCCAACTAGCAACAAAATACAGAATGTAGTAGCTGTACATGTGTTTACATTTGTTTTCACAGATCATGTGTACATTACTGCTGGCATTTTATTTTGGTAGCAGTAGTATTTATTTATACTTCTTTGTATTTGATATCTTTGAATGTGTTTTTGTTTTGTTGTTTTATCTTGGGAGACTTAAGATTTAGTTTATTTAAACTTGCAATGAAAATCACAGAAGCATCATCCGCTTTCATATCAGAGTTGTGTCAGTACTGTATGCCTGATAATTCAATGCACTGGACTGCAATGAACTGCACATTAGTCAGGACTTGCAACTGCCCCTATATTATAATGGTATTATAACGTTGGCATTTGAAGCAGCATGCAAATGATTTTTCATAACAAACTGGAAGGATTTATATTCTTTATTTACTGAATTACTAATAAATAATAAAGAAAGTAATACAAACTAGTAGTAACAAAATAGAAACAACACATTCAAAAGGACATGCTTTAAAAAAAAACAGTATGTGATTTGTAGCTGAAGTGTTAAACACTACAAAAACACTGGAAGCTCATTTGAAGTAAACACACTCTGGTAAAACCATCTGTGGAATAAAAGGCAGAAGCATCTGTTATCATTTATTGGAAGTCTGAGCACTTTTATGTGCACTTCTCTCTGTGCTTTTGCTCTTGTTAACTCATGCCTCTTGGAAAACAAATCAAGTTACAAAGCACTCATCTTACATTTCTGATCCTCTCAGAGCAAAGAAGAATAACAATCCCAAAAGTATTTGAGGGATTCATTGCATAGGGCTTTTTCCAACAGCAAATCCCAAAGTACAGATCAATAAGGGCTGCTCTCTGCACTAATGCACACGATCAGCATTGGTTCCTGAAACTGTAAACCCTGGATCGTTTATGTCAGTGTTGGTTTACCAGAGGAGACCCTCCCTGGTGCCATCCAAGAAGATGATGGTTATTGTAGATGAGCTACAGAATCACTGGCTTTTCTTTTGCTCTACAGGCCTTAGAGGCATGATGCTGTCTGTCTGGCATGAATCAAATCAATCCTGACCTCTAAAGTCTACTGCTCCCAGTATTTTCTAAGTTTTAACCCTGCTTTACTTACTATTCTTCCTCTTATATTACGTTTTCTGTCGTAAAGGAATAGTTCACCCAAAAAAAAATAATCAGTCTTTATCTACTCCCCCCCCATGCCGATGGAAAGTCGAGTGAAGTCTCTTAGTCCACAAAGCATTTCTGGAGCTTCACAGCAACACAGTGATGCAGTATTCTCCTAAACAACTGAAGTAGATGGGGACTTGTTTTGAAATGTAAAAAGCAAAGAAAAAAAGAAACTTAAAATGGCTCCACATAGCTGGCCCGGTGTATTCCAAGTCTCCGGGAACAATGAGATCCCAAATTGATTTGAAAATATACATATATATAGAAATATATATATTTTTTTACACATTTTTTAAGGCTAAACCTTCGTCGTAGCTGCTAAGCTAAAAGCGTTAGCGTGCAGCTCCTCTGAAGTGGGTGCAAGAGCTTGACCGTGTTGGGATCTCGGGGCTCACATAAACTTGGATTACACTGGACAAGCCCGTATGTAGCCATTTTAATGTTTAAAACAAGTCCCCATCTACTTCAGTTGTCTAGGAGAATGCTGCAACGCTGTTCTGCTGTGAAACTCCAGAAATGTTTTGTGGACAACGAAACTTCACCTGACTTCCTATCAGCATGAAGGCGACGAGATAATAACTGAATTTTCATTTTTGGTTGAACTTATCCTTTGAACAAACCAAAATAGCTTTGGACAGTGAGATATTTGTGCTCTTGAACACACCCCGGACCGACTTCATTGCCCACAATGCATAGTTTAAGGAGGGCGAAAAAGTAAGCGTCCAAGGTACAAGTCGACCGCAGTGAGGACAACACCTAATGGCTGAGGAATAATTGTGAAGAGCCTCGTCAGACTGAGAGAAGTGCTTCGTGTGCGGGTCGTGTTTCAGCTCGGGGGAGTTGGACGGCTCTTCTTCTTTCAGCTACAGAGCTAGCTTGTTTGTCTCAGCAGGTAACACGACAGCAGCTAACTGGACTTCACTGCACAGTCCTGGCAGTGAACAGGATTTGATTGGCACACTGTGCGTTATGGGAATATTAGACTAACCTAGAATATATGCACAGGTGTGGACAAAATAACAGGAACACCTTACAGTAGTCCACAGTATGGTAGAGCTCTACATTGAAGCCCATACAGAGTTTTTTAAAGTGTTTAGATGCTGAACTAACTCTCAGTAAGTTTGAGTGAGGGGCTACTTCATTGTCAGTCTTCCTGTGTGATTGATTATTGTCACTTTTCCTCTTGCCACACATTTAAAGGTGTTAAAGCTGACCTTTAGGTGTTACTAGCCTACAAAGACTCCTGTATTACAGTGAAGTGATGTGATATTATAAACTTAGCAGACTGCTCTACTTATTCTAATACTTACCTTTAAACTTAGTCATTATGTCCACATTACTGGTGATTATGAAAATATTGATATATATTGTGTGCATTATTTTTAGGCCGTCCATGTTTTCACCTGTGTTTGTTGGTTGGTTGGTTGGTTTGTTGGCAGCATAACACCAAAACTAGTGAGCAGTTTTCCACAAAACCAGTTTAGACCCTATTAACTTTTGGTGCGAATCTTGTTGAAGGGACAAATCCAGGAATTTGTCTCACTTCCTTTAACATCTTGACATTTTTGTTGATTTCATATGGGATAATGCATGGATCTTGATTTTAAAAAATCAGGTGTATTTAGGTGGCTGGTATCTACAGTATGAGTGAGAACAAAAGGGGACTGTTGGGCCTTGGCGGAGATATGCGCTTTACTTTAGTTTGGCTTAGTTTATGTAAAAAGGGATAGTGCAAATGAATAAAACACATGGGAACTCATTTGTAAAAATGCCAGAATTGGCTAAAAAAAGAGGCAATTTTTCTAGTTTTACATGACTTCAGGGCAGCTGCTGCCACTGTATCTGTGAATGTGGCTCTGGATAATTCACAAAAATAACGACAGCTTGCGCTAAAAATGCTTAAGGACAAAAGAATAATAATGGGAACAAGCAGAGTCTTATCAGCAATAGCTGAGAGATAGTAAAAACCAGCTTGTAGTTGTATTTAAATAACTGATGTTAGATTCTCCAAACTCTTGTAGCATATTTATTAACTGTCAGGTGTTTCTGATATTTTGTGCAGCTCCTGCATTTACAGGCCAGTCATTTATTGTGTTGCCGTTATGGTAATGTCAGTGTGATTGCATCAATTTGACATGCATTACTGCTCAGCATGGCAGAGCCACAGGAAAAAGGAGAGATGTTGCCTGAAGATGTTGGCACAGATGACTGCCTGACTTCGTACACACACATCTACAGTCCAGATTTACTGAAGTAAGCATACAAGCACATGCTTTCCCCATTATTGCCTAGTGTGATCTTATGGCGTTAATGCATTCACACAGGTGTCTGTAAATAAATGTTATTGACACTGTTGCTTGTCACTGTATTCGCTAATTTGCTCTTTATTTTCCAGGGATCAGGTTGCTTTTATCACAGGTGGGGGATCTGGCATTGGACTCAGGATAGCTGAAATCTTCATGAGGTACGAGAGAGGGTTACGTGCTTTTTTCTGCAGAGCGTGCCCAGATCTTTCAGAAATATCAATATTCAGTTGAAGCTCAGTCCTCCCACATTCACAGACATGATTGGTGCATATGAATGAATGTGTAAAATATAGAATCAGTGCTTTGTTAGTATTATGTCATTACTTAGACTCAAACAGTAAAATGTGTGACTGAGATAATATGCATGTGTACTTTAAACCTTCTTGTTGTGTTATCTTGACAGTCAGACTTTCGTCATTTTTCTTATGTGCCAAAGTTGAAACAGTTCAATAATTTACAAAAGTGACAGAAATAGTTTATGTATGTTTATGTAATATGTTGGTGTCCTGGCTGTCGTCTTCTCATGTTGTTTCCTCACCTTTTGTCCTTCCTGTTTTGTCATAAGTTACTCCCTCTGTCCCCCATCAGCCTTATTTATGCAAACATTACATATATATTTACTAAATGACACAATACAACTTGTGCTCTTTAGGTTTGTCTCCATCTTTTTCCACGTTGTTATTTCTTTCTTTCAGGCACGGCTGTGACATGGTGATTGCGAGCAGGAGCTTGGACAAGCTCAAAGAGGTTATTCCCCTTACATAATTTCCACAATCCTAAATTATATATCTTAACAAAACGTTAATGTGCTGGCCTCGTGTAATTTGATTGTGTGTCTCCTTAGGCAGCTCTAAAGCTGTCTGCTGCGTCAGGACGCCGCTGTCTCCCTTTGTGTATAGATGTGAGGCAGCCTGAGAGCATCGCAGCTGCTGTGGATGAGACACTGAAAGAGTTCGGTCGCATAGACATCCTCATTAACAGTATGTGACTTTGCCTGAAAATGTGCCTTTGAGCTGATGATTGCTGAGTTTGTGGTGGGAGCTTTGCTGCACACAGTCTTCATCATTACACCATTAGACAGTACATCCTGCCAACGTAGATGCAATACATTATCAGGTGTCTGTCTGTGTGAATAAGTGGAAAATTGTACTTTAAACAAAGGTCAAGTGTGAAAGGTTTTGGTTTAATCATCAACTTTTCTTTATCTTCTGTCTTTGCGCCCTTCTACAAACTGTTATGTCACTACAAGATAATTGCTATGGTAATCCAATTAAATGCAGATCATCTATTCATGCTGATCTCTATTTTATCAAAGTACCACCTGATTATTATTATTTTAAAGCATTATGAAACCTTGATGGAATGTTCAACTTCTTTGCCTGTCAAGCAAAAGATTTCTGTTAAGCAGTGTGTCATAATATTGACTTTAGTTAAACCCTTGGTGCTGTTTTTGACAGATGCTGCTGGAAACTTCCTCTGCCCGGCTGCCTCGCTCTCCTTCAATGCCTTCAAGACAGTAATGGAGATAGATACCATGGGTACATTCAATACCAGCAAGGTGGTTTATGAGAAGTGGTTCCAGGTACAGTACATTTTCTGTCTGTGTGACACAGTATTTCTCAGTTTCAAGTTAAGGAGCCATAAGTAGGTTGTTTATAACCTCATAGCCCAGAAATGAGGCTAATACTGCATCTGCAGGGACATAATTGGGGTTTTGATCAATAGCTTTCAATAAAGATTCACTCTCTGCACTTCACTCTGTTCACCAAAAGAGGACAGTAAAGATCACAGATTACTTTAATACCTTCTCATCTAAGAAATTGATTTTTACTGATGCCTACGCCTCTGAAGCTTGATTATTCACTCATTGCATCGATCTGTAGTCTCCCATCATCATTTTTTTTGTGTGCAGAGTCATGGTGGCAACATAGTCAACGTCTCTGCAACGCTTGGATACAGGGGACAGGGCCTCCAGGTGCATGCTGGCTCTGCTAAGGCTGCAAATGGTAAGAGCTTTTTTTTACTGTTTTGTAATGATATCAAAAGGAGAATGTAATTGACTCAATGTTACCTCTCTTCTCCCCAGATGCTATGACCAAGCACCTGGCTGTGGAGTGGGGGCCCAGTGGGGTGAGAGTCAATACTGTGGCTCCAGGTCCTGTCTCTGGCACGGAGGGCTTCCGCAGACTGGGTAAAGATTTAACACAATATTGACAAAATAGTTAATTGATGGGTTTAACATTTAACAAGTAATCCTTTATCATAAGCAGCATAAGACCTTTTAGGGCTATTGTTAATGGTTAATAATACCAGAGTCGCATATTCGTTACACTATGTTGTCAATGAAATTTTATGTCAGAATTCTCTCTTTACTTCCCATTTTTAAAATACATTTCTTCACATCAATTGCCTTGGAAGTCCTTAAACTTCACAGTTTGAATTACATCAGTAATACCAGACCAGGTATTTCTACCCATAGTGAGCCCTTCTGCAGTTGCCAGAAGGGTACGTGGCAAGCTCAACTAATTAACTGGAATTAATTACCTCGGATAAAAATATATGCATCTATAGGTGTTATAGAGGAAAATCGAATGATGCAATTTTTTGTAACAAGCAAGTGAATCTGCATCATTTGTACCATATTAATATTAGACTGATGTGTTGCAGTTGAGGCTGTGTTAAAGCCAGTGACAAAATAGTTAGCTAAAAACAGTAAATAACAGTTGAAAAAGTAAACTAAAAGTAGTGACTAAGGATATAATAAAGAAATGTTCGCTTAGAGTAACAAATAAACAATACTGAAAAAACTGTTGACTAAAACTAGGCTACTGTAAAAGCAGTTAAAATGTTAACTACATTTGAAATTTGAGCTTAAAGCAAAGAATAAATAATTGAGTCAAGGTAATCAATTTATCAGGACACTGGAACATGTCTGACGGTACTTGAGCTCATCTGACAGGGCTATGGGGATTCAGGTATAACACAGTGTAAGTGAGAGCACATCTGAACATTTATTCCCTCAGGTGGTCCCAGAGGAGAGGCTGCTGGTGCGTTCCAGTCCATTCCTTTGCAGCGAGCAGGCAACAAGACAGAGATGGCCCACTGCGCTCTTTTCTTGGCCAGCCGGGTCTCCTCCTATGTGACTGGAGCCATCCTGGTGGCGGACGGCGGGGCTTGGCTGACCTCAGCCAATGATGTCTCCACGCTGCTGGGTACAGACTCCTCTAAATCCGCTAAACTCTGAACAGGGGCTCTCCTGTCCTCCTCCTGACCCAGGTGTGTAGGAGGAGGCGCAGCTGGAGGTCCATGTGTGACTGAACATGTTTGCTGTGCGTTGTGTAATCTCTGATTTAAGAGTGTGAAAGTTCAATAGATTGTTTCATTGACAGGAATACTGTTAAACCCATATTAATTCACTCTCTCTCTCTTGTCACTGTCTCTCTTATTATCTTTCAGGTTATTGGTCATCTGAAAAGAAAAGAGACAAGTAAATGCTGACAACAAGAAAGTAATTACGGGACTACCTGTGGTACTGATATGCTACATGTACAATATTTGTGGTTTATGTCACCTACTGTTGCCTTAAGAGTGTATTACTAAGTGGCTGGAGGAGTTTAACTCTAACATACACTTACATACTACTCTTAATCTACACTTGAGCCAAGTAATGAATCAAATGATATAACAATTCAGGGAATTTCACCAGCTACAGTTCTTTGTATTGTCATCATGCATTTCAGTCATGACAGTCATGCTTATCAAATGCCATTCAATGTGATTTTTTTTTTTTTAGTAAAACATGTGTATTAACAGTTAACAGTGACTACTGTTTACTACTGCAAGTCATTTGTTGTTCCTCCAAACAACTCTCTCCTCCTTGCCCTCGAGGTTGTGACTCCATATCTGTGGAGTCACAAGTCTACTGAAGATAAAAAGAAACAAAATAAAGCATATTACTGTTACACAAAAGTGTCAGATTTTTTCTGACTTCTGTCTCTGTTTTTTTTTTGTTTTTGTTTTTTATGTGATATATTGGTTACTATTTCCTCAGTCCACCCACAAAATTAAAATGTCATAATCAACAAAACATTTCTGGAGTTTCACAACAACGTAGCGTTGCAGCATTCTCCTGAACAACTAAAGTAGATAGAGACTTGTTTTAAAATATAAAAAAACAACTGAAAGAATACATAAAATTGTTCCATACAGATCCTCCTGCGTGATGCAAGTCTCGGAAGCCCTGCGATCCTGAATTGATTTTTAGAAAACACAATTTACACCTTCTTTAAAGCTGAAATAACAGTAAAAGTGTCAGCACGCACTCATTTGGGATCTCATAGCTTTTGGAGACTTCCAGAAACTTTTATGTGTTTGCTGTTTTTTTGGTTGTCCCCATCTACTTCAGGTGTTGCGTAGACACCTACAATGCTGTTTTATTGTGAGACTGGAAATATTTTACAGACTTCACCAGACTTTTCATCAGCATGGGGGTGAGTAGACTAGATAATGACAGAATTTTAATTTTGGGTGAACCCTCTTTAAAATCTTATAAATGAAACTGTTTATGAGAGGCACTCTTTGGTTTAACTTAAAGAAGAAAGCCACAAGAGTTGAGGGTCCCCTGGATTACATGATCGAAATGAGAGAGCAACAATACTTAAAGAAAATCAGTACCGCTGTTGGTCAGATGGGGGCGCCCAAACATCACAAATGCAACAACTCAACCATTTCTATACTATAAATCTCGACTGTCTGAGTTCTCCAACTAATCCATATTGTTTTAATGTTGTTTTATATCAAGTAAGGAGTAATTAAATTAATAGCCCTTTAATAGATGAACCTGTCCCAGTAGAAACGTGTGCCTTGCTGAGGTGTCAGACCAAGACACCCCAGTCTCCTCTTGCCAACCCTGAACTTTAACCTCTGTCTAAACAACTGTCATTCCCTGACATGTGGATGCAATGGCACTAGTGTTGGTCATGAATTTTGTGCACAAAAACAAAATCATGATGTCCCGACTGCTATAAAGCTAACGATACTGCGGGGTATTTTGTACGCTTGCGTGAAACGTCAGTGGTGTGTATGCGGCTGGAAGTGGAGGAGGAGGAGGAGGAGGATGATGGGACGCTGCTGATGCTGATGCGAGAGCTTTCGGCGTCTGTGATCAACATCGGTGGACTCGGCTGTCAAATGATGGAGCTTTTTGGCCTCGTCTGTCGCCCTTCTCGCTTCGCTGACGGTTCCGACGAGGGTCGCTGTGACAGATGTGCTTTTTGAGACGAGAATAGGAGACATATTCGGAGAGGAAAGGACGGTTTCGTCTCGTCTCTCGCCTGGCCTGTCTTGTCACTGACACAGGTGGATCGCCGCTGGAAAAACGGCATCGAAATGAAGACATTATCTTGGACTATCACAGAGGCGACAATCTGCGTAGATACCCCTCACACTGTGGAGTACTGAGGCTATCATTTGCTTGCGTTTAATCGAGAGAGGTAGAAGCTGGGCTGTTTGGCGTCAGCTAGCTAATAGGCTAATTTCGCTAGCTAGTCAGTTAGCAGCTTCCTTGGCCAATGGCACGGAAGAAGTGGGATGCTCGAAGGAGGAGTTAACGTCCGTTGCTAGCATAAATTCATTGGAAGCGTTGACTGTCCGTGTTATATTTAGCAAACCGCCTCGTAATGAGAGATTTAACATCATAGCTGGACGTTAATGTAGGTGTGAGTATCACTTGGGGACGTCGTTTCGTCGCTGCTCTCTCGGCTCCTTCGGCAAATTAGCTTGCGATGGATAAGGTGAGGTAATCGGCTAAGAAAGCTAATGTTGACAAACACCGGGGACTTAACGCGTTCATTTGTGCCCTCTCAAATTGGCTCAGCAGCAGCGATGCTGTCGGACGTTAATATCGGTTCAGTCCTCAGACTGTATTTCGGTGTTGTTCAAGCTTTCTGGCCGAAGTGAAGCATGTTGACGGTGGATGTACTGAAGCTGAAACACTTGGCAACGACCAAGAGTGGACCTGCCATGACAGAGAGGGACGTATTGAGTCAGAAACATTTCCAGCAGCAGGATACTCAGTAAGGCCAGGACGTTAATATGAATTTTGAATTTAGGTAACACTTTAGTCGAGACGTGGATGACAGCCACTGAAGGTAAAACAACAAATACAGCTTGTTTACCTGCCTGAAAAACTGCTCCTATTACTTAACCTTACACTTTTGTTTCTATATTCCTTAAACCTGCCAGCATTTTAAATGACAGAGGCAGGCAAGGCATGTAAGAGATCCACACATTCATATCAAGATCACATTGAAGATGTTCAGTGCCATCTAGAAACATGGCCTTAAAACTGGAGACCTGGATCTTTACGACAGAGGTGAGATAAGACGTCACCGCCAGCGTTCTCAAGGTTTTGCAAAGTGGAACAGCCAATATAAATGGAACCGACAGTCCTGTCTGGCCCTTTGGGGCACACACAGTGGGAGTCAGACCAGCCATTTCCTCTTGGATTTCACACACTGGATTCAGACAAAGGAGGTGTGCTCTGTCCAAACAAGAGTGGCCAGACAGGTTTGGATTTCAGAAACGGTGACCAGGATCAAACCCCACAAAATGAAGGAGAAACTATTTTCCCGGACCCGTCAGTAGAGTTGGACAACCTCATTAATATCTCTGATTTTACTTGTGGAGCTTTGAAGTTTGAGGGAGATCAATCCACGATTTCCGAAGCTTCTCTCCATATTAGTCATATAGAGGAGTTGTCCCTCAAAGAAAAGACTGAGGGACTCGATGAATTAAGTGACACATTGTCATGGTTATTTTCACCGAAACTCACTGAAGTGGTTGGGAAAAACTCTGCCTGTGAGGACCTGAGTCTGACACAGGAGGACCCTCCTGAGAGCTCAAATGAACTCAGTAGTCAGGCTGAGCTAATAAGTCTCAGTGTGCCGGTCTCTCCTTCGAAGATTTCCGAGACCAACACAGGGGATCCATTTTTGTTGGTGGATCTTCTCTCAAATGAAAACTCTTGTCTCCCCCCAGAGTCCTCAGGTGAGTTGAACCCACAGGGTGTCAGTGAGGAGCTGGTAGACCTATTACAGGAGGAGCAGGCAGGTCTCCCTCCCTCGCAGACTTTGTCACCTGAAACCGGAGACAAAGGTTTATTCCCTGATCAAGTGACTGATCTGGCTGTAACCTGTAGCACTACCCTGCAAGGTTTACCTGAGAGCAGCCTCCCGCATGACCACATCAGCACGCCACTGGAGTGTTTTGAAGGATCTGTGCCTTTGTTGGATTTAGAGGTTCCAGACTGTGACAGCAGTCTGAGCCTGTGCCCTGCCAGCCCTCCCTCTGTTATCTGCACAGGTGCACCATTAGATTTATCAACGGAGGAGTCGGAGGTGGAACATGAAGGAGCGACTATAATTATAGATGTGACTTCGGAGCAGCAAGGTGAGAATGACTCATTTGCTCTGGATTTGTCAGCGGATCCTTCTTCACTGACGGCGCCTCTGGCTGAAGATGCCTTCATCCAGGGTGATAGCACCAGTGAGAGTAACTCTGTTGAAAATGAGTCTAAAGATTTGATGGAAGACGAGATTTGTTCTGAAGCCAACACTCAGGGGAATGAGGTAATGGCTTTGGATCTGTGCTTGACTGCTGATGAGGTCCACAATGAGGAAACGTGGGACTTGAAACCACAGGAGGGGGTACAGAATGGGAGCATTCCCGATCCGACAACAGAACAGAGGGAAGAGGAGAGGTTGACGGACACTAACCAGCTCGAGGGATCAGATTGTCATGAAGTGGCTTCTTTTGATTTCTCAGTTCAGGACTTAAACACTTCTGAGGCTGGGTGGACTAGTGAGCAAACCGTGGAGACAATTTCCCTCTCTAAGGTGGTGGTTGATGACTCACTGCCAATGGTCTCAGCTGTGAGTACGAAGGAGGAAGATGTCTCCCCGCTAAAAGCTGTGTTCGATGCTTTAGACCAAGATGGAGATGGCTTCGTTCGCATTGAGGAGTTTATGGAGTTTGCTGCTGCCTACGGGGCCGATCAGGTGAGATGTCTCCTATTTCTGTTGACTTCCTTGTTTTGAACTTTGCAGCTAATGCACGCTAAGTGAAGTTCTGTGTAAAACCATATAAAGCTCCAAACATAAAGGATTTATTATTGATTTTCTGCTGAACTCTGAGAGCTTCCTGCAAAAAGCATGCTTAATTCAATGAAGTGAAATCTATCTGGCTGACGTCACTTTGCTATCAGTATTTCAAGTTATTTACAGTCTAAATCTATTTGATTCTTCTATTCTATTCTTAATGGTGTGTAAATAAGCCACATTTTCTTTCTTGAGTGAATTCTTGGCCATGATTATGAGTTTTGAATGTTTTATTGAACTACATCAGGTTTATGTTACCCTGATGTATAATGAAGCAGCCGCAGCATGACCAGCTTGGGTGCTGGTGTGTTTCCCTCAAAGCAGCTCTCAGCATTCGGTGTAATAGATTTGGCGCGTAACACTGGCATTATTAAAACCATGCCTGGATTAGTTTGTCGTCTATATTTGGGGAGTGTTCAAGAACTGGGATTTGGGTTATCATCCAGATAAGTCTGTCAAGCATATTGGCTGTAATGAATTCTGTCGGGCCCTGAACTCCTCCATATGTCAAATGACAAACAACCCATCTCCCCATTTGCATGTCCTGTGGTTTGGAGATAATCTCTTGTGAAATGGCTGATGCGTCTCACCCAACCATGATGACCCTCACCCATTTGTTGCATATGGCCCTTTGCCCCAGGCATTTTCACAGTGAAATGGTTTCAGTCTTGCTCACAAGTCAAGAGACGAGGAACAATTTCTGAAAATGAAGTCAGAATGGAAGGCGTCACATAACAACTTAAATTGATTAAATTCTTGATGGTATTTCTCAGTGAGCAGCAAAACAAAATAGAGAGACTATTCGCTTCTCTTAGGTCCACTTTGTTTGTTTGTTGTTATATACATCCTGTCAGCGTGGTAGGTTTAGGTTTTGGTCTCATCATAAACCGAAAGTTAAATTCAGAGTTTAACACAGGTCTCACATGGTCTAGAGTCAAAATGATGTCAGTTTCTTTTCCTGTCAGACGTGCTTCTCTTTATCTAAATGTTTACAAGAACAGGACTGAGCTTCAGCATGTGATCACACCATTTGCAGATAACAGTAAAACAAGGGCAAACGATGATGTCACCTAACAGGTAATAAAGTATAAGCATAACTAAATGAGCATGTATTACTATATATTCCTCTCCAGTGTCAATTGCAGTATCTATAATCCATTTTATCCAAATCCAAATGTGACCCCTCTAGATATGGAGCTGATTGAGACAACATAATTAATTAAGAATATGTTAACCATCTTAATTTTAACTCTTTTCGATGACGTTAGCAAGGCATTTGGGTGAGGATGAATACTTGCCCTGACTCCACACACAGAGTGTGATGCTGGCTCACTAATGCTTTTTAATCCCTTCTCTCCCAGTTCAAAGCGCCTCTGTTGCCCCCGATCTGTCCCGTGTCTGGCCCTAGGTATCTGCGGCTCCCCAGGCAGGGAATTGGGAAGGATTAAGAGTAAAATGTGTTTTCCTGAGTCAGAGGGACTCCATGGTTTGGGTGCCATCCACCAACTATCCATGACCTTGTTTTGAGGTGCAGAGGAGTGGAGTTTTTGTCAAGTTAGTCTAATGTAAATCAATTCTACCTGTTGTTTGGCTAGGCAGTGCTAATGGCTGACCCATTTACATGACACTGGGAGTTGATATTACTTTGTAGGTGTGGTGTGCTTCGCTGTTATTCCTTACTGTTTGGTTTCTGGTGGAGTTCTTCTGCTGCACCTCCCAAGTATGTACTGTAGATCTCAACAGCTTTCTTTGGATCTTTCTTAAAGCTTTTTCCTTGGATTGCTAACCAGATTGTGCAGATTGATTACTCCTGCGTCTTTGTGTTTGGATATTGGCTATCTGGTTTCCAAGAACCGCAGGACCTAATTTGTGCCCTCTCAGATTTCTGTCCTTTTTGTGATCAGAGAGAGAGAGAGGGAGACGGAAGCTTTGGCATGTTTGTCCTTCACATTCGCAATAAGTAACCAGGCAGCGGATGGACTTATCTCCAGAATTTGTGGTATGTTATATAATGCATTTAACTTGCACGTGGACTTGGCAGTTATTAGCTGAACTCAAGGAGCAGTGGTAAAGTCAGGTCTGATGTAACAAGGCTAATTGTTTCTTTGCAAATGGTTCACTCTTCTCATATCAGTTTAGGATACATATGTGCTTTTCATATTTGCCCTGATATGCCCTTGTATTTCAGTCCTCTGGAGATAAAAAGTAGTTTGAATAACCTCCACGCCTGAGTGCCTCAGATTAGTGAAATGTTACTGTGGAGCAGGGTGGTAACGCACATATTTTAGCAGTGCGGTTGGAAAAAAAACACGGGGCGATAAGGTCATGCTGATTTATAAGGACATCCATAAATAACACCTATAATAAAATATTAAGTTTAAGTTGCCAGTAGGGATGTAAGCCAAGTGGAAGTGGGGTTAAGAGCTTTGTTATTGCATCTTCAAGCTTCACAAATCATTCTGATTTCCTTGTTTTCTGCCAAGTCTGTACACACCAGTAAGTACTCTTCAGTGAGATTTTGTATTTGTGTACATACTGTCACATTTAAGCATCAGGCCTTGCATGTGCGTTATCCTGTACCTCTTTGCAAATATCCCAGCAACCTGTCAAGAGATGGCAGGAAGGTATTCATGAAGTATTTGCATGCGCGTGCCAGACTGTGCTCGTATGCTAAGCATGCAAATGTTTTCTCCAGAATTATTCCAGGATGTGATAGCGTGTGCAAACAGGCACGTCCTGCATTGTGTGTGGTCAAATACAAGCAGCATAACGTAGACAGAGCTGCAATGATTGGTTGATAAATCGATTAGATTTATGTAATATTAGAGCAAGAACAGTCTGAGAAGTTCAAAAAATGACATCAATTTACTATAATGCAGACTTTAAGACCCGGAAAAGACAACACTTAATGCCATATTATGAAATAACGCTATCCAAAATATAAGATGATATCTAGTCTCATATCATAACCATATAATATCAATACATTGCCTAGTCTTATACTGTCAAAGCATCACTGGGCTATTGTGATGAGTATTTCCGCCAATTTTCTTAAATTTTATTGACTATATGTTGAATTGATTAATTGTAAAAGTAAAAGATGTATCGATAAAGAAAATAATCTTTTGCCGCAGCCCTGAATGTAGAATCCTAAAGCAGAAGACAAAATGTATAGTCTTTCCAACATATGCTCACACATTTGAGTTTAATCATAGATGTTCTCTTAAGAAGACCCACCACTTGCTTTTTCATTCTGTTAATTTGAAGCGCCGTCTCTACCACTGTTCTGGGAGAGATGTTTTTCTTCCAGGTGAGGTAGGAGACAGGCTCACTGTTAGAACATTGATTTGACACCTGTACATATCAAGTCAGTGTCATGAAACATCAGATTTACTGTAGTGAAGTGATCCATCTTGACTGAGCAGTTAATGTTGACCTGCTGCTATGTGTTCAGGTCCCTCTACTGTCCTGCAGGCATGTGCCAAATCTGGGAATTCAGTTCAAAAGATCTTTCCAACCACCGCTCACTGGTTTCACTCGCTGGTTTTGACCCTGATTCTGCACAAAAGCCACACTGGACTGCATTGTGGTCATGTCTCTCTTGTCAGTCGACACTCCCAACCCTACTTTAGCCAGCCTCCCTCCCCTCACCCGCTGCTTTTATGTGCTGCCCCCTCTAATCCACAATGGAATGTCCCATGCCCCGAAACGTCCCCTCTCTTGAGTTCACTTTTGTGTGTGTTTAATGTTTTATATCCAAAGATCATTCTGCCTTTTTTTACATCATCTTTTGCCAAGCCACTAGGCTTATGATCATGGTTATCAGAGTTTCATGTAGGAACTATTGTGAAATCCCCTCCAGGAGAACTCTCACCAATGGGTATTCTTCTCCATGGGGTTATGCACAACAGCGGTCTGTGTGGAGGCGGTCAGGCGTGCCCCGGCACTGATTAGACACAAATAGAGGAAACAGAAAAACCACAGTGCCTTCGCTGCTCCCCTAGGCAGTGGAGCTGACAGAGTTGCCTTTGAGTTTAGTTGTTATCTGCCTTTCCACTGTCTCCCAGGCCGTGCTTCTTAGGTGTAACAATACAGATTATTACACAGTACAGTACATAATACAGTTTTTGTTATATTTTAAAAACGAGACAAAACAGACAAACTTTTGCACCACTGTCCTGAATTTTTTTTTTTTAACCGTCCCGAAGTCGTTGTAAACTGTCCAAAAAACAAAATGTTGTTTCTTTACTTTGTTATTATCTGCTATAGTTGTTAGTTAAAAGTATTACCATTTAAAGTTCTTTTGCCTTAAAAACTGTACTCGGTTGAAGTACTTAAGAACAATTATTTACTGTAAACTTGTTGTGTTGTCAAGGACAAGGCGACGCAGTTAGTCCTGGCTAACATTGAAACACGCATAAAATAAGCATTAAATGGCAAGAAAACAGTTATTAAACATGGTTGTTTCTTCAAATACTGTTTATAATTTTAGTTCACTTTTTGAATGCTTTAAAATATAGTTCATTCATATTGCACCCGTTTTTTAAATGAATACTCATCCACTAAAAGTAACATTAAAAAAAATGTTTTAAGAATTACATTTAATGACTATTTAAGCTTGCCTAAACTTCATGACATTGAACTGTAAGTAGTATAAGCAATATAGAGTTCACAGAGTACACTGTAACAGTCACAAAAGAATGAGTGATGATCTGTGACAAGACACGGAGCTTCCAACAATGATAAATTAAGTGAAATAGTTAAGTGAAGATGGAGACACTTTGCCAGTTTAATAGCTATGGAGAGACTTTAGGGTATTTGGGCCAGAATCCAACTGAACTGAAATCCCACTCACCTTTTAGTTTTTAGGTTAGACCTAGGAATAGCCAACAGGCTCTGCTCGCAAGACCTGAGGGGCCTGGCACTGCTGTACAGGCTTAACAACTGTGATGTAGGCCATGGATTGCTTCCACAACATAGTAGGTTTATATTTGCTCTGGTTTCTTTGGCTGTCACAGCGGTTCAACCAGCCTGTTCAGTGCTCAGTGGTGGGTTATTATAGGATGCCACCCCAGTGTCTTTCTACAGACGCAGTAACTATGACTAATTCACTGCTTTTTATAACTGTTAAGTAAAAATGTCTTCAGGACCACAGACGCTCTGTTAAATCCCCCCCATCACGCCTCAGTTTTCTCACCTCACCCAGCAGAGGTGTTCCTGAGCAGCTGCATGGAACATGTGAACTGTGATTCTCCATTGTGAAACGGAAAGCTGTATTCGAACGCTTACCACTGACCTCAACCACAAAATTATTTTCACAAGTTCAAGCATGAAAAGGCCCTGTTTCTTCACCAACAGCCTATAGTATACAGCAAATGTACTGGAAAGGTTTCTGGAAGCTAGGCGGGCCTTGATTCCACATGCTAAAGTTAACACTGCAGTGTTAACCACCATTTAGTGACATCAGCCGCCCCCCTCCTCTCACTATGTGCAGCTGGGTTTAATTCACCAAACCCAGATCATAAGCCATGAGGCTTGTCGGAGTCAGTTTATTAGCAGTTTCAGCCTTCTCAGCCTCTTGAGTCTGAGCTCAGAGTTGCTAAGCAGATCAGCTTGTTTTCATGTGTAACCGATATAAAAAGTACAGGAGGGAGAAGCCACACACACAGAAAGTCTTGGCAAAATGACGATGTTCGCATCGCGCGCTCACTTTCTCTAGGAATAAGCGAGCCGAAAACCGCAGAAACCTCACCCGACATAATCTCAGGCTTCTTCCCAGCTAATTTTGTCGGAGATACATGCCTGAAATTATACTGTAATAATGGGTTAGTGCAATTTTGTGACTTGCTCTATTATTTATGTAAATAGATTTTGATCGCCCGGCGCCACCAATTATTCTGCATATACGGACACATATTTCCTTCCCAGGTCTTTGAGAGCCACATAACTAGATTGTAAAAAATAATCAGGGCAATGTGCCCAATAACTTGTACGGGTGAGGGCTCTGTCAGTACAGATCAGATAAGCTTTAATTTCACACACACGAGTCAATTTTCAATCTGAAAGAAATTGTTGATCCAAGATACACTGTCTTTTTATGCTCCGAGGTCCTGTACAGTAGTTACTGACGCACACATCCTCTTGTTGCCAGGTTACTGACTGTAGGAATATACAGCATGTAGGTGCACTTACATAACCCAGTCGAACAGCTGAGTGCAGCAACGTTCCTGTGCACAAAAGGCTATAATGCTTCGCATGCATGCAATTAGAATAAGCTTTTTTCTGTTGCCGGGTAAACTGCCTTCATATCTTCAGATTTCTTTTAATGTAAGATTAATGTTTTTTTTCTTTAATGTAGAGAAGACCCTACAAAACATCTTTTATTTATTGCTTAGAGAGTGTGTGTGGTTGAACACACTTTCTGCAGCTGTTAAGCTTTCGGTAACACCTTTCTGTAATCCTTTTTCCCTTTTTATTCTTGTCATATGCTAAGAGTATAAAGACTGTACCCTTTGGACGCATTAAAATCCTTATAAACTCACTATTGCCCCGTCTGCAAAAACAGAGTTTCTTCTGGAGGTCAGAAGTGGTGTTCTTGCAGCTCTGCAGTAAAACTGTAATGTTAGTGAAATGACCTTATGTCCTCCGTAGTTTCATGTAGCTTGTACTCAGATCAAGTTCTGGCCTTTACAGTGAGGTCATTACACACAACAGTCAAGTAATTCGCCCTCTTGTGCGGAAAACCTCCCCTTACAGCATTTCATGCCATCATTTTGAAACAGCCAAGAAATGATGGGGATTATGGGAGAGTGATTTTCTTCTGTTGCCGTGACGAAATAAGTTTTGAATGTTGTGTTACTTCTCTTTCAGGTGAAGGATCTGACCAAGTTTTTGGATCCCAGTGGGCTGGGAGTGATCAGCTTTGAAGACTTCCACCGTGGAATCTCTGCGATTAGCAATGGAGGTGAGTCGTCAGATGTGCCTCAACCCAATCCCATTCCAAGTTTTACCCCTACCCCTCATTTCCAAGTGCTCCCTTGCCCCTCAGAACAGAGTTTCAAGGGGTAGTGGTTGAAATCTTAACCCTTCAAGACCCTCACACATCGTCGCTGAAGTCGATGCTGTTTACGTTACAACAGGACGTTTCCAGTATGGACTCTTCAGCTTGGGGGATTACTTGTGCGTTACTATGGCAACCCTGTTTTTATCACAGTGCCAATTCTCATTAATCTGATGGAGATAGAAAAGCATGGACACTTGTAATGTGTTCATGACTTCACGCTGCCAATCAGGTCATCAAATAAAAAAGAACACTATTCGTTAGTGGCACTTAGCAGCTATCATTAGCAACCTGTGCTCCTACCCTGGCAGTACACTTATATTAGAGGAGCGGTACCAACTGCAGCAACTTTACTGTGTGATTTCAGTTAAATGTCACCCATCATATGCCATCAGAGGGGGGAATGCATTGTTGAAATGCTTCAAAATGCAGGATTGCCGTGGCCAAATCAGCAATGACAATGTAACGTTGACTAGCTACCTAGACGTCAGCAAACTGGTTGCAATTGTTTTAGCCTTGTTATAAAGAAAAGGACCGTAATACATTGAAACGACAGACAGTTCTCATCACCCTCGGTTTGAAGTGTGCCTCTGAAAAATCTCCATTTGGAGGGCCATTGTACTCTTAACACTTCACCCTACCCCTCTATCCCAACAAGAATTTGTGGTTTTACTCTTAAATTCAAGACCTGCTCTGCTATGTTGTAAGAAAAAGCCTTTCCTTTGATTGTTTTCCCTTTAAACTCTTACCTAGTGTCCCCTTTTTGTGGACTCATTTGGCCTGTTGCCTAAGACTCTGGGGGGTCCACATGATTTGTGAAACCTACCTACTAAAAATATTCTGACATAAAGATGTCTCGCTTTTGTGTTTTTAAAGTTTGTATTGCACATTGGACTGTGGCTGTAGTATTCACAGAACATATTTTCTTTTCTATTTCCAAGTATTTTATTTTGGCTAACCTACTTAGTTCTGCTCTTAATAAAAAAAAAAAGAAGAAAAAAACACCTCAGCAGCAAATTCTTGCACCTACATTTAGTCTCCAGCATCTGGCTCCATCTCCCTGCATTCCCCATGGTGCCTGATATTGTTGTCAACACAGTATGTTCACATCCAGTCGCTCATCTGAGGTGAGGGATTTTGAAAGAAAAGGCAGAAGACTGACCCAAATTCTTTGGAAATGGATTCAAAATGCTGTTATTCTTTCTTTAGCCATTTTACTGCCCCCCTGTTTCACTGTTTAACTCCTATAAGTACTTGTATATTATATTTTCCTTGCAAAATGCAAACAATTCATGAGCCTGTTTCTTAAGCTTTACCTCAGCATTAAATCTAATTTAATCTTTAAATTTGAACTATTTCCCATGGTCATGGCAGTTAGTGAAGGAAGTGAGATGGATTTAGACACCACAAAGTGACATCATGACAGTTTTAGCTCTGAGGCAGTTTACAGTACACACTGGTTGTGTAAACATACTGTACAGGTTGTGGTGATGTCATCGCAGCCTATTGATCGATGTTTCCCAAGGCTTTCTGGGTTGCACAGCTCTGGTTACTCAGACCATAAATTAGTCATGAACTGGAAAGCATGAGATGCACGGACACATGGGCCTTACTGGCAAGGTTTCAGAGCGGCAGTGGCAGAGTCCTGTTCACCTAAATTATTTACTGTCCTCTCCCTGGGCCCTGTGTTCTCTGTTTCTCCCTGGTTTCTCTGCTTGTTATTAGTTGCAAAGCTGTGTCGTAGAGTCAGATTGAAATAACCTGCTTGCATTGTAGGGCTGCAATTAATGTCCGTTATCAATTGATCTGACGATTATTTTCACCATTATTACCTCTTCAAAATACTTCTTCAATCAAACAGTTGAAGAGTCTTCATTTACTTTGATAAATGACAAAGAAAAGCTTCAGATTCTCACATTTAAGAAGATAATCCTTGCAGCTCGTCTTTGGTTTGCCAACTGGAAGATTTAATAAGAAAATAATAAATTGGACATGGAGACGTAACGTTTGTCTATTGAGCAGCAACAAACTTCTTTTCATTTTCTCTCCCACAAGTCACAAACAACAACAGCAACAAACTTGTTTTGGTGGCTTGATAAGCTAATGCACATAACATGTAGCCATGATGGGTCCAGGGATCATTGTCCCATGTTCCTGTTAATAACTCTCTCTCTGTCTTTTCTGATTCCCTTCACTATTTTCTGTGTAATCACCACTGTTGAGACTGAATAGGATATTTCTTGCTGGAGGACAGTTTCCCATCAGTGTGTGAAGATCAGACCTCTACTATAACTTCAGAAGTCACTCACACACTGCTGACAGAATTCCACTTTGCCTATAAAGGCGGTGTCGAATTTTCAGCTAAACTCTTGCTTTTTCGACCCATGTCATATTCTCTACCACTGCTTCCACCACATTTGCTTTAATCAGATGGCAAAACCTGCTCTTCCACTTGCCAATTTTCAATAATTTAATTGCACCCCAGCTCCCTTTCTTATTTCATTGCTGCACGACTTGTTACTGGCACGGTTACCTTTTAATAAAGACAAGCCTGCAGGCTATGGAAATGCCTTGTCCCCTGTAGTGGCTATTGCATGTCTGGAACAACAAAAGTTGGTCTAGAAAATATCTGTGTCCTCTGATATTTTGTAATCACGCCAAGAGACTGCAGGTGTGTTGCTCCAACAGAAGCCAGTCCCCTGCACAGCCCCTTTGGGTGCCAAGTCATTTCACTCAAATGGCCTGCCATGCATACGAGTGATCAGGAGCGGCGGGTTACGTAAGACCTAGGGGCACAGAAAGCCCTTGGGTCTACTGGCAGCTCTGGAGAACTCTGTTTGTGTTCTGTTCTCTCAGTAGGGTGCTACTCACAGCTCTGTTTACTAGATACAGGAGCCGCAGTGGCTGATGGGACTCCATTTTGTTGGCCCGTCTCAGATTACATTGCTTGTCTGCAGGTGCTTTCAACAGAGGCCTGTATTGACAATTCTGAATTCGATAGGTTTGGCTTCTTGTGCCTTTTTTATTGTTTTATTTTGACCACAGCCGTATCATGTGACCCTCTATAGACCTGCAATGTGAGTGTAAAAGTTACATAATGTGTGCTGTCACATCACGCTTTGATTGCTGACTGTAAATATGCCAAAGTAGGGCAGCCAGGACACAAGGTCTTAAATGTGCTGAGTTCATACTTGAGTAAACACATTATAGGCAGAAAAATCAGTTTGTCCAACACAGACCATCAATCTGTTAAGAACGGAGTCACCATTATTACTTTGCAAAACAAGATACAGTTCCCAGAATGCTTTTCTTTCCCTTATCAAGACCATATTTGAATTCTTAATTAAGTCATTCATTAAACGTTTGGGTATGCTTTTTTCTGCTGTAGATAAAATCGCCTGGTACATGCTTAAGAATAAGCATAGTAAATTTGTTAGAAAATCAAAATTGCACAAAAACATTGTAATCTATTATTAAATTAATATATGAAACATTCAGTGATAATGAAATCAGATTATACAGTATATTAGTATTATACTGTATCAGATGTAGCAGGTAATTGTTTTTTTCACAGGCCAAGCAGACACCACAGTTTTCAATACGATGTAGATTCACATCATAGATCTTTTTTATGAGTCTGGCAGACATTCAGATGGTCGTTTTAATACTTTTAAACAGAAAGTGAGACGAGATGTATCCAAGATCACTATCTCACTGTCATTGTCCAGAAAATTCCTCCCACTTTAACTGCATATTGTTGTTCATGATGCATATGCGGGTAGCACTTTATAATATATCATAGAAAGGTATTGCACACCAAGCGCTTTAATGAGGTGCTGATCACTGACGGTGGACTGGGAAGTGAAATATGGCTCCATATGCAGTTTTCCTTAATTAGATAACGTTTTGGCCCTCAGGCCGTCTTCAAGATCAAGATACTGAAATACAGGATTGGATGTTATGTAGGCCACACCCTAGTAACACATGTGAAAGTGATCAGGCAATCATCCTCCAACACAAGGGTGGGAACAAACAACAAAAAGCCTGTGACTGTGACTAAAAACTGAAATAGACAGTAACATGATATAGTCGATTAAACTATCTCTACACTAAAAAGAAAAATGTTTTACACCACATGAAGGGACTCAAACTCCACAATACTTGAGGTTAAATACCTTGGGTAGATTCTAATAGATATAAGACATAAGTTTAACATTAACATCATAAACACGTTTAGCCAAATATCCAATGAATAGAGTTACCTTACTGAGAATTTCCAATGGATATGCAGAAAAGGTAAAACATTAGCTTCAAATGAACATCCTTATCTAGATAGAGATACGTATAATAACCATCATCAATAAATGGTTAATTTATGGTTAATTCAACTTTAAACCTTTACAATAAATAGTAGTAATAGTAGTAAAGCATTTTATTATTTGTTAATGGTAAAATAAGCTTTAATGGTGTAATAAGTACGAATTTTAGTTTAAAAAAAATCAAGAAATAACTAAAATTATCAACAGAATGTGAAGACGTAAGAGTTTTGACATTATGTCAAAAATGTTAATGTATTGTGTACCACTCTGATCTCCAAGTTAGCTAGTTAGATCAGTTAGCCGTGCAGCTGGTGGTGACTATGGTGATATGTTGGACTGTTGGGTTTGACATATCGTCCCGTGTTTTATTTAAAGTAGAAAAATAAAAATCATAAAAATAGATTTTTAGTTTATTAGTGCTATCATGACCTCCTGTGACACCGTCTTTCTTCATAATGGCAGTTTGTTTGCACATGGATGTTGGTACTACTGTGCACACACACACACACACACACACACACACACAAACACACAAACACACAAACACCAGTCTTGTGTTTATTGAGCCTCGGCTGCTGTTTGTTTATTCTGCATTCATTAAACCTGTCTTCTTCCTCTCATATGTGCAGGTCCAGAGCCACCGCTCTACAGTGTAACCTACAGTCCAGGGGATGGAGCTGTGGGCTGTCCAGAGGAGTACGATGAGGTGAGGCGCCACACAAGAGGCTTAGCCTCATTCTGGTTGTGTATGTGGTCCAGTTGTTGAGACTTCAGTTCCCATTGGTGCACACACAGCAGCACAGTGTGTGGAGGTCACAGGCTGAACTCCCCGTGCCCTCTCATTCTTCCCACTGTAATTCACTGAATGGCTTGCAGAGCTATCATTACCACTCTGTGAACGTTCCTCAGACCCAACAGCCTGGTTTTGGCTGACACTAAATAGCATCTGGCAAGCGAGGCCTTCGAGTATTCTTTGACAAATATTGAATTAGCTGGAATGTGCGTCGAGTTTTTACATCTGTGTGAGTTGTGTTTTTACAGTTGTGGTTAGCATATCTGGAATTCCTGTCTCCTCTTGTGCACGCTACTTGTATATTTAACCATCATTGTTGCTGGCCTCACAAAATTTTCAGTGTTTTTGCTATTGTGTGCACTTTCGGCATTGCAGGACTATGACTGTTGTTTTAGCGGCTGTACATTGCACAGTATTAGCGCCCTCTCTTGATCAGGTTTAGAAATGCACACCCATGCACTATGATCAAAAGTGCTCCACTTAAATCCATTTCACAGGCCTCACAAGTTGATAGTTGTGTGATAAAATCAGACATCCGTCTAAATACTTTGGTAGAAAACATTTGCATCCCTGTGAATTTTCATTTAGAGTAGTGAATCTAGAAGGAGAGCGCCAACGCCTGCTGTATTATACGCTCTCATTTGATTTATTGATTCCTCAAAAGCACCAGAGCACAGTGAAGGCCTTGTTTAAAGTTTGTCTTTAAGCAAGACTTTTTCTATCTTATAATAGAAAGAGATCCACCAAATTGAAAGTGAAATTAAGACACTTAGAGTTAGAGCTGATGTTAAATGATCCGTATATTAAATTCAAGTTGTCTAAATGACTAAGTTAAGACATAGATCTTCCTCTACTGTGTTTCAGTAGTTCCTAAATGATGTGTGATACTGCTCAAAGGCTTGAATTTGCAGTTCTGTTGCTTTAGGTGTTAGACTAATGAAAGTGTTCAAACTTACGTTAGTTTAGTTTGGGTTTAGCTTTTATTAGCACAAAATAAGGATACACAAAAATTCAATAAAAAGACTGCAAATACAATGTAAGAGAGGAAAGGGGCCTAAAAGTCCTTCCCTTATTCAAACTACTACTTAAAAACAGAATTAAAAGAAAGATGTAACAGTAAAAAAAACTTGGGATAAGTAGATATGTTTCTTAACAATGAGGTTCAAAATGTTCAAAATTTACAGTAAGGTAACTGGAAATCCTTGATCCTGATATTAGGATATTAGGTAGTAAAAACATTCAGATATCTATATATAGTACCAGTATTCCTATATACACAGAATATATCTATAAACACACGTTTACAATGATTCCTTGTAATGTTGAATGAAATGTTTTGCCAGAATAACATTTAACGTTTGTTCACTTGCATCTCAGGGCTTCCGTAGTACAAGGAGTTACCTTAATTGACTGACTTCCTGCAAAAGTGTCGCTCTGCCCACGGTGTTCAAATAAAATGAAAAATAAATATTAGGGATCCTGCGAATACAAAAGAGCATTTTTACCTCACAAAACGTAAAGCAGCATAACCAGCGATTCATATTATACATTTGTTTTTATTAATTTGTATTTGTTTTACATTTGTCGGGCCAAATCAAACATTGTGGCGGGCCAAGCTTGGCTGGTGGGCCCCACTTTGGTAAGCCCTGGTCTATGTTATGTGTAGATACATATGAACATAAACTGATTAAGCCTACCAAAGATTTTTTTTAATGCAGTTAAGAGGTCAGTTATTCACCGTTTACTGGAACACGTAAGCTGAATTTTGAGGAAGTTCGTATTTACGTTTGAAGTAGATGCCACACCTGTGTCCGCGGCCTTGTTTTTCCCCTCAGCTCTCTGGCAGAAAAGGCTTCCTTGCTCTCAATGGCTGTGCTGTTCTGCCCCTGTTTGCTTTCAAAACAGGCAAGGTGAGGCTGTTCAGCCGAGGCCTGGCATAAGAGAAAAGCAACGCCCCGTCCACCCCATTTTTTCCTTTTAATAAATATTTTCTGCCGTTGCTAACTTTCACATTTCCATCTCACAGTCTTCATGTCATGACCAGCTGTTTTTTGTCAAAAGTTTACAGATTAAACAGCCACTCTGCCGTCCAGGTTAAAAACATGTTCAGTTGGCACACAGTCAGGCAGTTATGGCAGGTTGCTGTGATGAATGGCCCTCATTCCCTGTACAGTGTGTAAGATGTAGAACATGGTTTAATGATTTATACTGTCACTCTGGGCCAGGAAGTGAAGCTCCCAGGAGTCAGCAAAGATTAAACAGTTATTCAGTTGATCGTGTGGCATTTTAACTCGGGCCTGCTTGATTAAGCATTACAGCTGACTTCTGCTACTCTTTGGACTTTGTCTCTGTCTCCTCCCCTCTGACCACCCAGTGGAGCAGAACGAGGCGTTACAGTGGTGTCACAGTATTTTTTTTTTTTTTTTTTTTCCCAAACACGCTCTCTGAGAGTGAAGGTGAGGGAGCATTAGTAGCAGTTATAGGAGGCTCTCATGGCAGGCCAGCTTTCCTGTCAGTGAGCCCAGGCAGAGAGAATGGTTCTGGGCATGGTGGATAGCTCGCTGGGCCCTGCTCCTCCTGATACTTCATTTATAATGGTACGTTTATGCTTTCCAACATGACTCACCTGTCCAGCCTTCATTATTGCTTTGATACCTGATAATGTGTCTCTTGTTGCTAATGGCCTCAGATGTAGTTTTTTTGGCATGTATCTGTCTATGGGCTGTGTATTGAGCATTTGGTATTTGTTGCTTGGAAAGCCTAAAGCTGGCTCACTTTGTTGATCTTGTTGCTTAGAGGTGTTGGAGCAGCAGGTTTTGCTTGGAACAGCCATCTGAGTCACAGCAGACTGTCTCTGACGCCTGTTTATGCGTTATGATTTGTTTGGTCGCTGGTGTAATTGGCGTCGATACCTGCTGGCTAGACTGCAGGATTCAAAATAGACGAACTTTAAATGGCTGTTTTTATCCCCTACTATTTGATCAACCCATTGGTGTGTTGTCCACCTTTTGCTTCATATTTAATGGAAAGTGTCCTTATTTGAACTAAACCTGGTGTGCAGTACTGCTGCAGTGGATCCAGTCATGTCATAATTATAATCAGAAAACCAACAACTTACAGAACACTTGACTTATATTACAGAGTTTTTATTACATTGTTAGTCTTTGGTGTTTTTTATATACATGTTTATATAGACACCTATTTTTCCCACATACTTTTGTACAAGATAGTTCTATCTGGTGTCATAGATTTATTGAAAAATATTGATATTCTCATTATCAGCAGTATCAATGCATCAGTAACAGCTGCGGTTTCTGGCTCTCCTCACCACTGCAGTGCCCACATAACCCGACCTCCTCCAAGAGTTGATTAACTTGGATGCTGTTGTGACTAACTCACAGTACACAATCCCTGTTACATTTTTCTTTTTATATAGATCTAGAATTTTATGCTAGTTTAGTTTCAGTTTACTTAAATTTGTTTTCACTGCTTATTTTCATCTTAGGCTGAGATTTAGTTAGTGATTAATAACCCTAGTTCGTAGCAGATGTGTCTATTCCTGTGCAAGCACATTCAGAGCGATGGCAAACTCTTCCTTGTATGTGTACACATACTTGGACAATAAAGCTGATTGTGATTCTGATTCTGACTCACCCAAGTTTGTATATGTTAAGTTCCATTCATGTTCATACCCTGTTGTTGTTGTTGTTGTTACCTTCAATATTCAGAATATTCATAAAACAAATAGAAAGCTCAGATCGGTGTGGATTTGTATGTTCTCTAATGTGTTTATTCTTGTTGTGTTTCTGTTACTGCAGCAAAATGAGGTGACAGACAGTGCTTACCTGGGCTCTGAGAGCACTTACAGTGAGTGTGAGACCTTCACCGATGAGGACACGGGGGCCCTCGTACCCCCTGAGATGCATGAGGACGTGGAGACGGACAGTGGCATCGAGGCCACGCTGCACGACCCTGAAGATAGCGGAAATAGGTCGGTAAAAATTTCACCTTCGACTATACACAATGTCAACTTTGGCCGATAAGCTTGTGTTTCCTGGATATAAATAAGTCCTTTGCTTTGTGTTTGACGCTGAGAAGGCTACTGGTGACCCTGAATAACTTCTGTGATACATCTGATGATGTTGTAATCCATGAGAACTAGATTAACATTATAATGCTGTTTGTAATCGCTGTTGGCTGCAGAATTTACCGTAAATGTGTCTCAGATTTCCAGCAAAGGGTTAGCCCTGCTCTGACCTTTCACACAGATCACATGGTTTTCAAGTCTTTAAAAAAAAAGCTCTATTTGGGTCACCAGACAGGCAGTAGACAGCCACCATTTGATTGACCTAACGTCTCAAATTCCCCCATATAGACCAGTGGTGAAGAAAGTCAGTTGAGCATATGGTATCTTAATAGACTTCTGCTTTCTTTTTTGTCCTTAATTGTCAATTAAGTGGCTCCTCGTGTGCTCGTACACCATGTATCGTCACAGGCAGTTTGAGGCAACACTTTCCGTAGTCAGCGGGGAGATGACTGTTGATGTTTTCAGTGCGGCTGCACAGGAAGACTCATTCAGAGATAACTTGAAATGTGCACAGTGTGAGCTGCAGAGACCTTGAGCACATAAAGCCTCTCCAAAAATCTTTACCCGAGTCGGAGTGTCTGAGTTGATCATCCTTTGTATTGGCTGCAAAGAGTCTTCTCTGCTCATCTTCTCTGAACTCTCAGTTTATGGGGTAAACTGTCGATGAACACAGTAGGTGAAATATTTTTAGTGTTATCCCCCTGCAGCCTGATACGTTTTTCAGGAACAACTTGATATCTATTCATAGTTTTATCACAGCAGATTTCTGTTTTTGAACACGGTTGCTTTGGACTGGAATTAGATTCTTTTATTCTTTTCTTAAAATGTGTAGTGGAGCTTTATACAACCAATTGCAATGTTTGTTTACAATAACTTGCTGGTGTAAAACTACTGTGCCACATAGCTTAACTATATACAATTTAATTTCTTTTTTTAAATGATGTTATTTCCAGTTACAATTGACAACCACAACAGAAATAAACTAGTCATTACCACATTATTACGGTAGTACTTGATCAGACCACACCGATCTTTGAACTTGGTCTTCATTTTGATCTCTACTACACACAAAGTTTCATGAATTTATCAATACTGATGGTGGGCCAGGGCGTCCAGTAAAGTGTGAGTTGGGCCATCCCCCTAATTTCAGCCCCCTTGCTCGGACAAACCCAATCTTTCGAACTCTGCCTTTAGAGTTAATACTCAAAACTATTTTCTGTGGTCATTCCTGCCCCAAAATCTGTCTCCAGGACCACATTTTGCCATGATGACACACACATACTGACTCCAAAATGTGAAAACATTGCCAGCGGCTGGTAACAAGCTTGCTTTCACACATCTCCGCAGGTGACTAGTGCTGTTAAAGTGACGTGACTCGGTCTATATAATTAGCTTGGTGCAGCGTAAAGTGCCAAGTTATCCCAGCCCCCCTCAACAACAGCTCAGCCCACTCAGTGTAGTCAAAATAGTGGAGGTTGTCCTCTTGAGTGACTGCTACTGCGCTCCAAATCTCTTTCAAGTGTGCTGGTGTAATAAATGAACAGTCTGTGTCACATGTTTAAGTCTGTGTTTTTTGATAATTTACTGAATTCACGTCTTTATTTACAAGAACATGAGGATATAAGTTTTTACTGACTGAAGATGGTATACATATATGTTAATGGGTTTGAATTATCTTCAGATGCATGATTATAGATTGACTGGATAGTTGGTTTTACTGTGACTAAGTGTGTAAAGGGTAAAGAGAAGAGCAAGTATGAAGTCTTTTGAAAATGGATTTGTCTATATCAGACAGGGTTGGTATTATGGCTTTATTATTGAGAATATATTGCTTTAGTCTTTTCCCTTGGTAAAAGACTGGGATTAATTCCAACAGATGTATCAGTGTTGATAAGCACAGTAGTGAGTCATTTATACTAAAAAGGTGGTAACAAAGTGTCTCTGTGCTGATCAGACAAATAGGATCAGATTTTTTTTATTTTCCTAATCCTTATCCTGATTAGAATTTGATTCATCCTCTCTCTTATTTTTAAGGGCAGGTAGTTGCTGCAGATAAGGTCTATACGTCTGTGCATGAATGTTCGTGTTGATGGAGTATTTAGGGCAAACACAAGGGAGGAAGTGCAGAGAACTGAGGCCTCATCTGCTGACTCTGTGACCCGTCTGTCCGGCTTGATGACAGATCCGAGTGGTCTGCCTGACGGGGATGTGTTTGGACTTCCCATTCCATGATTGAGCCTTGAATTCCAGGAAGTGTTGAGTTGGCTCTTTTTTTGTTGTTGTTTTTCCCTTTTTTCTCTCTGAATCCCCTCCACTCATTCAGTTAAGTCCACTGCTGACGGGAACCTAACGCTCACACTGTACGACTCGATGACCTTCATATTCTCTCATTTCAGCAGTCTGTTGACCAAAAGTTTGGAAAAATTGTTGCTAACTTGCCAGAATGAAGAAGCACTCTTGATTTATCAGTGACATAAGCATGTTAGAGTCTATCTTCTCTCAAACTCTGTGAATGGAGATAAGCATTTATATATGAAAGGGGTTTTCTGAGTCAAAAACAATTAGCTACTTACACTGATTCACCGCTGAGTGTAAGTAAATGCCACAAAAAGAGCAGTAAGTAAGCTGAGATTTTGCAATACAGCCTGGTTAGCCCTGCTACCTCTAGTCATATTCAGGGTAGGAGTATATGCACTGGGCTGAGGATTAAGAATCTAACAGGATTAGCCTCCCCCACCCTCCGCTGTCCTACCCGTGTCCCCACACACATTTGGCCCTTGGACGGTCAGCAGGACTGTCTGTTGGCCGTTGCTTAGCCTCAAATCAGATTAACCCACTCGCAGTCAGCCCTTGCTGGCCTGGTACAGCCTCAAATCTTGTAGGGTGGTGCAGACAATGTGACACTGTAGATTGACAGCTCATTAGGACCACAGACCCCTTGGTTGTTCCCCGGACTGGAGAGTTGTGTTTTTTTTGTTTCAAATCGGTGTAGCCTGTGAAACTTCAGGATTCCACTCTGGTTGTCTGGAGTTTTGACTCCAGTTGCTCCACGGCTTACACGCCAGGGCAGCGGAGGGCGTTCAAAGATGCGTTCTCTCTCGTCGCCGTCCCTCTGTGCAAGGGACCTCAATGTGGGGCCAAGTAGTAAGAGCCTGGGTAAAGGGTAAGTGACTTCAGAACTGGTTGTGTTAGTGTTCAGTGTCATTGACAGGGCATTGTTGCATTGTTTTTTGGTTAAAAGAGACTCAAGAGTGTTCAAAGTGTCTGTGTGAATGATTTTAGGTTTTCACACTGTAAATTAAGTTGATATTTTAGCTTTGAAGTGGATAACTGTCGAGCAAAATCAAAAGGTGTGCCGAGAAAGCAAGCTTTTCTGCTGATTTGGATATCCTCATCCTGTGTGTGTTTAAGACTTCTAACATTTCCTGTTGGACAACAGGAAAGGCCAGTTTTCCTGTTAAGCGAAGATCAAATAGACCATTTACTGAAACTCTTGTTACTCTTGTCACATTCACAGCAAACACTTCCAGATCCCCCCAGAAGGTGTTCTTCATCAGATAATCAGCCAGAGCCCTTTCTGTTAAGGACATCCCTTTAGCTTGACCCACATCCAACTGCATGAAGGTTCCTCTCACATGTCTCATGTGCTCCCAGCGTGGTTTCGCATTAACAACAAGGCGAGACATTTTGTTTCAGCCAAAGCAGCCTTTGGGATTAATGTGAATTAACAGATTACCTTTGAAGAGGAGTGATTGTCGAACCTGTCCAGATTGCCGCTCTTTACTTGCTGGGGGAAGATTAATTGTACTTGTTTGGGATTTACAGTAGTCATTTCCAGGCTTCTGGGTCCAACACAACAACCATTAGCCAGGCTTTTTTAGAACTCGTTGCCCAGATACTGTTGGTCAGGCATGTCTATTTTCTTTGAATGGATTCAAAAGAATGGCTTTGTTTGGTTTGGCAGAGATTGTGGCTTTTCATACCCAGTCAGACCTCCATTTTTGTCCTACGCTGTGTAAAACAAAAATAAAAACAGAATGCTATCAGATTCAAACAAACGTTCCCCAAGCTCATGTGATAATATTCTGTGATGATGATTTTCATTGCCCCTGTCCAAAACTAGTTGCTGACGTCAAATTCAGAATAAGCTTGTATTTACAAAACTCAATTCACTTTGTGAGGTAAAACATTAAATATTGTGTCTTTGTTCTGTTTTCAATTGAATGTATCAAAAAGGCTTAGCAAATTATCACATTATGTTTTTATTTTACAGTCTCAACTTTTTAGGATCAGGGTTGTCCCCTAACTTGACATGTTTTCTTTTTATTACAGCTCGGATCTAAATTGTAAACACTAGTGAGCGCACGCACACAAACACAGCAATCCATTCTTGTGTGATCCACAGGTTTTCCCTCAACTCTGAGCTCCACAACCACCAGCCAACCTTGGTGACAGTCATCGGCGGAGAGGAGGAGCACTTTGAGGACTTCGGAGAAAGTAACACCTCGGAGTTGCTGTTGGAGACCAGCGTGGAGGGGTCCGAGGGGCAGGGCGACTCCAGTCTGGTGCAGCCCCCTGAGCAGGTCAATGGCCCCTCACTGCTTTCTCCCAGGTATGAGCCCTTCACACGTTTAAACTCGTTTGAACTCTAATCTCGAGTAAAGACAAGGTCATTTTGAAATGAGACATGAATATTAACCCTTCCTGATAAGAGATGTGCCACTGTTACATTCTCAGTTTTAAATGCCTCTATTTACGTTCTGCAGAGAAAATGTTTCCCTTTCAACAAAGACAGCGAGGTCAGACGTTGATAAGAGCTTTCTGGAGACGTCCTTCGTCCTTCCCACCCTTATCTGCCTCCTTTTTCTGCTGAAGGGCAAGATAAATGAAGCGTATACAAAGTTCATTCCATTAGTCTGAAACTCACTGCTGCTTTGTCATTAAAAATGTGAATAGTGGGCTAAATTCTCTTCTCAAACTGCGCTTCCTTTCACATTTAGTCAGTGTGAAGGTTTTATGCTCACTAGGTAAGTCTCAAGGATGGCGCCTGTTGCCAATCCTTCTGGGACAAACAGGTGGATGTTTTGTTGCTTTGAGTTCAGACATCTTAAGGAGTATCTAACAAGCTTTGCCTCAGGGCTGCAGGAGTACAGATACAGGTTGACCTTGGCTATATTGTGGTGTTTGTCAGACACCTTACTCTGCTAAATGTATACACATACACAAGCTCCTTTTTATGGCACCATTCATTGTGTTGATGCTCCTTTTGTAGCCTTTTCCCAGTCATATTTTTCCTCCCTCCTCCTCTGTTTTCGTCAGAGACCCAAAGCTGGATAATGCGTAATTCCCACTTGGGTGATATTTCTGCGATTTGCCTTGCCAGAAAGCACTTAACTACTAACTGCTTGGTTTGTGTAGCCCATTGACAATACAGAAGTAAGCTGGTCAAAATGGATTGGCAGGAATAGAAATAGAAAAAGTACTACTTAGTGCCCCTTTAAATGATAGAAAAGATTCCTAGAATTCACAAATAGCTGTGTGGTTTTGGAGGAGTAATTCAAACACAGAATTTTCTGTATTTATAATACTAATGAGGTAATGAGACAAACTCAGACATAGTTATCTTTACCATAACTGAATAAACAAGCAGTTCTCAGAGGAAAATAAGGTCCCCAGAACACTGTTTGAAGCTAGAAAGGTGGCAGGGTCCGCCACATATAAATATAAATATGAAATATGAAATGTTCTTGTCTTTTAAGGTCAGTTTGTTTATTCGGTTTATTGAGTCACTGAAACAAAGACAATTCATTTAGTTAAAAATGAGTCAATGATTATCTTTGTCTTCTGATTAAAATGTCTTCCCCAAAACTAAATAGTGCACCGTTGAAGTGTCTTAAATTAATTGTAACAGTGTGGTAAAAGGATACAGTAAATGGAAACGATATATACAATGGGACAAAACACATGCAGGTTAATTACGACGGGTGAGAACCACAAATAAATAAATTCAATCAGTAGATTTTATGTGAAAGCTTACATGGCGTACAAGTTGTGCAGAAATCTGCAGGTGGTTGACTAAAAAAAAATCATACACAAAAAAAAAAAACTAACTGCATCCCACAAACTTCACCCACTCAGTGAGGATGCGTCACCGTGTTTTTGAGCCAATCATACTTGTTGCTGGCGCATGTAGCAGTGCCGCCTACGCGCACCCCCACACTTGTCCATCCACATATTACAGCACGTTGACAGCACGTACACTGTCGGGTTTGCCTCTGTTCTACAAACACACACGTGACTGTAGGCATTATTTAACAAAGTCGTCCTTCACAGTGTTAAGAGAAAAAAGGTACAACGGTGCATATGACCATCAAGTGACACTCACTCAAAGTCTGCCCTGCCTTGTTTCTGCCTACATAAACAGGAACCTGTGCCAGCGTGTTGCATAATTCAGAGCCGACTCTGCTCCCTGAATGAACAATCAGCTGGTAGAGGTGATGTGAGGAGAGCGTACAGACTCCAAACAATGAAATAATCTACTCTGTGTTTCATTTGTTTGCTTGAGAGCTTATGTTACTTTGGTTTATTTAACTTAATTGGCACCAGTGTGTAGGTTTTCTGAGCTCGCGAAAAAGATGTCAAGGTGGCATAGCCCAGAACGAAGAGATGCCAGCTCGTTCTTCTTACTAGAATGTTTCCTTTCACTAATCCAGAAAGCAGATCACAGCCACACTGCAGTCTGTCTCCCCTCACACTTTACTCTTTCAAACTTTCTTGTGGATGTCACTAATACCCAGCTCCTGCACCCCCTTCAGAGGTGTCCTGTCCCACCTCAGTGCACCCCTTCTTGTCCGTCACTCACCACTTCCTCCTCCTTTTTCCTCCTCTGTCTCCTCTTTCCAGTGCACCTGCTCCTCTCCCTGACTGCTTTCAGAGCTTCCTCAGGGAGGAGGCGCTGGACTTTTTCTGTAGCCAGTGTCACAAACAAATAAGTCGTCTCGAGGACCTCTCCACGCGCCTCAATTTCCTAGAGATGACTAGGTAACACGTCATTCACAACCCCCCTCAGATTCTAGGCTGTGTGGATGTGTTTGCAGTGCTGATTAGATACAGTATCGTGCATGTATGTGTCCGACTAGCATGGTGTGTGATATGGCACAGATTGTACTTTCACACACACATTAGGGTTTATTTTGTGGGTCTGTTTTAAGCCCATCTTACCTCACTTTCATCGGTACCATTGTTTTTTTGCGAGAGTTAATATTGAGCATTTATTCATGGAAAAAACTCACTCAGCCGTCTGCTCATTCCATCTGTAAACATTATGATTTGCCACTCATACATGACAAACATTTTGCTCATCTGAAACATAAGCAAATAGACTGATTGTACATGAAACAATCACCCCCAGGTATCACAGGTGAGTGGCGTCTATCTCAGTATTTTTGGTTCCTCATGCCATCAGCTTCATGCTTCATTTGAGTTGTTGCTGAACGACTGCTGGTAGCGGCGCAAAGCTTTTCAAAGAACCTGCTTTTATTAGAAACGGAGGTGCTGATCCAGGATTACTGACCAGTAGCTGTATTACAGAAACTTAGTGATACTGAAATCCTGTTGGATCTGTTCCACAACTGAATGCGAGACAGAAATGAAAAATGTACATAGTTATAAAACTCATTTTAGGTTTTATTTAAAGTTTCTGTAATGCTGTCTATCCGTTGAACTAATCTTGGATCGGCATTTGTTAAAATGCATTGCTGTGTTTGTGTTAGATTGCTGTGATGTGTGAATACCTTCTAGCTTTAGTTTAAAGAAAACCCCAGTGATTTATGAGTTAAAATAACAGAACAACTTCAACATGCACTTTTATCTGTGCTAGCAGGGAGAGGGATTGGGAGTGGGGGGGCTAGGACAAATAGAAGGAGATAGCGCCTCTTTCCTCCATTCTTCTTCTCTTCCTGACTATTTTTCCTGTTGTTCTTTCTCCCCCATTCAGCGCTGGCAAGAGGCTGTCCAGCAAGAAAGTAGCAAGGTAAGCTAAACAGTTGCCCTGAAGGGTTCATATTTCTGGTAAGATTGTAATAGATAGCTTCTTGTTTGCATAAGGGAATAGCAATTTATCAAACATAAACTAACTCTAGGGGCAGTCGATCTAAATTGTTGCCTCTCCACGTGCAGACATCTCCTCCAGAACAGCTCCATGACTCTGGACACGGTGAGCGACCTGACGCGGGACATCCTGGAGCTCGCTGACAATGACATCACAGACAAGGTGAGAGCAACTGATAATCTTTCACATCCCTCTGGTTACACAAGGTCATACCTCAAACAGGGTTTTGGTAAAAGGTTTAAAAATGTCTTAATTTTTTCAAGTTAGTTCAGTTAGCCATGCAGCTAGCAGTCCTGACTGGGAGCTCAGGGACCGGGGGTGTGTTGGTGTTTACATAGCTAGCGCAGGAGATTTTGACTGGTACTGGATGGGGTTAGCTGGTTAGCATGCTTACTTCATTGGATATTTATGCAAAACAATACATAGAAGTCATAACATCTAACTGTTATTTCCGTACATTCTTAATTGCACCTTTAACCAAACCATTTTCCTCCGTTAAACCTATCTCTGCTCAGGACCACCTCTGTACCACTTCCCTGTATACTTACCTGCAATAGAAAAAGGAACCGCAGTTTGACAGATGCATCATAGTTGATTACCTTTACAACCATTTCTGTTTCACTGACCATGAAGCATCTACTTTTCCAAGGTGCTCCTCCTCGAGCGTCGAGTGGCAGAACTGGAAAAGGAGTCGGAGGCGTCGGGGGAGCAGCACGCCAGGTTGCGCCAGGAGAACCTTCAGCTGGTGCACCGGGCCAACGCCTTGGAGGAGCAGCTGAAGGAGCAGGAGGTCTACGCTGACGAGCAAATGCAGCAGGAGAGCCGTCGTCAGAAGGAGTCCCTGACCAAGCTGGAGAGGGAGAGAGGGCTGGAGCTGGAAAACCTGCAGGCCAGGTGAGCAGATTGAAAAAAAAAAAAAAAAAAGGACTGGATATATCTGTGGTTGCAGCAGGTACCATTACATTTACTGTACAACAGATTTGTATTTGGTATATGATTTGCACACGCTGCCCTGGTTGTTGAAGACAATTTAATCACTTTGTTTATTATTTGATGAGTAAAAATGTTAATAAACCACAAAAATAATAATAATTTTACCTCGTCAGTTACTTTGATACGTTTTTAGGTCGGTGTGTGTCTTGTCTAAGATATAATGTTATATTACAAACACATTTCTTCAATGTGATGCCAATAGTTGACATGTTGTTTGTTGGATGAACCGCAGCTCTACACTGCCACCCTCTGGCACTAATCTGCCACTGAATATAACCTGTAGCTCTGTGATATAGCGTTGTTTACTGTAAACAAACAGATATTGTTACATTGTGCCTCTAATGTCTGTATGAATGATTTGATCTGTTTATCAGGCTGCAGCAACTGGATGAGGAAAACAGCGAGCTGAGGTCGTGTGTCCCTTGTCTTCGAGCAAACATTGAGAGACTAGAAGAGGTGAGAGCAACGACATCTCATCTCCTGCTTCTTCTTGCCTTCCTCTTGCTCCTTTCTCATAAGTCTACAACAGTCTTCTTCATCCTTTTCTTCGATTTTTTTTTTTTTCCCAGGAGAAGAGGAAGCTGCAGGATGACACAGAAGCCATGTCTGACAGGCTGCAGGAGGAGACAGAGACCCGCAGGAAGATGGCTGACAAGCTGAGCCACGAGCGCCACCAGAGCCAGAAGGAGAAGGAGTCCACTCAGGAGGTGGGGCTGGTTTGTCTGTGTACAAAATAAACAGTCCTCTGTGTACAAAACATTGCAGTACAGTGGCGAGTTAGACAACATCGTTGTGAGAGCCAAAGTCATCGTAACATACTCATCATAACGCTTCTCCAGAAGCGTTTATTAAAACAAATTCTTGCTGTGCATAAAGGAGATCATCTCTGTTTCTGACTGTCAAATCAACATTTCAGCTTAAACCGTTATGATAAAAATTGCTATTACAAGCACTGTCATATAGTGTAGCAATACTGGAATTGCTAAAAAGAAAGATCCAAGGCACTCCTCCAGCAAAAAGATTAAAAAGTTTATATTTTAAAAGCTATTTAATGCTGAAGCTCTACAAAAGCATTGATAATGCAAAATGAGCTGAGTAGCAACATGCAGAGCTGCACGAAGAACAGCCTTCTTCAAAAACATTGAAAAAAATCAATATCCAATACCATTTTTCGATGGTAGAGAACAGCAGTCTTTAAAAATAATTCAGTCATCTTATTCATGAATCTTTGAATAGTACTGTGTGTTTACAAACCACAGCATCTAAATTAATTTAGCTGTGATCATAGTCAAAGTATTTTCGTATCATTTGAGCCTTACAGCCCCAATTTTAACTTTGAGAAATTCAAATGGCAGTATGCTGAGCCGTCTTATTTAATGCCTCAGTGATGTTGAAATGGGAACTCAAATTAACCTCTTGAAATTCTTTATAGAGGGCAGTTGCATTGCTAGCGTTACGTTGTTGTGTTTGCACCTTTTTGTTAGCACTGGTTTGTAGCCTAGCTTGCCTTCCCTTGTTGATTTGCCTCAAATGCCAAGTATCTCCAGAGATCACTCTGAGTGGGCTCTGCACTTGCTATCTTTAATGAGCTATAACGCCATAACAAAAACGGAGCAAATGAGACGAGAGATAAGAAGTGAAAAATCATTTTTCCTCATTTCTTACAACACTACTGACACGTGTCAAACGCTCCTGTCTAAATGATGTCTAATCAAGTGTTTTTGCATAACACTCACTTTTGTTTTTTTGTTCCTCAGCTCATTGAAGACCTGCGTAAACAGCTCGAGCACCTTCAGCTGTACAAGCTGGAGGCCGAAGCAAAGAGAGGGCGCACACCCGGCGCCGGGCTGCAGGAATATCAGACCCGCACCCGTGAAGCCGAGCTGGAGCAGGAGATCAAACGACTCAAGCAGGTACGTAATCCAAGCCTCCCTTTTATTTTATGCAGTTTTTTTCCTCATTCATTCTTTGTTTTTATGATGCGTTACGTTTGACTTAACCGCTCCAGGACAACCGCAGCCTGAAGGAGCAGAACGACGAGTTGAACGGCCAGATTATCAACCTGAGCATCCAGGGAGCCAAGAACTTGATGTCGGCCTCCTTCTCCGACTCCCTTGCAGCTGAGATCAACTCCGTGTCTCGGTCGGAGGTAGGTTTGGAAAAGATTTCATCAAACATACTTCCCTTTACTTGAATTGAAGTGTTTTATCTCCACTGACATCCATTTCTCTGTTTCCAGTTGATGGAGGCGATCCACAAACAGGAGGAGATCAACTACAGACTCCAGGACTACATTGACAAAATCATCGTGGCCATCATGGAGTCCAACCCCTCCATCCTAGAGGTCAAATAGACACCATGCAGCCACGCACAGTGACTCCTCAGGCTGTTAAAAATACCAGAGACTTGGCTGAAAGAAAACTACCAAGAAAGGATGTAAAAATATTCCGACAAACAACAACAACAACGCACTCGACCCCCAAAAGAGAAGAATTTAAGATTTCTAAGAAGTCCATGGCTAAGCAATTTTCAGTTGGATATCCCTTGAGTATGTGCTTACACGTGAGTGTCTGTAAGTGTGTGTGTGTGTGTGTGTGTGTGTGTGTTAACCCTCCTGTGTACACTTGGGTTCTGGTGACTTCCATGTTATTTGGCCAGAGGGACCCAAGTCTCCCCCAGCTGGTTGAGTGAGTGAATGTGTAAATGTGTGCAAGAGGTCTGTATCTGAAAGAGTAGAAAATGTTCCCGTCCCCTTCCTGAAACAAAGTGTCAATGTTTGATTGAGCTACAAAAAAAAAATAACGATCAGACAACTATACAGTACCGAAAGGCCTTAAACAAAAGGTGATGGAAAGAATTCATTAATCCTGCTCAGTTCAGTCGGTGGAGTGTTACTGGGACGATGGAGGTATGTGGGGCTGTGGTCTCCTGAACCAGGCTGAATCGTGCTTTCGTCACGAGTGAGAAAAAGCCGTATGAAGCACGGGTCAGGAGATCGGAGCAGCGATTTCTCTTTTGAATTCGTCTTAATTTGTTTAGAGCTTGCTGTGCTGCCGACCAGCCCCTATAACAGTGTGTTGTGTCCTTTTAACCAAGTTCCAACCCAAGTGAGGGACATTTCTAGAGGTTGAGGTCGAAGAAATGCCCGGAGGGTTTCTTTGTTTTTGTGTGTGTGTGTGTGTGTGTGTGTGTGTGTGTGTGTGTGTGTGTGTGTGTGTGTGTGTGTGTTTGTGTGAGGTGTTTGACATATCCTTTTGTTTTTGTTGCTCTGTGTTACTTAAAGGTTTTGTAAAAAGCCTGGCGACACAAGCTTCAAAGCTTCAAAGTCCCAAATGAAGGAACTGGGTGGTTAATAATTTGCCTCATCTCATATTTATTTATATTTTTTTTTACAATGAAACAGGGTCCCAGAGGTCAGGTGGGCTGGAAACCTTCAGTTTGAAAAAGGAAATACTACATTTCCCATCACACCCTGGCACAAATATTAAAACTCAAATGTATCTCACTAAGTGTAGACTGGGTGCTTTAACTGATATAACGTGCTCATACTCACAGGTTCACTTTGTTAACTCTCCAACACTTGAACTAAGCATGAAGGGAAACTACGGAATTCTGGGAATTGTAGTCTTTTCGTTCTTTCTTTTTCTTTGTTTTGTAAGTACAGCCCACCTGACCACAGTGTTCTCTTGCTGAGTGAAAGTGATGGGGAGCAAATTTATCCAGGTAACCAACCATGTTTTTTTTTTTTTTCTTTTGCTGCACAAGTGATGTATTGTCGGTAAAAATGCCGACATTTGACAAGTTGTATGTGAATAATCAAATGGTTGTACTTTGCACTAAGTTTTGTTTTGATTTGTTTTTGTTGATCAAAAAGGAAATGTTTATTTTGAAGGGATCAAATCGTAAATGAGGATAGTTTTGAGCACGTATGAAGACGTTAGCGTGCAGGAGTTGTTGCTGCTGACATGTTGGCTGCATCCCACTCACGCTGTATAAGATCATCACACTATTTTTTCTGCCATGTAAAATTGGAAATATTGGAGAATACTCAACAGAAAGACTTGCAGCCATGTCTTAGGATGAGTTTAATTTTCATTTACATACTGTATTTTTTCAGCCATCAGGAGTTCCTGTGAGCTCCATTTCTGTGCTGGCCAGTTGTATCTTTTTCCAGATGTAAAACTGAAGAGACGTGGCAGACTTTGGTAGCAATAATGCTTGGAAAGAAAGTGGACATTGGTGGAGGGAAACACACCTGCTCTGTATTTCCTCTGCTGGAGCAACATCTGCTTTTTCAAAGACTGATTTTGGACTGCTCATCAGTACCATGCAGCCATCACACAGTACTCTTTCTGACTCAAACTGGACACAAGTGTCAGATTCACCTACCAGACATCTCGATGGATTTAAAGCAGAAGGATAAACGGGGGGTGGAGGTTGTTTCTTGTCCAAACGACAATGCGTTCTGCACCAATACGCAAAGAAGAATTCCTATTTTTCACCCTCTTCACCTCTACGTCACTGCTCTTCTTCACCTGCCACTCCATGGAAAAAAAATGGCCTTGGATGTAAATGACTTGTACATGTAAAGTTTTTTCTACACTCATTCTAGATTCTAGGTATTTTTATAGTCGGAAGGAAAAGAACATTTCTTCTCGTTGTCTTAAGCTGAGAGACAGCTGCCTGTATTCTTCTCTAGCATGTAGCGTGTACAGTATCTGTTGGGAGGTTTTTTTTTCCTTTCTTTTTTTTCCTTGTTTTAAATAACATGCAGATATTTATTCATCATTTGACACAACTCACACTCTGTGATCTGTTCTGCTGAAAATGTACATTTTTGAAATCACGAAGGGGGAGATTGACTCAACGGTGACTGAATCTGTGGGAGGATTTATCGAATTAAGTTGTATTGCGTGCAAAAGAAGCTTGAATGTGACCTGCTCGGAGTGGTCGTTTGTCGAGGTCGTCGCACTCTTCCATGATGCTGATGTTGCTTTGACCTCTTCAGGGTTTCGATATATGGCCGAGTCTGCAGTTTCTACTGTTGTCTTCCCAGATGGAGTCAGGTCGTGCATGGAAACACCTATTTTTATTGTATATCTCTTGATTCAGACCTATGTTTTGACTGACAAATCATATGCTATAATTTCTATCAGTGGAGTTGCAGGTTGTGAGACCTCATCATGTAAACACGCTACACCTAAAACCTCATAACCAGGCTTGCTGAGTTCAGCTTCCTGCTTTTTAGTGCGGCCCCGACAGATTTAATACGCCATTCTTTATAGTAAGTAAACGTTTTTTGCGTTACAGAGAGTAAATGGGATGACACTCGAACACAGCAGGCTATACTACACTTAATTCTCTCCCTGCTTCATATCTGAGTGTCTGGTTTTGGCAGATAGTTTGCGGACCAACATGGCAACAGAATAATAAGACCACAGAGCTGACAAACACAGAGCGGAAGGCGATTGCACTTTATCCAAATTTCTGCTTTCAAAATGACCAAAGACAGCTGTTTTGAACTCAAACTAATCATTTTATCTATCAGGGTCCGTGATTTCAGTGACATTTTTCCTGTTCTATTAAATCATGAATCAGCAGACTCTGAGCTAACCCTTAAAGGAAAGAAGAGAACTGGCCTGCTAGTCTAAACACTGTGCCTCTGTGTCTCAAACTTTGCCTCTAAACTAACCTGACGATGAGCCCTGGGGGGAAGCACTGACCACGTGACTGTCAGTTTGTTAAATTATAAATGATGAAACCTAAACTGTAAATATGAATTGTCATTTTGTGAACTTTTTTTTCTCTCTCTCTCACACGCTCACTTCCAGTGTCCAAAGAAAGTTTGCTCAAGGCACAAACATCACTACTGTAGTAGTGCATGGCTTGCCATTACGTGACATGGGAAGATTACAAAAAAGAGAATATTGTAGAAAAGAGAAAGTTTAAATTTATTCCTATTTTCAAAGATAAATGTATAAATTATAACAGTATTGGTTACAGCTGTATATTATTTTTGAAGATCCCCTAAATGATCTAATCCTAATTGTTCCTGGGGGAAATATAATTTCATTGTAAAAAGAGAAAAATTTAAAGGTAAGCAGTGAAAGTAAGATTAGAAAATAAATGGAATAAAATGACCCTGTGTTTGGTTGCCTCATTCTTGTTCCATGTTTTTGCATGTACTGCACTTGTACTACACAGATACCGGTAGAGTTTTCAGCAGAATACAGGTTTTGCTCACCTTAAGCATTTATTTAATTGTACGTACTCTTTAATTTCTCTAATTTGACAGAAGAAACCGTCATGTTCAGATGTCAACATGATTCAGAATTGATGCTTTAGAGCCGTGTTTTTCAATCCTGGTCCTCTGGGTGTTTTAGATATTTCCCTGCTCCAACACACAGATTTCAAATGATCAGCTCCTCATCAAGCTCTGCTGAAGCCTGATAACCACTCATTCGAATCAAGTGTGTGGTAGCAGGGAAACATCTAGAACATGTGGGACCAGGATTGAAATGAACTGATTTAGAGGATTTCCTTTAAATGAAATATTATCATAGTATTCAAAATTAAATATTACTACTAAAAATTTTATTTTCAGTTCCTCAGTTTCACGTTAACCAGAATTAATGTATTCCAAACTGATATATTAGTAAAAGTTAGATTCGTTACACTCTTTGGCAATGTTCTGCATTATCCATCAATTTCCCAAATTATATATGAGCTCCATGTGGTTGTGTCTGATCATAATGAGACACAGTGTTGGCAATTATACTGACAACTGATCAAAGATGATACTGATACTGGCTCCCTCTGCCTTCAGCCTTTCAGCCCCACCTGCAGGTTGTAGATATGTAGTGCAGCGGCCCTCAACCAAACTTTGCTCATTTTTCAACAATGTCACAATCCTGTTAACACCCTCACCTGCTCCACTTATAACTAACACTATGTTAAATCCTACGCTTGCCAAAGGGAGAGTGTGAAGGCCATCTGATATAACATCTAGTAGAAACTATTTCAGCCGCTGGTGAGTATATGCGTGCAATAACATGGAATTTTTCAGGGCCCATTTGTGTTATTAGTATTCAGCTGACAAGTCAATATTGATAAATTAAATAAGAGTTGGAAAAAGTCAAAAGGAAATGAATTAATTTTATTGACATGGTAAAAACTAAATTGTCAATCGGTGATTAATAATGAAATAGTTGAACAGATGCTAAAATCAACTATTTAATGTAAAAGTTTAAAGTAACCCACATGTTAATATATAACTATAAATATGTATTATTATTATTATTATTATTATTATTATTGATATTATTGATATTATTATTAATTTTCACCATCGGTCAATTATTTTGTAACCCTTGAAAATGTTTTTATGTAAAATGTATATATGCTTAAATAAGACTTAAACACCTCTTAATGAATTGGAGACTGAACCACTGATTGAGACACAACGAGCATCCAGTAGTGTTACAAAAACCGTTGGTTTCTTGAATGCCGCACCGGTCAGCGTAACTGTCTCCGGAACCTTACCTCTTCGTCCTGCCCTCCGCACGGACGTATTTTGATGGAACACACAGAAAGCGATGGAAGCGCCGCGGCGGGACGTTCGTGTCAAAACCAAAACGTGAACTGACAGTGGGAACTACAAATTACACCTCGGGAAGGAGTATTTTAACGTCAAAGCGACTGTTTAACATGCCTACCGTCGCCTTATAGTTTTTGTTGTTGTTTTTTATTAAAAATGTCCAGGTGCGTATCGAGTTTGACAGGCTAACATTTTAAGCTAATTCACTAAAGTCTTTATTGAAACTTCACCAGGTTTACGAAAAAGAAAATGGGTTCACATAAAACACAACAAACTTAATTATTTGTAACTTGAGTAAAGGCTGTACATCCAGAAAGTTTTACTGTCGTGCTGATATAACTGTTGGCTTAACTCTTAAAGCTAAAATTGTATTAAAAAGCAAAATACACTCATGGCTATTTATAATCTACAGACTTCGTTATGAACACTGAACTACTGTGTGTTTGTTTCTGTGTAGAGATAAATAGTTGGCAGTCATACCTTTGATAGAGACACTTGTTTCAGGGTGAAAATGAATGTCTCTAATGTTTTTGTTTAGGAGGTAAAACAAGCTTGTGACAATTTCAAAGATGGAGTTCCCTGCCCCAAATACTGAGGTTCGCCTTGCAGTGGCCCAGTGTTTCCGGACCCTCACTACATCCACAGAAAACAAGGACATTATCACTGCTCTTCAAACACTCCACTCTTACCTGGATGAAGGACCAGATAGCAGAACCACTTTACTTCAGCGGGCAGAGTTCAGGAGAGCTCACTTCACTCGCTCCCTTCAGTTCCTTGTCAGTAACATCCAGGCTGACTGGTTGCACGGCCTCACAGCAGCCCAGCGCACAGAGCTGTGGGACGGCCTTTTCCTCAAAGGCCCTCCAGAGCAGGCGCTGCTGGTGCTGATGGAGGGAATAGGAGAGCTAAGGTGGGTGGTGTTGAATAGAAGATGATGCATGTTTACTATTTTGTCTCTCCACTAATTTGTCTGTATCTCCACCACAGGCCCAGCACAAATCTGGACCACCTGGTCAGCATCACAGAGAGGTTTCTTCAGAGTGGTCGACTCGCTGACCTGCTGTGGTCCTACTGTCAGGGGGCTGGACCCTCGGACTCCCCCCAGCTCCGAGAGACTCTGCTGGGACGTATTGTGGCACTGCCGGACCTTACCGCCAACAAGTTACATCCAAACAACAAGCCCCTCTTTCTTCCTCAGCAGTATTACCCACTACTGGCTACAGAGATGCTCACTGCCCTGGAGCGGACCTGCCAAGCTCTTAAAGGCAAGTGAACATCTTTGAAACCCTCTAATAATGACACAATAATAATTGTTGGGATCATTTCTCATTAACACTATTTGTGTGGTTTGTATTTTTTTAACAGATGGCACAGACTGCTCTTTGACGTTTGTGGCGCAGACACTTGGGAAAGTGTGTATCCAGGGCCACAGTGGTGAGTTTATTTAAATCTTTAGAAGCTGTACAAAGAGTTGTGAGTTGCTATTATTCTTTTCGATATTGTGTCCCCTCCTCTTGGTTGATGTGTCACTCCATTTGTTCTACAGGTTGAAATTACAGGGTGGTAATAACACGCTGAACAAAAAGTTTTTCTTTTTCATTGAAATGTTTCTTACTTCTCACGAGTTGAAGTAAATCTGTGCACACAAAAGGCCTATTTCTCTCAGATTTTGAGCACAGTTTGGTTATAATCCATGTTGCTTTTGTTTCTGTCTTCAGGTCTGGTGCTGGCAGTGATGGCTCCGCGGCTGTCTGTCTGCACGCGCTCTGACATGGTGTGGCAGAGGGTTTGCTGGAAGCTGCTGGAGAACGTTCCTCAGCGATGGGTGGAGAGCGTGCTCACTGGACTGGTGCAGGCTGTCAGCGGGTAAAGAATATACATGCATTTAAACAGCCAGCAGTTTATCTGGCCTGTAGTTATCAGTTGTCAATGACACCCTTAATGTCTCTTTTTTCAGGCCTGATGCTTTGGGCAGGATCATTGGGAATCTAGTCTTAACGAATAGAAAGGCCCAGTATGTTATCACTCATAAGCTGCTGTTATTACAGTACAAGTATAAGGTAAGAACATGCGGCCTGTCAGTAAACCATATGTGTGATCTTGTAAATATCATATAGAGCAAATGTTTTTTTCCCCAGACTGGAGTCTTGAGAATCGTTCTGGGTTACCTTGCAGCAGACAGGGAGCGAAGGCCGCTGCTCATCCAGGTGAGAGCGCTAGGTTGTTTAGCAAGTAGACAATGTCAGTTCAGATATATTCATGATTTTGACATGTATATGTGTGTGTGTGTGTTTTCAGGTGTTACGGTCTGTGTCTCAGGCCTGGGCTAACCCCAGCGCAGTGAAGCACACACCTCTAGAGCAGCAGCTGTATGTCAGCAAGGCCCTACTGCTGAGTGTGAGTCTGCTGAAAGACTCTGAGCTGCAGGAGCTACGCTCAGGTACAAATAACAATGTTTGGTCCAAATAGAAATGATTATTGCGCCACATCTCTTGGATCATGCACTCCGTTCCACAGTGTGATTTATTTGAGCCACACATATGGATGATAAAGGGGGCTTCTTTCAGCTCTCTTCTCTCTGTTGTGTTCTCAGACCTACTTCAGTGCATGCTGGGCGGCATGCAGAGCCACCTGGACAGCAGTGTGGTGCGTATCAGGCATATGGGCATGGTGGTGGGAGAGTGCCTGAGCTCACGCATGGATATCAGTGGAACAAAGCTTAAGTTCGAGGTACAGCTATGGCAGCCTAATTGCATTCAAAGTATTTGATTGAAATGCCATCCTGAGACCTGTGTATGAGTTTGTATTGTGCTCTGTTGTAGTATGATCAGGATGAGGAAACTCAAGAGCTGCTTTCTCTGATGACTCCCAGTACTGGTGATGAAGCAGAGGCTGAGCCTGTAAATGGGTATGTGTTTATACAGCTCTGTAACTGTTGTGTCGAGATTTGGGAGGTTGGCCTGTTGGGCAGCATATCTGTGAGTTGATGAGGGATAAAATCTACTCTCATTTATGGTCAGTGTTGTAAAAAGTACCCAAAAATCATACTTGAGCAAAAGTTAACATATGTCTTCGATCAGTCTTAGAGTATCTGACATAAAATGTACTTAAGTATTAAAAGTTACCATCTGGCAATACATGTACTTATGTAAAAGTAAGTTAATTGATAAATAATACCAATAATACCAATAATACATGAAAGATGTGAAATACAGTACGCAGTCACTATTTATCTGAAGGCATTGCTTTTATTAAAGAGAAGTTCTGTCCTCTGCAGAGTTGACTCTACTCAAGAGAACAATGAAACTCCAACTCCGTCTACTCAGAATGAATCATCTCAAAATAAGCCAGACTCTGACCTGGACAGGTAAGTGTTAGCTCTTCATTTCAGTGAGTGATGCTGTCATACTAAATGTATTTGCGGGGTTTGATGTGTTTTGTTGTCTTTGACTCGTGCAGCGATGATGAGCTCACTCCCTACGATATGTCAGGCGATCAGGAAATCAGTAAAGCCTCCCCGCCCCGCTACCTGCGAGACTGTCTGGAAAGTATGGCACCACAGATTCCATCACCTCACTTCCTGTTTGAATGTTGTGTTACTGGCTCCAGCTCTAATATTTTCTTATCTATTGACCCATTCAGCTTTAATTTCCTCTGAGGACTCGGTGCGTGTGGAACTCAGTTTGAGAGTCGCAGAGGGTTTGGTGAGGAAGAACGTCTTCGCAACCAGAGAGGTACGACCGCAAGAGAAATTCTGGAGATTTGAAGTAGTTGCTGCTTTGTGACTTCCAGATCACTTTTCACACGATGGTTCATGTTTGTTTGTTTATTCAGATCAGTGTCCAGCTGACCAAAGTGCTTCTTCACTTGGAGGATAAATACAGCATAAATGGCTTCCTGAGTCTCAGACAGGCGACCATGGTGGCGGTCACTGTCACCGACTGTATCCCTGTATGATCGTCCATCTCAGTTACCTTTTCACAACTTTATTACCATTTTCTGCTTCTTTCTTTTAACTTTTCTTTTTGCTGTCCTCGATAGGTGACTCAGTATTTGACCACAGAGTTTTACTCCTTGAACTACAGTCTTCGCCAGCGGCTTGATATCTTGGAGGTGAAAAGCAGCTGTGTTTCTTCAACAAATACATCTAGCGATTGATTTGATCTCTTTTGATTATTGCCACAAGTGTAATCATGAGGCTGCTCTTGTTTTGGTGTATCAGGTCCTCGCTCTGGCAGCGCAGGAGCTCTCTAAGCCAATCACTGAAAAGAAAGATCCATCCATGGGTATTGTCGCCAGCACTGATCTGACTCCATACCCCGGTGACAACCCTGTTCACTGGCGACAAGAAGTAGAGAAGCGGATTCAGAGCAAGACAAAACGCCTCAGGAAGGTAGTTAAAGAAGACTGACATTTTTTATTTGCCTGTTAAGTGTTTGAGTGAAGCTCTTCAGATATCTTTCTTGTGGTTCAGGGTGCCACACAACCTCCAGCGAAGGCCACCCCTAACCGTTACGCCCCCGTTGCTGGACACTTCTTTTTTCCACTGCTCAGGAATTATGACAAGTGAGTTTGTTCTTTTATTTAATTTGAAAACTTAACACAACAGTTTTAAAGCTAAAGTGTACAACAGAACATTTTTAACACTGTAGTGTAATACTTTTCTGCTAGGCCTCAAGTGACCTTTGACCTGTTGGGCAGCGACCATCTGGTACTGGGCAGGTTGATCCACACCTTGGGCCTCTTAATGCACTTGGCAGTCAATGCACCGGTAGGTTAATGGTGGTGTGCATGATCTCAATGTGGAACTTTATATCAATATCAGTGTGCCAGAATTATGGGTGGGACATTGATGCAGTCACAGGTTGTCTGCAGGTCCTTAAATGTTTTAAAATTAGGAATGCACAATATGTTTTTTTATTCAGCCAATACCAATAACTGATATTTACCTGCTTCTCATGGACGACACTGATAAGATAACTGGTGATTTGACTTTTTTCAGTTAAAAGATCAGTTCTTGTCCAGTAGTTTATGTGAACCTGGGGGTATTCTACAGCTCTAATAAGGTTTGTTGTGTTATAATGTAGAGACTTTTCGCCGCCTCTCTGAACCCCTGTGGAACATGTGTTGCAAATTTCAGCTTGCAATTATGTTTTCTCCTCTGGATCTGCAAAAAACATCCACACCATCCATTCTTCTTCTTTTTCTTCTTCTTCTACCAGCTTTAAAGGTGCATACCACCACTACTGTACTGAAATGTGTAGATGATGCACCTGTTAAGTCAATAAAAGCAATTTGGCGTCAGATTATTGCCACTAATCAATTTAATTATCGGCCATTAACTGATAATACAATTTTCACATTAGCGAGCTGATATATTGTCCATCCCTACTTAAAATGCCTTAATTTTTATAAATACTAGGCGTAAAAGTGATTAAATAGTTTAAATGTGAATTTGTGAGGTCCTAACTGCGACCAACATTTTGTCTAATTTCATTTATTTCAAGCTTTGGCATCAAAGTCCACATTTGTAATGTTAGAAATCTTTAAAAACCTGCCACTGAATCTAACTCACTACCATACTACTAACCATATCCATAGATGTCTGCTTCTGCATGGGACCAAATACACACTTAGCTGCAAGACTTTAATAAGAAAAAGATGATTTGTTCAAAAATGTGTCTTAAATTTGTTTAAAAATGATCTTGAAAAATCTTAAAAAGCATTACATTTAAGAGACATCCGGAGTTGCACAATGTACTGTATATATCTAACTAGGAAAGAGACTGTCAGTAAATAGATGTATGGCCTGGCAGCTAGAGGCATCCATTGCTCATTTTAGTAAGTTAGAACAGATGTTGTTCAGATGCTGTAGCCTTTAGCCCAGAACACAATAATACAATGTAAGACAATCCCTAAACAGTCTTATGTTAGAATAACAATACCACCTATAACTTCCCCTATGGGACTCCTTTGACGTCTTCTCTCTTTTTTCTTTTTTTGCAGATAGCTGCACAGATGGGTCGTGCTTTACTGGACTTTGTGTGGGCGGTGCGCTACCATGCTGACCAGTGAGTGTGAAGCATATCAGTGTTTTAGACAATAAATTAATGAAATCTCTTGTGGTTTCTAAAGAGCACTGTGATGCAGCATTTCTGCTACTAATCAGGCATTTAATCATCAACATTAATTAGGTAACTGTACAGTCTCTTCCTTTTAACATGTTTTTTAATGAGGTTGAATCAGAAATAGAACAGTCAGACAGTATCCTTGAACGGACTATCAGGATGTTTGTTGTCTTATTTCAGTCCCAGCTGTAACCTGAAATCTGTCTTTTAAAGGATGGTGAGACGAGGCGTCCTCTTCGCTGTTTGCTCTGTGTTTCTGAGCATTAACAGTCAAAACCTGCTGGTGGAACTCAGTGATCAGCTGTTTGAGACCAGAATTTGGCTGGCAGGTAAAAAAAAAAACACATTCCTGTTGACAAAGAACAAAGACATCTTCAGATTTTGTGGATAAATATCGTTAAATTATTTCCTTATGAGGGGAAAGTCAGGCAGAGGAATTGTTTCTGTTCTGTTATTACACGGCCACTTTTTCAATAAAGTGTCCGTATGTTTCTATTAATAGATTAACTATAAAACACATGATTCTTGTAAATGCACAAAGGCTCGAGGCTGCACCTGCATCATGTAATTCTGTCAGGGATGTCCCCTCAGTGACACACAAACACGCACAGCACACACATGCACAGCTGGACTGAGCAGTTCTGGGAAGTAGATGAGAAACCAGGATGTCCTGTGCTCCACAGACTGTCCATGACGTGACCGGCTCATCAACAGTTGGATGTTTCTTTATCCCTTTGAGGATAAATGTAGGTTCACATTGTAGCGAGTGACACGGAGCTGAGTGACATCGTGCAAAGGACACATATTTTCCTCCCACGTGGGATTTTTGTTGTGCAAAGATGATGTCAGGATTATGCGCAAGCACAGACATAAAAAAAAATGAATTTGATTTTGTAATGATACTGAGAGATTTGGCTTTCTTGCTGCCTGTTGTTGCCACTGCTCAAGCTGCCAATAATCCTTTATAATATCCACAGATGTTGCTGAAGGAGACCCTGATGCAGATTGTCGGAATCTGGCTGTGCAGAGTCTGGTGCTGCTGGATAAGAGCCTGAAGAAACAGCTACAAGATCAACAAGCACTGGGTCTGGAGTCATGATCACAGCATCAACAACAAACAGTGACACACTGAATGTGTCCTCTGCCTGCTCCTCACAGAGCCTGGAAACTTGGAGTATTGAGTTTGATGAAACAGTGTTCTGGCTATACGCTGGCAGAGAGGCTGACCTTTTTTTTGCCTGGGCTGACCAATTTTTTTGATCATACGGAACACAGCCGACAGGAGGAAAAGGAGGGCACATGTCTTCTCACACATTTCTGAATATCTTTCTGCATCATGCACACACACACGTTTCACTACGCTGTATAGTTTAGCTGAATTTGTGTATAATTTAAAGCAGATACAATATTGATTGAATGGAGAATAGGATGCCATTTTTGTCCTCCAATAAAACACACCTCATGAGGATATCCTTTCAGCCTCTTTCCTGTACTGGCACATCTCTGTGTACTCTGGTTGTTTGTTTGCAAAGGACATCCTGTGAATATTCACCTGCGTGCATGCATTCACAAATAATGGAAATATTACTACTGCTTCCTCTCGTGACACAAATGTTCATCTGTATGTTCCCAAACAATGACACATTTTGACGTATACAGTTGTTTATAGTGTTCATTCGTAACAGCCTTGACTCTATTAAGATGGTATATTTAGTCGGAGGATCTGCATTGACTAGCTGACTGTTTTTGTGTTAATACAGTTTCTTTTGTGCTATCACTTCCCCTCTAATTATTTGTATTCGAGCAAACAAGGTTGAGAGTGAGAATATAATGAGTACACAAGATAATCTGATAATTGATTCTCACTTAGCAGCAGTCAACGGAAACATGAATATAAAAAAGCGTAAGAATGAGATGTAATCAGATGTGCACGTTTGGTCAGGAATGTTTGACAAGATTGAATATAAGATGAACGCAATATTCAAAACTTGCTTTTTGGGATAATTGATAACCACAGTTATTTATTTACATTGTATGCTTGACCATCAGATTGTTTTAGAAGACCACAACATTTCTTTACAGAAAAAGTATTCTTTACATGCTTTACATTCTCCGGCTCCCCCGGCTACATGTCGAAGTGTCCTTGAGCAAGATACTGAACCCCAAATTCCTCCTGATGAGAAAGGTCTGCACCTTGGATGGCAGCCTCTGCCATCAGTGTGAATGGGTGTGCGTGACAAGTGTTGTAAAGCAAGTCATTTACCATTTTACCATGACTTCAAAGTATATCATGTTCCTTATGGCATGGTTATACTGTGATCCCCCTAAATGTCAAGGTATTTTATTTGTCATAATACAATAAAAGAATGCTCATTGAAAAGGACATATAGCCCACTCCACACTGCACACAAATCAAATAGATTAGATAGAAATCTAGATTTGAACAGAATATAGACAAAATGATAGAATAAAATATATAAAAATAGCACTGAGGAAAAAAAATAAAAAGGAACTTACATTATGCAATATGCATAATATCAGTGTAATATGAATGTTCTAGTACAAATAGACATACCTGTTATACTGAGGATGGGGGTAATTTGCAAAACCAGCATAGAAAGATTAAAACATGTAAATGTAAGTCAATGAAACTAAAATAACATTATTTTTTAAATTAACTTCATTTAACTTTACTTTTTTTAAATACAAAAAAAACAGACGTCCACATTATTCTGGCGAGATTAGCCTGCTGTCAACTGCTCGGCTTGTGCTCGTTGTTTTCCGGCCACGTTCGCTCTTTCCCGTAACTCCTCCTCCTGTCCAGCCTTCGAGTTGTCAGGGGCAACTAGGAGAGACGCTTCTCGATCACACAGGAGGCTAACCACACAGCAACCCTGGAAGTTACGGTCGATGTTTTGACTTATTCCGAGATTAAACGGCCTCGTCGGCGTTAACCTGACGAACACGGCAGCGAGGTCGGTCTTCTTCCTATTTCACCGGGAGGTTAACTTCATTTTGCTGTGGCGAGTACCAGCAATTGATGCTAACTTTGGCTAGCTTATCTAGCTTAGCTAATGTTAGCAGCTAAAGCTAATTTAACCATTAGTAACACAACACAACTAACGTTTGTGGGGGCTGAGAATGCAAGCTATTGCGGTGAAGCTCAGTTTAAGTCTGCATTGTGTATTTTTTACCCAGTAGTGAACTAGCTTGCTAAGTCAGTTAACGTTACATATAAAGTGAAATGATAACGTTACATGAGGAATCACAAGTAGCTAGGAATGGGACTGTGAACAGCACAACAAATGCAAAAACGTGAAAACAAACCATATAGCATATGTACATGTGGAGGATCACCAAACTCCCATCCACTGTTTCTTCTTTCCAATCCAGAGAGGAGCTCTGGGGACATGGCGGTGTACTTTGACCACCGTATTGAGGCCCCTGGAAGCAGTGGTGTGCCCTCTCAGTTGACCTGGCACCCTGCTCTTCCTGTCCTGGCTGTGGCCTCAAGCAGCCCCACCACTGGAGGCAATGTGGACCTCTACCTGCAGCAGGTACACACTGTGCCCCTCTGTGTGAATATCATTAAAAATCGCTTAATACTTAACAATGTTCGCACACTTCATCCTTGTCCACTTGCAGGGAGAGTATGTGGAGAGCTGCCATTTGGAGCGTCCTCACCAGCCCGCAGTGCTGCGCTGGCATCCCACAAAGCCACTGTTGGCACTAGGGTGGGAGAATGGAGAGGTAGTGCTGCTGACACACCCCTCCGGAGATCAAACAGGTCTTCCCAGCACACACACAGCCTGCATCACGCTGCTGGAGTGGAGTAGCTCTGGCAGCCGCTTGGTAACTGGTGATCAAGTGAGTGTGTTGCAATCACTGTATACTCTTGCTTATATCTACACACCGTATCAACATACTAATGCATTTATTGAATAGCGTGCATGATAAAGATGCTTTTTCTGGGAATACTTGCAAGACTGGATTATCAATGCAACACTTTTGGCACAACTTTCAATTTATCATTTCTTCTTAACGTACCGCATAAATAATGTGTGATTATTTAATGACAGACTGGAGCGCTTGCAGTATGGAAGGTAGACGCCAGAGGAAGACTTCAAAGTAACCCCCTTGTGAAGCATGATTACAACAAACCTCTGACTTGCTGCGTCTTCAGACCTGCCTCACCTGGAGAGTAAGTGAACAGCATCCAACGCTCTGAGTTGGTTATTGTTCTTTTGAACTCCTTGGCAGCGACACAATAATGAAACGAAGGCTGTGTTGCTAAAAGTGGGACCTAACTTATGTTGCAGCGATGTGGCAAAACTAGCCCGTGCATCAGTGAGCGGAGATGAGAGCGCTCTGGACATGTTCAGCTGGAAGGGTGCGCCTCTGAAGATGGGCCCACAGGAGGGCCTCGCATTCTACGTCAGTACTGCAGATGGTAAGATTTAGTCTTTTTGTTGTGTGCAACATTTTAACATTTTAAGTCAACTCCTGCCTTAAAGTGAGTATGCTTTCTTTTATAGTCTTTATTGGTGACCAGTGATTTTCAGCAATGACCATTCTCTCTGAGATGGCTCACAATCAGCCATAAAAAAAACTTTTGTGGTTTAAGATTATGTTTTACAATGCCAGTAACTCTCTTTTCAGCTCTGCGGTCTAAAACAGTGTGGCCAAAAGGAATCTAGAGAGAGCTGAGAGAGAATCTAACAGTCTTAATGAATATCATTTCATCCAGGCATAAATTTGGATGAATAAACCATGTTAAGCCATGTTACACTAATTTTTAGAAAAAAAAAACACTTCGGCAGAGTAGCAACCAAAAAAAAAACAAAAAAAACTCAGAAACACATGTGATAATGTTGTACTATGAGCTAATATCTTACTTTTTTCATCTTTAACTCTATGTGCCATGTTTATAGGAAAGGTCCATGGTGTGGATGATTATTGCAAGACAAGCACTCTTCTCAGTGTGGAGGGTGCAATAAAGAAACTTTTCTACCTTGAGAAAAGAGAGGCGCTCGCTGTGATCACAGAGACCATGATGTTGTCACAGTACACTCTCGGACCAGAGGGAGGAGCCCAGGAATTTATGAAGGTATACTAAAATCAACTGGTACAATTTATTTTTCATCTACTGAAGTGTTTTTAATGGCTTGTGTTTGTATTGGTAGATCACTGTAAAGGCCCCAGTGACTGTCTGAACTAAAACCCATGTTCGTTTGTGACCATGTTTTTTCATGACAGGTTAAGTTAAGCAGCAAGACCGGGCAGAACGTAGACATTGTCTGGACAGACAACAGCCTCCTCATCACAGCAACAGGAGAACATGTCATTAGGTCAGTCTACACACCCTGTTATACTGTATGTTCCCATTTTAAACTTAAAGCTGTGTGTGTCTGAATATCTGTTGCTTTTTATTTTTTAGGCTGTGGGACCTGGAGCGGGATGACAACTATGTTTTGCCTCTCGACGAGACTCTGGGGTTTGAGAGGGGAGAGATGATCAACTGTGTTTCATACTGTGCTGGAAAAGGTAACTGCAAAACATTTGTCTAATAGTGTGAGCAGTATAAAGTGCTGTTTTTTCTTTGAATTCCTGTGGATTTGTTGGTTTTAAGATGTTTTATTTCAAACCTTGATTGTCAAAATCAAACTATTGGTGTGCAAACTTGTTTCAAACCTCAGAAAGCCTCATTGCTGTTGTATAATGTTGCTTCCTTCCCAGAAATCTTGGCAGCTGGTACCAGCCATGGGCGCATAGCATTGTGGAGGATGGTGGTGCAGCCTGGCAGCAACAGAGGTGACACCAAGGCCCAGTGGAAGCTTCAGACGCCCACAGAGATACAGGGAAATGTTGTTCAGCTACAGGTACTGACTGGACCAGCATTAGGACTTGAAATTTGTTTTGTCAAATAATGTAATACAAACTTAACAACATCAATATGTGTATGTGAAGTTCACTTTGACCTTCCATTTCAGTGGGGCTCTAGCCTGAATCTGCTGGCGGCCAACAACTCAAACACAGTGCTGATCCTGTGTGAGCATGTGATGTCAGCCCACTTCAGCCAGCAGGTGGCAGCAGTGCAGCTCACACCGACCCAACTCAGCATCACTCAGTTCAGCACAGGAGCTCACCTCGCTCTGCAGTCTGACATACACATCAAGGGAGTTTGTGTTACCAAGGTGAGGAGCTGAGAAGTGGAGAGTGCATTTATAAAAGATACTCCTCTACAATGGTTTGGCCATGACGAGTAAAAAAACTCAAATTGATGTCATGGTAACTGGATGTGTGTTGTCAAACCTGCAGGATTCAGTGACAGTCTGGAGTGGCAAGCAGGTCACTGTGTATGAGCTTTCAGGGACAGTTCTTCGCAATACAGGTACAACACTTACACTAACTAAATGAACCAAACTGCGTCTTTTAGATGAAATATTTCAGAAACTGCACTGATTGTTCCAACCTTTATCCCCCCTTTCATTTGTAAAATTTCTCCACTTCTGTCTTCTCAACTTCCCAGGATCCTTTCCTTGTGATTCACACATTGTAGCTGTGCATGGAGAAAACCTCTACACTGTGGAGCCTAACAGGGTCCAGATTCGTACGCCACAGGTCTGTTGTCCCCCTATAGGACCTACTAACCAATATTCACTTAAACGCAGGGAAATGTGTCAAAAGTGGCATTTGTTGCCTTAAATTTGGTTCATTGTTGAGTGATCTTCTTTCCTCTTTTCTCTTCAGGGCACTGTGAAGCAGCTGCTGACCTTCTCCAAGGCAGAGGGCAACCCTGTACTACTCAGTGTGTGTCAGTCCTACCTGGTGGTAGGCACTGACACAGCGCACATCAGAGTCTTTGACCTCTCCCGAAGGTATGTTAACGTGGATGCTGTTTCACTTCCTTTAGTGAAAAATAGTAGTAAAATGATGACAGCTAGCTTCCATACGTAGTAAATTTCTGTTCATTGACAATTTCTCCATTAAAAGTACTTTTCTGTCCAACAGTGCTATTCTTACTATGTTTCTTTATAGAGATGCCAAAGCTCACTGCAGTGCTAAGAACCTGACTGACCAGATCGCCAATCTGGGAGCGCTGAGGTCGGTCAAATGTAACGCCAACGGCAGCCAAGTCAGCATCCTAATCTCTCAGGTAAATGGATAACACACACTGGTCATCCTCTTCTTTCTGAAAGCAATTTTTGAGAGCTGATACTAACATTTATTATAGAAGCCACAAGTACGTTCAGTATCTTCAAATGTGACCATGTTGTGTGAATATTTCTGTTAACTGAACTGTATGTAACCCCTCCTCTCAGGTTAATGGACGACCTGATCACAAAGTGTACTTTTATGACGTCGAGATGGACACTGTGACACACTTTGACTTCTTCATTGGCAGACCGTCCAGTGGTATCTCACAGCATGAAGAAAGTGAAAGGTAACTGCCACTGCTGTAGACTGCAGGGTTCGTCACTCAAAACAATGATTTGCATAAAAAATTGACTTTCGGTATTTTATCGGTATGTGTGATCTATTACACATTTATTACACTATTACGAACCTGTTATTTTGTATTCTTCCCGTGTAAAAGTTTCTCCTCTGGTTATCTCACACTGTACATGTCTTCTCTGTATTCCAGGCAGCAGTTTCAGGCGACAGAGCTCAGTGGTCGCTGCCCGGTGTCTCACTTCTGGGACGAGAGCGAACCTCGTCTTTTTGTTTGCGAGACGGTGCCGATCAGCTCCGAATCCTCATCAACTAACTTCTTGGATACGGTAAAGACTGCTCCTTAACCTTGAGATGCTCCTGTATAGATCTGCGCATGTGATTTAAAGTAAATTAAAAAGTAGTTTGATAGGTTGTTGTTGTTGTCTTCTTTCTGCTCAGACGGACGTGTCGGTGGTGACGCTCTTCTGTACGCAAGAGCATGGGCTCCTCCTGCAGGACTGCTATCCTAAACCTTCGGGCCTGCAGGCGCTTCTCGCTCTGGATGTGCCCTACTATTGTTTCAGCTGTAAGGTGAGAACACTCTGTTCTGCGCGTGTGTTGTCTCTTCAGCGGGGGGTTTAACTCTGGAAAGTTGAAGGCAGACTGTTTCATCTTGAGTTTTCTTAAATGTAGACATTTTTGTTTGCACCAATCATCACTGTTCTTGTGTGTTTGGTCTTACACACCAGCTTTTATTTCGGAGGGGGGGTGTCTTTCGACCAGAAGTAAGTGTCTGTCCCCTACAGTCTGTTCAGAAAGCTCCAGTATTGTGATTGTGTATGCCTTGTGCTGCATTCAAGCACCAATAAAGCAGCACAAGTGCATCCCTGAATTATCTAGATCTCACTATGCTGTGTCCAATTCCCATCCACCTTGACTTGAATAGATTTGTTTTGTGATGCTTCGTTGTTGTGTGGTTTGCTCTATTGCTATCCATTCTCCAAAGCCCTTGTTTTCCCCCATGATTTATCATATCACATTACCTTATATAATAATGATCATACTTTACAACATGCCTCATTCATTACTGACTGTGAATCACATGTTTACCAATCTCTCCTATCTGGTCTATCCCATCCTCAGCCCGGTGAGAGAGATCCAGGGTTGCCAGAGATTTCCACATCATCTGCACCTCCTCACCCGAGCCAGCAACCGAAGGGGTCGGCTGCCCAGTTCCCCCACATGGTGTCCAGGCGACCTCTCCGAGACTTTGTGGGCCTGGAGAACTGCGAGAAGGCCACCCGCGACGCCATGCTCAACTTCAGCTTCTACCTGACCATCGGCGATATGGACGAAGCTTTCAAGTCCATCAAGCTCATCAAGAGGTAAGGCAGTGGAGACGTGCAGGAGGGCACGCCCGCTGTGGGCACATCCCCCCTGTCTGATCGCTGTCATCACTCCTCCCAGCAGTCCTTTTCACAGGCGCTCTAGTTCAAAGGCTAATCAAAGGCCACAGGGATAGCATTGTTGCCGCAGCCTTGACGCTTCTCAGAATTCTCTACAATGGTTTGCAGTGGGAGAGCAGTAACTGATTGCTTTTGACAAACATCGAGAATGGGGCATTGTTGCCACTCTTGACTCCTCATCTCATTTGACGCCTTTGACTGTTGAGGTCAACATTGGGGGAAAACTACCACAATAGTTTAGTAGCCTTAACTTTGACATGCTCTCTGAAAGTCTGACAGGTGATCGAGGCTGAATGCTGCCCAAAGTTTTGTCTCGTTCCTAAGGAATAAGAACGCACCACTGTATTTGAATATAAGTCTAAGCTCAGCAGTTTGTGAATCATACCCTGATGCTATAATCGAATCAGATCCACCAGAGCATAACTTTTATTTGTTTGTATTAGCACATGAAATAGGATTTTAAACACAGGACATGATTAAGGACTTTTTCTGTGTCTGTGCTTTGGGAAGGAACTCTTCAATGTGTATATATGCGACTGTTTCTGTTAGTGTGCGGGTGTGTTCTGAAGGGATGTACTTTTCTAAACATACTGTGACTCACACACGCGCACATACAGACACACACCAGATCCCCCTGCCAGTTTGGTCCAAAAGGAGTGCCTTTCAATTCTTGCAAACATTGAATCAGGTCACTAAAAGGATGTGCGTGTCCGTTCCTCCGTGTATGTGTGTGTATGTGTGTGTCTTTTGGAAACGTATATGTAATTTCAGCAGAGATCTGATATTATCTTTGGCAGAATACGTGATTCAGAGCACTCGTTCTGAATTCTGCTGTGGTTTTGCTTGCGCACGTACAAACATGACACAAATGGGAAAATAGCATACCTCACCGGCCGGATATTCCAGAGGATTTAATTGAAGTGATGACAGATTCACTAAGTTCCTCATTGATGGCTATTTTTACTGCAGCTTCTTTTTTTTTTTAGATCTTTATTGTGTTCGATTCCCGCATATCTCCACCCACAGGAATATATATTTCCTGTCACATTCACCTGTATCTACTGGGACTTGTCTCTACGGTGCAGATTTGTAATTGAAAAAAGGTTCTCATAGTCTCATAGAGACTGGCTGGCGATCCAGAACTCACTTTTCCCATGAGTGCATTAAAGGGTCAGTTCACGCTAAATAAGACGTGTAACAAATATATATACAACCCCAAATCCAAAAACGTTGGGATGCTGTGTAAAATGTAAATACAAAGAGAATGCAATGATGACAAATTCTTCTTAATCATCTTTATTGTCTTTTGTGAATACACACTCATTCTGAATTTGACACCGCAAAATAAAAAAAATTATCTTTATCTCTGTGTAACATCACTAATTGTTGCAGTTTTGAAAGTAAAATTCTTTCCCATCCTTCCTTCATATACGACCTGAGTTGTTCAGGTTCCCTGTTGTCGTATTTTGCGCTTCATAATGCACCACACATTGTCAGTGGGTGACAAGCCTTGACTGAAGGCCAGACAGTCTGGTACCCACACTATTACTACTAGGGATCGACTGATTTTTTCAGGGCTGATGCCAGTATCAAATATTAATGCGCAAGTTGACCAATATTTTATATTTACAATACAAACAGAAATTGTAGTTTAAACATTTTGAGTAACCAGCGATGGAATGTAACTAAAATGTATTAAGGTACTGTACTGAAGCACAATTTTGAGGTACTTTACTCAAGTATATTCTATTTTCTTTTTATTTATTTGATAACTTTAGTTAATAGTTACTTTGCAGATTCAGATAACTCAGTTTTGAAAGGCTATTACTTGTGATGTGTAACCAATTAGATAGTGTTGTGGGGCGGGACATTGAATGGGACCACAGAGTGGTGGCTACAGACAGGAATTGGAAAAATGCTGATTATCGGCCCGCATAATCAGCCAGGCCGATAGATGGTCTATCCCTACTTACTAGGAAGCCATGCTGTTGTAACACATGCAGATTGTTTAATGATATTATGGATTATAATAACAAAAATGGTGACCTTCATCCCATCCTTGATTGAATGGCTGATCTTTTTCGAGGAAGCCTCTTTGATACCCAGCCATGATACGATTCGCCTGTTCCCAGTGAACCTGTTTACCTGTGGAATGTTCCAAAAAGGGTTTTTCTGAGCTCTCCACAACTCTCCCAGTTTTTTGTTGCCTCTGTCCCAACTAGTTTGAAACATGTTGCTGGCATCAAATTTAGAATAAGCATATATTTACAAAAACCAATAAAGTTAATGAGGTAAAACAATAAATATGTTGTCTTTGTACTGGTTTCAACTGAATATATGTCAAAAACGGTTAGCAGTTATTGCATTCTGTTTTATTTACGTTTTACACAGCATCTCAACTTGTGTGACAAATAAAATCCACTACCCAACTCTGATAATGGAACATGGCAGTACAAGATTTCTATATCAGAAGAAGCTAAACAATCCAGTCTCCGTGTATCAATGGGGCTTTACTCAGCGTTGTCCCTAAGTAGAGTAAATTGTGAAAATTTTCATTCACTTGATGCAAATCGGATACTCTCAGTATGAAAGTTCCCCTGCCTCCTGTAGCAGCCTGTCAGACACAGGTTGGAATGTCTTTATTCAGTCCAGACTGTGCTACTTCCTTTCATTCATGTTGTCCTTGACTTTAGGTGACATGCTGCAGGGTTATCTGCCTGTATGAATGCATGCCTTGTCTTACTGTCTTTTTGCCAGTGCATTTGCTATTTAAAAGTTAAACTCCCTGTTTCCATTAGGAACAAAAACACCTGCGGAAGTGTTCAGGGGTGAAGCACCAACTGATGATGTTGCAGTACATGTGACCCCCATGTACTTCACTGCTTGAAGCATAGAGTTCTTTTCTGCTGTTAGCCTTTTTATTGCACAAAATATTCATATTTATATTTCACCAGCAGTGAATTTTCTTTTGCCATGGTATCAAAAGAGATATTCAGTGAAATTTTAGAATTGTGGTCATGACAACCTTACTTTGATATATGGTCGAAAGGTCTGGAAAAAGTTAGTAAGTGAACCTTGCGTCAAGAATATCAGTCTTGAAAGTCTGTTGTTAAAAGTTAAACAGATGATACATGTTAGGCTCTGTGTAACATGAAGTTCTCTGTTGTCCATATGTTAGGTGTGGTGTTGGACACCAAAACAGCAGCAACAACAACGACCCTTGTGTTTGTATATTTACCAATAAATTTATTGAACTTAAATGATATATTATTATTTCAATGTGCCCCTATGCTTGGCAATGTGGAAGACCACACAGATAGCCTGGAGTTCTTTGCAGAAGTATGATATGGTCACAATATGATTACTACTACTAATGATAGCACTATTCTTTACACAACTATATTATATTAATTTAAGTATACATTATGTACCACAAGCGAGCAGAGTTTCATATGGAAAGCATCGTGAAAAATGAAAATGCAGTACATCGCCAAAACATTTGATCAATTTAACAAATGAAACAAAATCAGAACCGGTTCATTAATTGCAGGTAATTTGGCTTTTTTTATTTTCCTTTTTCAAGAGGAAAAATATTCTTGTGGCAATGACTCAGAGAGAGAATATTCCCTCCTGTCTTTCAGTAGGTACATTTTTATTTGATCCAAATATCACCTCTCATTGGCTGTTTTGAAATTTAATATCGTCAGTGATTTGGTTAAGCCAAATCCCCTCTGCCTTTACCTTGTTAGTTTACCTACTTACTTGCAACATATATTGTTAATATTAATAGGTATTAGAATTGTAATAAGCTTTAAATGGATGAAAACAATTATGAGGTATTCTGGTATTACATTTTCAACACCTTTCAAAATGTCCAATTTATAATTATGCAGGAGGCCGTTTAATAAGTGCACATAGAACAAAATAGGTCAAGTTCCAGCTTGATCTTTCTATAAGTAGGATGTTTCATATCAGACATTCCTAATTGCATATTTAGCTATGAATTAGCTCATCCAAGCATGAATAAATGAAACATCATACAATACTGAATATGTTTTCAAAGTTAAGGTCTGCTTTATGCAGAAATTTAAGTTAAATCTGTAACTTTTGTGCATTAAGCAGCGAAATAATTCTGATTTCTTTGTGTATGTTGGGAGAAGTTGTGAAATATAGAGTTTTTACAATTGCAGGTTCGTGTTAGTCCAGCTGATGTGGAGCCACAGGAATGTCCTCTTCTCTTGAGAGTCATACAGGAGGCTCCTAACTGGACCCAAACATGGATAGTTGAGAGTCCCGTCACTGTAGTCTGTTACTCCTCATTGGCTCAACAAGGCGACTCCACGTAGTCGTTGTCTAGACGCGGGTGGAAAGGAGATGCCAGTGAACGACTGATGATTATAACTCGAGGTGCAAGGCAGTCATCACGGCGATGTAAAATGTTCCAGATGAGCATGGCCGCGGCCATCGTGGCCAGCAGGCATGCTGCTATGTCCAAGTAGCAGGAGTAGGACAGGTGTGTGTAGGGCCCGATCCTGTAGAAGGTCACGAGTCCAATCACCAGCACAAAACCTGCAAAGGAGCACAGAGAGGAAAGGATTCAATCGGTGAACATGCGCTGCCATCCTGATTTATGGTTGAATCCATTTATGAAACTTTTAGCAATTTGTGGTTTGTGCGCTGCTGTGTCATGTTTTACATTAATACACATTTATTTACTTTTGTTTGCTACTGAAGAAGTAAAAGGAATAATTTCAGCCCTGTTGAAGTGAAACCAAGCTGCTTTAATGCAAACAGAAGGCAGGGGCCGAGTGTTCAATCCATTGTATCCGTGTATTATCAAGAGAATGTCCAGGGTCTACAGCCATGATAATGCATTAAGCTAAATGCTAAAATCAGCATGCTCACAATGACAATGATAATGCTAACTGTGCGTTCATGTGCTGTCGGAATTATCAGAAAAAGTTCAAATTCATGTGAATGCCCTCTCAAGTCGGAACAACAGTTTAGAAAGTCGGGGGAAAAAATGGTTACACAAATTCACAAAATCAGTAGAATTCATCCTCTGGGGATCATGAATGTTTGTGCACATTTCAAAGCAATCCCCCTAATAGTAGTTGATACGTTTCTGTCTGGACCGACAGACATTGTCATCCGTAGAGTGACGCCGCAATCATGGTTAAGAACTGGTCACAGCCTGTTTCTATTTTTAATTTCTTGGGTCTTCAGAAGACAGAATTTTAAAGGTACGGGTCAGTGAAAATGTATAATGTATAATGTAATTTAAAATGTCTGAGTGGCTTTTTGATATCCCACATGCTGACATTAAGGCATCCCTTTAGCCCTGTATTTTACAGTTCAGCGGGAGCTCTGTGTGGGGCCTTTGAATTTGGAAATCTGTTTCCTCCGGGGAAGAACTTCTGAGACCTCAGGATCAAAGTTCTGAATAGTGTAAAAATATCAGAGCATGAATATGTGCACGGGAGAGCCTTTGAGATGTTTTATCTCCTGATTTCTTTGATTCACAGTTGTTTAACTCACGCGATGAGGAACTCCTGTCTGCATGTGAGGGCCTTCAATTCCATGCTGTTTCTCTGATCTTTACTTTGTTTTATTGACATTATCTGCGGTAGGAAGTTATTCATTGTCTCCATAGGCCATGGCTTTCCTTATTCTTTAGTGCTGGAATGATAAGTCAATAATTTAATTAGTTGATCGAAAGAAAATGAGTGTCCAAATATTTTGATAATTGATCTCATGAGCAAAAATGTCAGACATTTGCTGGTTTCTAGCTTCTTAAATGTGAGGATCTGCTGCAGTTTGTCATCATTAATGATAGTAAACAAAGAGTCTTTGGGTTTTGGACTGTTGGTTGGACAAAAGAAGCGATTGAAGACGTCACTTTGGCCTCTGGGAATTTTTTTACATTCTATAGACTAAACTTTTAATTGATTAATCATGGGAATAACCAACAGAATAAACGATAATGAAGATAATTGTTAGTTGCAGCCCTAGTGTGTATAAAAATCCCACATATTTAAATGCTATGAAAGTACCCCCCGGTCCATCAGTCATTTACGGCATTCAGGTGCGGTCTGGAGCTGAGCAATGGTTTAACAATAACGTAGTCAGAAAATGTTGCCCCATCCTCAGTGGTATAAATACAGGGACCAAAAATAATCACTGGAAATATGGATGTTGGTGCTTTAGGATATGATTCAGTCAGTTTCCTGAAGCTGTCAGCAAGTTAATTTTATTTCTTTCTCCCTCTAAAGCATGGCCGTCATTGTTTTAAGTAAGGATGTGAATAATTGTGTCTATGTATCATCGCGTGTCTACCATAGTGTGTACGCTCAAGAATGCAACTGTTTGCTCAATCTCTTCATGTTTAACCTGTCTGGCTCCTTATCCAAGAAAATGAATAATCTCCTGTCCTCCAGGTTCCAGCCAGGGGTGGGCTGTGTGAACCTCTTTTTTTGGCACTGACTTATCAATCAAACTTCCTTCCTCTTCTTCCTCTTTCCATCCTTCCTTCCTTCCCACTCCTCCACACCCTAAGCTTCGAGGTTAATAAATTCGCTGGACATTTGACATGATCTGTCACAGAGAAAATCTAAACAATTCTTAACCTAAGGCCAGGTCTTGGAAATTCATTTAGCTGAGTTGTTTTCCTTAAGTGAGGAATGTCTTGGTTTGTTCTTAAAGGGCACATAATGATTGGAGAGACACGCCTGCCTGGGTGTATCTCTCAAGCCTTCATGACTCCCTTATTACTTGGAATCTGATGAGCCACAGACTTCTGGGAAGTTTGACTCCTTCATGAGCCAAATACGACAGATCAGAATTTAGCCTCACAGTTAAATTCGCAGTTCCTCAGAATCAAAAGAAACAATTAAGTGCATCTCAGAGAGCCTTGACCCGCAGTCACGGCATGTTAGAGCCGTGTCCATTCAGAAAACACATTCCAGGGGTAGATGACCAATATTGTGCTTTCATCCCCGGACCTGCCAACACTGCTGAGATATCACTGAATGGGACTGGATGTTGTTATTCCACAGTCGGCTTTCAATAACTGAGCATTTGGCACGATTGAAAATGAAAACACTCCAGAGAAAGAGAGTGATGGGTAAAAATATCTCCATTCATTCAGAGCCGAGGCCCATTCACTGAGTCAGTGGGGGAGGTCTTAAGTAGGAACAGGGAATTAATTACTGAATGGTTAAAGCCTGTACAGCTTTCTTTACTCAGAAATGTAGGCCCTTTTACTTGATACATTTATACAGTTATTTTGCTTCTTATTTAAGGCAACTAAATAACTTTCATTACTGGTGAATCTGACAGTTATTTTCTCTGTAAATTGATTAATTGTATAATTAGTAAAAACTGCTAATCTCAAATGCTTGCGTTCTGACCCGAGGGACGACGATGCCAGTCTGTTGATCGGTCCACCTCTTTGGCCCCGACTGAAATATACAACAACTAATTAATGGATTCCCATGAATTTTGGTAAAGATATTCATGGATGAATCTTAATGACTTAGGTGGTCATTTGTATGTCAAAGTTTGCACTTATCCAATGAAATATCTCAATCTGGCAGAGATGTTAATGGTTCCCAGACAGAGTATCCTAATAACTGTGGCATGATGTTGAGACAAATTAAATTTCTCAACATCTTTTGGATTTTGCTGAAATTTGGCATTCAACATTCATGTTTCCCTCATAGCCAATTGTGTGGCTGTAGACTCTCCGTTTTGTTGTTTCAAAAATGGCTGAAACGATGCAATCGGTCATCAAAATAGATTCCCATTATTAGGATTTCGGTCAATTGGATTAGTTGAATAATTCACAAATCATTTCAGGTGTAGATTTAAAGTTAATCCTTTTTTAACATGAACTATTTTGAACCACCAAACTATAACCATGAAAACTGCTGATGAGGACAGTCTGATACTGAAGTTGAAAGCCCTGGAAAGAGCTAAAAAACAAACGGACCTTAAGTTGGAATTTTATTAGTCAAACTAATCCTAGTTCTCTGTTTGTTTGTTTTAAACTCCCAAATGAAAAGACAGTTAAATAAATATAGAAACCACATTTACAAGCATAGCAGCACGACGAAGACCTCATTCATCTTAAATTGAGTGTTCTGTTTTTGTTTGGGGACATTCCATTTGCCAAGATATGTCATGACTGTATGTCACTCTTTGGTGACCATATATGGTAAGACAGTAAAAGAGCATTACTGTTCATGGATTTCAGAGAAATAAGTGTGTACTTTGTCACTACTGTTACTGAAGCCAACAATTATGAATCATCATGATTGTCATTGGTTATTGGGCCATTTTCTTTGCTTTACTTTAGTGAGATGAGTTCCTGCTAACTGAGGTTTGGCTGGTGGTGTCTAATATTAGAAAATACTGCTGTGATGGGTGGGTCCCAATCCTCTCACCAAGGCCTTCAGATAAAAGTCCTCATCACTGTGCTAAAGACGGCATCGACTGCTGCTGCTGCTGCTCTCGGACATTTTGTAAACACAGACTTAAAAGCTCGGCCAGCTTATCTAGACGGAGACAATTCCCACCCTGTTGTCACATGTACCACGGGACGTTTCTCTACCAAAACACACGATAAACACACAATCACAACACACGCACACAAAACCTGCATGCGCATAATCCCTCCTGCCAGCGCACACACAAACACACAGTCCCTGTCGAAAACTGTCTTTCCCGTCCGTTCCCCCCTCCCCTCTTTTTCCTTCTTCAGCTCGGGGGTTTGCATAACAGGTAGTCACAGACATTTCCTCGTCCTGAGCAGGGATATCCTGGCGCCCGACAGTCGCTCCCTGGCTCGCTGCAACTCTGGCCCATGGATTCTGGACTGGGACTAAATTTAGACCCAAAGCAGACCCCCTTCATGCCGCTCTGCCACAATGATACCAACCGACTGAGTGACCACTGCGCACACAACACACTTCCTCAGCAGGGGCACTGGGACAGGCCATACCAGCCAGCACTTAATGTGACACAGTGGGGTGGACAGATGGATGGGTGTTGGTTGTAGAGGAGGTTTGTCAGCATGGCTGCTCTTAGTTGTGTCTCGTGCTAATTAATCCTTAGGATGGCCCTCTTTCTCTTCCTGGTTTCTTATTCTCCCCATCTTTATTTTGTTGGTACAGAGAAAAAAGTATAAACACATTGAATAAGACCTTATTCGGTATGTTTATACTTTTTTCTCTGTACACTTAAATCAAACAGAGATTTCAACTATGTTTAATTGAAGACAGGTAGGAATAAAATGATGATTTTAAAGTAGTAAAGTCCACTAGTCAGATTTCACCTACATTATCTACATTTATCATGGGTTTAAACTTATATTAGGTAAAAAATATGCATTTTTAAAATACATTTCACTGAGCAAACTCAAAGCAAGAGGTCAGCCAGTCTAGCTCCCCCTCCCTGTGATTTTACCCCCTCTCTTTGGCACTGCACCAGAGAGCATGTGAACTTTACTCTGCAGCCTCTTTTTTCCCTTGTCATGAACACAGTACATTGCATAGAAGTGCTCATACTCACTGGCTAGCTGGAAGAGTGCAGCAATGGCCTCCTCCCACCACTGGGATTCCTGTGTGATGAAGGGTAGCTCCACCAGGCCAAGAAGGAAGATCAGCTGACCAACAGTCAGGGCCACGGTCGCCATCAGGTTACATGCCCGCATCATGTCAAACTGCACTTGAGGGACCAGATGAAGAGCTGTGTCATTTTTCTGCACTACAGTCAAAATGCATTAATTGGACGTGCATGACGAGTCAGGTTGAGTCTAAATTCGTCTCAATGTTTGCGCAACACAAAACTTCGAAAGCACGTCTTTGTCTGACATCAGTAGGCATTGCTGCCCATTGTGTACAGTAAAGCTGGCCAAAGGGCTGTCAGCGTTTCCCACGCTTGTTCTTGAATGAAAATATCTCAATGGAGCTTAATTTAGCAAAGCACACTAATGCTCCACAACTCTGACTCACCCTGATAACATTTACACTCAAAACATGTCAGGAGCACGAAAAGCTCAACAAAAAAAGAAGATGTATTTGGCTTTGACATAAATAACAATAAATTATTGGTTGGGTGCCATGTGCTGCTGTTTACACTAATACATCAGTGTATTAGTGTCAGCGACTGCACTGTTGTTTGAATCACGTTGATCTGTTGTCTTCAATCTTCATACATGTTGGAAAATACCAATCAATCCATCAACCAGTGTGATGATTAACACATTAGTCACCTTGAAGTTTGTTAATCCTGAAATGTTCTACATTTTTAGTATTAAAAACTAGCATTCAAACATTTGAGTAGGAAAGCAAGCATAAAAACTTACATTTGACAGTGCTGCGGGATTCTTGGTAGCCTGCATCGTCAGAGCCCCATCCCAGGCTTACGCACTGCCTCTGCGTCCCCTGCCCTCTTCTCCCAACCTGGAGATCGTCGCGGCCCCTTTCCCCACCTGTGGGGCACATCCTCCACAGTCCCACGCTCCGCTTGCGTCCGTCCTCCAGCGCCTGCAGGACCCAGCTGGGTGTGAAGGCTGCAACATTGTTTAAGACTAGGGACAGCAGGGCTACTGCCACCGCCGCCGCCACTAGCCTCTGCACAGCCATACGACGCCCGCCGCCGCGCGCCACCTCTCCTCCTCCCTCGTGCCCCTCCTCTGTCCCCTGTTCCTCCTCAGTGTCCTGCCCGCTCCCTTGCCTCTCCTCCAGGGCACCAGCAGTGCTCTGGGCCCCCTGGCTCCTCTCCACCTCCACCTCCTCCTCCAGCTGTTAGCGAGTGTTGCCCCAGCTCACACGGAGGTGGAATTGACAAGAGTGTTGTCTTGAGACTTAGCTAAAGGACATCTCCATTCATCCTCATTCAGGAGTTGGTTGTTGTCGTCGCAGCAGATCCTTAGCCCTCCTCCTCAGACAGCACTGCGGGTACGCCGGGGTTAATCCAACTGGCACCTAGGTCCATTCCACTGGCTCTGGCTGGCTGCAGCTTGACTATTGGATCTTGGTCCTTGCTTGGTTTTCTCCCTGCTTTTATCTTTATCTTCTCCTTTTTTTATTGCATTGACTTCTTTGTGTGCATCTGTGTAGGCAGTAGATTGTTTTTCTGGTTTCTTGTCTTTTCGTCTTCTCTCCAGCCACTTCACGTTTCCTTCGGATGAGTACAGATGCAAATATGTGCAGTTTCTAAGGACGATGTTGCTCTGAGCTGACTCACCAGTGGCTTGACTGAGGTTTACGCTCAATTAGAAGACTGCCTGACTGGAGAACAAGAAGTCCTTTAACCCACCTCCTTTTGCTTCTCTCTGTCCTTCCCTCTCTCTCCCTCGCTCTGTTTCTCTGCAAATCCTTAAAGGTCAGAGTTGAAATGTGGGGGAGCTGCTGTTCGTCCTGGTCCGAGACATCAGTTCGCAACTTTTAACAAGCTCCCTCCTTCATGATCACTTTAAATGTGTGTGTGTCAGTGTGTTTGTGTGCGAGAATGTCCAAAAGACCCCCTTCTTAGACGTCACGGTTGTGTATTCTTTTGTCTGGAGCCCAGGGGGCGTTCGCTAAAGTCCTCTCTCTCTCTCCTGTGCGCAACAAACATATTGGCTGCCACACTCAGCCCAGCAACAGGATGTGTTTCCTGAGAGGAAAAGAGGATGGGAAGAGAGGCCAAATGTAGACCTGTTCCTTCTCTTGTCTTTCCTTTTTGGGCTCTCTAGATCTTGCCGCTCTGTGCGGCAGAAAGCTCTGTTTTTCTCAGCGTTGTAAAGTATTTCACTTTTGGTTTCAGGGTCGGTTTTCTGTTACCATGTAGAGCAAGATTTTGGCTACGCTTGCTTTCTTTTTCTTCACTTGGCCTCCGTTCCCCCTCTTATGGCAGGGCCCCTAAAGATTTGGGGTATTTCCTGTTGCCTAACTTTAATAAACAGCCCACATCTGTATCAGCTAAAGCAAGGAGGAGGGCGGGTACGCAAATAGAGACCAGATGGCTGTGGAATCTTAAATTTGGAATTGAAGCAAAAAAGAAAAGGGGGCAGAGGGAGTGATTTACGTCAGCAGGACAAAGGGAAAAAAAGGAAAGACAGCAAAAGAAAATCACGCCTCTCGCTCTGAGTTAAAGTCCTGCACACATTCTTGTATCTTATAAATAGTGTGTGTATATGCAGGAGATTATTTTCTTCTTGTTAAAATGATACTACCGTACTAGAGGTCTGGTTAGTGAGACCCAAAGGTGCCTGCATATTTGTCACCATTTTCACATGTATACTAAGGACAAAACTGTGAATAACTGTATGTACGTTTGTTTAACTGTTTTCACTGTTGAATAATGAGACACCAATGCAGTGATTACACATAACCCCTACAAACAAGCCTTTTCTCTTCTCTCTGTAGTAAAGCGGTATGGGAAAACATGGCACGGATGTGTGTGAAAACCCGCCGGCTGGATGTGGCACGCGTGTGCCTTGGGAATATGGGAAATGCCAGGGCAGCGAAAGCACTGAAGGAGGCGGAGGCTGAGCCGGAGCCAGAAGCCCAAGTGGCCATGTTGGCCATTCAGCTCGGCATGCTGGTGAGATATTCAAGTATTAGAGGACTTAAAGACAATCTTGGAAAGTTTATTCATCTGTTTTTGGGAATAAAGTGACCTTCATGTCGATTTAGTGATGTACTATTCTTTCTTTCACTCAGAGAAAACCATGATACATAAAAAAAAATAAACAAAGTAGACAATGCAATAGAGAAAATACAAGCTAACAACACCTTTAAAGGCCATCATCACTCCAGATCATGAAACCCATCAAGAGGACATTTTTCTCTTCTTCATAAATAACCCTAAAACTGTAGTCCAACTTAATGCCACATCCTTTGGCCACAAATAACATGGCCTCTTTTTTACCTCTAAGCATTGCACCACACAGACCGTGGGACTTTCCTGACTTATCTTTCCATCATCGTTTCCTGTCCTCCCATAGGAAGATGCAGAGAAGTTGTACAAGTGCTGTCAGCGCTATGACCTGCTGAACAACTTCTATCAGGCTTCTGGCCAATGGCAGCAAGCTTTGGAAACAGCGGAGAACCGTGATCGCATCCACCTACGCACCACCTACTACAATTATGCCAAATATCTGGAGTCCATGGGCGACAAGACCCGTGCCCTTGCATAGTAAGACAGAATCCGTTCTGTGTTTATCTTAAATGTTTGAGGGGCAAAATTACCGTGGGAACAAAGTTTGATTGTCAGCCTTTTTGTTCCAGTTATGAGAATTCAGACACACACAGAGTCGAAGTGCCCAGAATGCTGCAGGATGACACGCCGTCTCTAGAGATCTACGTTAACAAAATGAAAGACAAGTAAGTTTCTCTTTATGATAAAAAGCCCCTTTCATACCACAATACTCACTGTATAGTCATACACTAAGCTCCATTTAAACATCTTACCCATCCAGGAACATCTATAAGTGGTGGGCCCAGTACCTGGAGAGCCAGTCAGACATGGATTCAGCTCTGCGTTACTATGATTGTGCCCAGGATTACCTCTCCCTGGTTCGAGTCCACTGCTACATGGGGAACATTCAGAAGGTGAATAATACAATGAAACATTTATATTGTTTTCAACACTTGATATTAAAGGGGCAATATGTAAGAATTCAGTTAAAAACATTTAATAATAAAAACAGAATGCGAAGAAATAACAGTTTTGACGTTTATTTATTATGTTGCAAAGATGTTCGCGTGCTAACCACCTAGCCCCAGCCCATCCTGGTCCAAAGGTCCTGTGCTAGCCGTGTAAACACCAACACACATCTGGTCCCAGAGCTCCCAGTCCAGACCGCTAGCTGCATGGCTAAACTGAGCTAACCGAGCTAACTAGCTAATTAACTAGTAACTAGAGAAGCTTTTGCCCATGATTTACAATCTTAATATGCTTTGCTCAGTATGGGCCATATAAGAAAATTCTCCCTTGATTACACTTAGTAAATATGGTCTATTCTTAAGTAACAAAATATAAAATGACAAGCGTTAGTAGTGCAAGACCTCACTTTAGAATGTGCAACATACTCTGGGTTATAAATAGTTAACAAAAGCAATAGTGAGAGTTATAGTTATTTGGACCATACTAGGCAAAGCATCGGCGCATCAAGCATTGTAATTGTACAACAACTTCCTTAGTTACTATCAATAAGCAGTGTTTACGAGGTTATAGAGGGAAAACCCTTCATTAATGATGAGGTAGCAGCTGTAGACTGTAGTCATGCAAAATAAGGCATTAATAAATGCTTTATAATGAATAATCAAGAGCCAGTATGCTACTTAGATGCATGCTAATAAGCAACTACTTAATGTAGTAACACTTTATATTAACCCTCATTAATAAATGGTAAATTTGTAGTCAATAAAAATGTAGCTAATGTTTATTTCACTGTAAACAAACAGTGAAAAAAAAGCAATGAAATTGTGTGTCATTGAGTGTTACCCTTCTTATATGTGCAGCACATGGGAAATTTGCTCTTTTTCAAGTATAGTAAAATAGTTTTGAAACAAGAGCCCTCCATAGGGATTTAATCCTCATTGATTGCTCTTCAGAATACGTAGCTGTGTATTGCAGTAGTGAAGATACAGCAAAATTATTGTTATAGTGAGTTTTTCATAGGTGTGATTTTGTACTTAATTATTTTACCAGGCATCTGAGATAGCCAATGACACAGGCGACAGGGCAGCGTCATACCACCTGGCCAGACACTATGAGGGCCATGATGACATCAAACAGGCCGTCCACTTCTACACACGAGCCCAGGCCTACAACAATGCCATACGCCTTTGTAAGGTAAAGTCCTCCACTGTGTACTTTTCTGCTCATTCTTAGTTGGTTATCTCTGTGAATACCCAACAGACAGGTTATTTATGAATCATTATTGATCATGATATTCATCGGCAGAAATGTGACATTTCATCCTAAATCATTGAAACAAGACTGTATTCTTTCCACGTGTTCCTTCATTGTTATTGCTGTGCTTTGGTCTCTCAGTGAGTTGGTTGATTTGTGTCCAAACAGGAGAATGGTCTGGACGACCAGCTGATGAACCTGGCTCTGCTCAGCAACCCAGAGGACATGATGGAGGCTGCCTGTTACTATGAGGAGAAAGGCACCCACATGGACCGAGCTGTCGAGCTCTACCACAAGGTCCCAGCTAATTTTAACTTTTTTCTTAATGACTGCTCTTATTGGTGCATTCTTAAACACTCCACAAGGGGGCAGCATCGCACCATATATTTATCCTGAACAAATGCTGATGGGGTTAGGGTTATGTTGTGTGACAGCAGTATGCTTTTTTTGCCATCTTCTCCACTGTAGGCTGGTTACGTCTCCAAAGCTCTGGAGTTGGCCTTTGCCACCCAACAGTTCGCTATACTTCAGATGATCGCCGAGGATCTGAACGAGAACTCGGACCCAGCCCTCCTGGCACGCTGCTCCGACTTCTTCATCACACATTCCCAGTATGATAAGGCTGTGGAGTTACTAGTAGCAGCCAAGAAGGTAGGCTGTTTGTGAAACATCCTCACCTATACATTGCAAATATCAGTTAAGATGTGCAAACTTATGTGTGTTTCTTCATTTGCCTGTGTACATGAACAAAAGTACCATCAAGCCCTGGAGTTGTGTGTGACCCAGAACTTGACCATCACAGAGGAACTTGCAGAGAGGATGACTGTGACTGATTCAAAAGATTTATCTGAAGAGGCCCGGAAGGAGCTGCTGGAGAGGATAGCTGACTGCTGCATGCGTCAGGGCAATTACCACCTGGCTACCAAGAAATATACACAGGCGGGCAACAAGCTCAAGGTAATACTGTGATATGTGGTAGACCTATATTGATTCTCTGCAAGCTTAGAGCATCTTGCAGGTATGTGCATGCGAGTTAAAAATGACAGTGTTAGACCATAAAAACGTTTATCTTTCTCCAACAGGCCATGAGGGCACTCCTGAAGTCAGGCGACACAGAGAAAATCATATTCTTCGCCAATGTTTCTCGCCAGAAGGAGCTTTTCATCATGGCCGCCAACTACCTCCAGTCTCTGGACTGGCGAAATAATCCAGAGACCTTAAAGACAATCATTGGTTTCTACACTAAAGGCAGGGCACTGGACCTGCTTGCTGGCTTCTATGAAGCCTGTGCTCAGGTAGAGTAATACGCCATACAATACATCTAATCATCTGTCCATTTCATGATGTTTATTATTAGTACTTTGTGGTTATGATTTAACAATAATCATTTTTGAAGATCTTAGTTAAATTAAGGACCTTAAATAACTACAAGCATTTTATCTAGGAAAAATGTTACTTTGAAATTGTTGCAACTGTAAAGAGGAACTATGTCGTTTCCAGAGAATATATTATATTTACATACAATGTTAATGATGTACTAATACAAACTCTTATGTAAATATTTATGTTTCCCATAACTGAATAAACAAGCTGTTCTCAGAGGAAAATAAGGTCCCCAGAACACTGTTTGAAGCTAGAAAGGTGGCAAACCTTTTTTCTCGGGGTTCTTTCAAATAGCCTATTTGTTTTTATGAAATATGATTTGGGACAATTTAAGGGAGAAGATACTATGTTAAAATACTCAGTACACAAAGTTTCATTTTGTTTACCATTGTGAAGGTGGAGATTGACGATTACCAGAACTATGAAAAGGCTCTAGATGCTTTGACTGAGGCTTTCAAGTGCGTCTCAAAAGCAAAGGACTCTTCAGCTGGACAGCAGGAAGCAAGACTGGCTGACCTGCAGCACAAAATCACCCTAATCAAGAAGTTTGTCCACGCACGCAGGTAATAATGTAACTCACATTAATAAAAAATAATTTTCTCCTTTTCCGATTTCTTTAATGTCCTTTACTGCCCAAACTTTGTCTTTCTCTGAAGGTTGTACGCAGAGGATGCTGGTGAGGCCGTGCGGTTATGCGAAACCTTGCTGGAGGAGCCAGAGTTGGACCCTGCTGTCAGGATTGGAGACGCATTTGGTTTCCTAGTGGAGCACCACTGTCAGCAAGGCAACTTTCAAGTGGTGACTATCATTTTTCTAGCTTTTTTTATCAGGGGAAATGAAGCTTTGGTAAAAGAAAACTTCTGCATCCTGTTAAAAAAAGTTCATGTATCAAGATTCACGACTTGCAACTCTCAAAAAGTCCTCAGACAAACACTTAGCTCTTTATCTTCTTTCCCTCTGTCTTCTCCAGGCCTACCGTAAGCTGGAGGAGCTCCAGAAGCTTTTGCCATCGCAGAATGTGCGGTACTATGTGAGCCAGGCCAGCCTCGAGGCCCTGCAAAAAGAGATTGGTATCCCTATGGAACGTGGTGACCGCAGGCAAAGTCTGAAGGAAGAGGATGAAGTGGAGGAGGACTTAAATGTGTCTTAAGTCTCACTGATGACTTTTATTTTGTTGAACAATATAATATATTTTCATATATTTAGATTCCTTTTTTGTGTGTATGAAGGGTCTGCATTTTCAAGCTCCTGAATATGCAGAGTCTGCACTTTCTCGGACCGGGTATGACTGTGCAGTTGGTTCTGCGCAAAAACAGCAACACGATATGCGTCGGAGTTATCAGCAGAAGTCACGCTGGTACAAATGAGCAATAGAAGGCACTTCATTATCACACAGTGGACGAGCACTGTGGAACAAAGGCAGAAGAGATGGAAAGAAAGAAAGCAACCAACAATAAGACCACATGAGGTTATTGAAAATCTTCCACATTCATTAAGTTGAAACGCGAGGACGTCTCCTACCTCAGAAAACTATATATTTGACCTGCAAGACAAGAAGGGATCAACACTAGAAACTCTAATTGTTGAGCTTTGATATATCAATGGCGGACATTCACATGGATTTAAACAATCTTAAAAATCTAGCATTCATTCAGATATTCAGAGGAGCTTATTAATTCTAATAAATATCACCCTATTTTTCAAAAATGTTGAATCAAGTCATCTTTAACCTGTATGATCTGCAATAGAGGGTAAAAAAATTTTGTTGGTTAATGCAGCTTTGTTCTGTTGTCAGTCCTGGATTGACTTAACAGCTGGTTTTCATGCAGAACGGTACAGATTGATGATACAATTTATTGCCTTTGAGCTGACTTTTTATATCTAAGTTTGCTGTTTGTTATAGATTCACTCTCAGATTTGATGTGGTTTACATGCATTTGGTACAATGTATTTTTTTATTCAGTTGATGTATTAATTGTAAGTGTCCTGTCAGTGTCAAAAGTCCTATCTGTGTAAAGCATTTTGCAGCTATTTTTATACTTAGCACATGATAATGTGAATTTCACATGACAATACATTGTTCCTATCTCTTGTACGGTTCCTATAATAAAACATTTTTAAAATCACACTATGGCCTGAAAGGTTTTTAAAACAATAGGGGTAATCATAATGATTTTGCTGTGATAAACTGTGAACACATTTGAACAGCTCATACAGCAGCTGTCCCAACTATAGGCACAAGATGGCGCCGCTGTCAATGACATTGCAGTGGCTCGAATGTATTTTACAGGAAAGAGGCTCTTGAAGCTAGTTAGCTGAAATAATAGACTGCTAAATCACATATAGTAAAGAATAACTTAATGTAGCAGTTAGAGGTTCCCCCATTTTTATGAAACAATGGGGGAAAATAGTGGAAGCTAATTGTAGCTAACTTCAAACTTAAACAGGATTTGCTATCTAGGCTAATTAAAGACACCATACTAAAACAGTTAAATTTACATGCTGTTGAACTACATTAATGGTGCTGCTGTTAAATGAATAAACAGCAGTGTTTGGTGTAAAAAAAAAAGTATACTCTAAAAAGCAACAAGCCCACAGCACTTGTATCTGTGTTGTTCAGCCATGGCAACAAACTGTTGGTGGATACAGTAGCGTTCATTTAGGAAAGTTAGCCGTTGGCAGTGACTAAAGATGGATGCACAAAACCACCAGCCAACTTCAAATGAACTTCAGCAGCGACTTCAAGCTTTAACAGAAGAAAATGTGAGTAAAACATAATAGTCAATCATTACAGGCAAGAGTTATACACACTACTCACTCCTGAAAAAGGTCAGTTTTGGCTAGGTAGATGTTGGTTGGTTCATGAGGTAAGCTAGCTAGCTCAAAGGAAAAGGGGAAATGAACATGAGTTAAGCTAACTACAAACTCAGAGGCGGTTAGCAAAGTTGTCTACAATGTGGGAGCCAACATGGGAGATAATTCAATGTAGCTTTGTCATCTCATTGTTAAACAGTGTTTCTGATACTTAAGTTGCAGCTGCGTGACAAAACTGAACGCCTCTTCACCAAAGTGGGCTACCTGGAGAGCAGACTGGGCCAGTTGGCCAGCTCCAGCACAGATCTGTCCTGCAGGCTGGTCCAGAGTGAAGAGGAAAAACTGAAGGTAGAGTTAATTAGAGACAGCATACACGAGCCTTAAGTCTACACATCTGTCCAGTATAGAAACACAGGGATCTGACTTCCCTTTCAGATATCTAAGGAACTTGTGGAAGAGAAAATTCAGACAAATAAGATGAGAGAGCAGTTTGAAGAAGAGATGTTTGAGCTGAAAAATAAGGTGAGGGTTTGCTTGAAATAATATCAAAATGGTAGTGATGGTACATAAAATGCCAATAAAACGCTTCCTTTATTTGAGTACACAGTGTGTGTGCTACACTGTCTTTCCAATTGTTAGATATTGAACCAAGACGGTGTAATAACTGAGCTGGAGATGCAGCGAGACAAGATACTGAGGGAACTCCAGTCGGCTGAGGCTCTTCTGAAAGCAGGAGAGAAGAGCGGCCGAGCCCTGACAGAGGAGAATGCCACACTGAACAAGAACTACCAGGCTCTGGCTGAGGCCCATGATAAAGAGCTGGCCCAGAGTGAGGAGCTGGGTGCTGAGCTGCTGGCACTGGCCAAGGCTCAGGATGCCCTCCGTGGGCAGCTAGCGGAGCAGCAGCAGAGTGTGAGGTCAACCACCCAGGGCCTGCAGGGTGAGCTGGACAGGGTGCGGGCCCTGATCAGCCGCATGTCATGCGATAGAGTCAAGGTGAGACGGCGTATTTATTAATCTTCAGTGTTCAGTGAGTTAAGTTCTTGTCTCTCAGTAGTTCCTGAAACTTTTGGAGGACTTTGAAGTAGTGTTAGTATTTTAAAGAAGTTGCCAACACCAAAATGAGTTTTGTTGGCAAATTAAACGTAGATCAAGTTAGTCCCATCTAGGAAGACCAACAGGGATGAATGTGTAACACAGCACAGATCTTTTGAGTTCGGCAAATCAGCCCCCGCAGTTTGAGCAGCAAATCTTTGGAATTCAGTTCCAAGTTATATAAGAAAGTGCTGCAGCTTCACTGATTTTGATTTAGCCTTTTATCTACTCAAAACTGGTTGTTATCGTTGTAATGTTTTAATGTTGTGAAATCTTGTCGTTAAGATTGTTCATTTTGCCGTTGTAGATGCTGATTTCATACTATAATGTTAATTATCTCAACAAAGGTATAACATCTTTGTTATCTCTGTCTTCTGCCCAGGGACTACAGATGTAAACGACCTTACAGCTAACTGAACTGAAATGAACTGAAACACACATATAAATAAATCTCAGATATCTAAAAGAAAAATGTTACAGCAGATCCAACATAAGCAAAACATGTCCTTGTCCATGTATAAAATGATAAAACAAAATGTCTCTCATGAGGACCGTATTTCTCCAAACAGTACATGCATCATGATTTACTGCACCTTTGGGTGCACAAAGACTAACATTTCACACATAATTTTCTGTTATGCTCACTGACAATCCTGGGTGCGCAAGAAATTGAAAGCTTTTTTGGAGGCAATAAAAGGTTTTATTTATAAAACAATTTAATTTAGTTTAAGCTAAATTCCCAATTTGAATTATCATCCTTGCCATTATTTATTTTAAATGCTGGTTACACTTTGATAACATCACTGTATCAACAGCTTGAGGATCTGGCAGCGTTGGACAAGGAGCAGAAAACTATGGAAAAAACTGTATGTATATTTGTACAACACATGTATCTCATTGTGGGGATTAGCGTATGTAATATGTATGTTTTAGGGGCATCAGTGAACTAACTACAGTTATGGTACCTCACTATGCTCTCACATAGCTACTTGGAAACCAAGATGAGATCAAAGACATGCTGGAGAAAATGAAGAACAGCTACGAGGAGCAGCAGAAGAAACTGGAGGAGAAAGTGTGAGGCCCGCTGAATGTTTGTCCTTTACTCGTGCACTGGCTTAATTAAGATGAAACATGATTATCTTTTCATTTCCAGCCAGAGCCATTTCAGGATGTATGTCCCAGTATTCATCCCACACGCATCTGCTCTGTGGTCCCCTCTTTGATTTTTGTTCTGTGCTGTGGCTTCATTCGCTGTGTGTGTGATGTGGTCTCTTTGCTTGCCCTTGTGATGTGGCTGTCTGTGGATTTTGGTCACTGCTGTCTTGTGGTTGGGCCTGTGTTTGGTCATCAGGGTTGCAATGGGTAAAGAGCAGCAGGAGAACAAGAGAGCGATCCGTGATAGCCAGCTGGAACTATCAGAGCAGAGCGCGGTGAGTATATTGATTTGCAGAACAGCTCTCAAGTGATCACTGTTTTTCAACCTCTGAATTAACATTCAAATGATTTTAAGTAGCAGTGTGCAAATCCATCCATCTATCCAAGGTCCTGATGTGCTCTCAGAGTCAAGTGAAGGAGGCAGAACAAGAGAACGCAAAGCTGCAGCTTCAAGTCAAAGAGCTGAGTGAAGAATACCGTGCGAGGCTTGTGTGCTATCTGCGGGACATAGCTGTGAGTTGCAGCGCTCACAGATGCCCAACAGTAAGGTATCTCAAACACAACACCCACCCCTGCTGTAACCTCAGTCTGCATGTCTTTCATTTAGGAGTACATCGATGGACTTGGAGAAGGTAAAAGCCCCTCAGAGACTTCTAAGATGAGGGCGTTTGTGGACAGCATGCTCCAGGATGTTCGCTCCTCCTACAGGGTCAGGGAGGAACAGCTCGCCTCTGCTGCGCGTTCATATAAGAAGAGACTTCAGAAGGTCACTATGACTCATCATGCTCTCCTTATCGCGTACAGGTGAGACTACCTGTGTCTTTAGACTTGAGTCATACTCTATTGATTGTGTTTGATAAAACTTGGAGGAATAAGGTACCAGCACTGCCATCAAGCACAAAATTCCTGTTAAGCCATCATGGTTTACTGGCCACACCATTACATTGTGATCTTTAGGGTTCAGAGGGAGCAGATCTTGGCCAAACCAGAGAACGGTCTTGACCCTGGACCCCCAGAAGCCCATTTCAGCCTGGAGCCCACTGAGCTCAGAGATGAAACGGCGAAGGAGCTCCAGAACCTTCGCCAGGACAAGGCGAGGCTGGAAGCTCAGCTGGAGGCGGCCCGGGAGCAGGTAGCGTCGAAGAAAGATGGCTGCTTTGAAGTAGATTGATCTGCTTTTGTTTTGTCTGGTGCGTGTTTGTATTTGGTCTGTTGGTATTCTTCTTTGTGTCCATACTTCCCTTTTAAAGCAAAACAGTGTTTGCTTTGTGAGCAGTGAGCTGGAATAATGGCTTCAAAGTGTGTGTCCTGAGGCAACAGAAAACTTTACGGCTGCAGAGGTGGACTGAAGATCATGCAGCAACACTGATGGATGGGAGATTCGTTGCCAACCTGTTTGTCACGGTGATTGGTGCAGCAGTGTCAGCAGTTTATGTTTAAGATGTGTTTTTAAAGATATTGTTTGACTTTTTGGGAAAAACTTTGCATAGTAGATCAGTAACTCCATTGTTTTTACATTTCTGTTTGTACACAAGTTAAACAAACAAAATATAGTGTTAACATAACATGTTTGTGCTAAGCTAATGCTAAAGCATTCATCTTCTCATCTAACTCTTGCCGAGAAAGTGAATAAATGAATTTCCCAACATTTCAAGCTCTTCCTTTCATTTATTTTGTAGATATGTGTGTGTAGATATATTTCTAGCTAAATGTCGTGCCCCCTCCTCAACAGGAAGAAAAAATCCTTAGAATTGAAGCCTGACCTTCAAATCATGAAATAAATAACTGTTTTTCACTTTTTAGGAGCCAAATATTGCAACTCATATTCTGTTTATGTCGTATTGAAGACCTTCACCCCGACTTTTCTGTTCCAGGTGGCTCTCCTCAAGATGCCTGTTCAAAATGTAAGCCATCAGGAGTGAGTGTCATTTTTGTATTTTGCCAAATGACAAATGAAGTCAGCTGTGGATTGTGTCGTAAAAATGATGAAATATGTAACTTTATCAGGCCGGCAACACTGGAGCAGATACGCGAGGAATCCTGGTCGGACATACGGAAACAGCTGAGGGAGATCACAGGCTCTACACTGGTAAACAAAACGCTCTCCCATACCATTCAGAACATTCACATTGTCAAATTACGTCCTCAGCTTTTGTTTAAGGAAACTATTTTCCGTCACACAGGTGGGCTTTGAGAAGGAGCGTGCCCTCCTCATCACCAGAGCAACAGCTGCAGAGGCGCAGGTGTTAGAGTTGCAGGACTATATCGACAAGCACCTGGGCAGGTCAGGAAGTCACTTCACGTGTAAGTCGTATAAAATTCACTTTCAGAAGAGTATTATACTGAGCTTTACCACTACCTGCAGGTATAAAGAGGAGATCTCACATCTGTGCAGACTGCATGGGACACAGGAGGCTGGGCGCTCCCAAAGTGCTCATTCATCACTCCATTAAGAAAGCCACGATATCTGAAGCCCAGTCAAATATTACAATGTAATTTACAATACAGTTTTAAGTTTAAACCCAATACTAAATCTGAAAAAGAAAACAGTCCTTTCAGTGTGATCGTGCATGAATCTGTGCTTGTAAGCTGGTTTTATTTAAATTAAGACTTTAAAAGCGGAAACTAATTTTAAACCTGTGTTGTTTCGAGCATGTGTGTGTGGTGTGCATTTACGCCATCACTAGGTGGTGCTGCTCATACTGCTCTTTTTCTCCATGAAAGGCCCCCAAAGAAAACCGGCCTTGAGAAAAAAATGCCTGGAATGTTTGTAAAGCTTATGTCAATTTCACGAGCTGGGGAGAAGAAAGCGCGGTGACAATGAGGGGTCACCCTGGTGAGAATAATGTCATTACATGTTACCCAGACACGTACACGCCCGTGAATACTTTCCCTCTCAATGCCGTGCTGAGAACTGCGGCGCAAACAAGCCAGGCTTTTTCCAGAATGAGGGTTCATATTTATAACCTCAGTGTCGGTGTGAATAGGCATCCTATTCCCTTTAAATCCCTTTAACAGTGAAAGGGTCTGCATTTTTTTGTAGCGCGGTTTGGTAGCTGGGTTTCATAGTTTTCATTAGTGTCATAGCTGACGTGGGTTTAAAATGAGAAATTCCTTTTAGAATGAATTCAAATGTTTGGTTTAAAAAGGTTTGGTTAAAAAATATTTGCACGTTTTATGTAAAAAAAAAAGAGCAAATGTTGATGCTGAAACACTCTGGGGAATGATGGGAATAGTAGAGGAGATGGAAAGAGTCATACGCATGTCACCCCAATCCTCTTTTCAGGGGGCATGCCAGCCGTGGGAGGAGGGGAGCAGGGGTGTGAAAGTTTGAGAGGAATGGGAAGTGGGATTTTGTTAGTAATGTATTACACTCCCAGGGCCCTGGGAAAAGGGGTGGGGGGTGCTCAGCTTGGGCCCGTGCCAACATAGTCACTGTGCCAAAGCGCTGGGTGCTGGGGACCACTCCTCTCATCGGCAGATCTGTGGGAAAATCAAAACCAGGTTGTTCTTTGCTGCTCTGCCAACAAAGACAGAGGGATGATGTGCCTGCAGAGACCTTTGCAAACTTGTACAAATGAAGTGTACTTTAAACAAAAAGCAAGAAAAGTAGGAGAAATTTTAACATCACAAATGCAAAGAGTGGAGTTGAAGTCGGGTGCACCACAGCTGGTCCCCAAGGCCAAGTGCCAAGTTTTTGGAACAGTTCCCTTCTTGGACTGTGAACAACTTTTTATTAAATACCTATGTGGTCACTATTATGATGCAAATACTGACAATTTGCATCTAATCTAATGGTCTGATTAAATTCAACGAGACTTATAAATGTGGCAACGCAAGCTTTAAATCAGGATTTTGCTACCATGCTGAAATGTTGAAGTAAATATTTTTTTTAAAAGTCCTCCAAAAAGGAGTGGTTGATGATAGCATGTGTGGTCGTTCTAATATCTGATTAGAGTTCAGTGAAAGAGCCAAAAGATTGTTGCATTTACATGTGTATTGCTAGCTAACCTGAAATTGTCCATTGCCTGGAGGAGCTGTATGCGTAAACGTAAATGTCCAAATTAGTCGGCCAGGACTTCACCCTGCCAGCTCCCTTGTACAAAGTCCCATTGAGCATTGACGTGTGAATAGAGCATGTTGCTGTCCGGAGAATTCACAATGAGCAAGTGGGTGTGTTGACGTCTAGCTGCTTCATACTCTTTTCTGCTTGTCTCGATATGGATTGTCTCTCTTTCGTTGATATTGAGGTTACATCCAAAAAATTAAATAAATAAATTAGTAAAAGGTTAAATATGCATAGTTCAATATAAGTGTCATCTTCTACCATTACATAAGTCACACATCAGTTTGCCATTGACCCACTAATAGCTAAAATGGAAAACATAAATATGATTATTATGCCATTTATTGACTTTAACCTTCAGTATAATGCAGTCTGCACCTAAATATATGTCAGTACAATGCCCTGCTTCCCTGTTGATGCAGAGCTGACGGTCATCTACTGCGGTTAATACACTGACTAGGAATAAGTACCTCACACAGCCCCACATCAGAAGACCCAAACTATCACTTTAATTTGAGCTGTATTGCAATATATTCTGTAATATTGCACGGATCTCCACCTCAACTATCAAAATGTTTCTTAACACTTTCATATGATGTTATATTATATATCATGTCATTTTTACATAAGCTTCCCATTTATGCGTTCATGTCAGGCTTTCGTCGCAGCAAAGATTATTTATTAAAAAATCCCAGGATGTGTACATGTTGACATAAAACTCCCTGACAAAGGCTTGATGTTGAAACGTTTGTTTTAATGGCCGTGCCACGACAGTGAAGGCATTTTAATTTTTTTTAAAGAGAGTTGCTTGGAATTTTCTTGTGATCTGTATGTAAAAACTATTTATTTTCCTTTTTTTCTGTCCTCTCGGTCTGTTGCAAAACCTGATATCTGTTTTTGTCACCTGAAATAAAATAACTGCATGTAATTTTTTAAATCCAAACTAATGTTTTGTGTTAATCATTTGGGAATTGAAAACTTTCACCTACACAATACAGCGTTATGCTTGTCTGATAACACAGTAAAAGACCAAAAAAAGTAATAATACATTGTTCTCATTAAAAAAATAGGTTTAACGAGGGTACTAAAGACATTAGCATCCTGCTATATGTTCAGTCATCGTCCTGCAAAACCCTGACCTTATCAACTTTACAACTGTGAGTAAACTCCGTGATGCTTCTTCACTTTCTCTACTCTGTTCTGTTTAGGTGATGCTCCAGGCCCAGATTTGTTCTGTGGCCAACACAGTGGGAAAGGGGTTGGATGAATGTGTCGTTCTGAGGATGGGAAGCAGGGTGGAGCGATACAGAGGAAGTACCTCACATGGCCTGCGATGGGCCGCTCGTCAAGAGGCCCTTTGTTTTAGGAGGTTAATGCCTAATTGATACAGGCTTAATGAGAGCGGCCTGTGTGTGCAGAGTGTGTGAGCCGGGGGCTGGACGGCCCTGCCATAATTGGAACGGACAAGCCTTGTGTGGAGGAGTGCACAGGGAAGGGATTTATGGGAACGCAAGGAAAGGAGAGGGAGAGTGGGAACGAGGAAGAAAAGGTGACAATGAGTACGAGGAATGCAGGGAAAGGAATCCAGTGCGATAGCGAGAGTATTGCAAGATCATGAGAAAGAGATGTGGTGACAATAGAAAAGTGTGCATGAAGCTCAACCAGGCCGTTCCCATGGATGTTTAGTTAATGCTTATTCAAGTTTTATAGGTTGTTTCTTGAATTTTCCCATGATACTAAATTGTTAATTTTGAAGTTGCTGCAGATTTTATGAGCAGTAAACCAATGAGACGATGAGCTGAATTCTATTTTTATGGTCGACTTTGGCTAATTAATGCAAAAATGCCAGCATAAACTCTGCAACTGTCTATTTTCTTAGACACCTGTCTTTTCTTTTCTGATGAGCTGTCTTTTCGACCCCCTCCTTCAGTCTGACAGTCTCAGACTATTCATGCAAGAGTCCCCAGCTCCCCTCCAGACAAGCTTTCAGTATGAAGGCTGGAGAGGCATTAAGAGGGAGGAAGGAGGGGCAGGAGAGGGGAGCACAGAAGAACCCTACACTTCAGAAAACCTTGAAGAATTAGGACTGAAAGCTATGGAGATTCTGGGTGGCTAAGAAAGAGGGTAAAAAAAAAAAAAGAATGAAAAGACGAAAAAATAAAGGGGGTCAGTGTGCATAATTACAAAAGATGAGAGGGGAAACAATGAGAAATGGATTTTTGGAAGTGAGGCTTACACAGAACGAGCTGCAAAGAGACAAATTGAAAGGTCTGAAATGAGAAATGTTGAGGAAAGACAGAATATAGGGTGAGAAGAGGGAGGAGGAAGAGTTACAGTAAGGGTGAGAAGGACAGGGGAGGGAGGCAGCTTTATGAACAAGAGCGAGTGAGAATGAGGCTGAGTGTCGGTGAGGGAAGGAGAGAGGGACAGACCCTCTGTTTTCCCACACTCGGTCGGTTCCCACAGCGGACCTGGCTAATCCCTGTCTTAATTGGGGGAGAATTCCAGCGCACATGTTCCCCTGGAATGAGCGTAGAGCGCAGGGAGAGCAGGGCTCGGGAGCTTCTGACACATCAGACAGGCCACAGCGGCTGGGCTGATGCACAATGTGTGAGTGCACTTTGTTGGAATATAAACATGCCGCCCGACTGTCAGCACGTCTGGCGCATAAATGGCTTCACAAGTTTCCCTGTTTCTTTTTCTCTACACTCGATCCAACATGAAAAGTGCTCTTAGCAGCTACTTCACATTACTTAGTTGTAATGCACCATGTGAGAAGTATGTAACTTTAAAGCTTCATTTCATTAATGTTACAAGAAAGAAAGAGAAAAAAACCTAAATCACAAGCACATTTTTAAAGGGTCAGTTCACCCAAATTGCAAGATGACATGTTAATCTCCTCACCACTTGTTCAGTCTAGCCATGAACGGTTTTGTTCTCAAGATTTTTGATGGTATTCAATCAGATATCAGTGAACAGTTTTGCTAATGGTACAAGATAACATTTAGGTAATATTTATATTAGGTTTGTGGATATTATTTACTTATAATTTATTAAAATATTTTAATTGGGACGACAGGAAAGACCGGACAACGACAGATAGAGAGAGCTGGTGAACATAGTAGAGCATTTAGTAGCTAAAGAGCCGGTTAGAAAGAGACCAATTGAAATGCGGCGTTATCTGGAGATAAATACAGATTTCTCCGGGTTTGAACGAAAACTTTTGGGATAATGTAAAAACTCACAAACAAACAAAATATATAACAAAGATCTTGTTGTTTATAGACATTTTTATTCAGAATTTTTAAATAATATATTTTTAAACCAATCTGCATGGTCATATTCTACAAGAAAATATATGTACAGTGATGATTTAAGACAAAGAAAGAATAACAGCTCTTGGACTAGAAACTAGTTGGTATTAAATATATACAGCATTGTTTATGAGTAGGTTTGCTTGCTGGGTATCTATCACATACGTCTATTTCCCTATCATTAATAAACAAGCTGTACCATCACAGCTTGTTTCAGGCAATTGCTCTAATGGATTTTGGGAACTGTAGGAAATCAGAGATGGAGAGTCTTGAGAGGAACAGAACTACATACCTTAATAAACATGTTACCAATTGATTAAGTCATACAATTTCTGTATGATTACTGTTAAGTAGCATAGTTTAAATGCAGAATTTTTCATCATAAGACTGCTATTAAATCATCCTCGTCAAGTTTTCACAAGTTTCACAGTGCTGCACGGCAGCCATATCTGGTGACAAATCTTGCCCTGAAGCTGCGTTTTGCAGAAGGAAAAATGCAATGAGATACTAGTAACATAACAAAACCACTGTGAGTGGCAGTTTCGTCCTGCCTACCTCTTTCCTTAATAAACAATTTGAACAATAGGCACAGTGCAATATGTCTCAGAGGATGTAACTCAACACCACTTCTCTGAGGAGAAAGAGGTGGGTGGCAGGTAGCAGGACAAGAACTGAACTGATCTGCGAGGGAGGTTTCTCCCCTTTGTGTAGACAATCAGACAGGTTTAGGTAGAGAACATTAATCCTGGTGGTTAATTGGTGGGGTTTGGAGAGCCTATCTGTACACAGGTGTGTTTCCTTGTAGTGGGTCAATTCTCAGGCCGGGGTTTAGTATCCAGAGGGCTGATGTCAGCACCATGAGGAAGCAACACACAATTCAAGTGTCATTGTTTAATAAAGAGTTGTGTTGACAGATGAGGAAATGTAGAAACATGCAAGTTACCGTCAGGAAATGATCATGTGATATTAATACTTTAAAAAAAAGTTTGTAGTCATGGTAGCAGCTAGCTCTGAGGATGGCAATGCTGGTCTGTAACACAGTCCACCACTTTGGTTTAAACCAAAATATCTCATCAGTTATTGGAAATGGTCCACAGACATTCATGGTCTCCAAAGGTTAAATCCCACTGACTGTGGGGTTCTCCTGCCATTTCCTCCAACACCACCATGAGGTTGATATTTTTTGCTTTTAAATACATTTTTTGACTATATGACACATTACCATGGAATTTGTACAGGTAACCATGGTGCCCAGAGGATGAACCATCATGACTTTGGTGATTTTTCATCTAGTGCTACCTGCAGGTCTAAGTTTTTACTTCCAGTGGAACATCTCACCATCTACGTGACGGATAGGGAAGGATTTTACCCAGACATTCATGTGTTCACTGCCGAGGAATCCTATTGGCTTTGGTAATCACCTGACCTTTCCTCTAGCGCCATCTTGAGGTTCACATTTTTGTTGCTCTACAACCATTTTGATGATTCATGTCCCCCTCACGTTACATCATAGTAAATTTGATTTACCACCAAATACCTACAGAACGAATCACTTTTCAATCAGCCGTAGATGCACTTTGAGTTCAGTGATAATTAGCACGTTAGCCTGCTAATATGCAAACTACAATGGTTAATTTGGTAAACATTACACCTACTAAACATCAGCATGTTGATCAGCATTGTCATTGTGTGCGTCTTCTCTCTTCTTCTGCCATGTGAGCCTGTTTCCTTATCCTGCCACAGTGAATGTCTCCAAGTGGCCTTCTTAGAGTATGATGTCAGTGTTTGGAGCTTTTTGTGGTTGTACCCCCTGCAGGCGATGTCAGCCCCAGGATACGGCGAGGGGATGGCAGCTGTGTTCAGCTCAAACGGAGGAGTAGCGAGCGGGCCTTCGTTGGAGGGGGTCGCAATTCATTCCCTCTGTCTTTCCTTACAATACTTTTTTTTGGCGGGAAAGCACCAAAGACGCTTGTTTGACCCAACTTGTGTTTCTTTGCGGGACCCCCTCCCTGAGAAAAGTGTCGCCCGCCTCCACACTCATACACCATGTCCACCCTGTCTTGATTGATTTTCAGTGCGCATTTTGGAAGGGATTACAGCCATCTGCAGGCTCTTGAGGAACAAAGGGGGCTCCTCGCTCTCCTCCCTTCAGTACTTCAGAGGGATAACATGGCCAGATAAACATGCTCTTGCACCGCTATACACTTGTTCTCTATTCGGCTTTGACCTCTCAACCCACCCAAACTGCCCACTCTACTTTAAAGCTGACCACATTATTCTCCCCTACCCTCACTCTGCACAGTGAATAGAGGCTGCCCATCAGTTTTCAAAAAGTGCCTCAACAGAAAGACCAACATGAGCCAGTGCCTGATAAAAATGATTGCACTCAGAAGCCATCAAAATAGAGGCAGGTCATGGTGCCTGTTGATTGGTTACCAATGCATTTTTTCCTGGCCCGATAATAAGACGTGCATAGCGAGTTAGCATGTTCTCAGACGTGAACATTCACAGTTTCCATTTGGGAATCATCGCTCCCAGCTGTGCAAGGGTGTTATGGGAACCAGAAGTTGTCAGCTGGGAATCTGGGATGCCAAAGTGTGGTCATGGACTTCGGGCTCGCTGTCAGCTGGTGCTGAGCTGACGGAGGGGCAGCAGGATGCACAGCCACTGAGTCACAGGGGGAGGCGGACAGATCACTTGGCGTAATGTCTGGTTGCGGTGGGTTGGATTACCAGTATGCCAACATAATTAGTTTATGTGGAAAATAAAGCCTGATGAAATCCACAGCTGTTGTTAATCACTTCCCAGAAAACACTGAGATGTTTAATGACCAATGTTTGAAAGTCCAATCGAAACAGTTCATAGGTATTTCCAAATTGAAAGTTGTGATAACAATACTGTCTGTCCGCTGGATGTCCATCCAATTAAATTATGTTACCACGAACAGGCTTACTCAGTTAAAGTTTATGCACACAGTGTGCATTCAGCAGCTTTATTCAACCTTAAAACTTAAAGCAGAAATAGACAACTTTTCAACTTTCCCCCCTCCCAATGTTCCTGAGGTATTATTGTTGGCACAACTGTCGCAAACACAGCGTTAGCAGCCTGGTTGCTATCCAAAACCAAAAACCAAACCAAAAAAGAAGCCCAATTTGACCTGGGAGTCCCAATCTCAGAGCTATGAAGACATAGTAAAACACTACAACAGTAGGTTTTGTTACTGATCTGGTAGAAAGAATGTCAGTTTTAAACCGTCTTGAATCCAGCTAGTCACAGGGAACACATTGCTCTCCATTGAGTGAATGCATGTCCATTTCACTTGTTTTACCTCAGTTTCTATCACTCTCCCTCTTCGCAGTCTTTTGCAGTGTAGTTTCCACAGTTATTCCAGTTGTTCCATCATTACCTGGGGGTATCGACCAGATAAAACAGTGCCTCTTCCTGTTTTGGTTGCGCAATGGCAGACGCTTTTTTTGCACCGTAATGCAACCTTCAATTTAGTGGGAAAAATCGAGCTCATTGGACAGGCCGAACAGCACAGTGAAAGCAATGTTTATAGGGAACTGATCTATATGCGGATGGTGTTTATTTTCTACAGCTATTACTCACAATTACTTCAGAATGGTAAGTTAAGGCAAATAAGTTGTCTATTACCAGATTAAAATAAAAAGTCTAGAGATAATAAGTGAACAGTGACTCACATAGGACATAAACCCCGGTCTATTGGGTGATTGTTCTGTTCTTGACTCAATCATACATCCACAACCTCCTCACAACTTAGACCTTGTCACTCTTTATACTACATCACATGACTTTCTGGCAGAAAGCCCTGAAGTTAAACCTCTCCTATGTGCGATCAGACACAGCTTGGATAAAGACGGTGGTCTCTTACCAACACCAAGCTTAAAACGATGAGACAAGAATATAATATACATGTAGATATACACGAATGGCATAAACATGTTTTATATATTTTAAAAAAATGGGAGTCTTTCTACAAGGAGTGGAAATCACAGGCTGGGAGTCTGATCACAGTCACACAAGAAAATTGGCCAAAATGTGCCAATTTTCTTGTGAAGTAAACTTTCAAAAGATGTCCTAAAAGTGTGGATGCAAAATCCTGTTTGAGTGTGCTGTTCTGAGTCTACAGCCATACAGTTACAATCTCATGCTTGATCGGAAAAAATGCCCTAAAGGATTGTTGCGTCTCCGCTAGAAGTATTGAGGGGCAGTTGAAATACTGAACACCATTCTCTGTCTCAACTGCCACTGAGGAACAAGAGTGAATCACTGGAAAAGGAAAGTCACAGAGGGCTACAGAGATTTAGTCATTTAGAAACCTCAAGTGTCTTTTGGCACAAGGAAACAGATTATATCAAGTGCGTGTCAGAGCATCGCAACCACTGTTTTGGATCCACAACAACACAGCAGCCAGCAGCTGTGCACCAAGCTGTGGGAAAGATTAGACGATGTACCGATGGAAAAGACGGGTGCACCAGAGAGAGATGCAGGTGAAGGATAAAGTGTGAGAAACTCTATTACGTACTGAGAGAGATCAGGCTAGAGACCAGGAATGAAAAGGGATTAGTAGATTACCTCTGCTAGAGGGTATTGGTAGCTTTTTATAAAACTGCAGATAGCTAACTGATATTCCCGCTGTTACACAACAGAAAGGTGTGAGAAGATGGATTCAGATTTGACTGTTGGCACCAGTAACCGTTGTGTCACATGTACAGTATGTATGTCTGATTTGACTGTGATTTTCTGTATAAGATTTCCAAGTATATGGACGGAGCCAATGCAGAGTAGTCTTAAACTTGCATTCTTTCTAATGGCCAGCAGGGGACAACTACACTGGTTTCAAAAAGGGGTACGATTGTGAAGCTTATGAGAAAATGACCCTACTTCTCACTTGATCACCTCAGTAAAGAGATTCCTAATGAGTTTATCGATCGTTTCATGTCTTTTTCAATACAGAATTCTGTTCAATTTGTAAATGATGGTTCAATTTAAAGTAAAATGGATGATAAAGCAGGGCATGGTCGAGGGTGTAGCTACCTTGGGTCCGTGGCGTGTTCTCGTATTTTCAGTCAGATCCAATCAGGATATCCTCCCAGCTCCACCTCTACACAAGTGACATTTGCAACTTTTTATCGGACATGTTCTTGATTAGAAGTGGCTATATTAACGAGAGTGGCGTGAAAAATGGTCGACAAATGTGGCTTTGTCATAACGGTTTGTACATCTACAGTCCTAAGTCATTCGGTCATCCTTTTTGAATGATATTTACAGACTACCGCCATTTGGTGGTAAGGAGAGTTACTTTCTCTGCAGCAAGCGCAGAGCGTACGAGCTAGTTGGCTGTCAGATGTAGTCTTTGTGGTGTGTTATACTGCATTTTTTTGGCTATTTCTTTAGATGTCGGTTTAGTGTGTATGGGCCCTTAGGCCCAGAGGAACCGAAATGGTGACAGCTGCAATGCCAAACAATGCTCCAGAACTGTAGTCCACAATCCAATGGGTGATATCATGGTGAGTTTACATTGGTTATAATAAAGATAATTACCCAACCAGCTGTTGGTGGTGGCAAATGATTCTGTAAAGTCATGCAGATAGAGTCAAAATGTAAGTTTTTACATGGTCAAACAAAGTCAAATGTATTTATTTTAAGGAGATGGAGAAATACACCAATTTACTGCAACATCTTCATTGTCTGGAGATTATTGACCTTGGAAAGTTAAAAATCGGAGCGTCCTCGATTCTGTGATGTCTGTGCAAATGCCATTCACTGAGGAATTTCTTGTGACATGATTAAAAGCTGTATCCGACCTTGTGGTGAGACTGTGTTAAAAGCTGTTTCTAAGGATAAGGAAGTCCAATATTTAGGAAAAAAAACCTCAACACATCAGGAAAACCATAATGAATATATGTAGATAAGTCCTATATCTGGGATTAGAATTTTCTTGGCTGACTTTTATATAGCTGGATAACAGGGTGATTTTCTTCTGGAAACACAGGACCTATGTGCTGGGTGGAGTGTTGTTGTGCTGGACTGTAAGGGAGTGTCCAGGAGCACTTTGCCCCCTGTCTTTGCTCTCATCTCTGGAGCTTTGTCTCCGGCCACTTTCCTCAGATTCCCCCAGGGGCCGACGGAAGTCCACACCCAACAACTCTCTCCCGTTGCTTTGGATTCCCCTTTCCTAAGTGCTTCCCGCCCTGGCGTGTCCATACCTCACCTCAGTAGCCGCACAACAGGACAGAATAAAGAGAGGAGGGGGGTGAAGGAAGGTTTATTGTGTGTCTGCAGCATTCTGCAAAATAAATGGAAATCCCTCAGCATCAAAGGAGTGTGTGTACAATACAATCATAAGTTAGATGAAAACAATCGGACTGGTTTAAGAACATTTTGCTGATGTAATACCTACACACTATTACTCTTTTTGAATGTAGGGCTTTTAGTGGAGTACATTCATAGTGTGGTAATGATACTTTTACTTGAGTTAAAGATCTGAATAATCCTTTTCCATGGGCAAAATCTGGTATTTAGCAAGTACAGAACAACACTGTGCCACTGTGTCAGTCTGGCTTCCCTGACATGAACAGTAATGGTATGTAACTAAGTACATTTACTCAGGGACTATACTTAAATACAACTAAGAGGTACTTGTACTTGAGTATTACAACTTTTTTGCCACTTCATACTTCCACTCCACTACATTTGGAGGCAAATGTTGTACTTTTTACTCTACTACATTTATTAGATTACTTATGTTACTGATTGTTTTAAATTCACTTTTACCAAAGTAATATTTGAACACAAAATCTTTACTTTTACTGAAGTATGTCTTTTGGGTACTTTTTACAACACTGGACATGAATACTGCAGTTTTAGGGTGCTCAAGCCGGGGTCACAAAGAAGTGACAACAATGCAGGAAGTTGAGCTTTGTCAGAATGTCACATGATGTATTAGTTGAGGGAGTTTAATTTGAGTGCTCTTTGTTTTGGCTTATCAGGCCTGCAGCAGTAACCTCAGATGGACTGGAGGGGAGGGGGTGGGGGAGTGTGTGTGTGTTTGTGTGCGGGGCCGTGCAGCTCGGGGCCCCCAGCTACGGGATGTTTTAAAGGTGCACTGAGGCAGTAAATAGCTGGGGAGGTTGGAGGTTCACTCACATGAACTACTGATGCAGTGGCAAACCAGTGTCAGCGTTTCTATGGGAGATAGCTCCCCAGACACGGGAGGCATGTCGAGCTTTTGTGATTTTTTTTTTCCCATTCGACATAAACACCATGTTAATTCCCCCAGCTGCTGTTATTCAACCGGATTTACTGTGTGCAGTAAATCTGAGATTTTACTGAGGTGTGTGCAGTGCATGTTTCTGCAGAATTTTGCCAAGAGGAGAAACAGGTGGCAAATTTATCATAGAGGTTCAGTAATATGGGTGATTCTGTGTTATCTACCATGCAGCTCCCCCAAAATTTACTGCCATCAGCCATGCCAGGTAACAGATATGCCCTGTGCTGCTGTAGATCAAATCTAAGTAGAGTTAGAAAACAAACGTTGGCTCTAGGCTGAAGGTCTAATTGGAACAGAGGTTTGGTTTGATTGTGTCCTCGTGCTCAGGATGAAGGGAGCGACTGTGTGGCACCTCAGCTCGGCCTAGTCTGCCACGCCGCTCCCTCAATAGCAATTTATTGCTTCCTGAATCCTGAAAATGGGAGGCCGAGGACAACAGAATTCCAACCTCTGTTTTCTACCTACTTTCCCCGTCCAAACAACCTCAGGGTCCTAAACACTCCCTAAATCTCTCCGCCTTTTAGGCCCCTCGCTCGCTCAGGCTTGCCATTTGTTCAGAGCTTTCAGGGATCTGATTCATGGGCACTTGAAGTGACTTATGTCTGAGAAAAGTTTACCATGCTAGAAAACATTGGACCCAAATGCTATAACGTGGGTTAAACGGCGATGGCGCTCATAAATTATTGATGCAACTGCTTTATGTTTGTGGAGCATGAAATGACCAGAGAATGAGTTCAAAGTGAGAACATGAGAAAATAAATACATCCAAGGACATCAAGGGGTGTTTTTCTCACAGTGTATTTTAATAACACAGACAAACATAAAAATAATCCACAATACTGACACATTGTTGTTTTTTCCACAGACTTTTTTTCCTCTTTCTAGAATTTCTTATTAACATATTTACATTCACATTGACGCTGACACGATTTCACATATAAAAAATAACAAACAGCAAAATGGCAGTGTAAGCATTTAAGACATACCGCTTCAGCACATCACGGCAATTTGGTATAAACCCCCTCCGCTTGTTGATATAGTGCACATCAGAACAGAATTTTACACATTAAATGCATATTTTGTGTTGCTCTTGAGCTAGCCAAGTCCAGTTTGATAGCTTGTTTTTCCACCAAAAGCTGGTTAGAAGACTTTATATCATATAATAACACTGGACTTCAGTTCTGAGTGGCTGTTGTCACCAGTTGTATGAACATTGCTGAGTATATACAGGTGAATATCTTGTATAACACATCATAAAATAGCTTCTTGGTTTGATCTTCTTCTCGTGTGTGATAATAATACGACAACAACTAAACTTAGAACTGCTTTGGCGATCCACCCCGACACAATCTTTTAAATAATTATCTTTAAAGTCCAATTAAAATTACAATTTTGCATCGTACACCTTACAAAAAAAAAAATGCCTAAAAGCCTGCATCTCCTTACAGAAGCAAAAAAATCTCAGAGTTGGCTAAAATGTGAAAGTGCTCTCAGCACTAGTTTGAGCTGTGAAACCTGCTCAGGTAACCTCAGATTTGTGTTTCTACTGTACGTGCTCACATTATCTGTACATATATTAAATTCTCAGTCGCTCCACTATGCTACATATAGTTGCTTTTTATTTGGTTTTCAGTGCTTGCAGCATCACACTTTCCAGATCATTCCCTTTCCTTTGTCAGTGCAAATATATATTTTTTTAACATTTCCTTTTGTGAGGACTTTTTATTAATAATCTCCTTAATAATAGTAACACTGAGGATGACCCCTGTACAGCCAGCATAACATCACTTTCCTGTGGCCAAAAGGTGCCTGAAGTGTATCCTCAGTGGGATTCCACTAACAGGCGGTAAGCTTTCGATAGAACTTTTAATAAATTTTCCTGAGTTTCCTCGCTGTGACTCTCAATAGGCCTGAATTAATGGCTTCACTTTATTTATCCCAAATGGAAAGCTTTTCAATAGATTTTCTCTGAACCAGCATAATGGCATCACCGTTTGTATAACCTGTCCAATGCCAAATGCTTATTAACATTTCAACCACGTCCCTTGTGTCACAACTCCACCTGGTTCTTTCTGACCCGGTGACTGCATATTGCACTGAAATGGAGTTGGGAGAAGTCCATTTCACTCCTCAGTCCTTTGGGAAGACGATATCCGTCGATGGCACCCTGGCTACATCGGCCAACAGTTACACACTGTGGCTTCTTCCGAAACATGGGCTGAGTTTGGCCTGGCTTTCAGTACGGACTCGACTCTGAGCGGTAGACAAGCTGCTGCAGAGTTTGTAGCTCAGTCTACAGGCAGTTCGCAGGGTATCTGCTGGGCTGCTTTGGCTATAGTGTACGCCCGCTGGAAGTCCTTGTAGCGGGGAGCGCAGCCCAACCAGGCCTCCCCGAAGTGGACCCGGCCGGTGAAGAGGAAGCTGCCTGGCCCCGGTTTGACGCCACACTGCAGCAGAGTTCTGACCTCACCACGACTGGCCACGCGACTGTTGCCGGTGAACAAGGCGTACTTCTGACGAAACACCCGGGTGGCGCTGACCTTGATCACCGCTGCGCGGAGGTTGTCGTCTTCCACCACTGATCGGATGTTACCTCGAACGACTGCGGATAAACAGGACATTCAGGTTAATTTCTGAGATTATTTTACAATTATTAACTTGAATTTTGTTAGTTTAAAGGTGCAATATATAGCTCAGTTAGCCGTTCAGCTAGTGTTGAGTGCAATTAGCTTGGAGCACTGAGATGCTGATTGGTTTGCATGCTAAATTCAGTAGATAGCTCCATAACATAATATTTCTTTACATTCTGACACTAATCTTTGTCAATTTTTGAATGTTTTCAACTAAAATTCTTACATATTGCACCTTAAAAATGTTTTGCTGTATGTTGTCCTATTTTAGCTAGAGGTGCACCTCTTTACGGGGCTACCATGTTATGGTAAAATCCTTACCAGGCCTCTGGCCCGCTCACTAATCCCTCTAACTTTTGTTGCCATCTGAACTCTCCTCAGTGCCATTACAGCTCAATCAGGGGCCTGCAGATTAGTCCACTGCCTCTTCTTGAGGGGGGTGGTGTTTGGATTAGTCCACTACAGTGCCTCCATTAGGGATTCCTATGTGTGGGTTGGGGGTGCAGAGATTTGCTGTTTCACCTTTAACCTTTGCACTTTTAAAAGGAGAGGATTTGGAGGCACCGAGGTGCTCTGACTTTAAATCGATTCGACACAAACGATTTGTACGAGAAGTCATTACGTTCCAGTACTCCTTGCTATTTGTTGGCTGGTGTAATGTCTTAATCTTGACACATGAATTAGAGTATTTTTTTTTTTTTTTACTGGTTTTATCTCCAACTTGTTATTTAAGGAAACTTACCAAAGTCACTGGTGCAAACAGCCATCAGAATCTCAGTGTTGTTGCATGGTCTGCAGGCATCTGGAGAGACAACAAGGAGAGGAAATGGGAAGAAAAGAGAGGAGAGTCAGTTGGTGACCTCATGTAACTCTCTAAACTGTTCGAAAACACCTATATGCTAATACTTTAACTGAGCCTCTGGAAATCAAAGACCTCATTTCCAGATCACATGCACAGGAATGTGAGATGTGAATCCGGACCTAAAACTCTGTGCAAAGACGGGCAACAAAAGGAGAGACCAACCACTGCGTTCTAACAGACAGCTGCTACTTTTACAGTTGACGGAGGGGAACCGGTGGAGCTTTAAGGTGCGAGGCTCTTCCACCCCAGACGATTTAAAGGCCGAATGAAACTTCCCCCCTTAAAGCCTTTCAGGGTGTCTACAGTCACACCTCATCAAAAGCCTGCTAGACAGGGGCCAAGGACAGGGAAAGGGGGTGGACTTCAAAGATTTTTGCTTTAAAGGACCGTAATCCCACTTCTCAGAAAATACTCCCCTTTCTTTCTGCTAAGGCTGGACAACTTTTCTGAAAAAACAGGAAAACATTAAATCACAGGGCAACTTTCTAAAACTTGCATCGGGATTTTAAACCAAACCAGCAAAGCTCGGTCCGTCTGCATTAACTGAACTGTGGGTAATAAAGAAAAAAAAAAAGGCTCCTGGCATTTTTTAAAGTTCTCCTTGTGGTTCTTTGGAGGCCCCTTGCCCACCCCACACATTCTCCTCTTTAGTGAAAACCTCTTGATAAATGAGATTCCTTCCTCTCTAGTCCGCAGCAAACCCCCTTCCAAACCTAATCAGTGTGTGTGTGTGTGTGTGGGAGAGAGAGATGTAGGAGGGAGGGGGGTGTATACTCCTACAGACAAGTCTCCCCACAGAGAGGCAGCTCAACAAAAGAGAAGAGCATCTCAGCTGGGCAGAGGCCTCCCTGTCGCCTAGGCGACGGCAGTAATCCCAGAATACTCATGCGGCACCCATTCAAAGGGCTCTGGACTCTGGAGAAAGCCCCACATACTGTGCTTTTGTGCCCCCCCTCCTCCTCCTCCTCGTCCTCCCTACTCTTGGGCTCCCCCTCTCCTGCTCCTAACCAGCACGCCTCTGGGGAAAGTTTGGCCACTTCCTCCTCTCTGCACTCTGCATAGGCTGTGGAAAGTCCAAGCAGCCCACAGAGGCCTGGTATGAATTATGAATCATCCACAGGGAGGATTTTACGGTGTATAATATCACCAGCAGTGGGTTGAAAGTTGCATTTCCCAAACTTTTCAGGAAGGGGAAAAAAGAAGTTCGACCACGGTTTAGTGGTTTATATTAAAGAGGTCTTGTGACCGAAAGGACAGCAACAGATACATACTGTTGTGTCCCGTAGAAACAGAGTGAGCTGAGAATTAAAGGGGCACTACGTAGAAATTCACACTCAGAATTTTGATATTTAATATATTACTGAGGTAATAATACAAACTGGCCAAAAGTTCTTCCTTAATTCCTGTGTTCACGATTTTATGACCAAAAAATGTCAAATTCAAGCAAAAAGACTCCAACACTCAAACCAACATGGCCGCCTCCATCCTCTCACTGACTCACCTTCGCTGCTGATGGGGTTGGAGTCCAGCGACAGCCGAGCGGTCCAGTCCCCTCTCAGCTCATAGCGGAAGGATGCGATCCTCCTGCTGATGTCCTGGTGAGGTGTCGCCTGCAGGAAGAGAGCCACCCTCTCCCCAGGTAGACGGCTGAAGCAGCGAACCCTCGGCGGTGGAGAGGACTCCAGGCGGTCCCCGACCAGGAGCTCCAGGACCCCGTCTCTCTCCAGGTACAGCTGGGCTCCGTGGAACTGCTCCGAGGGCTTGACGCAGGCCGTGATGAGGCCCGAGCTGCTGCCGCCCGGTCCCACCGCCACAGAGGGCAGGCGAGGTGACAGGCTGAGGCGCAGGGCCCCTTTGGGATAGAGCCAGTCCAGTGTGCCCTCAGAGCAGTGGAGGGAGATCTGCTCCACGCTGCCCTGCTGCTGGGACAAACCACTGTGAGGAGGAAATAAAAGGGAGGAAGACAAGGTTATTTAAAGGTTCATATAATATTTTTTCAGGCAAGAATTTGGGCTTAAAATCTGGTGCATGCCTGAAACATCTACAGGATGGATGAACCCAGTGTGAGCCCTTCTAATGGGCAGATTGAACTAAACTTTTAGAGTAAGAGATGAGTACCAAACTAAATTTCTTAAAAAGACTTTAAAATCCAGCTTTAGTAAAACTTTAGTAGATCAGGACACTCAGAGAAGGCGCCGCCTACTGGCAGCTTTTTGCAGAGGCAGGGGCCAATCATTGCATCTTTAGGGCCAAACTTATATTAAAAAAAAATAATAAAGTCCTCTGCAGGTGTTTTAACAGGATATTCAAAATGAAACTCTCCTTCACTATCTGCATGCATGCACTGCATGTTTTTCCAACGAGTTTCAGAGTTAATCCTCCAGTCTCCTGCCTGTCTGGACCCCCCATGCCTCCTGCAGACAGCCCGCAGGGACAATCGCAGCAGAGCAGGAGAAACATTTTAATTGCATCGCTAATGGCAAGTCTCGACATGTCGCATCCCAACCAGCACTGTCCTTTACAGAGCGGACTCTGGCTCTAAAACAACACGGGCCACCTGTGGCATCTCTGAGCGGCATTTTTGCGAAGCATCTTTTCATTCAGCACGCACAGCACAGATGACACACGATCACACGAATGAACACTTGCCTTCCTCTCCAGCTGCACTGGTCTTCAGAGTAGTTTGAAAAAGCCACGTGAAAAATGGCAAAAAGTAAAATCCACATTGCGTTAATCCAAAGTCCAGACATGTTTCGACAGCGGGTGATGCGATTAAAAAAGAAAAGAAACTTAGAAATAGATAATTCCAAAAGCTCCGATGCGATAAACCTCCTCTATAAATCAAATGTGAGTCTATCTGAGATAACCTCCATATCTCTGTGTATCCTCTTATCTGACGCGTTAAGATAAGAGAACACCGCTAAACTCTCTCCTGCTCTCTGAACTTCTCCGGACTGCTGTGCGTCAGGGGACGCAGAGTCTGAACTTATCCCCCCTCGGAAAAACTTGACGGACCAATCAGAGGCCGAGGAGTGAAACTTTAAACCACTCACACTGAGCGGAGGGGGAGGGACGTCTGACCTGCAGACACAGTAACAGTATGCAACGACAAACCAAGTTTCTATTCACTATTGTCCGACATGTCTGCATAGAAGATACTGATGGACTTAGTGAGAAATGAGTTTGGAGATACTTAGTTTGTTTAATTAATTCTGTTCAGGCTCGTTTTCATTTTTATTCTTTGTGTCTTAAAAGTGTTATTACTGAATCTGATGACGCTGTCTGCTAATTGTAAATACTTTGTAACTTGAAATGTGCTCTATGACTAAAGATTGTTATTTTAAAAACTCTTCAGATATGTTTTAAGAAATAAAAAAATCAGTGATGTCATGTAACTAAGTACATTTACTCAGGTACTGTACTTAAATACAATCTTGAAGTACTTGTATTTTGCTTGCGTGATACTTTCCGCTGCATTTAAGAGGTTAATATTGCACATTTTACTTTATTTGATCAATGTAGTTACTGTAGACACAGTGCATGCTGCATCAGGGGTAGTGCATTTTTAGATTTCTGTATTTAATCTGCACTGATTGTGATCAAATATAAATATATATATATATATATATATATATATATATATATATATATATATATATATATATATATATATATATATATACAAATATAGATGCAACATTAATATGTATATGGGGTGAAATCTTGTGACAGTCATGTGGTTGCAGGGTATGAATAGATGTATTGTACATGTTGTGAAAATTAACATAAGGAGCTGAGTTAAGAGTTCATCCTGAAGGGGTTTGTGAGGCCTCTTCTGAAAGTAGTATGACACACAACAATGGTCGAAGTGTATAAGAAGTTATATGTGTATCGTGAGGCGGATGTTGAGCGGGTTGTAATGGTGCTTTAAGTGAAGTCATGTGCAGTCTTGTGACTGTGCTGCAGAGTATTGTTTTAGGTTATTATAAAAGATGAGGAGAGACCGCCTCAATAAATATTGTGTCAAACTTGGTGTTTTGACCAACTCTCATCTGCACTGGACAAGTGATGGATTTTCAGTTGCCACGACATCAGCCAGGCCAGTAATTATATTAATATGAGGTGAGGTCCAGTTTGCTTTACACAGAAATGGCCGGTAGAAATGTCCTTAAGAGGGATACTCTTTTTTATGAAATACCCTTCATACAATAATAGTTTGTACATCATATGGTTTTATTTACTGATGTAAAAAATCTCCTTTATTTCCTTAAAAAACTTCATAAATATAAAAATCTTTTTCATTTAAAAGTTTAATTACAGCGCACAGTTGCACTAACTCCATTATAATGACAGCTCTCTGTGGTAGTTAATTTCAGTGGTTAGAGACTATTACTTCACTGCGGTGTGTTTATTTATATACTATTTTTTATTCATTTTTTTTCCTTTTTGTATCATCGTAATGATGTTTTACACATGTCATCAAGCTACTGGATACCTAAATCTCCCTCGGAAACTATCATACATCACTCTAAAGTCCATTCTCAGTCTCTGCACTGGAGGCATTAGACTTCCACTTAATCCTTAATTAAGTTGCATACCATACCATGATTGGCTCCTAACCGAGTTGTGATGTCACATAGTCGTCCTGGTGTTGACCTCAGGTTTAAGGTGACAAACAAAAACTTTCTTCAACAGATGAGGCTGAGAAATAAACTTTTATTGCCAAACTCTTTCTGTGAAGGTCAAACATTCAAGTGAGGAACAATAAGCAGAACACATTTTTGAGTGGAGGGGGACTTTAAATACACCATAAAAATGCTTTGTGATGCTGGGTTTTATGGCAGAAAAATGCTGGTTTTCAACTTTTTTAATAATGTTTCTTTCATTCCCGCTTTCTTTTGAAGTCATGGTTGTTAGGATGTCAAAAAAAGGACCAAAGAGTCATTTTTTAACATCGATAATCCACCAAAGTTGCGTATAATAAAGCCTTTCATGTGTGGATTTAATCAGTAGCCTTTAAATGTGCTTAATTCTGCAACATTTTGTTTTGTAACAACCCAAACCATTTCAAAGTCTTCTGAAATGTTAGAATATATATGATATATTCATGAGACTTGAAATAAACAAAGACTAAATCAAACCAAAAAGGCAAAAGAGGAGACATAAAGCACTGGTCACAGTTCTGTAATGCTAACCTGATTTTCAGACGTGCCATATATGATGGTGATGATGATGAAGATTTTGACTCCTCTGGTTGTCATGCCCTCTGGCCTTTACCCCGCTGAGCTTCTCTTTCATGTTGTGGTATTTATAACCAAATCAAATATTCTTTTGTGCTAATGCTGCCATCCATCTAACCGAGCCAGTGACTTTCGGTGTACGTGCATGTGTGTGTGATGAAAGTCTAGGCCCCTCCGATGGAGTTATGACAAGCCCTCAGACCGACACAAAGGCACATGTGCAGAAATCCAGCTGCTTTATTGTCTGCGGCGGGACGGAGCTTTGTTTTCCGCAGGGCAGCTCAAAGCAGCAGAGTTTAAAGTGCCGAGCGACAGGGGGGGGTGACCCGGTCAAAGACACATGAATACATTAGTGCCTAAACTCAGTTATGGACTTCACAGATATGTCATAGCATCCACGTGTGCGCAGTGTTCAGACCTGGACAGTCGGATTTACACACTTTGTCAAACACATCAGTGCGCATGTATTCATACACGCGTCCAGTAAAACAATAGCGCACACACATGCTTTGTGACCCTGGTATGACCTGAACCACAGTCTCATCCAGCCAGAATCATAGTCAATGCTTTCATGTGGATGTATAATGGACTGATCTTACAGTTCAAACACACTGAGATGAATCATTTGATGTGGTTATTCACTTTATTATAACATCATGACTCTCAGTTACTGAGGATTTTCATCACTAAAATATTGGATGGAGAATTAGAAATAAAGCATTGCAAGTTTTATTGTCATCACAGAGTTGTTACCAGAGTATATAAATGAAAAGAAAGTGCAACGTTCTGTGAAATACGCTTATTAACCCTCTTGCCGCAAGTCAGATGAGAAGGTTGAAACCACTCTCACGTTTGTCCACTAAGCAGCATGTTAGCTTAAAGCTAGGTTAGCATAAAGACTGGAAACAGGGGAAACAGCTCACCCAGCTCTGTCCAAAGGTTAAAAAGAAAAAATACAAATCTAAAACAACGATTTTAGATTAGCAAATTAGATGTAACAATTGTATTTGTAAACCTTAAAATGTTAATTAAGTAAAATCCTTCATCCTTAATACGTTGGTGTCACAGTATCTTTGTGTTTTCCTGCACAAACTATACTTCTGAGTGCAGAGCTGCAATCAGACAGCTTCCAGACTATTAATTAGTTACTTTTAAAGGTCAGTGTGTGTGTGTGAACCGTCAGACCTGGCTGTTTCCATCCTGCACCCAGAACAATGCCATCTTTCACTCTAATGAAACACTGTCTGGTTGTCCTCATACTTTGACCACTGAACCTGCAGATTCCCGTAGAGTTTTGGCTCCACCGTATTCCCGCTTGGCTGCCAATGAGAGCGTCTTCAAACACCGCTGCTGTACGCATACGAGAGTTTGCATGCATGTGTCAGTGCTGTGTCTATTTACCTGGTGTGCTGTGCTCGTCTGTGTTTGTGTGTGTGCAAACACAGGGAGGATGTAGTGACAGTGTGGTGTTGCTGGCATTTACGGGACCTTGACATTGTGTACTTTTCTCTCGCTGTCTGTTCTCGCTGTCTCAGACACAAAAAGACTCTACACATATTTTATTATAAGAGGCTTGTAAGGCCTCTCTGAAAGTGACTACAAAATCAGTAGTCTCTTTTATCAAAGGTCCAACATGTCTGACATCTAGAAACCTAATCCTGCTGCAGCACCAAATCCTTTGGTCATGAATGGGAGTGATTACTTTTCATGACATGCTCCGTACCAGAGAGAAGGCCCATGGAGTCTACAGGTTGTGTACTGATCAAAAAAGTTTGGTGTCCCGGCTGAAACACCAGAGGACGACCTGGTCAGCGTTGAGAAGTTGAGATGTCCCCGTTCCCAGAACTTTCAGCAGCTTCCCATGGCACCTCAGTGCTAATCCAGTTGATCTGACATCGCCGCTGTTTGTTTTCCTGCACAGAGTCATCTATCTGCTGGTAATGAGATCTAAGACCTTGTCGGGATACTCTGATAATCAGCCTACGCTCAGGGTGGCGGAAAATATGCAGTTGCAGCCACGGGATTGTGCTTTGTCTTGTGTTTCGCCTGGTTGGTTTTGTCATGGGAAATAATGTTGAAGTGGCTCAGGGTCACTCATGCAATTGTTTTTCTATTTTAGGGTTTAATGAGAAAATGAATCTGCCCCGTTCTTTAATTCATTTGTTTTTCTTTCTTTCATTTCTAAATATGTAACCTTCCTGTACTGCTCCGGGGACAAAGCTCCCTTTTATATATTTCTGAATTTCGGTTTGTCGATGGGCCCAGTGGTGATTACACAATGTGCTCTGTACACTTCTCATGTCTGTGGTGCACCCTACACATTTCCTGTATATATTTTGGTTACTTGTTTGAAATTCAATAAAAAAAGAATCTTTTGAACAAAAGAAAAAATGAATAATGAAGAGAGTGACAGACATAAACATACATTTTCTGGATGAGTGTATTAAAATGAAGCTATAAAGATGAAAACAGTGCAAAAAAAAAGAAACTTGGATTATTTCTGTCTGGGACTCTGAGTTGAGCAGTGTTATAAAAGGTACCAACACGTCATACTTGAACAAGAAATTGGAATATAACTTTTGGAAAACTCAAAGTCACCCACATGAATAGTGCTTGAATAAACATTTGTATCTAGTAAGGTATATTTGCAGACCCTGCCACCTTTCTGGCTTCAAACTGTGTTCTGGGGACCTTGTTTTCCTCTGAAACCAGCTTGTTTATTCGGTTATGGAAAAAATAAATATGTCTTGTAGAAAGGTGCAGAGTTATATTATCTCTTGTCCTTAAAGACATGATTATGATTGTAAATGAATTATTTCAAAATGTTCATCAGTTCCAAAATCATTGTTTTGTTTATCTCTGTGTAAGAAACCCGACAGACCTTCTACCAAGGTTTTTCAGCCGATAGTATAATGCTGTCGGTATCACGCGGTATCGTAAAAATAAAATAGTAGAGAATGGAAGTACCTCAAAATTGTACTAGGAGTAATGTACTCAGTTACATTCCATCACTGAGTCAGAGTAAGTGCACAACATTTACTAAAGGCATGTGGATTTTGTTGCTGGTTCACAAACAAATAAAATCTGCATCCATTTGAATAATGGCCAAAGTTTTCGATCAGTGAGCTGTGAGTGAGTTTTAACAGTGACACGCTGCGTAGGTAGATGTGGGATGTTTGTGTTGTGATGAGTCAGTGAGAGCAGTGAAGTTGGCGTTTTCCCACCTCTCCATGCAGGTGAAGAGCTCCTGCTCTGCCGCTGTGAGAAGCACCAGCGCGAGGAGGTCGGACTAACTGATATTCACCCTCCGAGCCCCCGTGAGAGCCGCATGTGAAAACTGACACCTGCTCTCTCATTGCACTTTCTCAGGATCCCGATTGTGTATGTGTTTGTTTGTATGACAGTAGATTTCTCTTTGAGCCTCTCATCTCGGTTTGTGTGTCTGTGTTAGCGTAAAGCCCAGCAGGAAACTGAATACAAGAGGGCCCTATAGCAGATAAACAGTGTCAGAGAGGGTTGATGGCAAACGCAGCTGGAAACGCGCAGAGACACCCTGAGAATGCGCTCTAATGCTTTTCTAAACATGTAATAGATCACTTAGCTGCACTGTCACACTGCTCTCATGTGTGCTTTAATCTTCCCCGTTGGGATCTCACATAACTTTTGCATGAGGCTACGGCCCACGTGTTGCTATATTCACATAAATGATCTCATGATTCAGTCAGAGTGACACAAAACACAGGAGATTTGTTTGTGTCAGCTGGGATCAAGTCTCACAGTTTCTGCAGTAATCGCTCACACATTTGCAGCGACTCTCTCCTCTGTCTCTTGCACACAGGGTCTTCTCAGTCGTCACTGTCATCTGTATGTTTGCACGTGACAAATTTATTTTTTAAAAGTGCTTTGAGGAAGTTCCTTTAAATCAGCTTTAAAGCGTCTACGCATTTAAAATCCACTTTTTGCATTCAGCAGCTCCAAATATAACCTAATTATAGAGTCTGGGGTCAGAGGTCACAGCTGGGTGCCCTAGGGACTTTTCATTAGCAATTGGAGGGAAGAGGCTGCAGGTGTCTAAAATGGACTTCTCTGTCTATTGTGCCTAAATCCAGGAAGTTCTCAAACCAGTGTTTGGGGGTTGTCTGCTTTTCCCTAAACCTATTTCATGTGCATAACTCATTGTGTCAAACTGACGTTTACCAAAATACAATTATTAATACTGACTGAGGAATATCAAAACTTTCTGTCTTCAGTGGAACATTTACTCAAGTACTTGTACTTTACTATTACCTTATGCTACTTAATACATCTTCCCCAGTAGGTTTCACAGAAAATATTCTATTTTCATCTGACAGCTACATTTATTAGTTACTTTCCAGATAAAGAATTTTTGGTTACATGTTATAATAAGTACACAAATCATTTACTGAAGTAAAGCTTAACTGTTACATGAGTCATGATGATTTAATGCATGAATTAACAACAATTGGTAGCTTTCCCTGTTCTGCCATTGCCGGAGTACCAGCATGTTTGTGAGCGGACAGGTTGGCCGTTTTTTTGAGTTTTCTGATTGGGTAAAGGGGGCTGGGATACCAGAAAATTTCTTCTCCCTTTTAATGCATGAGCGGGGGGGAGGAGAGAAGTGTTGCTGACCAAACACTCTATAACAGCGATTATACATAGAATATAGTGCTATTTAACACCCGTTTTAATAAGAAAATGACACTTACAGCAGCTTTAATGTGTTCAACAGGAACTAATGATGCATCAAATCATCATTAGTCATCAGTTAATCATCATTAATGTAGTAGATGTATGACCTCCACTTAAACTCCACATTGCCCGTCTAGAAGTCCTGTCAGTCAACAATACTGGTCTTAAAATGTTACGTAGTGCACCTTTAAGATGCATGTACATTTACCTAAAGCCTTTTTTGTGTCAAAGTTCCAGCACGTAATTTATTTCCTTAAACAATTACATTAACTCATTTTATGGTAGTGTCAAGAAATCCATTTTTGCGTCTGAACCTCACAGCTCGTCTGAATTTCTTCCTCTTAAACTGCTGCTACCTTAATAAAAAAATGTTTCATCATGCTCAAGGCCTGAAACTGATTGAATCCCTACAAAGCGCTTGGATCCAGTCTCTTATCTCAGTGTAAGCAGATAATGATGGTGTCTGACTTTAAACAGCGACAGCGTCAATACTGCAGCCAACCTTGATGTCCTCTGCGTTGACTCTCACATTCCTCAGTATTCAAAAGCACACAAGGGAACAGTTTAGCCGGAGGGTAAACAGGCCAGACTCTTTTTAAGTGGTCCTTCACGCAATGTTGCCAGAGCTAACACAGAGGATTTTACATCTGACTGTCAGCGCTTCATTGCGGGCAGGCAGGGATGAAAAACAGTCAAATGAAAACACCGCAGACTGCACAGGAAGCTTCCTGCGGTACGTGAGGTTTGGGGGTAAATTTAGACTACAAAGCATCTACAGCCAGCACCACAGCTTTAGATTGCAGCCAGACTGAAACAAGCATGTGCAGTGCCCCTTTATAGACGCTGCATCCCCTCATTAGAGCATGGTCGTGTGTGGGTGAGCTTGTCATGATTTGCCAGGCATTTACTTGCAAAATCAGGTCTGTGAATGGTTTTGTGTGTCTTGTTTTTGGAGGGAAACCCACTTTAGTCGTCGGCCTTTAGAAGTTGCCGTCTCCAGCCCCTTTCACTCCACGTTTATGACTCTCATTAGCTGCAATTAACAGAGCATCTCTTAATCCCACTGTTTGAAATCCAGATGAGAGTATTGTTATCAGCAGCCCAGAGGTGGGATGGTCATCCCTCGGGCCTGGTGGGTTTTTGATAGGCAGTGTTGTTGGAGCCCAGCTGGGGGTCAGACAGGGGTTCTCCACCGTCCGTCTTATTTGCGGCTCTCCCACCCCCCACACTTCTTCTAATTGGCTGGATCAATTTGGAGGGAAACTTAACAAGAAGCAGGATCCCTCCAAAATTCACAATAGGTATAGTGTTTTACATATGTCCACAGGAGAGACAGATGTTGTCGCTCTCGACCACATCCACATTTGAATACCCTTATTTGGATACAATGAGTGGGAATACAAAGGAGATGTGTTTTGGCGGTCAAGGCAGATGCATAATTTTGGCGGCCAAGACGGATTGCGACAGACTTTTGATAGATGCTGTGGAATGCATGGCTTTTAAAATAACCCAAAAACTTTTCATATGATTTTAATGTGGATATTAATCAGTTTCTACATCTGTGCCAGTTGTCAACATCAGTTACGGAGAAAGCAAGATGGTTTCCTGTCAAACGGGAACTAAAAGGCAAACTTTGTCACTTAATAAGGCTAAGGCTCTCTCTGCGTTCAGTTCTGAAAATAAACTTTTTGTGTGTGAAAAACATCCATTAAGTTAAATGGGGATGGAGCTTTGGTTTGAAACAAAAAATAATGATACAATTTAAAAATATTAAGACATTTGAGGAATAGTTTGATATTCTGGGAAATGTGATTATACCCACTCTCATACTGTATGTGAGAGTTTAGCCGAAGAGACATTTTTTAAATGGCAATGTAGGCAATGTACTGGGGTCAGTAACACTGAGCGACCAAGTAACAGTCATCCATTTGCATCAAATGCACAACTTCAACACCATTTCAATCGAGCGATAATTACATCTACTGTAGAGAGAGTCGGCTGTTTTCATTTGTTAGTTAACTTTTCTTGGTGCCACATATTTTCTCACAACATTTTAACAAATTATGCTTTGTAAAAGTGGTGGGGAACATGTCCCCAGTGTAAAAGACACCGATGCACATATGGATGGTAAATTGAAACGTCATCTATCAGTCAGTAAGCTGGTTTCAAGCCTAATGCTAATCTAAGATAACCAGCTGCTGGCGCCAGCTTCATTTTAAACATTCAGGCTCAGATATGAGAGTGATACTGATCATCTCATCTAACTCTCTGCAAAATAGCAAAGCAAATAAGCTTATTTTCCAAAATTTCGAACTGTTCCTTTTATATGCACTCAGAACAGACATAAGTGACCTTCTCAGTAGGTACTGACAAAAATATAGGCCTATATATATTCTGCCTATTGGTTTTCTATTTAGATTCTGCTTAATTTTATATGTTTTTTTTAAAATCATGATATAATTTACGTAAATATAGGCCCAATACAGATAACTTCCACTTGAAGGTTTGGATATAAGTATTTCCAACATCTTATTTAGTTAAAATATGTCTTTTTATCTATCGTGGCTTCGGAGATTAAAAGAATATAACAGTTTTGAATCGCCTTTTACACAGTTGATGGTGTCCACCGCAGATACTTAACTCCTTTAAATGAGCAAATATTGAAAAAATATTTATTGGCATGAGTTTTCACTTTCACTCAAAACAAATATTAAAAATATAACTTTGTCATTTGATAATTGATGCTCGAATGGGTTAAGTAAGTATGCTACAAACTGAAGAAACAAAAAGAATGGATGGTCAGTTTTTTTTCTCTTTAGCTGCCTGACTGAACCTCGATTTCCTCCTCCTCCTCTGCACTGCATCCTGCTCTGTGAATTGAGTTTGGCCATGCTAGGTCATCCTTGGCTGTGCAGAATATAATTAGCCTGCCTACACACACACACACACACACACACACACACACACGCATACACATACACATACACAGACTTTAAACTTTAAACCCCCCTATACAATAGCCTGCTCAGACAATAGACACATGCCAATACTATGACCCCCTCGGCTACCTCCCCATGCACAAGAAGCTCCTTGTTCTTCCTCGAACCCTGCGCTCCGTCCTGCTCACTGATAAGATTACATTACGACGTATCACGTTTCACATCATATCACAGAATTAATAATGAGCTTAACAGGTGCTGAATCTCAGCTGTTCCTGTGTAGATTTGAAATCTGGCGGGTGATCGGAATTACGCTCGACGTCGCCTCAGTGTATTAAGTTTCAGGTGATAAAGTTAATAATGAGTTATAGTTTCAAAGCTGGATGCTGTGAAGTTTGTAACCAAAGACGAAGCTGAGCTTTAGCTTCACACAAAACTGAAAATAATCACCTGAGGTCAATGCTTTTCCCTTTTCCAGGATGATGACTCCATGATCTTCAACTTGGATAAAATGCAAACACCAAAGGATAAAATCTAAGAGTGGTTCGGTGTGAGGATAAGAATAACAGGATTAAGGCTCTTAAATGCACGAGATTAAGAAGTAATTTAATGATCACTCTTCTGGCAGTTTTAGCACTTCTTAGCAGTAATCTGAGAACCTTCACATTTCAGCCTCCAGATGACAATTAAAATCTCTGAATAGGGACCATAATTGTGCTCTGAATCTGAATCCTCAGCGTCTTTTATGTCCCACCATCTTTCATCAATGCCATTCAGACTCCTCGGTGACCTGCAGCCTCGTCCCCGAGTGCCCTTTTCATCTCATTTTTTAAAAATTCCATGGCACACGAGCTGCCCTCCCCTTTGCTCTCTGGGCACCTGCACTTCAGTGTCCTCCGGCTCATCAATGGAACCTGCCTTTTAAAAACGTATACATCTGTTGCAAATGAGGTAGCCATTGTTGGGGGGAAACCCTCGAGGGGACCGCCAAAATTTGGCGTCGCCCCGGCTCCATCATTGAGTAAAAACCCAACCCCCACACACCTCTTACTTCAGGGGTATCGTATCACCTATCCCTTGGGGTATATGTCCTCATGATAACAGGTGTATTTGAATGTATACAACAGGTGGGATGAATCTGTGGCGGTTTACCATCGTTTTCTGTGGGGTTTATTGTAATGAAGCAATGCTAGTGTGTGTGTTTTTATCCCACACATTAGGTCATATTGATAACATTTTTATGTAGTCAATTTGAAAAAAATGAGAAATCTACAGAACTTGTAGAAATGTGCAGAATGAAACTCTCTTGTCCTTAAAAAACATTATTATGGTTGTGATTAAAGGTTTTAACATTTTTATTTTAAAGTCCAAAATGATTGTTTTGTTTATGTCTGTTTAAAAATTCTGAAGGTTGGTTCCAGCCTCTAACAAGGTTTGTCAGCCGATAGTACGACACCGTTGGACGTGACACCCGTGTTGCCAGTTTGTTGAAAAAAAAAAAAAAATGTAAAAAATTGAAGATTTCTACAGTATGCACCCAGCATACTGTCCTGCCCTGACATAAGCTAGCAAGCATTACCAATGTTAGCATTACCTATCGCAGCGACGTTACCATTAACACAAAGTTAGTGTTAGCTAGCTGGCGTTAGGAACGTTAGCTACACCAAACCGGCAACCACTTGAGGGGGCAGATGATTCGACTGCGGTGTTGTAACATGGATTCAATGTAAGGGGGAGATGCAATGCCACATTTAGCGGCTGAATGTTATCAACAACACCTTTAAATGTCTTTGAAAACATTCGGAATTGAGAAATAGCACAGCAGAAGACGCTAAGTTCAACATGTACTCCATTGTTCAACGTCAGCTGGAGGGTAAGACAGAAAAAAAAAATTCACTCGATATTTATTCACCAAGGTAGCCATTTAAGCTAACAGGCTAGACAGCGATAGCCACATGCTATGTTAGCCAGTTAAGTTCAGCTTTTGCCTCTTGCTAACAAAACACAGGATTTGAGTAGCCTGTCAGTTGTGTTTGGTTAGTAGCATCCTTCTTACAGTAATTTAACTTTTGTTAAATACTTTGTAAACATTTTATATTTATGTTTTACTTCAGCCCGAGAAAGTATTCACACTTCAATGTTAGATATTGTGGGAGTTAATGTTGTTAATCTGGTTTCTCACTTTAAAAGGATTAAACAAAACATTCAGCAACATTAATGTTTTAATTGTTCACATTTCAAACAAACCTTTGGTGGTAGTGAAGTAGCCATCAGCTCCTGCTTTTCTGTTTTTAGGATATTAGAGATTCTGCAGAGCATACCAGAGACAATAAATATTTACATCAGAAGCTCCATGCGGTTATTTGGCTTTATTTGCCTCATCTGACCCACGACTCATGAACAGAGGAAGCTGGCAGAGGAGAGACAAAACCAAGTCTGCGCTCTGACTGAGTGACTCTCCAACAGAGGTGGTTTCTTTCTTTCTGCACTGAACTGTGTCGTCCTGCGGAGAAGAAGAAGTGCGGACTAGCGAGGGAAAAAGAGCAAAAAGGGAACTCGCAGAATAATTAGAGCATGGAGGATAGTCCTGAATTGCTCGACACATTCATGCATGCACACATATGCATGAGCGCCTGCACCCGCTCATACTTTTGCAGACGAAAACACGCATTCATACACAGTCCCGACTTAAGGATTTTGGGCCTATCTGCACATGTATGCGGGCTAATCAGGGCCTCTTCGCAGACAGAAAGCAAAGGGTCACTCAGGGTGAGATGTTTGTGATGGAAATTTGGACGGCAGGCGTAGGAAAACAAAGCTAGGGACAGGACGCCCCAGAGACGACATACTTTACACATGAGATAACACACATTGAGGAGTTGCGAAAAGAAATCTTAAAATAGCATCACAAAGCCTGTCTCATTCATATCGCTGATAAAGAGCTTCGCTGCAGGCACTTTCACGAAATTATGGGAGAATAGTTGGACTGAAAAAAGAATTTTGTCTGTAGGTTTAATTCTGAGAGCCGAGAAGGAATCTGGACGGCTTATGCACGAGCCGGAGAGAAGAAGTGAAGACGAGACTTTCTCTCAAAGTAGCCTCTAACAATGAATTTCACTCTGTGTTCTGCTCTGCATCAACCAATGACAAGCAAACCACTCCACTGATTGCACATGATTGCTATAAGTCCTCGTCTCCGGAGGGAACGACCGAGCAGTCACACCTTCACCGCTGGGGCCCAAGACCCGTAGCTTTAACTGGGCATGTAGTGCATAGACCGAGGGCATCCGATGGAACCGCCGCGCCTCACTGAGAAATCACACAAAGATGGGATTTAATGGCCCTTCGATTGAGCGGTTCTGAAAAGCCAACCTCTGACCCCCAGCATTGACCCCTGCTAACCCCTCCCATCCTCCAGGGTCCAGTGCTTGTCACTGGTCATTTGTCAAACCCCTCGCACTGATCTGATTACCGTCCAATTTGGGATCTGCCGACTACACACTTCTGAGATCAAGACAAGCTGCTTTCAGCAACTTTACATGACAACAAATGGCCGGATTGTTGCGGGAAGAGTAAAGGGACGAGTATTTGTTCCATCCAGACAAGAGAGATGACAAAACTTTGGATAGACGACAACCTTGGTTTCCACTAATGGTTGCACAGTCTCTGTCTAGTGAAGATGACAATGATCGGTTTTGATCCTTCGAGTATTTATATTTGTCCAAACCAGCACAGTTGCTGAGGCAGTTGTCCAAAGCACAGCCTGATTTACTGCCATTTTATTTGATTTTCGAGACTTCTAAATTTACTCAGGCGGCGCCTTCACAAATTGCCACAATCCAAGAAGAAATAAAGTGTCTGCACCATGTAGAATAGGTTTACCAAAAGCAAATGCAATGCAGTGCGATGTCTTGCTTTTGAAGTGCAGGCCTTAAACTGAAGCATTAACAACACTGGAAATGGCACAAATGATGATAATTCAAGTGAATTACAATGACTTTTTAAAGAACTCTGTGCTGCAGGGATTTGTTTTTCACTCATAAAACAAGATTCCTTGTTTTATTAGATTTTTTGCTGTGAACTTGGAAAGGAAAAATGCGAACAACAGTTGGCAGTGGACCTTGAACTTATTGAGGACCGCCACTAACTGTTTTGTTTTTTAGCCTATTCTATTTTGATTTGTGTCAGTTATGTGCTCGATTTTTCAGTAGTGTATTCAAAGACATGTTTCTCTTTATGTTTGCTATTAAGAAAAAAAGTTCATAGGAGTGACTAAATGCCGTCTACAAACGCATGTCCGGTCCTCCCAAATGGAGCTAGCTGCAGTTAGCCAGCGAACGGCTAGCCAGGAACATACAGGTTGTAGCCGGTCACTCTCCAACACAGACAGTTTACTCTTACCAGTGTCTCATTCTCAGAGCTAACGAGCCTGCCAAGTGTTTGTTGTCAGCTGGTGCTGACAGTAATGCTGGCAACAGCATTTAAAGCAACAATATGTTACTTTCTGGAAAAAACTAGTTGATTAACATCAGTCCCCGGGTCATTGGCTCAGGTCCAACGCCAACGCAAAGCATCAGTATCTGATGACCCGGAGATGAGACTTGACAAACAACCATCTTTTTCCAGAAAGTTACATATTGTTGCTTTCAACACAATGTTTTGTACTGAGTGTTATATATCATTTTAATCAGGAAAAAGGGTTAAATGCGTTAAAGGTTAAAGATAGCTGGCTAACTGACAGTGATCTCTTCGACTCTGGTCCCTCGAAGGTCGGCACTATCAAGGCGGTTCGCTGTTGGTAAAATGATAGAACTCAAGTGTCAACGTTCATCAAAGTTCATCATTTTGACTTGAAAAATGTCACAAATAACAACACGTTAACAGGGAAGAATAGATTTTATAGGTCTGTACCTGCTGTTTGTATTCACGGTGTACGACTCTGAGCAACATGTAAATTAAATCTGAAAGCAGCGGTCTCATAATGTGTGTGTGTCCCACTGTTCACTCCTCACATGTCTGACTGCTCTGACTATCCTCTGTGAAGGCCTGTCAGTCACATATAACACAAGCCTCTTCCTGATCCCCCCTGAGGGACTGTGCACTGTTACACACACACATGCACACACACCACCCCCAAAACAAACCTCTGTCTGGCCAACACACACACACACACACACACACACACACACACACACACACACACACAATTAGCCCATAGCTCATTATGTCTGCTTTAGCTCTTTTGGGTAGTGTTGGGGGATGGTGTGCGGTGGTCGGGGCAGGGTGTGGTTTGGTGACCCTGGAGAGCATGACCTCAGGGGACATTCGGGGAGGACAGGGGGATGGGACGTGGAGCTGCAGGGAGGGAAAGTAACTTCTTGGTGCCTCTGCTGGTGGCGTTCACTCCTGTGAAGATCCCCATTGATTTTCTAAGTGAAAAACACACTGATTAGTCATCAGATTGCATGAGCTTCACCAGAACAATTGCCTTTGAGTTGATAATGTGATGAGGTGGCCTACAACTAAAACAAATCTCATTATAATTTGAAAAAAAACTCAATCTTGTCTTTTGCAGCCTGCAATTAATAACAATCAGTAAACAAATACTGTTTCCATCTGGAGGCAGTTGTCTGTCACGTTAATGGTTAACTTGATTTTTGATATAAATGCAGCAGCGGAGGAGGAGAGGATGGTTTTCCCTCCACATCCCTGAATCGTTCAGGCACAAGAGTTTTGATTTCCCTCCAAAAACTCCATTGTAAAACTTCTCCCCCGCCACTTATACAAGCTACACAGCGGCCACCTCCACCCCCAGCCGTCACACATCAATCCATGGTGTGTGTGCAGTGGGGGTGTCTCAGCCAGTGTGCTGTTAACCCCCCAGGGTGTAAAAGATTTTTGGACTAACACTGCAGGTTTCCAAAACAAACTCTTTGATTTCAGTTTACTTAAGCTGTTTTTAAGGCCTCAAACCAGAAAAAAAGCACTGAAGATGTTTTTATTGGGATCCAGACAGACTGAGAAAAAAGAAAAATCAACCAGCTGTATGAAGTTGCTTCATACACATGTGCAACTTTACTTTGTGCAACTTTTTATCGTGATATCTCCTCAAATTCTGCGATCCTTTGCACAAGATTTTGTTTATTTGCATTTTTACATCCAAATTTTTTTACTTTGCAGTTTGAAATGTGAGCGCCAACTCTGAGCTCTGCATGAAGGAGATGGATCTATCTCTTTTTAGAGTTGAGTTGAGTTATTCCACCCCCTCCCTTTTGTGAGGAAGCTTAATCGGAGCTGCAGAGGTGTGTGGCTGACCTCTGACCCTCGGGTATCTCTGCCCTTTCTTTTACTCGCCTTTAGGTTCGCATCAGGACATCCCTCATTTAACTCTTAACCTAAGGAGTCGACTCTGGCGTCCAGTGGTTTAGAGTTAAGGCATGCAGACATAAAGGCACATTTACACAGTCAGTTGTTCGTTAACGGACTGGAGGAAAGTACCAGAAGAAAACCGTTCTGCTGAATACTGTGATATAACCTGTAACGTGTGTTGCATGTGGAGCAACTGCAGCTTCCATCAGCAGCTAATGCACTCATAACATTTACCTCTACTAGTACAAATGCAGTATATTTTAGAGTTTTTTATAAGGAAGAGTACTTCGCTGTAGTTGAAATAACTTTCTTGTAAGTTAGCATTACAAAATGGAAAGCTGCAGAGTAATTCACAACGGATAATCAGTTAGAAAAGGAGAAAGTAAACCAACTTAGTGAACTTAATTTTATTGTTTCCATATTTCCACTGAAAATAGGTCATTATGAAGTAATTGGGAAACATTTGCACGTGTTATAACCAAGGATTAAAAGTTGCGTCCCTTGACAGTCAGTACTAGAAATAGTCTTTTAAACCTATTATTATTATTATTATTATTATTATTATTATTATTATTGTTTATTAATGTACACATTTAAATGATCTTATTATGTATTTATAAATATTGTATAAATATTCTTTTGTAAAATGTCTAACCTTGCAAATTCAATTGTTTAAACTTCCATTTACATGTCAAAATGTCAACACTCTAAAATGTTATTTTGGGCACATGTTAAGTCAATTATTCCTCACTTGTAACTTGTAAATACATGTTTACATAAGTAAAATACCCCCGAGTAAATTAAGTGTATCCCACTTCCATCTGATGTGGACGCTGCTGAACTTTTTCCACCACTTTTCAGAACAGAGTTGGACATGTCCAGACGAGTGTCCATACAGGACAAAGAGAAGAACAGCCTGCATCCACTTGGAAGACAATAAAACTCAGTTGTATTATTATATTAATTACTTCCGCCAAGAAGGTTATGTTTTCACCTGTGTCCATTTGTTGGTTCATTGGTTGGTTTGTCAGCAGGAATACACAAAATCTACTGAACTGATTTCAGTTAAGCTTGGATTAAGGATGTGTCTTGACCCAGAATAGATCCCAGTAACTTTTAATGTGGATCCGAATAAAAAAGGACACATCCAGGAATATTTTCTCACTTTCTGTCATTCTGAGATTGTTTGATTAATTTGATGCAGATCGATCTGGTGATCTTAAATTATGGTTAAGCAGCTTTAAACATTAGGATTAGGGCGTGGATTAGGCTTTATTGAATTAAAGGGGACTGTTGGGCCTTGGTGGAGGTATGTGTTCTACTGAGTGCCATTGTAGTTTGAGATTTAAATTTTTCAAGCAATGACCACTTCATCTTAGTTGAATAAAACTCTCTGTGGTGGTTATCTTCCTGTTGCACTGGTAAAAATGTGTCTCTGCTCAGGTCAGGCAGCGTTCTCTGAGCAGGATTTAACCACAGTGGAAGTTAAGGCAGGAAAACATTATCAGTTTAAAGTTACTTTGCCGATGCAGATCCACTCTGTGTGAGTACAGAGAGCAGCTTTAAATACTGGATGGACAAAGTTTCAGTTGGTATCTGTGTCTTGGCACAAGAGTAGATAATAGGCGTGAGCATGTGAATGTAAAGAAGGCAAACTGTGATTGACAGCCAGGCATGTGTGTGCATCTGTGTGTCTGAATAAGCACTTTTCTTTGGTGTCACAGTGTGATGGTTAATTAAAGAGTGTGAAGGCAGGTTTGTATGTGTTTGTGTGAATCGGGAGAGCTGTTTTTTTTTTTTTATTACTCATAAACAGCGGCATAAGTGATTTAAACTGACAGTATGACAATATACGCACACGTCTGACTCTAATAATCAAAATGCACCGGCAACCTTTCTTCTGTCTCATTAAAAGAAGTTGTTTAATCAGTCGAGACGTAAATTCAAACAATAACTTCCTGCATTTCCATCTTCTTTCAGTCGGGACAGTGGAACTATTCTTTTACTTTTGTGCACATGTTGCATTCAGACCCACTTGAACAAACTGCAATAAGTCTATGAGCCTTTCCCCTCCTCAAAATGAGCAAACCCACCAAACAAAGGGCCACCATTGTGGATAAATACCGCTTTTGTTTCACCCATTTGAACCTGAGGTTTCCCTTAACGCTAAGGAGAGTGTGTTCAGCCTTTTTCTCTTTTCAGACGCTTTGGCGCTGAAAAGCCGCGCACACTGCCAAATGGGAAAACGACTACACGGGCAGAAAGAAAGAGCAGAATCAATCAGGAAGTGGCAGCTTTTCAGCCGTGCCAGAGGAGCCGGGCAACTTCCTGGTCTTGTTGCCAAGGTGACTGGAAGCTCAGCCAACGTGGTGCAGCGGGCAGCAGTTGGGTTTGATGGGGGGGAGGGCGGAGGATGACGGTTGGGATGTTGGACAGGAGGAGAGGGCAGAGAGTTGGTGGGTGAGGGTGATGCAGTTTAAACGTAAGCAGTGAGCACTTCAAACAGCATTCACTGAACCATCACAGTGTGGAGCGTCTGTTCTCGTTATAATGCTTCCCAACAGTCAGCTAATCGCTTCAGTTACTCACAACTTCCTCCAGAATGATGACAGAATATTTTGTTGTAAAAACTTGTATCTATAAGCATTATTTATTGCAGAGAAATGCACTGATATTATATTGAAGTTGCATTTCCACGTCTTTTTTCCAAGGAAAATTATCTTTAGAAAATATATTATCTTTAGAGATGAGTAAATACTTTGATATACTTAGTATTAGAAGCAAACACACAAAATAATGTGACCAAGGGAAGCTGGATAAAGTAGAAGATTTTGGCATAAATTGAGCAAATTTCACGACTTTGCTCATATCAGTAATAATAACAAAAATTTAAATACTATTAAATAACATCTTTATTAATATGTCGGTTGTGAATTTGTGTCAGTTAAAACAACTCGAAGTCGTCCTATCCTATACGTCCTAACTGTGTCTCAATCCTGATGCATGATGGGAAATTTTGAACACAGAAAAAGATTCTTTGCAAGCGTACAGTCAAGTGTCCGTAGGTTCTGGAGCACACAGAGCACGAACCTGAGTGAAAATGAGTGACAGAGGTTGTTGTTGTGCAACTTATATGTGCTTACTTGCAAACATGCAAATAAGGGGTGTTGGAAATCACGATATTCATGACAACCGTGATGTAAAACAAATGAAATAGTGATATTGTGTTAATAATACACATATGATTATCCAGCGAAGATGTTTGGCCTTGCGCATCTTTTGTTTATGAGTTTTATCTGGTTGCTTTTTCACTAATACAATTAGATAGTATCTAATTACTGTTTCACATTTCTCAGTCTTGATTTGCAGCATTAGTGTGTTTGTCCTCATCAGACTGTGTCTGTAGTCTAAAACTCCACTTTTACGGAGATGAGACTGGGGGCTGATTGGGTAGGTGGGTGTTCTGGGGGATCAGGGGACCAGACTGGCGGAGATGGGTAAACACAGCTGGGGACACACTGCGCTGGTGGGTCTGCAGCTCAACGGCCCCCTTCACACATTTATCAGTGTGTTTGCTCAGGGGATGTGCCCTAATCTTCACACGCTGCGAGGCCCAACAGGCCGGGATGAAAGTGACCCTGTCCACAGGCACAACCCTGCTAATTCCTCCACGGCTAAACTTGAATGTTTTTGTCTTTATAAAGGCCTGTAAAGGTCATCTATGGATCTGTCTGTGTGTGGCTCAGTCTCTCTGTGGGTGGGATGTCCCTGATAATATATACTGAATTCTTGATCATAGTCTGACCTTTCTCTGAGCATACCTCCCACAAATGGACGGATAACTGTCATGCAGTGTCAGAGTTTGCAGGCCAAAAAGTATTATCTGTGATATAAAGTATTTGAAACATTTTGGCATGTGCTGCTTTAATCATCCTCATATACCAGGTGTCACAGTTTCAGTCAGTCACAGGTAAACTGTACATTTAAGAAAACATAATCCCAACGTTTCAGGTTTTGTTTGATAAGTCTGACGCTTATTGGTGATAGTCCTTCATAGTTTCTCATTCCTCAAAATAATTGTATTAAGGCGACCACAGTATCTATTCTAGGCAGCAAAAATAGTGGGGAGTTTTGATTACTTTGATTATAGAGCGCCATCTGCTGGTGATCACTTTTGTGTTGTGGCGCTTTGTAGCTGTCTGAAATTGAAGGCAGCAGAAATTTAACATACGTTTAATATAGTATTTTATTTATATTTATTTCAGTATTTTATCTTTATTTCACATTATCGTCATTGATTGACTGAAATTTGTATGACCAAAGAACATTTTACAGATTTTTGCTCCATCGAGGCCTCTGATTTCGCTCATTTCATGCATTTTCTCTGTCAGAAAAAAAAGGTCCTTTCGGCTTCCGTCGGCGTCGCGTAAGTGTTTGACGTCAGCATAACAACAACCTGTCAAGACAGCTCGGATGGGGCGAAAATTATCGATTACGATTTGATATGAAATCATATAAAACCTGTTTCACCTGGATGTAAGATTCCTTCTATACGGTAAGGCCGCTGATCCCAGAAACAAAACCCATTTTGCGCGGAAGTAGCGAGAATTTAGGGCAATAGGCTGTGTAGCAAACAAGCTAACCTAGCATTAGCTCATCTGTGTTTTCTGAGGTTGCCGAGCGGCTTTCAGGTAAATGTTGAGATAAATGCCAACACGACTTTTTCATGCCTATTACAGTCATAGTCCTAACTTCCCAATCAGCTGCTGATTAAATGTGTAATTTTGTGACTACAGTTAAGAAAGCAGACTGTCTTTTTAGCCAATCAACGGGCTAACATCGACAACATAGCTTATAATGCTAGCTTAGCTAGCTAGCTAACATTTGAGCACCGATCTCCTGTTTCTCCTGTCAATAAAGTTAACGACATTGTCACTTTGTCTGTATGTTTGCTGAGGCATCAGTTACATCTCAAATGCTTGTCTGGCAAACTAGCCGTCATATTAACGTTACTTGTTTACAACCCTTAGCTATCATTGTATGCCAGCGGTGTAATGTTACAGTTTAAAAGGCTTGCGCTAACGATATGGACCTCGACTGTCTGATGTTTTCTCACGGCTGGCTTGCTAGCTCTGCCTCTCATTTAGTCACCAACGATGTCCGTCACATGAATAGTTAATTCGCCGACAGTCTAGCCACCTCGCTGGATTTCAGAGCTGGCTGCACACTCAGCGAATTAAAACGAATGCCTTTTTGGGTGGCATCAAGGACTGCACCTAATTCGCCCAAGACGCGCATTGCAGGTGCATTGCAGTGAATGAACGCCGTGAATGTTGAGTTAACTTCACATGTATTGTGTCTCTGGTCTGGTTTGTGTGATCCAGGAGGGACAGGGCATTCTTGAACCTGTCAGCTAGCCAGCCGAAGAGACGGGGAACAGGATAGGGAAGCAGGGCGAGGCGGGCCCCGCGGAGCCGGTGGAGAAGATGGCCGGCAGCCCGGAGAAGAGTTCCACCGCGCAGGAGCTGAAGGAGCAGGGGAACCGGCTGTTCCTCTGCCGCAAGTACCAGGAGGCTGCTACATGCTACAGCAAAGCTATTGTGAGTAGAAGTCATTGTTAAAGAAATGCCTAATACCTCAATCAAAACACATTAAAACACAATAGTGCCGTTCATAGCAAAATGGAAAGGATGGATTTCCCCCTGAATGTCTACAGTGCCATAACGTTACTGTGCATGTGCATTGTCTGGTCTGTCCTGTCCTGTCTCCCAGAACCGTAACCCATCTGTGGCAGTGTACTACACCAACAGGGCTCTCTGCCATGTGAAGCTGCAGCAGCATGACAAGGCTCTGGCAGATTGTAAGCACGCGCTGGAGCTGGACAGCCAGTCAGTGAAGGCCCACTTCTTCCTGGGCCAGTGTCACCTGGAGCTGGAGAACTACGACGAGGCCATTGGCAACCTGCAGAAAGGTCAGAGCAGAATCCTCAAACGATGGGAAACTTCTGCAACGTTTTGGCTGTATTGTGTAGAAGAAGCTTGCTCATATGTTGCACAATATTAGTCATGTATTTCCTCATTTATGTTTGAATCAGGCATCTCTTTCATTTTAAATTCTGTCATTCTCCCATTCTGCTGTCAGTGGTTCAAGTGCTGGTCCTAGAATCAGCCGTAACTTTTTCAAAATGTTGATTGTAATAATTAAATTTGTATTTTAGCACTTCTGTTCTGAGGCACAGGATATGTTCGCAGGGATGTATTACAGCATGCTTTGTCAGGGATTAAATCTTTGAAATGATAATATTCTACAGTGAAAAGTATGAAAGTGTTATATTATATTATATTGTTATATATTTAAATTGTTGCCATGCCCTCAAGGGATGTCAGAAGGAAAGAAAACTGTAGGAAACGCGTCGTGTTATTAAACCACCAATGTTTTTTCTTCTGCAGCTTATAATCTGGCTAAAGAACAGAGGTTGAATTTTGGAGATGACATCCCCAGCGCCTTGCGCATTGCCAAGAAGAAACGCTGGAACAGCATCGAGGAGAAGCGCATCAACCAAGAGAACGAGTTACACGCCTATCTGACCAAACTCATACTGGCTGAGAAGGAAAGGTGAGGCGGTTGTGGTGTGGCAGTCGAGTATCCAGCATGCGTAGATGTGTGGTTATGATCTTTTGATGAATGAGTCTGTCAGGTGGGTAACATCATTATTTTGTTCCCGATGGAGGGATAATTTCTCATAACTTTGTACTCATGCAGAGAACTAGAAGAATACAAAGAGAAACAGGACGACAATCAAAACGGAGGCGATGCTGCCAAGATTTCATCAAAACATGTACGTTTTACATATTTCTTGGACTTCTTGGATTTGCTTGTCACGCTTTTTTAATGAACAGATAAAATATTTCTATATTCTAACTGATTATTCCTGACTGTACTTAGGATAAGTATCTAATGGACATGGATGAGCTTTTCTCTCAAGTGGATGAGAAAAGAAAAGTGAGTATAAAAAATGCACTTAATATCATTACGATTAATTGAACATGTTGTAGCCTGTAATTGTATTCATTTATCCCATACCCACTTATTCCTAGTATTGAAGGACTGGACTGGAGTTTATCCCAGCATATGCACTGTACAGAAAGCAAGGATGCATCCCTGATAGGTCGCTGTCATCCATTACAGGACACAGTGAATCTTTGCTAACAGTGTACACCTACTTTACACCATCTTTTTTTGTTTTTTTATCATGGTCATAGCAACAGGAGAAACAGACGGGAGCACACTTTCAGAGTGTGCAGTTAAGATGGTTCATTTCAGATGTGTTTCTGTTTATCTTGTGAACGATCTGTCTCCACTGCTCCTGTGTTGTGTGCTCATCCTATCCGCTACCATAAATGATTGCATATGTGAGAACTGCACCTATTCTCTAGACAGACAGGTGCTATTTCCATCCCAAGCTATTTCTATGGTAACCATCACTATTTCTTTGCCAGGGCTTGTGGCTCGTTCTAGATAGTTGTTGACTGAATGGAGGTAGTTGTCATGTAATAACACCTCACTGGCTGACAACAGGGTGCTAGTGCTCTGTATGTGCTAGAACGTTTTGCACTGGTAAATCCTGATGAACAAAATGTTTTTTTAATATAAAGTACCTTGACTTCAACAATAAGACATTTTTAGATTAGCATAAGTGCTTTGAGAGAATATTTAAATTAAATTTGGAGTGGATCATGTGGTTTTAGAGAAAACAACATGAGCTGCATTGCCAAGCAGGAGTTTGTCATTCAACTGTAATGAAGCCTTTAAGACCAGAAAAAGATTTAAGCTATGTGACAGCATTAGTGGCAATTTTGAGATCATATCCATGTACCTCTTGCATTACATCAGTCTGAGTATTGCTGTGTTCTGTCGTCTGTTCAGAAGCGGGAGATTCCAGATTATCTGTGTGGGAAGATCAGTTTTGAGCTGATGAGGGAACCCTGCATCACACCCAGTGGAATCACTTATGATCGGAAGGACATCGAAGAGCACCTACAGGTAAGAGCCTCGTCAGCTCACACCTACAGCAGTGAGCAGCAACTGAAGCGCCGGGTAGCTTTTTTCAGACTGAGATCAATTCCTGACAGCTATTCTGCTTTTGTTGAAATAGTTGCGGCATTTACAAGAATTGTTAATTTCTACATGTATTAGACTAAAAAAAGCTAAGAGAGCTCGATGAAAGTAGCAAACTAGCAGCTCACACTCATCTCCCAGCTGGCCGGTGGGAGCTACAGGCCAGTCTGTGTCTGTGTAGTCAGATAGTGTGCGTTCATGTGTTTTGAAAGGAAGGTGTGAATGGAGGGGGTGGACATTTTTTAGTTGGATACTTTAAAAATTTTGTTTGCTCTTGCTGGTTTCAACAATCTTAACAACCTCAGTTTTAAATGCAACAAACTCAGGAAAAGATATTGTTCCTATATTAATGGAAGATGTGATTGCAACCAAACAAATACATTGTTCTTCTCTTCTGTTACAATTGTTTTCACAAAGGGCTTGGAAAGACGAGGCCTTGAGTCTGTCTACAGTGATTAAAATGTTTGTACAGAGGGCATATTTGCATAATATTTTGCCTCACCCACAGCTGCTAACACGACCTTCTCTCTTTGCAGCGAGTGGGCCATTTTGACCCAGTCACCAGGAGTCCCCTGACCCAGGACCAGCTGATCCCAAACCTGGCCATGAAGGAGGTGATCGATGCCTTTATCCAGGAGAACGGCTGGGTGGAGGACTACTGAAGGGACCCCCGCCTCCCATGTCTCCATCATACCCCGATACTCAACACGAAGCCTGGACAACACGAGACTGTAGAGAACAGATCACCCCTTGCCTGGATATGTACTTTACACAAGCGGGAAAAGCCACAATATGGACTACCAAACGGGAGCCACGTATCTCGGTCTGCCTCTTCCTCCCCACATTTTATCTTTGCTGTAAAACTTTCCCGCTCCAAACTCCCGAGGCTCGTTGTTCATGGCCTGCAGCTCCCTTTAAAACCTCCTTCATCCTGCTCTCTCTATCCTTCCTCTCTTCCTCCCCGTCATGCTGTTCCTAGTCTTTCAAGCCAGACTCCTTTCTTTACTCAAAATAAGGGGCCACGTTCTCAGGTCTCTCTTGCTCCCTCCCTACTCTCTCTCTCTCTCTCTCTCTCTCTCTCTCTCTCTCTCTCTCTCTCTCTCTCTCTCTCTCTTCTCTGAGTGCCACAATCCTTGGAAAGCATCAGCATTGCACTCCAGTGTTTCACAGAAGCCACCAATATAAAAAAGATTACACACGGTGGTTGAATCCATTAAGACATTGGCCTTTTGTTTGGCATTTACTCCAGTATTCGTAGTCATTTTTTCATCAAACATCGGAGCCCAATTCTTAATGTACATTTTGCTGAAGTGGGACCTAAAATGCCAAAAACCTGTACTCAACGAGGTTTGTACGCAAAGTTTTACATGACGATAGTTGAAACGTAGTCGCAGGGTCCCTTCTTCACCTCTGAGTGGCGTTCCAAGCATACCCACCTCATGTCAACATACTGTAAGAATTTCAGTAGATTATAGCTGTTTCTTTCCCCTCTTTGCATATCAATCACACCCCATAACAGACAATTTAAATAATTTGAATGTATGCATAATGTACTCTTTAGGTTTAGGCTTGACCTACAGTAATTCAAAATGTTTTTTATCAGTACAATTACACGGTTTTCATGAAAAGCGGCCTTGAACTGGATGCAGAATATGAACGGAAATGACCGCTGCGTACAAAAAAAAAAGAGTTTTCACATTGCTGGATATTAATTGAAAATGTTTGAGTGTTGATAGATGACATCAGGTGTTTGGATTGATGCTTAAATCTGCTTTGAAGAATGGTCCGTGCTGTCTGTGTCAATCATAGAAACAAAAATGTGCTTGGACGTCGTGTTTGGCTCGTGCTGTTCGCCTGGAATGACTGTGGACGCTCACATCAAGCATGAAGTGAATTTTGTTTTTTTTCCTTTTGCAAAGGCAAGAAGATGGCTGTCTTTTTTTTGCCTCACCTTGATGCTGTTAATTTCATGCACCTTCTCCTCACAGTGTCACAGTAATGAAGAACATGGTCGCAGCAGCTTATTTTAACAGACTATCAGCGTGAAAGTCAAAGTCGTGTCTTGTTGAGGGGATCGCTAGCATCGCTGTACCAGAATCCTCTGTTAGAAATGCTGGAAGAGTTACGACCATCTTATCTCATCCATACCTCAGTCCAAGTTTTGGCGTGCTGGTTCGCTCGCATGCTCTGCAAAAACACATTTTCAGTTCAGCGCTATTAGTTTACAGGTTTTTCAGCCGAATGTGTGTCTGTGATGAACTGGGCCTGTCGGTGGTGCGTGTCGGGGTGCGGGCAGTGTAAATAATTTGCTTGTGTATCTCAGATTTTATTTCTTGACAAAGTTAGGGTTCTTTTATTCTTGAGAAATCCTAGAGCTTGAGAAACTGTATTAAATGTAGATATGTTGATAACATAAAATGCTTGGTTCAGTTTTCATTTGTCCCCATTAAACCGTGAACTTTGAGTTTGTTTGTGGTTGTGTTTTTGACGCAGAATCGTCATTAAAGAGATTCCAAGTATGATGACAAATGTACCGCTGTTCAGTAGAAATCTGTTCGCAGGAATCAAATGGTTTCCCACTAAATTATTTTGCAGCTATGCTACAAAGCAAAGCAAACAGCTTTTGTAGTGCAATCAATAACATGCGCCCTGCTAAAAATGCATATTTGTTGAAGCTTTTATTTTTTTAACAAATTAGTAAAAAGAAAGTATCACATCACATAGAGTAGGTTGCTAACAAGAAAATAGCTCATATTCAACTGTAATCTGTTCCACCCTGTAAGTATTTAGATAGAAATTCTTAAAAAGCAAGAGATTTTTTAATGTAATGTGTGTATATATATTTATATATATATATAAAAATGTGTGTGTGTGTGTATATATATATATGTGTATATATATATATATATATATATATATATATATATATATGTATATGTATATATATACATATATATATGTATATATATATATAGATATATAAATGTATATATATATAAAATGAATATAATTATTATATAATTATTATAATTATTTATAATAAATAAAATAAATATTTATATATAAAATAAATTACATTCCATATATATATATATATAAATGTATATATTTATATATAAAATGTATATAATTATTATATAATTATAATAATTATAATGATAAATAAAATAAATATTTATATATAAAATAATAAATTACATTCCATATATATATATATATATACATGGAATGTAATTTATATGTTATATATCAGCTAATATATCATCATAGAAAAAATCCAGAAACAGTCTGGCAAAGCATAAAACCTATGTCTCCTTGCCGACATTCTTTCTTCACATTTCACATAATTTCTGGGTGTTTTCAACTAATATTATTACATATTGCACCATTAATACAAACACCCATGGTTACTCATTCAAGTGCAGAGTGATGTCACAATTCAACTCATGATAGAGCCTTGTAAGTACTAAACATCACAAATCTCACATGTGGTTACAAAAGATTGATGCAAACACTGTCCGTCTATCACAACACACACACGCAAACACATACCGTAGGTGAAGTTGTGTTTGTTCGCATCAGTCACACGAAAAGCACAGTGTCACTGAGCCCTCACACACCGGGCCTATTGTCAGAGGATCGGTTGCAGAGCTGACGTCATGGCCTGTGCTAGGAGGGAAGAGGACTGGGCACGGGACAAGAGCAAGTGGGACTGAGTTAGCAACATCGAGGGACAACAATACAGCATTAAAATGGTGAGAAAAGCTGTTTCCTCTTGTAACTTTTCACATATTTTGGCCTCTGGTGTATCTTGTTTGTTCAGAGACTGATAGGACTTCATATTCTGAGATAATAATGGATGTCTTGTGTGTGTTTGCAGAGTGTCAACACTGTGAGGTTTGCTGTGGTTGTACTTAGTGTCTTTGGGTTCTCCTCAGCCACCCAAGGTATGAGTTAAAAAAACTAATTTAATTTAGAAAGATGATAATTTAACTTGTATTTATGCACAGATGTCCTCTTTAGATGTAGCCCACATTCAGTTTGAGCAGTGTTGTCCTTTTGTTTGTGTTGCTCCAGTGGGTCTGACGGACAAAGTCCTGGTCTTCCCTTATGAGACGGACTTCAGCTTCGTGGCCCTGATCCCACAGAAGGAGATGGGGCTGAGGGCCTTCACTCTCTGCATGCGTGTGGCCACCGAACTCCCGGAGGAGCGGCAGATCATCCTGTTCGCCTACCGCACCGCTGACTACGACGAGCTCAACGTGTGGCGTGAGAAGGATGGACGCATCTCCTTCTACATGAGTGGTGACGGCACCTTCTTCCACCTGCCACCCCTCACCACCTTCCGCACCAGCCTCTGCCTCACCTGGGAGTCTCGCACCGGCCTGGCTGCCTTTTGGGTGGACGGGAAACGCAGCACCTACCAGGTCTACAAACCGGGGCACACCATCCGTCCAGAAGGCACCGTCCTCCTGGGGCAGGACCCGGACAAACACCTGGGGGGTTTGGAGGCCGTGCAGAGCTTCGTAGGAGAGGTGACCGATCTGAATATGTGGGACTTTGTGCTCTCCAGGAGCATGATCCAGGCCTGGCACTACGGGCACAAGGTCCCCAAGGGCAACATCTTCGACTGGGGCACTCTGGAGTATGAGCTGAACGGGAACGTGATGGTGGTGGATGATGACTGACTCCCTGTGGAGTGGATTGCAGAGAGAGATGAGGCTTTAGAGATGTGTGACGGACTGATACTGATATATGTGGTTGTCTTTCTTAGATTCACTGTTGCTTCGTTTTAGGGCCCTTCAACTGTTCTTCGATGAAAGCACACAATTCTCTGTTTGAATATTGCATGAGGAACCTAGTGATGGTTGGAAAGTGAGTCGAAAGGCGCAGTGTTTTTGGGCTTGGTTGAATATCCTCCCATTTATAGCCTGCAACTATTTTCAGCAGCGAAATGCACTTGCAACAAAAGCCAATAGTTTGTTGAACACAGAAGTCAGTTGTTTTACATCAGTAACTCCTTTGTGTCTCAAAGCTTCATTCTTTAATTGCTGTGAGCTGTGGCGTACAAAGTATTCTGATCCTTTACTTAAGTAAAAGTACTAATACCACACTGTGAACATACTCCATTACAATTGAAAGTCCTGCCTTCGTAACCTTACTTAAATGAGACCTAATAGGCTTTTTTGTTTATATAAAAGTTCTTGTGTATGTAAAAGTTCTTGAAAATTAAAAAGGTCAAAGCCCACACCAACAGAAGCTCCTCTCTTCCACAGAAAACGCTGCTCCTCAAACGCCTCGTCAGTAGTCCCGCCTTTAATTCTGTGACTTTGAGACATCACACTATGTCACCATGTCACACATTTGCCTAATTTATGCCCAGTGGCACAGTAGCACAGCTGCTCTGTTGTTGCTAACAGTGCTGGCTCAGGCGTGTGAGAGCTGACCAATCAGAGTAGACTGGATATTTTGGAGGAAGGGGGCTCAAAGAAATATGCATTAATGTGTATGTTGCATTTTACTGCTGTAGATGTTAAAGGTTGAACTCATTTAACTTCTTTATATACTGTTGGCTAGTTTAATCTACAGCCATGCATCATGACCGATAAGATGATCATATGTATGACAGTTCATCACTGTCCTGTCAGAACCACAAAAATGACATGTTCCAGCTAATCAAAGAGGGGTTTAAGTAGCAGTTTATTTATCGTAAAGGGGCACTATGTAGTTTTGGGGAAGTAATTTTAATCAGGAAATAAAAATCTTATCTTCAATGAGTGATTTTCATGACTGAATAAACTTAATAAACAAACTGACCTTAAAGGACAACACAATTTCATACTGCTCTACTTTGTTTATATTTGGTGGACCCTGCCAGCTCTCAGCTTCAAACTTATTCAAGCTTATTCTTCTCTGAGGACGGCTTGTTGCTTTAGTCATGAGATAAATATTAATGAATTCATATTAGTGCCTTATTAATATTGTTAATATTACCTTTCTGAGTTAGAATATCTCTATTAAAACTACATAGTGCGCCTTTAAATGTAGGAGAATTTTCTCAGCCCATAAAGAAACCCTTCACAAACAATTCACCATCACCACATTTGGGGATAGACACTTTTCACTGGACAGGAAGGCTATGAAGAAATGTAATCTGTAAAGTAACTATCTGTCAGATAAGTGCAGTGGAGTAGAAAGTACAATATCTGCCTCTGAGATGTTGCACAGTAAAAAAGTATAAAGTTGCATTAAAGTACTTTGGCTCTTAAAACGTTGTTGTGCCAGATGTGTCCATGAGGTGGCGCTCTCTACTTGTTCACATCAAACAGACACTCCTTAAACTGAAGCACAACCAGGCTCCCATCTGCTAATGTGATCTGACAGATTATTAACAAGGCCACCGATAACTGATTGAAATGTTAAGAAAATAAAACAGTTGCTACAATCCTGATCAATTTGAATTTATCTACTTATTATTTACAAGTATTTACCAGAAGACATCAGCTTACATTATGTTGAAATTTTCAACAGATTTTTATAATAATAGGCCTTTTAAATCAGAATTAAGATTATTACAGACAAAAGTTGATTCCAAAGTATCTTCTTTATTTTGACAGTCTTGAACATATTGTAATAAATGCAATAACATGCATGCAGTTAGTGCTCATTAGCTTGTCCAGTGAGACCGATGATAAAAATGTGAAGGTTATTAAAACAGCAAACTGGCAGATGTGTTATTTCTGCTGGAGACTCAGTGATTTAACTGCACCCAGAGACAAACAGCAATTATCGTGTTTAAAATCCATTGCCATAATGTTGCCCTCGGTTAACGTACTCACTCATGAATTTTCCATGTTTCAACTGATGTAAGAACGCTTTTGGGTCTGAAATAAAAATCTTGCCATGTGCATGACTAATACTGTTTGTAATTAAAGAGAATATTTCATCTTTGAACTCTTTCGGCTTCCTTTTCTTAATCATCTTTTTCTCCTTTGGACCGTTTTTACGGGAATAATCACTTGTGTACATAATTCCAACAAGGGGTTTATTAAATGTAATTTATGTTTATTTAGGAATAAATAGAAGAATCTTTCAAAATTAATTTCACTCGTTTGGCTGGAGAGGAGAAAGCAGACACTAAGCTTCTACACAGATAGAGAAATGCATCAGACACTTTTCCATCAGTCATTTTTAATTTTTTTTACCAAGAAAGCACGAATTCAACCCGAATGAAAGAGATTCGTCTATTTTCTTCTTCTTTCTCCAGTCCTCCTCAGTAAACCATGTTTAAGAGATGTAAAATGTCTTCTTGTCTCTCTCTGTCTGTGTGAATGGTGTGTTTGAGCTCTGCCTCTTGTGTGTTTGTGTCGTCTGTCATCTCTCCAGGTGTTCATGGCGGAGAGGACGTCATGTGGCTCAGGTCCGTGTGGCGGCACCTGGAAGTCGCTCTACGTCCTCCTGGATCCTCGTTCTTCTCGTGTGATTACAATCTATTATTTTGTCACTACTTACTGTCCCTGCTGTCATTTTTCTATTTTGAGGGATCGCTCCTCTGTTGCTCCTCCTGAGGTTCCTCACAGTGCACGGTACAAACCTGAAATGACATTAAACTGTGGCCAGAGACTTTGGTTCTGTCCAATCACAAATGAAAAGTATTGTCCCACCTTCCTCTGTAATCTGAAATGTCTTTGTGTCGTGTTTTCTGAAACATGAGGTTTGTGCAATGACATTGTGATTTGTGATTTTTTTATTAAGCTCTCTGAAATGTTGTTGTGTTTTGTCAGATGTCGTCATGTTTCCCCAAATTTGGCTGCGTTTCCTGATATATTGTTGTACTTTCTAAAATGTTGTTGTGTTTTGTGAAATGTAGTGTTTCCGAAATGTTTTGACCCTCACCGTCACCACAGTTTTTTCCCCGTGTGAGAGCAGTTTTGGGGAGTTTTTCCTTCTCTACATCGAGGTTCTCAGGATGGGTTAGGTTAAGATGTCATATGCTGTGCAGATTGTGAATCCTCCTCGAGGCACATTTGTGATAATGGGCTATATGAATAAAATTGACTTGAACTGAACGAGATGAATGGTTACATGTTACTTGCAGAAATCAAGTCATATGGAGTTGCTCTACTAACAAGCCCTCTCAGAATACGCTCAAGGTCAGATCTTCTCCATCCAAGTGTAACACAGTAACCCTGAGTTCCACTGTGCCGTCTCTGTTCGTCTACATGGCTCCGTGCACTCATCCTCCCTGCCCTGCACCACCATCGTGACCTCCTTGCAGAGACGAGGGAGAAGTTTCCAGCGCGCAGCCCATGCAGCTAGGCTCCCTTGAGGGTGGGAAAGTGCTGCGTTCCGAGTGTGTGTGTGTGTGTGTGTGTGTGTGTGTGTGTGTGTGTGTGTGTGTGTTTATTCCGACCAAATCACCCATCGGCTCTCTCGCAGCAGCTAAATAAGGAGAAGGCAGGGCCAATGAGTTCTGACTGCGGGTCAGCAGCCAAATGTTCCACCTTCTTGGATGTTGCAATGCATCAATCGCAGTGCCCACTCACTGTGCGGTAACACCTTTGTGGACCATCTGCCCAAGCCTGGCTTCCCTCAGCCCTCTGGTACACACACACACACACACACACACACACACACACACACACACACACACACACATGGTCTGTTATTTCCTTCTTTTTGCATCTCTGCCCAAGAGGGGTACTAATCCTTCAAACATACACATGAAATTAGAAAGGTTTAACTTGGTTGAGGGCCTTTAATGGTTCAGTCATTTCAATTTAAAAACATCTGAAGGTTCAACTCAAAAAATTTGAATCACAGAATCATTTCTTGCAAAGAAAATGTTGGAAAAAATCAATTTTTCTCTTTAATAAACACAACCGTTTTACCTATTTATTCGCAGACAGGTTCATCTTCTGGGGCCACACACACACACACACACACACACACACACACACACACTCCACTGTTTCTGCACCAAAGAAGGATTAAAGTAACAGAAGGGCAGAATCAGTGGCCGGGGCTCTTCACAGAGTGGATAATTATTCCCTCTGTGTCCCTGTATTGCATGTATTATCCAACTGAGCAAACAGTTGCAGGGCTCCTTGTCCTGCTCGCAGACAGGGCCGCCAGTGTGGGCCTGTGAGATCTGCATATTGGCCCATGGTGGTTTAAGCTGTCTGAGGCGAGGCGGTGCCACTGACTGTATGTCCGTGCGTGTGGAGCTGGTGAAAATGTTTTCCACGCGAGAGGAGATAGACGGCAAGAGGGAGCCACGCGTGAGCCGGCGAGGGGAGACAGAAGGAGGGCCGTTCTGGATTCCTTCGAGCAACTCCAAATAGATTTCCAGGCAAAACATATTTGCATACGCAAGACAGTGCTACGAGCTATCTGAGTGAGCCGTGGCATGTGTGCATTGAACAGATGGGTAATTTTTTTAGAGCTTTCTTGCAGAAATTTCAGCCCATTAAATTGAGATCTTGGGCATTATTCAGCCTGCTTCTTTTGTTCACATCAGGATCAAGTTGCTCTATTTGATCAGATTTAGAGCACTGAAATGATGTCTGGTGTGTTTTGATGAATCAAAGATATGTCAGAAAACCTACATGCTTCAATCAACTTCTGTGAAATCATGCATTAACGAAGCCAAGACGGGAACATACAGCAGAGGGAGGTGAAGGCTGCGTCCCTTTTATTCAGACTGAGTCAATCTATAGTTGCTGCAAACACTTCTTTCACCACAGAGACTCTTCTGAGCTGCTAAAAAGGCATAAATTCAGTCTTAATAGTCAGCGTGTCAAACAGATTATAGTCTGCTTTGTGTGGTGTGCTCACTCATGATTGTTTCCGGCCACATTAGAGGTCTAAAAGAGTCTACAGCAGACTTTATTCAAATATTTGTCTTGTTGTTTTGCTGAAGATTGATTGACTTCTATTCAAGTTTGATTCAAGGCTTTTGTATAGCTCATTTCATACAATTCCAGGTGCTTTACAGAGTAATACTGTAAAAAAAAACAGCAAAGTAAAAGAGTACAATTACAATACAATTAAACAATGTAAAAGTACAGACAAAAAAATGCAATATTTTCTGAGACAATGTTCACCAAAAGCCTGATGGAGGCTGAAGCTGCGACCTGAATGTCACTCTCCTGCTCTCACTCTCTCTCTCTCAGAGGTTGTAATCTGCCAGTATGGTCGCTCGTCCTGCCCCTCTGGGCTGTATGAAAAATTCACCAGGCCTTCCCATTAGAGTCAGTCTGAATCAGGCGGCAGGCGTTGCAATGGCCACACACTCGACACGTTTTTTTGTTTTTTTTTATCAATCGACACTTAGCAACGCAAATGTTATGTTTACGAAAACACAAAAATCACAGCAGTTGCCAACTTTTTTTTTTTTTTTTTCACTGCAGGTCGGGTCAAGCTCCCACTGTATGTACTGTACACACACAACAGTGAGCAGTCCTGAACGGTTAAACACAGATGGACTTTACCCTTTTCAGTGCCGGCTTTTCACACTGATGGTGGAGACCTGACCTTTACTGTGTGAGAGTGTGGGAGTGCGAGACCTCGGGGCAGGACGGCGAACACTGTACCGTCTAGCTCTGAGCATACTGCACTTCATACTGTCAGGAAGCCTGGAACACTGAAGGTGTACAGGGACTGGACAGAATAACAGGAACACCTGACGAGACAATAACTTTAGGTTTTGTTGAGATGTCTTCTCTGTGCTCATTTTAAAAGCATTCAATCATTTGTGGTGTTATTGCATTACATCTAGTGCTTAAATGATTAGTCAATTACTTAATTACTCATTTGACAGCAAAATAATGGGGCATTACACAAACTTTACATACTAAATCAGTTTAACACCTCATGAGGAGTACTACTCCATCTGTGAAACTTGTTTTGTAATGTTTTCTGTGGTCCTGGAGAAAGTTTCTGGGAGTGAAACAATGTATTTTGCCAGATATGCACATGAAAACCTTTTTTCTTTGTAACATCATTGACCCGTTTGCAGTGGAAGAGGAATTTTTTAGGTCCTTGACTTGGGTAAAAGTGCTAATAGCACACTGTAAAGACACTTTTATAATGAAAGGCCTGAACTGAAAATGCTACTTAAGCAAAAGTATGTAAGTACAATCAGGAAAATGTACTTGGGAGTATTAAAAGTATTGTACAACTCCTTATACTTTTATATCATGATGTTGTAGTTAGTTGAAGTGGAGCTAATTTTAACCGTTTGTATGAAACTACAAAAAATGATTATTGTCATTGTTTTGTCCGACGAACAGCTCAAACCTCAAAATCAATACATATGAGTTAAAAGGAAAAGCATCTGGACAGGTGAAATAGTTCTGCACGAAAAATAACTAATCAACTCATCAAATAATCAAATAATAATTTCAGCTGTACTCATATAAACTTAAATTTATATACAAGTTCAAGTTACAAGAGTCTGCTGTGCTGATTTTGGAAATCCTGTCTATTGGACTCCAGGAGCTTTATGAGTGCGATACAAAATCATAAGGTACAGTATGGTTTTAATTTAAAGCTTCAGCAAACATGCCAACAATGTGCAGTTTCCAGCCTCTAAAATCCGAATATTTGCTTCTTTTTTTAGATTTATATCACTGGAATTTCAACTTTTTAAAATTTTTGAAAGTTTGTGAGACAAAACAAGCAATTTAACAATGTCAGTTTTGTCTCTGGGAACACTTTAGGTCACATTTAAAACATAATCAATATTAACAAGTAAAATATAATCATCAGCTGGATTACACTGGAAATTATTCACGTTATTTTGTCCATCCCCTGCAGGAACCTCTTAGTTTGGATCTGATGCAGTATGATGTAGATTTAATTAATTTATATAAAAAAAAATAGAAAAAAAAACATTGTCCATGTTATATTCATAGGACAGTAACACAGGCATTAGTGGCTTGGCATTGCATAATAACATTGCAGGGTTTGCTTTTCTGAAGAAATAGGGAATAATAAATAAATAAATATCTCATCCTACAGTATATTTAGCTAAAACACTGCAAACGTCCAGCCAAAATTCCCGATCCATCTCGGTGCTTTCCTGCCTCCTCCACCCCAGAGGAACGTGGAGAGCAGAGGAGAGCGAGAGGCTCTGTGGTTGAATGCTTTGTGGCTTTTAGCAGTGAATTCCCCTCCGTCGCCTCTGGGCTGGCCTCTCCTGTGAACATATGAACCGTGCCACAGCGTGTGGCGCTGGGAGACGGTCCAGGGCCTCCTGATTAAATATTACAGCCCTCTAAATGGATGGAGATTAGCCTCTGTGGGAATGTTAGGGCTTAATTTACCCCCCGGCCAGATGTGTGTGTGTGTGTGTGTATGAAGAGAGTGTGTGTTTGTGTGGATGTGAAAGGGAAATCAGGGAGGGAAGGGGCTGTTGTACATGGGCCCCACTGTAAATGGATGGCATGTTTTTCAGGAGTAGGTCAGTGGAGGATGTTCTGCGGTTTCGTGGGGTGAATGTTCTGCAGCAGCTCCGAGGTGTGAGCAGGTCAACAGGATCAGTCCTGTTACAAAAACTGTCAGACGAGCACGTCAGCTGTAAGGTCTTCACTCATGTGCTTTAAATAGAGTAGGAGCAGAGTGATGAAATGTTCTTGGAGGATATTATTCATATTTCTTGAGTTTTAAAGAATCTGTTATTCATAATCTAATGATTTAGCCTCTTGTGCTGTGAAACTACAGTAATGAACTGGCTGAACTTGGTCTTAACGTTAACGAGTAGAGGAGAAGACACACATACCTTGTGTCACAGACCATAGATCATCCAAACTAGCATGTATCATCTGTATTAAATTGGCACTCAGTTCTCAGAAAGCAGTGTTGGATGAATGACTCTGATCTAAAACTATTATCATCAGTAATAATAACTTAATCATTTAATTAATCAATTTCTGCAACTTAATAGGCAGAAAAACCTGTCTCATAATCATATATTAGTTATATTAGTTAATTATTATTAAATTATTACATATAAGACTGGATTATAATCACTGACACATTCATGTATGTATCACTCTCATACTGCAGTTAAAGTGGGGCTGATTTCTATATAACCTATAATAATACATCAAAATGTAATTTTTGATTTTAATTTGCATTAACAATGTGAATCTGGGAAGTAACTTAATAAAGTTTCAAAATAAATGTAGTGAAGTTAAAAAGTACAATATTTATGTCTGATGTGGAGTTGAAAGTAGCTTAAATTAAAATGGAGCTACTCGAGTAAAGTAACGTCGTGCAGATGCATTAGTTACTTTCACGCCGTCGAAAACAGAATCTCCACTTAAAGAATGTAAATGGTTTTTATTTGGATGTATTTTTGTTGTTTGTTTTTGTCGAACATTTATTGGTACAGATGAACAGATGAACAGGCTTGAATCCTGCATACTAACAAGGTCGGGGTAATTCATGCACTTCATTGACATAATTTCATTAGTGTTTATAACTTAAATAAGAAATATGAGTAATTGACGGTAAAATGTTTTCACAGATAAATACATATGTGAATAACTGGTCAAATTACAGAAATAATGATAAATCAGACAAACAAAAGATAGACAAATCAATTGAAATGTTAATCTATTGCTCAATAAGATGTTATAAGAAATAAAGTTTAACAAAAAGGTTCATTCAAGTCATGTGAAGTGAGAGTTACATGTCTGTAAACTATATAGACCAGCTGAAATCCACTGTATTTATTTCATTGTTAAGATGCAAAATGATACTTTAACAGAAGCCGTGACAGGCAAGTGAGAAGAAGAGAGAAGTCTGGTCTCAATTGTTTTCTCTCTTGTGTTATTACTGAAGAACAGATTTAAAAGATGCCAGGGCAATCTTTCTTAATTCCCTAGTTATTTTTTCACCTCCCCCCGACTGGGGTCCCAAGTTCCTTTAATTGACCGACTTCCTGCACAAAATAATGATCCATAATTAGGGATTCTACATATTTACACCTGACATTCCCCAGAAAAAATAAAATAACACAGACAGTGATTCATATTATACCTTTTTGATTAGTTTTATTATATCATTATATCACTAGAAACATCTGGTGGGCCAAAGCAAACCTTATATTATTCGACTTTTTCCATCACAAAGTGAACTAAAAGGATTTTATTTAAATGTATAGAAGATTAGATGATAAGATTTGCAGTGTAGAAATGAATACCATGTTCTGTCCAGCGCCATCAGCAACAAGACTAACACACCACTGTTTGTAATATAATAATGTATATCTTTATCTTATATCTTTCTCAGTTATATTCAAAGAAAAGATTGTTGTTGTTGTTCCAGCTGCCTCGTTTCAGGCGACCTCCACTTGCTCCAGATTCTGTTTGACTGTAGCTGTTAGTCGCGGTGCTGGGAACGACTCCATTCACACATATGGAATAAATGACTGTCATTTTAATTGCAGGCTGTTTTCTGTGTTCTGTTATGCCATCTCGACGTTCCCTCTGAATTATTGATCGCTTGGTTTTGTACCTCACCGCGTCTAAAATGCTTTTAAGGATGTGAGTGCGTGTTTTGAGGTCTTTGCATGAAAACCCTGAACTTTATTATTTATAAACACACGTAACCTTTATGGAAAAGGGGGGGGGGATCTATTTAATCACCCGCTCTGCTATTTCACCTGCGTCGAGCATGTGGGCCTGAGAGTGGCGTCAGTCTGATAAACATATGTTTTCTTTTCTTCTTCTTCTGCAGAAGTGTGCGTCAGATGTATCACTGCGAGGCCTCGATTCTCTCTTCATTTTCCTCTCATAATGGACAAACACATCCATCAAACACACACCACATATGTGTACAGCATGCACAGACAATGACTGCTCGACAGAAAAACACCATCTCACACACACACACACACATACACACACACACACAAGCACTCTGTGCCACTGGGCAGGGACTAGCCTGAAAGATTGAAAGCAATTAAAACTATCATCTGCAGTGGCTCTGGGCAGGCCTGTGGCTGCGAGGGGGGAGCTGCCACTGTGCATCAGCCTCTCAGTCTCAGCAACGCGCAGCGACATGAGAGGGAGAGTCGCAGCCCTTTCTCCCAAACACACAGCCACTGTAACGTACACACATGTATGCTCACACAGGGCTTTGTCACACGACGGCCGTAACACTTAATCCTGCTGCTGATCTTTCACCTGCCCCTGTGTTTCAGTGTCTTTTTCAGAGAGCTGAACACATGACGAGGCTCAGAGCGGCTCAGAGAAGTTTTCCCGGTAACTCCATGCGCAGTGACATTCAATATTATTGAGATTTAGTGCAGGTAAGACTGTGTGTGGCTTCATAATGGCCTGGCCTGAAGCACAAGTAACCAACGTGTCTCCAGAGGTGAAGTAAGACAAACAGTGAAGAGAGGAAAAGTTGGAGTTACGACGCAATGACAAGAAAAGATTGTGCAAGATGCCTTCGGTGTCCGGATAAATGCTTGTTTATTTCACGTGCATGTCTTACACGACACTCAGCAGAGCCTTGGGTACGTGTGCCGGAAAAAAGAGGAAATAGTTATTGTTCCAGTAAATACTTCTGTGGTTTGGGATGCTTCATTGGAGCATACACACACACACACACACACACACACACACCTGCACACAGGGCTCATCAGTCTGATCTCATTAAGTGAAAGTGCTGTAACTCCAAGCTGTTTGGGCCAAACTTGGAGCAGTTTACCTGCGTTCAGATCCTTGGGAATGGTGGCTGTCTGGCTCTGTCTGGACTGGCCCTTAACAAGTCTCCTCAGGACAACCGAGCCACCATTATCAACTCCCGCTACTGTTCCTCTCTCTCTGTCCTCTCCCTCCGATCAACTCTCAACCTGTCACTCTCACTTAGCGTCGACATTAGCACCGGTGGTTGCCTCATCCTGGTTCTCTTCAGCCCTCCCCGCCACCATCTCCCCTTGGTGCGTTTGAATACATATCTCCGATATTCAGCCCCTACTTAATTTGACAGGCCCCTGTTTTGTCAGTCTGACAGGCCCATAGCAAGACACTAATAGGCCACGGAGACCACCAGCAAAGGCACCAGCCAGGGAGGCCCCTGCGGTGCCAGTCCCCATCACCCTCCACGTCTCTCGGGGCGATGCAGGCAGGAGAGAGGGGGTCAGGGGTGGGTTGGTCAGGCAGCGGTGCTGTCACACAAGGCCACGGCAGACTGGACCAAGGCTCAGTGCTGACACCCGTCACTGCTCCTCTGTAACCCCCCCACCAACCCACCCACCCACCCACCACCACCACTCAGCACACACACATAAAGAGGGTAAAAAGAGCAGCCAGTGGGGGTATCTAGGGATCTAATGACTGCCCCTGCCACTCACAGCCATGACTGCAGTCGTCACAGAGATGGCTGCTGAGAGAGGGAATTAACTCCACGCTGTTTGTTTGATGATGGACCCGTGGTGGAGCAGCTGGGACGCAGGAGGCTTATCCATGTGTGTGTTTTCCTTTAGGCCGCCTGTCTGTCTGATTGTGACCTGCTCAACTCTGATCATAGTTAATTGGTGGCCGGTGGAGGTGGAGGGAGGTACCCTAAATTTGAAGACGGTGGCTTTTGTTCTTCTTTTGTTTGCTCCCGAGGCAGGTGAGGGGGGGAGTCGTGGTACACCATTTTGGTTCAAAATGAAATATCTCATCAACTATTTGACAAACATTCATGACATCAGTAGTGTTCATCCTCTGGGCACCACAGGATGAACGCTACTGATGTCTGTGACCCCCCTGACGTTTCCCCTTGTACCACCATCTTATTAACATTTTTAGTTTTTGGTGGAATATCTCAACAACTATTTGACAGATTGCCATCTATATTTGTACAAACATTCTTGGTGCCCAGAGGATGAACCCTACTGACATTGATGACCCCCAAAGGTTTCACTTTTACCACCATTAGGTTGACATTTCTTTAGTTTTTAGTCAAATATCTCAACAACTGTTGGACGAACTGCCAAGAAATCTGATTAAAACATTCATGGTCCCCAGAAGATGAAACCTCATGTTTTTTAAATCCCCTCCATCAACACCACAGTGAAGTTAACATTTATCTTTAGAGAGAAATTCATCTCATTCATTACAACTTCTGGATGGATTACCACAAAATTTGTAACAGTTTTCACTGATCCTTTGAAATATCTCAACATCTGACAGACGTATTGGCAAAAATGACTTTCATGGTTCCCAGAAGTTGAATAATGATTTGGAGACCCCCTCAGTCTTCCTCTAGCTTAGTCCGCACAAAGTGGGGCTTGTTTCTAACAAAAATAAGTATGAATTGATTTATCCAGTTTCTTTATGTTCTTTAAATGTGTTGAATCGCAAATTATTAACAATTCTTTCACAATTCGAGCCAGATGGGCAGAGTAAAACTTTGCAAACTGGACACGCCTGTATCACTCTAAATTGTAAACAACCCATTACATCTTAACCGTAATTTAAGCTCACCAGATCTTGAATCTGCATCAAATTCGTCTACCTCATAGATACCAGCCACCTATATACACATCAAGTTGTTGTCAGTTAATGGGCGAAATGTCTCAACAATCATTGGATGCACTAATGTGAAATTTGGTCCAGCTATTTATGTCCTCACAGAGTGGCTGTAGACCCGATCGAGGATCTCCGCCTCTTTTTATTATCATTGTCATGCTGTCAGTCGGTGTTGTCTGCAGCAGGATGAGCACATCACAGTATTCAGGGACAAACATTACATCAATTGGAAAATGAAAATCTGAATATCTACAAATCCATAATAACTGGGAAAACTCTCTGCGGATGAAGATCATGTGACATAATCGATAACTCCAGACAGCTCCTTAATGCACTTTGTAGTGAGACTCATTCAGGCTGAATTCTCATTGAGAGGTTCAATTCAATACACATTAGAACGATATGATAACTGTAATGACATTTTAAATGACAGTTTTTAGGAGTATTGACAGAAGACAGAGACAGAAGAAAATGTCCCGACTGATATCGTCAGTCGGTTAAGTCATTCTGGCTTCCTCTTGCCTTTGATTCTGACTGTTACCAGGCGCTGTGATAGAGAGAACCAGGGGACGTCAGGGCTGGGACGACAGCCAGAGACAGGGGGTCTGTGGGGGGGACTCCCGGGGTCTTTCGTTTAGTGAATTATTAAGGTTTACTAATACTTCATAAATCTCCTCTTTGTCCTGTCCATTACCAGCCTGTCACATCCTCTCGCCACTCCGGGACTGACTCACTTGCTTCATCTTAATGACAGAAGTTAAACTGTGTTCCAGAGGAGATGGGGGATGAGGGGTGAGGGGGGAGGGAGGGAGGGAGGGGGTGTACTTGGGGAGGGTTGGGTGGGGGCAACTGCACTCTGCAAGTAGGCCCCAGGGCTGGATGGCTTGGTGAGGGTGCGCGTCAGTTCAGATTGCGTGCTTGCGTGCGCGTTGATGCTCCTGCTTGTGTTTGTGGGTTTTTTTTAAATCTCAAATGTAGAAATGTGTAAATGTGCACTAGAAGACAGAAGAGTGAGTGACAGCATCAAAGGAAGAAGTGTATCATTTCTTAGATTCATGCTTCCTCATTAACTCCCCACGCAACCACACCACCAGCTCGCTCTCCTTCTTCCCCCTCCCCTCCTCCATCTCTCCTCCTCCTCCTCCTCCTCCTCCCAAAACAGCAAACCTTGCCTCAGTGCGTGCCTGGCGGACTCTCTCCGCGGTCTCGACAGCCGAGCTGGTCGTTGCCCCGAGCGCTGAGGAGCTGTCGCCTCTTGTTAGTGTCGCTGCGGCGACCCAGAGTCCTGCCTGCCTGCTCCTTGATTAGAGAGTGAGGTGGATGGAGTGAGTGTGAGTGTGTGTGTGTGTGTGTGTGTGTGTGTGTGTGTGTGTGTGCTACTCAACTCCCCTCCTGCCCGCAGAGCCGCTTTTAAAGATCAGTGATTTGGTCAATTGGCCTGGCAACTCCAATCCCACGGAAGGTCACTGATGACTCAATGGACCAGTCAGTGAGGCAGGCTGTCATGTCACTATGTGTGTGTGTTCATGTTTGTGTGTGTATGTGTGTGTGTGTGTGTGTGTGTGTGTGTGTGCACCGGAGTTATCAAACCAATGACGAAATCAACGAGGACAAAATCTATAAAGATGCGATCAGGATGTCAGAAATTCCACGAGCTCGCCCAGGCTCGTTCTGATTCAACATCAATCTCCGATTACTGCATCATCAGATCAGGTGAACGCATGGATTGTGTGCAACTGTACATAAAGACGGGCCACTGCAATGTATGTGTATGGATCAAAGCACGATTGCAACCAATATTACAGTTTATTCCATATTCTTTTGGACTTCTCGGCTGTTTTTAGTGCTTGTGCTCATCTTTCTTTTCCTTCCTTTCGGTTTCTTTTCACTTGGCTAAGTCTGTCTTAATGTTTTATTTCCCTGTAAAGCCCTTTTATACGGTGCTTAATGATAGATATGAAGATAAAACCACAACGTCCCTGGTTGCCCTTTGTTGCAGCGATGCATCCCCAAAAAAAAACGGTGCTTTACAAATAAACTAAAACTATTCACATAAAATACACTGAAAAAAGTGTAGTGGATGCTGGATGGTGGCTGACCTTGTGAAAAACTTTGGACAGCCGACTGTCTGCTTGTCTGTCTGCTGCTGGATGGCCAGGTCAGTGAGTCGCCAGACCCCGAGGGAGCCATAAATACTGTGTGTGATTTCACTTCCTATATGCCCTGCCCTGGGCACAGCTGTCCATCTCTGGACAATTTTGCTGCCCAAAGGGAGGACTGGCTGGCTCGCCGGACCTAGTACACAAGCTGCCCATCTGTTTGGGACGGCCTTACATTCACCCCCTGGAAAACTGAAGCAGACAACTCGGTTAATTTTTACTGAAATTATATTAAATGAGTGAGTCCTTAGGGTTTAATGTTACCGGAGAGAGCAATGGTTCCTTCAAAATCCTCCAGATTTAAGAGTGCATGCCACTGCAGCAGCATGGCACTGGTTGGTTAGTTGCTTCACCACTTTGGTCAAAACTGAAGTAGCTTCAGTAGCTATTAGATAGATATGTTATCTATATTAGATAGATTGCCATTACATTTAGAAATTTGGTTGATATTCATGGTGCCCAGATGATCTATCCTTGTTTTATATCCCTGACTTTTCCTCTATAATCAGATACCTGCAAAACTAATGACTCAGCTGTCCTTTGTGCATGGTGCTAATTAGCTAACATTAGAGGGGGCTCTGTGTAACAACTTGCAGCAATTTACATGTATTAATATTTTTTTAATTGGTGGATTGCAATGTGACATGAAAAATGAGACGTTCCAGAGGTCCACAGAGTGCATTGTGAGCATGTTAGCATGCTTAAATTAGCATTTTGCTCAAGTACAGGCTCACAGAGCAGCTAGCATGGCTTTTCCTGTTTATTATGGACATGCATTATACATTTTACATCATTTACATAACTTACATAATAAACTGATACTTGGCTACTTTTTAAACTTGGTGTTAAAAGATACACCAACACTCCCCCGATAGTCAGGCTAGATGCACTGCTAACTGAGCTAACAAGCTAAAAGTAACTAGAGTCATGGCTGTGTAAGGAGAATACAGTTAGCAGCAGTTAGCAGGGACTCTGGTGATATGCTGCCCCTACATATTGCTCCTGTAAGTGCAGATCTGTGATGGAAGTTACAACACTATTGTTCACCACCCCGACCTCCACACTCGTACTTTTTGCCTTGCTACATACTCTACTTGCTGCATTGACATTAGATGTACATCATGTGGTGCAGAACTGTCCAATTTGAACTAAAAATGTCATTTGCATTATTTTCCAAATATGAAACCTGACAGAAGTCAAAAGTTTCTTAATCAAAAATACGTAGAAAAAAGAAACTCAAAATAAAAGATGATTAAAAAAAACGAAAAAGATATGAAACGTTCTCCATCACCCATCTACTGTGCACCACAGCTCCAAATTGTTGGACGTGAGAGGAGAGAGTCTGCAAGCGGCGGTGAGAATACGCGAGAACGACAGCCAGTGAGAGGGAAACAAGACTCCCCTCTAGCTATGGCTTCCTGACTTGTTTATTTGCTAACTGGGTGGGGGGGTTGGGTGGGGGAGAGGGTGAACATATGGTTTGCTAAAACATGGACTTGTAGTTGGGAGGCCGAGGCACCCTAAGGGATGGAGCTGACGGGCTTTGGTCCCTGTCTCCCTCAATTCCTCCCGCTTGGACAGCCAGAGCCGAACAGCCGTCCTCCAGGAGTTAGCAGCGCAGTGCAGCCTCTTGCTCCCTCTCCCCGCTGCTGCCCGTGACCCCACACCCATCCTCAGTCAAACCCAGAGATGGTGAGGAGGGAGTGAGGAGGAGGAGGAGGAGGTGAGGGGCCATTGGCTTTGGGGTATAAATGGGGAGGGCCTGGCTGCAGCTGGGAAACTGGCTGACACCATCCTCTTGTCCCTGGTCCCCAGAGTGTGGTGCTGCGCTGAGCCCTGTTGCTGAGGGAATAAAAGCCCTGGTCCCCGCAAGAGGACATGCTGGTACTGTGGTCCCAACACATATGGACATTTGCTGAGCATTAGCGTTCACATTTTGGACACGGATACTCTCTTCTCTGGGAATTTGTCAGAACTCAAAGTGAGGACAGCGAGTGAGGTCAGGAGCTTTGGTTTCAGAATCAGAGGGTTGTCAATGACCTACCAGCTACTGCAGCTATCTTACACAGATCACTGCACTGAGATAGACACACACACTCATACACACACCCTCGAGGTCTATGTGTTTACGGACACACTCACTCACTGGGATCAAGGCGCTAATGTACACACATGGTCTCACACACCCTGCATTGATGAACAAACATATGCACACACTCGCATACACTCCCTGTGGGTCAGTGACTTAATATGCACATACTTACACACACACACACACACACACACTGGGTCAGTTGTTGATAGACTTACACATGCACACACCCGCACACACCCTGAAGGTCAGCGCCGTGATGGACAGCAGTGCTGATGCGCTCTGACAGACTCGGCTGCTTCCTTTCATTTCCACTTGCTTTTCCCCCATCAGGTGACACCCACAGGTGCCTCGGCGAGAGGGACCCCGCCTCCTGCGGGTGCGTCTGGGGGCAGCTGGTGGAAACGTGAGGGCAGAGAGTGAGACAATGAGCGAAAGAAGAGGGCGACCGAGGCACCAGCTGCTTCCCGTCAGTGACCCACAGCACAGGCGTCGGTGTGAACTTCACCTCTGCTCACACACTCGCAGATATGTGAATGATAAAGAGTGAATGTTAGGCATCAGCCGCATCTCATTCCAAATGAATGCCTCTGACAGACGGATAGGAACAAGCCCCCTCTCACCTACTGATTCTGCCGCAGAGTCGCATCCTCATCCGAGACTCAGAGAAGGGCGTAGATCTCTGCAGAGAAAAATCCACCGAGTCATATGTCCAGTCATGACTAAACCTTCACATCTGCCCTTTTCAGATATCAACCCAGCTCACATTCAAGGCTGTGTTTTCACCTTGGAAAACAGCCAGCGTCTGTCCAGCCCTCCTCTGTATAATTTTGTGTGTTCATTTAAGTGTGAAGCTGAAAATGTCTCATTGTGTGCCCCCAGCGCTGTTCCATGACATACTGTCGGGGCAGTTCACCTCCGAAAAGGACACTTGTCTATTTTGTCGGGACTTTTGGATGAGCCATCGATGACCTTTGACGGAATTAGTTCTGAGAAACATGCTTATTCCCTTGCTTGCCAATAGTTAGATTAGAAGATTGATGCCAATCTCATGTCAGTCCGGTAAATGTAATCAGCAGCTGGCCAACTTAGCTTAGCATAAAGACTAGAAATGGAAGGAAACAGCCAACCTGCCTCTCTTCAGTGGTCACAACCATCACCTCAAAAGCTCAATAATTCAGATAAAGTTACGGTCGGGGTTTCTATCCGGGAGCAGTGACTTCCTGTAACCATGTCATCACCATTAATTTGGCAGGCAACAAGCAGAGACTCTAGCTCTAGTCCCGCACTTAACCCCCAGTAGACCCATAATTAGTCATTTTTACACTTAAATACACAAATAAGATGTAAGATGTTAATTAGTGAGTTTTACTGGTTGGCAGATTTGTTTTTCTACCACTGGACAGAGCCAGGCTAGCCATTTCCCCCATGTTTCCAGTCATTATGCTAAGCTAGTTACCTGCAGGCTGCTCCTTTTGTAATTAGTGGACATGTAGCATCTAACCCCCACATTCCAGCGGGCATGACTGCGCCGCACTGTAGCTACAGCGCGGCCGCCGGAGCTGATCATGGTTGTTCTAGACAATGTTCGTGGTTTCAGGAGGGTCCCCCCCTCTGCTCCATGGAGAACATGCCCTATGTGTCCACAGTGGCGTAGTTTGCCGCAAGGCCATGCAACGCTTCCCAGCTTTGCTAGCTTGACCAAAGCAGACTACACCCTCTGGCAACCGTGCACAAAACTTGCTAGCTGCACCTGACTGGACAAACGGCTGCCATTGTGAGATTTCCAACCGGACCAACATGGCGGCTCGTTTGGAAACTTTCTCTGACAAAAATAGCTCAGCGAAATTTAATTATGAAGACATTTTGGGTGAGAAATGAGTCACGCAGGTGCAGAAATCTGTTTTGATTTTAGTTTGATGACGGTTAGTTTTTATAGTGTTTCAGGAGTTTCCAGAGGCGTCGTGTTGTGCCAGATGCCCCTGATTTGCATAACTGCCAAATTTCAACTTTAACGCAACACCCTGTCTCTCAAAACACAAACAAACCGCTGAGCCTCTACCAGGATGCATTGCACTGCTTCCTACAGGGACAGTGAATGGGGAAGCACAAAAACAACGGATCCTCAGACCTCGAGACCTTCAGACACAGGAACGTCATAAAGCAAGCCAATTTTCATAACTGAACAACCTGTGCAGACTTACAGCGCAACAAAGTCAGACAACAAACCAAAAAAAAGACATTTTGCCATGTAAAATCGAGACCTTCGTCGTTTAGGCTGGAGAGCGGCTTTGCAGTTTGAGAGAGTTTGTTCAGCTGGAGGTCGTATGGTGAGCTTCCATCCTGCTGAAGTGTCCTTGAGCAAAACACTGAAGCTCCACTTGCTCCGGGACTGCTGAAGTGCCTGGAAGGAAAAGCAAAAAACACCAGAAATGTGAAAAATTAGCTCAATTATACATGGAGCAGCTGCAGTGTATATTAACTGTATTATTGCAACAATGATGTAAGACAGTTATTAGCATGTTAAAGAATATTATCAAGATTATAATGATAATTTGAAGTCATAAAACACACTGAAGGAAAACCAAAGGAAGTCACCGGGGGCACGAGGTTTGTTTTGTCGCTGCGGCTGTCTGTATAAAGCTGGGGATGGCTGTTGGAGTTGTTCTCCTTTGAAAACGAGGGGAAAGAGGGGAAAAAGGGGAACGACGGGAGGGGGGTTGGTGAATAATTGATAGTGGCTGAGAGCGATATGAGTTTAGTTAATGTGCCCAGCAGCACAGGCTAAGAGAGGAGCTGTTAGCTATTCTACCTCAGGCCTAAAACTCAGGCGGTGGAAAGAGCCGGAGACTCACTGAGGTTAGAGGTCACTGTTTAGTCACCCGTCTTCCTATCTGGATATCTCTCTATAGTCCGTCTCGTCGGATGGGGGATGCACGTGTGCGTTGAGGATTTTTTTTTTCCTTAATTTGCATGGGTTGGGTTGTGTGTGTATGTGTGTGTGTTCGGAGGCATGTGCACAGCTGGATCTCCCTGGTAGCGGTGTTGTTGCAGCCCTCAGGTTCCTTTCTCTGAGTGGTAATAGAGTGCTCCTGTCAGCCTCCCCAGATGCCGCTCCATAAGGACCCTCAACTCTCTTAACTCGCCAGGAGAGTTCTGCGCTCACACTGCAAGTCTCGGCTTCTCCGTACTCCTACTTTTCCCGCTGAAGTCGAACATTGCGGTTTGAATTTGGACTTAGACTGCACTTCTACGCTTGGAGTATGAAGTGTGTTTCTTAAGTAAGAGATAATATACAAGCAAATGAGAAAGATGAAAAATACAACCCAACTCAAGGCCCTGTGTAATATCCTGCTTCACACACAGCTACTCACTGACAACATCAATTATTTGTCACAAAATATTAATTTAATTTTATCATTAAACACAGGCTAAAGCTGTTCCTGTCCTTCCACAGTAAGTAAATAAATAAAACAATCCTTTATAATTAACCAAAGTTGAGATTACAGATCAGCCAGTAAACAGTTAACAGTCTTTTCTTCCCTCCAAATAAATAAAATGAAAATGGAAGAACGGCCATATTTCTGTGTTAGCTTTGATTGTACAGAGTAGCATCAATAGTTTGTTTGTAATATTCTGATACTCACAAAGAACAGACAGCATTGTGCATCAGCAGCAGGAATATCTACCAACTGCAAATCAAGATTTTACTGTTGTGTGTGTCTACCACCATTATTATTTCTAAGGTGACATCATTTACAATTGTAGCAGTTTTCAAGATGAATGATTGAATATATCACACTACATGTGGCCACGTTGGGCATGTTTGTGTGGCAAAAACCCTCCATAAACCACAAAACCAACATCCTGTTTTGAACTTCAAGGCGCTGTTACATTCGTTTCAGCAGGTGAGGATGATTCACAGCTGAAAATCATTGTTCAGTTGATGGATACATGAATTTGCAGGAACACTTTCTAATACAGACGACAATTTGCAGAGTCATTTCGTTATAATAAGATGATGTGGAAGAACGGTGAACAAGTGGACATTTAACACTTATCACATTTTCACTTACAACTACATTTAAATCGGAACTGGTCGTTTTTTTATTAGTTCACTCATACAGTGAAATTAGACTGAAATAAAATCAGACTAGTTGATGACATATGACTGAAGATGGGCAACTGAGTAGATAAACTAACGTTTTATTTTTGAATAGTGTCCATTGATTAGTATCAATAAATGTAGCGCATGTACAGTATGAGGATGTAGCACCAAAGACATTTGATTTATCTGGCACGTGTTATCTGGCTACAGCTATATTGTAATAAATGCAGTGATATTTTTTAAGATAAGATAAGATGCACTGACTACTTTTCTATCTTTTTATTGGGTAACTATTTCATTCTATTTTGCAGAGGACGTGTAGACAATCCTTTTAAATGCCTTTTCATTCTTAGAAACTACTTTATTCTTAATCGGCTATTTTATTCTATTCCATCTTATTCCTACTTGTATCTTATACTCTGCACAACACAGCTCAGGGAGATGCTTCACTGTTTTGTTGTTTTACACACTGACAATAAAGACGAGATGAGATTAAATAAAACAGGAGTAACAACCTTGGCAATCCTGAGAGAAACTGTTGTTTCACTGATGTATCCAAAATCCACTAAATCCAAACTATAATGCCAAGAATATAAACAAGATCAACATTAAAGGTGCAGTATGTAGTTTTGGGGAAGAAATCTTAATCAGAAGAGAGAGATCTTCTTCATTGACTGAATTTTTAACATGTAACATATAACAATAACAAAAAGGGCTGAAGGAAGCAGCACCACTGAAGGAGTCAGTCGACACTTAACACACCAACACTAAACAGGAGAAACTGACACTGTCTCCCAAGTGTCTCTGTAGCTGTAGAGAAACAGGAAAAAATAACTGACATTATCTCCCATGTGCCCCCACGCCTTAAGAAGCAGAGGATCTCTCTCTTGCTTCCACTTCCTCCTCCGTGTCATAGAGCGCTCCCGTCGTTCCTCCTGATTTACCAGACATCCTCTTTCCCCTGCTGTCACATTTGGTACAGATGGTTAGGCTCTATGGAGTGGCCTGTCAGTCTCCATTTGGCCGCCTCGATGTGACAGCGGGTCTGATGGCTCGTGAAGGCCCCCCGACTTTCCCAGCACACGGACACTGACATTTCTCAAAGGGGGCTCGCATGCGCTCTTCCCACCCAGCCAGAGGAGGGAAATGAAGAACCTGGAGTTGACCCAAAGCCCGCCACGGGCTAAGAGAGCCGGGACGGAGGAAGGGGGGAGGAAGAGGAAGTGGGGATTGAGAGGTTGAGGCGAAGAGAAAAGAAAAGAAAGAGGAAGGGGAGTCAAAGGGGATAAATAAGAGAGACAGGTGAAGTGGGAGAGGACAAAGAGAAGTCTGAGCTGACAGAGGACACACATGTCAGTCATCGTCTGTGGATGTGATCCTACAGCTCATGTCAGTCACCCATCCAGTGCTCTGAACCCCAGCACACTTCCTTCAGAAGGAGGCTGAGCCAAAGACCTACCCCCATACACCCTCCTCACCCCTCCTCACCCCTCTACACCCACTCCACACCCGGCTGCCTGCATGTTGTTGGTGATGCAGGCGGAGTGAAGAGCTCCCAGCCACCCACAAAACACACTTCTACACTACTGGCTGACTTTAACCTGCATGCTCACTGTGTTAGACAGTGTTAGAGAGGCATGCAGACACAGGTGCACACACACACACACACACACACACACACACACACACACACACACACACACACACACACACACACACGCACACACACACACAGGTGCAGACATGTGATGACAGAAATCCACACATATAGTCTGATGTCCTCCTATTCTTACTGTAAGAAAAGCTCCTTTAAGAAGAGTTTTTAATATGACGCATTGCAGATCACAAAGGCAAATATTATGACCATGAATAGATGAAACTAGGGGACGGTGGTCTGTATTCAAATGCTTCGCTGTGTAGAGCAGCAGAACAGAGAACTGGAGGCTTATATAAAATAATTCCAAATAATTAAAGTTTTTCTCACGATGGAGAGATATTTTCACCTTGTCATCAAAGAAGGGTTGAGATAATCTCACTTCTTACTATACCGTGAGAAATACAAGGGTTAAAGAGATTTTTTCTTGGAAAAAATAAACAATAGTAGAGAGTAGAGTTTATCCATCTGCTCAGAAAAGAGGAGAAAAGGCAGTGTGCAGTATTAGCTGCAAAATATGGAAACTATTGTCATAAACTATGAGACGCAAGCAAGACACTAAATAGATATTTGTGGTGCTGTGATCATCGACTTAGTTTTCTTGTGTAAAAAGTAATCATTCAATAATGTGTCATTCAGATGGAAATAATAGATAGATAGATAGATAGATAGATAGATAGATAGATAGATTAAACTTTAACAAAGGACCACAATGGAAATGATTTTATTACTATGCTTATTTTTTTATACACTGTACGTCACATATTTTGATATTTTGTCAAGAAACAAACAATTAATCTCAACAGAGCTCAGTTTTAAAAAATCATTTTCTCATATTAATGTCATTATCTTTATAAAATATTAACCTTTCCCAGTGAATGTTGACAGAAAACATTTATTATTTATTTATTTTTAACATTGATTGACAGACAAGTGTTTTTTTTTGTTTGCTTGCTTGTTTTTCTGTTTTCGAAGGGAACCTATTAAAGATCTCAGCACTTGACTGTGGTGTTTCATGAATAACCTTTTTTTGTTTACGTATTTTAAAATGGTTCAAAACAAATCCTGACTCAACATTAACATAATACATGCAACATAAAGAACAACTGAAGTCCAGTCAGTTACTTCTATCCCTCACCCGGGTGCTCCTATAATCGGACAATCACACACACAAAAAAAGCCTAATTAAACACTTAATTGTCTCAGCTTCCGGTTCCATCTTCTTTAAAAACAATAAAAACACACGCAGCGACCTCACGAGAGGAACGCACACATGTCATCTCCATCCTCCGTCATGAGGAGAAACCACCAACCTAACCTTTGCCAATATTGTGTAAGTTGCTATATTGCATCCTGGCTGCAAGGTAGAGACCGCGTTTGACAATCCAGGAGGGGGGAGAGAGGGAGGAGAGGGGAGGAGGAGAGGAGGAGAGGGGGGAGCTGCTGTATTGTAGCGCCTGCGGGCAATGCTCCCAGTCAATATATATCTCCACAGTCGCTCCTGCGCTCCTATTTGAGCGGGACGCGCTGCCCTCTCAGTGCCGCTGCAGAGGAGTGACAGCCAGCCTCACCGGGACGCTCTCTGCCTCTCCAGGTACGGATGCATACATCTCTTCTCTACTCTACTCAGGTAGCTGGTGGCATGCAGGCAGCTTACTTTGCTAAGATTAGGTGATATTTAATAAAAGAAGTTAAGGAGAGGCCTGCTGTGGTGCGTCTGCATGCAGTGAGAGCATTGCTTTTGGTGCTGCACGTCTTTTATTTTGTAGTTTTTAAAAAAAATAAAATGAGGTTGCCTTTTGTTTTATGGACACAAAATTGTAAAAAAAAATATAGTAGCCTTTATTTAAATATAAGCACTTTTGAAGTTAAAATGCACATACTGCATTTCCACTAGTTTTACAAATGCAATATAGAATAATAAGATGTGATTTTAATGCATTTCCTGTAACTAAGAATGTGGTATTGTTATAAAATTGTATTAATTTTCCAGCAGAATCATCTGATGTTTGCTGTCACATTTAAATGCCATTGAATCATTTTTCTATTCATACATACAATAGATTTGCGGCTTTACTTTATTATAAAATGTGTTTTTTATAAAGTAGTTTGGTTGCAATATCAAATTGAGTTACAAATAAACGTGTTTCTGCCTTATTATGTTGAAAATGAAGCTTTGATTAAACATTAAACTGACTGTGACAATAAATTTACAATCTTTTTATTCTCTTCCAGACAACCAGCTCATCACCCTGACAACCATCTTAGGTAAAGTGTTTAAATTAAAGTTTGAAAAGCACAATTTAAGTTAAAGTCCTTGTGTGCATACTGTACAAAGAGCCCGTCCCACTGGCTGCCAGTGGTGTGGTTGCTGTTGCATGTAACTTGTCAAAGCTTTTAGTGTGGTGAACCTCCTTAATTGCAACAATAGATGTTCAAGCGGTTATAGGCATGTTTGATCATCAGCCCTAAAAGCTTAAAACAAGACCGCAGGGTTTGGATATGGGGCAGCGGGGGGCCAAAGTGCACAGTCAGTGTGGAGAAGCGAGTGGATAGCAGTGGCCAGAAGAGGAAAAAAAATCTACTGTAAAAATGATTTTTATTGATTGGATGGTAGCAGCAGCTGTTAGGCCCCATTATGAGCTCAAAGCCCAGGTCAGAGCCTCGGGGCGGACAAGTGAGCCAATCAAATGGTCGGCCGCTAAACGAGCCAATTCTGGGGTCCAATTGGGAGAGCATTTGGCAACAGCCTGCCATCCTGTGTTACACTCACTGTGTCTTTCATCATCAGCCATCATGCTGAGGGTTTTATAGATGAGGTTGTCTGCTGTCTCTCAACATAACGGGCCATCCATCACCTGTGTTTGCTTCACTGGCCCTTATCTCAAAACTTTGTCATGAGCAGTCTTCAGTTTTACTCCAGTTTTGGACCCTGAACACAGACTTTCATCTGTGAATGACCTGAGGGGGAAAAAAAGACTAAATAAAAGCCTCAAAGCAGAGTGTTTTAAATTGAGGAGCGCACTCCTCCTCACATCTTCTTCCACCGCAGGGTTCACCCGACGGCCTGGCTTAAAGTCTAAAAAGATCACAAAGTTTCTGTAATTTCACAGATGAAAAAAGCATTTATCGTTGGGTACTTACAGTTATTTTCGGTGATTAAAGAAGAGAGGGAAATTAATTAAACTAATGCTGTGGAATGATGAAGAGGGAGGGAAATAAAAAGAGAGACAGTGATCAGTTTTACTTGAGTAAATAGATGAGTTTAAAAGCAGAAATGCAGGTGAACAAGCAGCTTGCTACATAAAATTATGTCAGTAATAAAAATAATGTAAAAAAAATGATTATTTGATTAGTTGTCAACGATTAAATTAATTGCCAACCATTTCCGATAATCGACAAATCGGCTTGAATAATTTGTTAAAGAATAAAACATCTAAATTCTTCGACAGCATCTTAAATGTGATTATTTTCTTGCTTCTTTACTCCTTTATGACAGTAAACTGAATATCTTTGGATTGTGGACCAAACACGACATTTGCGGACGAACACTGACCGGGATTTTTATTATTTTTTTTACCATTTTCTCACATTTTATAGACCAAACAACTAATTGATCAATCAAGAAAGTAATCAACGGTAAAAACAAATGTTACTTACAAAGTTACAAAATATTTAATCGTCGATCACCATTAAAAGGGCACAATGTAGTTTTTGGGCTGAAATTGTAAACAGTAGTGAAAAATCTGTGATACTTAAACTAAATAAAGAACTCTTCATTTTCACAACTGAATAAACTGAACAAACAAATTGACCTTAAAGGACAACACAATTTCACATTGTTTTACTTTGTTTATATGTGGCAGACCCTGCCACCTTTCTAGCTTCAAACAGTGTTCTCGGACCTTATTTTGCTCTGAGAACAGCTTGTTTATTCAGTTATGGAGAAGATAAATATTCCTGCGTTTTTATTATCATCCTATCAGTACTGTACGTATTACCTTTCTGAATTTCTTTTCCTTAACTACATAGTGCCCCTTTCAGTCTTTAAAATTCTTACACCCTTACGCCTTATAATGATGCAATTATGTTATTATTGCTAATTGAGTAATAAAGTTTGACCCGACTTTAACTGCAGAGGTAGAAAGATGAGACAAGAGTATAGGAGAGCAGTTGAACTTATGTACCATGTCCTGACCCAGATCCCAGACCTGGCACTAATGACGCCCTATAGGCATGACGCCAGGCTCTCATTAGGAACCAGGCCTCAAACCCCCTACTCCTCTCTCCCTTCCACACCCGCCTCCATGCAACCCTCAGCCTGGCCGCGTTGCGCCTTTAGCCGCCCTCCGAGGGTCCAGCCCTAAACTCAAGCAGGAGTGTTGTGAGGGGCCCCTTGCACAGGTGCAGAGCCCCCTGTGACGGACTCGTTTTTGCCCCCCAGCCCTGGACCCTGCTAGCCACTGGTACTGCAGTGGAACTAATGAGTAGTGGCAGGTACAGTGAGAACAGAGCAGCGTGGGCCTCCCTGCAGTTAGGTTAGTGGCAACCCTCAGCTTAGGCGGACAACAAATGTGCTCTTGTAATATACACATACGTGCATAATAATATATAGCACCCTTCAGTGCACAAGCAACTTCATCTGGGATATTTAGATTTCTTACCGAGCAATCTTTCAGAACAAATATGGAGGTGAAATTTTAAGGATATTGCTTAAATTTGTGATCACCTTCATTCACACAAAACTGTCTTGTGTCTTCTCAGGTTCAAGGAATACTCTTCTTCATCGACCAAACTGAGGAAAAACTCCAGTGAAATGCACCCTGGCACAAAAGAGAGAACACCTAAAAATCTATCTTGAATTATCATCCTTCACATACTCTTTATAAATATCAAGGCTCAATCATGTCCAAGGACGATGCTTGTAAGGTGACGTCTGCCAGCAAACACAAGGAGCGCAAGCCCAAGAAGCCTCACTACATTCCCCGGCCATGGGGCAAACCCTACAACTACAAATGCTTCCAGTGCCCCTTCACCTGCATGGAGAAGTCCCACCTGTACAACCATATGAAGTACAGCCTGTGCAAGAACTCCCTTTCCCTGCTCATAGAGTCGGACTGGCCGTATAAAAAGGGAAACATCCTGCATCCGGAGCAGCTGCGACCCTTTCAGCAGGCGCACGGCCTTCAAGCTGCGGGGAAAGATCAGCTTGAGCAGGTAACGGGGACCGAGGAGAGACAGAGGAAACAAAGAGCGATGGAGGAGGAAGGTGAGGACAGGGAAAGCCAGGTAGCGGAAGATGAGGAGGAAGGAGGAAGAGGAGAGAGAGTAGAGGTCACGAGGGAGAGCTCGAGTAACGGCAGAGGAGACGCCGCAGAGATCCCTGCCAAGAAACATAAACAGCCAGAGTCGGAGCTTCTGATGGCTGACATGCTCTCCCTGGAAGATCAGCTTCTACGAGCGCGATCAGTCGAGGTAGAAGCCCAACTCAAACACTATAAGCTGTCCAAGACGTGTCTAACGGCGCCCGGCCTGCTGTCGGAGCAGTGGCGGCTCTTAGCGTCCAGCCACACTAAGGCCAAAGCTGATGGTGCTCAGCCCAGAGTGAGCGGTTCAATCCCCTGTTACCCTCCCCCGCCGAACCTGGTGGATTACCAGGATCCCACTGGACTCAACCTGTCAATGCTCGGGGTTGGCTACCCTATCAGCCCCAGCCTCTTCTCCTACATGAACTCCGCCATTCCCACTGCTGCCACAGGTGTCGCCGCCCAGACCCACGCACAGCTCGCCCAGCTCCCTTTCCTGGCGTCGGCTGCTCAGCTGATGCACCCGGCCTCCAGCACCATCACCGACAGAGCTCTTATCCCCCCTCGTCTCTACTACCCCTTCCTGTGTGAGCACACATTCGGACCAGCCTCCAGTCAGAGTGACGCCGGTAAAGTGCTCAAGACGTCCCCGAACGGTCTAGAAGCGAGTTCCCTGTCTGGCTTCCAGCCTAAAGTGAACCTCTGGAAAGTGCCTGCTCTGCGGCCGGGGACCACCGCGGTCTCCCCTGCTGGCTGGGTGTCACCTCAAAGAGACTCCCCTGATCAGGGCTACCGGCTGGGGGAGAAACTTCAGGCTACAGCCAAGGAAGGTAAAGCAAGCTGGGGCCTCAAGAGGACAGGGGCCCCACTGGGGAACCACGAGACTCCTACGGAGAAGAAGCCGGCCATGGGTTTCACTTTGGACCTCCTGAAGAACATTCAGACTGCATCGACTCTTAATATGGCAGCAGACAAACTTCTCTTCCATGGCAGGTAAGGATTTCTAGAAAGTTTCTGACAATCACTGTTTTATCATGTAATTACCGACAGGGATGTTATGATTAAGGGTTAGGGTTTATGAATGGAAAAGTCTTGAATTTCTCCCCTTCTCAGTTTACAGGATGCTCATCTTCAGTCCCGGCCCACTGAACTCTGGTACAACGATCCTCTCACCAGTCCCACCAGTGAAACATCTTCTCTTCCTTCCTCTGGAGGAACCAATTCCCAGGAATCCTCTGCAGCCCGTACAACAGGGGAGGGAGCCTCAGAGTCAGTGGCTGCCCTCCTCAGTGACCTCTCCAAGGCTTTGCAGGAGTACCAGGAGGCCGAGCGCAAGATCTCCCACCTGGAGAAGGAGGACCTTCCCGCCCAGCGCCACCTTTGGGAACACCTCAGCAAAATCCGCAGCGAGCTCTCCCACATCCACCTGGCGTTAGAGCGAACGGCCCGACAGAGCGACGGGCCTCTTGACCTGTCAGTGAAGAGGGGCTCGTCAGATTCGGTTGGCGACCACGGCACGGTGGAGGACAGCAGCTTTAAAGACAACACGACAGAGACGGAGGAGGAGGAGGAGGAAATGGAGGATAAAAAGGAGGAGGAAGAGAACGAGAGGAAGGCGATGAAGGCTTCGTTAGAGAGTCGGAAGCAGTCGTTGGACATGCTGATCAAGATGAGTCAGGCGTCGATGGTGAACGCGGAGGTGCTCTCTCCTGGTGGTCTTGGCATGAGGCCCAGCTCCGCTGAGGCCTTGTGGCCGAGCAGGACCACCAAGTGTGAGGCGGACTCCAGCGTCCTGCTGTGCCCTGACGGCCGATCGGTGGTGTTCACCGACATCCCATCCTCTGTCAAAACCCCAAAGAGACCCCCATCCATACAGCGACTAGAAGCCCAGTGTCCTTTGAGCCCTCTGACAGCCACTGACAATTAAACTTCTGTTCTTCATACAGTTATTCAAATGCAGTTTTCTTCATTGTTACTGACATGTCTTTGATTTTCACTGACCGGGTGAGGACTGTCACTCTTTTCCTCAGTTTAACTTCACACAAACCTCAAACGTTTTGCACCTTATATATAGAGAATGAATGAAAATATTTGAAGGAAAAGTCTTACAAATGCACTACGGACATTGATTGTTACAATAAGATTCTTCTAAAAATGTAACATCAGCACTTATTATAATTTCCATCAGGATCGTTTGAACAGTTAAGTCCATTAAAATCATGTGGAGAGACAATCCTCTGAATGGATTTGTATATATTGTAAATACAGTAAATGTAAGTAAAATGTTTTAAAGGGTAAATGGTTTTATATGGATGATGTCATGTTGGACTGCATCATTTCACTTGATGACGATAAATTGTATTATACACGTTGTATTTCTTTGAATAAACTGAGTAAAAAACAAAGAGTTTCATTCTTTTTATGAATGTGGAATAATTAAATAAATAACAGAAAACAAAAATAATAAAAGAATTTGGTCAAATTGTTTAAATCAGTTACATTTATCAGTTTGCAGCACATGCCCGCTGGAAAGCCCAGGAGGCTAAATGCCATCATCACAATCATTTAGAGTCTAAATAAGCGACTAACGGATTCGTAGTGGCAGCACCACCTGACCCTCCTCTATCTGCCCTGACAGAGTCGGGTGGCTGTGCTAAAGGTGAAGCAGCTCCTTAAGCCAAATTCCCATCAGTGGGGTCACCTGTGCCTCTGCTTGTGGATCCAGGAGCCCCCCCCACCTTCAAAGGTCAGGGCTCCAGGGCTGAGCTCCACGTAGACTACCTGTCGCCCCCAGGATGGTCACCTAGTGCTGGGCTGCCCCGCATCCATTCACCACCCTCACACTCAAGACACGGCAGCAAAGGTCAGCTGCCTCGAACAGGAGCGGCCACATTGGATGTTCAACCTGAAGAGGTCAAAATGCCCATCTGATCTTTTTAACTTTTTTTAATTTAGAGTTGATATTTGCTGAAAGTCTGAATTGAGTTATCACAAAAATCACATTTCTTATTTTACTCATTGTGCTCCATAAAGAAGGCTTTAATTCAAGCAAATAATTGCGAATCTGAATTTTAGGGTTATGTATAATATTCATATATATAATTTAATAAAGGCTGCAACTTAATGCTAATTATTTAATAATATTGTTGATTACTTCTTGATTAATCGATTAGTTGTAAGAATAATTTCATAGAAAATGTCAGAAAATGATGACAAATGTCAAATGGCATTTCCCAAAGCCCAAGATGATGTCCTCAAATGTCTTGTTTTGTCCACAACCAAAAAAAACTCTGTTTACTGTAATAGAGAGGCCTAAAGAAACCAGAAAATATTAACATTTAAGAAGCTCGTATTAAAGGAAGTGTCTTTCTTTTAAATGTAGATGTGGGATCAACATCTATCCGTCCATCCTCTCAATATAACCTCATTGTAAAACAGAAACATCAGACCACTACAGCAAGTACTTATTTATTAAAAAAAGAAAAATACCCTCTGATTCTTGTGCTTTGTCATTTTCTCAGATACTGTAGATCTCTCAATTTTCTCTTTGAAGCAGAGCTGTAAAAATGCTACAATTTTACAATAGTTGTGTATAAACAAAACAACAGAAGAGTTTCATAACAACTGTCGACAATAGAAAAAGAAATCTCAATATCGGCACAATGTCACTGACTTGTTTTAAGGGTTTTTGCTAAATGCCAATTTGGATGTTTTAGATGTTAATCTCTGTTGGCTTCACTAAAATCAGGATCCAAGTAGATAGCTCCCTCATGTGGACAAATGATTTAGAGCCAGATGGACAGCATGGGACAGTCAGCACTTACCAACAAGCAAAGCAAAGCAAAGAAAAGAAAGAATTTAAAACTCACAGCAATGATCTTTGCACCACATTTTCTCAGTCACCTGACACCAACACATTCAATCACACCAGTGCGTCTTTACAGATCATTATCAAAAATAACCGGCCAGAACTACATTTTGCAGTGACTGTATACACACATCCTTCCTCAAAAGGAGAACACATTTAGAGAACTGAGGCCAGTTAGAATAGGCAGCACAGTTGTGAGAAGTAAAGCAGCATGAGAGGAGCGTAAAAGGGTAAGTTCAAATATAAAATTAAGATAACTTACATGTTTTAATTAAATAATTAAAGCCACAGAGTCAGGATGGAATAAGTAAAGCAATACCATAGAAAAAGAACATGCTGTAAAAAGTATAAGACAACAGGTTTTTTATAATTAGTTCTGTAGATGTAATCACATTCATTCAATATTGTAACAATTGATTTTTAACCATTCAATTATGAAGGGCATAGAGGTAAAAGATTTTCAACAAAGCAAGGGCAGATTTCCTTTGACTCTGACCATTCACTGCAACTCTGGCTGCTCATATGGCTCAGTGATGTTGTGTTTATATAGAATGGATGTTATTTCGAATTAAGGAATGTGGTTCGCTCAAACTATACGTCGGATTGAAAGAAATTGAAAATGAGATGACTAAAAAGATGGTTCAAGAACTTAAAAATGACAGAAGAATTAATTAAAGAAGGCATTATGTTTTACAGTGGAGAAACCCCTAAAAACTGAAGCAGCTTTAGTCGATATTTGTATGACACTGTATCATCTGACAATGTTAAAACGATGTGACGAGGTGAGAGGGGTCACTCCCTGTGATGAACTTGAGAATTATCACCTTCCCCCCTACCAGCTTCCCTCCCCAAGCATTTTTGCAGGCCGCTGTTTCCACGTAAAAGCTCCTTTGAAAATAGTGAGGCAGTGGGCAGCTTAAGAACCAGGTACTTCCCCTAGTAGCAGTTAGAAACCCCTTACAGAGCGTCTACATATATAAATAAGGAACTGTTCGCTATCAGATCAACGTTAATAGCGTAAAATGAATAAAAAGTCAGTGCAGATTTCTGGTGAAATTAATTTCTAACTTCCTCGTTATGCATTGGCTTTTCTATCTTGACCTATTTTCAGACCTCAATGCAGTCGAGGGAAGCTAAGAAGTAAAAATGATGCTAACCATCCTGTTCCTGCTCCTGCTCAACACCTCGGCCTGCTGCGGTTTCGGCTTTAAAGGCTGTTCTCAGAACTTCCCCGTGGTCGACGTCATGTGGTGCTTCAACCGGAACATCGCTAACCTCTCTGAAGTCGTTAGCATGATCCCCGATAACATAACAACAATCAACCTGTCCAAGAACAAGATCCAAATCATCCCACCTGGCTCATTCAGTAAGGTGCATGGCCTCCAACACCTGGACCTGAGCCAGAACCTGCTGGTCTCTCTCAGAGGAGGAGAATTCAATGGCCTGGACGTCCTTAAATTTCTCAACCTCACCTGCAACAACATCTCACACATCCACTCCAATGCCTTTGACGGACTCCCCAAGCTGCGAACCCTGATTCTGATCCACAACACACTTGCAACATTCTCTCCAGTGATCTTTAATTCCCTCCCAGCGATTCAAGAAGTCGACCTGTCTCTGAACAGGCTCAAGGCATTCAGCTGTGGAGAGTCCGGTGGATCCTCCACTCTTCAGAGGCTCGATCTTTACGCAAACTTCATCCAGAGAGTTAATGTGAGCTGTTTCCCGGCCCTCGGGTACATCCGGCTTTCCAACAACTCAAAGCTGGAGTTGCAGGCGGATACTTTTGCCTCCAACCCCGGGCTGAAGAGTCTTCTTTGTCAGCGAGTTAAAGCAGAAGAGCTGCTGGGACTCTCGGCACAGACAAAGAAGAATCTCTCTCGGGTGGCATTTTCTCTGTTTGTGGAGAAATCTCCTTTGACTATCTGCGGATTGCTACAAGGAATGGACCGGCTTGTGGGAATAGAGGTACGTCCACTTGTTGAGATTCAGCATCTCATTGCTATGCTAAAATAAATAAATCTAAAAGAAATATTATGCATTTAATCCGATACAGGTTGACTTGAAAGGATCCATGTTACCTCAGACTAACACCAGCCTGCTGGACTGCGCTACTCCACCTATGGTCATTATCAACGATGCCAACTTTGGGGATGTTGCTCAGTTCTCTATTGGGAGGGGGAATACGAGCAAACTTTATCTCAACAACTGTGGTTTGAGGCAGATATCACGTACGACATTTAATGGCTACCCAAGGCTGAAAACGCTGCAGCTGAATCAAAACAAGGTCGTCATTCAGCGGGACACATTCAAAGATCTGACCAACCTCACCTTCTTAAGCTTCGACAGGAGCAAAATTCGTGACATCGACCCCGACTGGTTCGTCCCTCTGAAGAGGCTAACCCGCCTTTCTCTCCTGAAAAATGAAATCACAGAGTTGCCACCAAAGGTATTCAGCGCCCTTACTAAGCTAGAGCAGCTCTACCTGCAATTCAACCTGCTGAAATACATCTCCAAGAAGCCCTTCAGTAAGCTGCGCAAGCTCACGAAGCTCAACCTCAGTTTGAACATCATTGATTTCATTGAGGAAGGCTCCTTCGAAGACCTGACGAGTCTCAGGTATTGAGTGTTCTCTGCTTGCACAGTCATCTTTCATCAACTTTGCTCACTGTCCATTTATTTAACACGTTTATCTGTCATTTAGTTACATGGACTTAAGTGGGAACCGCATCAAGAGGCTGACACCACCGATTCTATCTGGTCTGGTGAATTTGAAGAAATTTGTTCTGTACAACAACCGCCTTCATTTTAAATCCTATGAGACTCCTTTCATCAACCTTACTTCCCTGGAGGTATGTGTTTTGCTCGAGTCAGTAATTGAGAAGAGTGATGCACTGTCTGACGTTTAATCCGTTTACTTGTCTGTCTTCCACGTCTAATTTGAAGTATGTGCAGATGGAGTACCAGGGTCCCGGAGGTCGAGGCATTGGCACCATTGGACCGCATTTCTTCCAGGGTCCACGTAGACTTATCTCACTTGGCATCGGGCACAGCATCAAGGTCAACTTCCATCCTGATGCCTTTGTTCCTCTGGTCCATTTGAAATACCTGTACATAGCTGGAGTGGTTATGAAAACGACCAACCTGAGTGCAACGTTGTCCCCTCTGAAGAACCTTCAGAAGCTGACTCTTTACAGGGCAGACCTCGATGCTCTTCCTGCTAACCTGCTGCCACCAGATAATAGACTGGAAATTCTCAAACTCCAGGCAAATCACCTCCATACCGTGGACAAAACGATGCTGGATGCTCTGCCAAGGTAGAAGAGCTACTTAAACGTCTAGCAAGCAGGAACGATTCGCTTTCTTGTAAAGAGTTAGTTGAGAAGATATCACTCTGATGGTAATAAAGCTAATGGCAGCAGCCTTTAAACAGGGGGTAACCCACAGCTAGCATTGTCTAGCAGTAATAAAATCACCCCTTCTAAAGCTCAGTAATTAACATGATATATTGCACTTTTTGGATCCATAAAATATCAGTAAAAAAACAAACCAGATTACCTCTCAGCCAGGCACAGTAACTTCCAGTGCAACTCACAGCAACTAGCAGACACCAGGAGGTCACTGCACCCGGCCCAGATAAAGTCCAGCACGCAACCACTACAACTTTTTAAACTTTGGGTGTTGTTAAGATTAAGCAAACAAGATATAATATGTTGACAGAGGCCAGCTTGTCAGACAATACATTGTGTTCACTTGTTGAAAAGAGCATCTCACACCATGCTGTCTGTCAAGTGTTATCAACCGGTACATCTGTGGTGTAAGTGTAAATGTCACAAAAATGACATCAAACTTTACCATGGCCTCAGACCACGAGGAGTTTTAGCAGAGTGGTGAATATAGATGAACTACACTGCAGAGTCTCTGTTAACAGTTTATGCTCCATGTGAGTGAGCATCAGCAGCTCAGCCACGGAGCCGCCACGCACTTAACAAGCATCCTGTGTGGCCAGCCTGTAACATTTGCCGAATTTCCAAGAAGGCCCAAATAATTAAGTATTAATCAAAGACAGTGTTTCAGAAAGTTTAAGTTTCTTCTAATTCAGCAATTCACAAAATTGAGAGATTTTATAAGGGAGTCTGGTGAGTTTTTTTTCTGTTGTCGACTGCAGTTGCTGGGGCTTTACCTGAACTGGCATATATTTAAATGTGATCAAAACGTCACTCGTGGTGTTTGTGTGTTTTCAGATTGCGTACTTTGGACATCACAGAAAACCCACTTACCTGTTCCTGTGCTAACGCCTGGTTCAAGACCTGGGCCATCCACAACACTGAGACACAGGTAACAGAAGCTGCAGACAGTATCAACTAAAACTACATGGCTTTCTTTAACAGCTCAAATGTTGTTGTTTTCCCTCCAGGTGTCCTACCTGTACGACCTGCAGTGTGACAACAACAGATCCTCTCCCTACCTGTGGCAGTTTGATGATAAGGCCTGCTCCTATGATGAGGTCTCCTTCACTCTCTTCATCACCTTCTCTGTGTTGGACATTGTGTTTGTATGTGTGTGTCTGGCCTGGCACACACAGGGCCCTACTCTGCGCTACCTGCTGCTCATCGTCAGGGCCAAAATCCGTGGACGTAAGGGGGCAGCAGGGGTCAGATTCCAGTATGATGCATTCATCTCCTACAGCTCTCAGGATGAGGCCTGGGTGATGGAGCAACTGGTGCCAAATCTAGAAAGGCCAGCCGCCGGTGCACCGAGGCTCCGACTGTGCCTCCACCATAGAGACTTCCGCCCCGGTACTGCAGTGCTGGAGAACATCGAGGCGGCCATTTACAACTCCCGCCACACCATTTGTGTGGTGACACGTCATTTCCTGAGAAGTGAGTGGTGCTCCATGGAGTTTCAGCTGGCCAGTCTGAGGCTCTTATGTGATGGCAGTGATGTCCTGCTGCTGGTGTTCCTGGAGGAGATACCCGAACACTGTCTGTCTCCCTACACGCGCTTACGAAAAATCGTACGGAAGAAGACCTACCTGCTGTGGCCCGAGGAACCACAAGAGCAGGACGCTTTCTGGGTCAGACTGGTAGATGCTTTGAAAGACGGGGAAGAGGGAGAGAGAGGAGGAGATGATGAATTGGCACGACTGATTGGCTAGACCAAATGATAACAGTTTCAGCATACCTAAAATTATCTTTTCACAAGTTGTAACTTGCAATGATGATAAAATACTAAAAAATAACTGAGTACAACCAATCCAATCAAATAAGAAATGGCAAGTTGTTGTATTGGAATGACTTGCAGTTGGTGAGAACTGTTTTTAGATCAGATGAGGCCACTGAAAATCTTATAAAGGCCAAAACTGCATTTCAGGAATTCGATTTATGCTGTTGTCATATAGACTAGTCGAAAAATATGTACATATGAGAGTGAAGGAATCCTATTCTGAGACACATTTGATTCTTATTTTACGGTGAATGTTGCAAATTATCTGATGTGCGTAATACCGGCACAATTTCACCACAATCCTGTTTAATGTGTTGTATATCTGTACTGTATATACATGATATTCATTGTTCTTCAAGTAGGCCAGTTTTGCATATATTACAGGACCAGCAATTGTATGAAGGTGGCTCTGGGCCCCCCTGGCCACCCCTTGGTGTCACCACTGTTGTAGACGCACTGTTGTGTACCTTTACTTTAGTAAGCGGAGACATCAAGGACACAGGATTGAGGTCACAGGGTTGTTTATTAAATATATGATATCATTGCTGATGTCATCCACTTTTGACAAAATAGGTGTGAGTTAAGAGAGAATTCCTTCAAATTACCCCACGAGTGTTTCTTTGAACAAACTTCACACTTTGTGCTGTAAGAGCATGGGACGCGCTGCCAGAAGATGTGGTAACAGTTTCAAAAACAGATTGGATACATTTGTACAAGTATGCATATTGTGGTATTTTCTTTTTTGTTGTATGGTTTGAGTCATAGAGTCTGGAGTGAAGGATTTGTACCAGACAACTCAATAAATTCATGTTCACACTTCATTGTTTCCGAATAAAAAGTGCTCCCACGATACAGCTGGGTACTTTCCCCCAGGATCTTCCCACTGCCAAGTGAAGTGTGCATTGTCTCTGTGTCACAGTATATGTGGGTGTTCTCCACATGACAATTTTGAAGTTGGCAGTTATTATAATTTCACTGCAAGTACCTTTCTTTCTTTCTTTGGTTTGTCAAATGTTGTGTATATGGCTTGTAAACTTTTAGGCTCATGGATGTTGTGTTTCACAGTGCACTTAGACTAAACTCAACTGTTTTAGATTATTTTTTAAATGGTGTCTTAGATAGGTACGATATGATATAAAGCTAGAAGTGAAAATGACTTAAGTCTGCTCCTTTTGCATTACTGCACTGTTGGAAAAGTACTGTAAGAAGAGAGAATCTATATTTAGCATCTACGTAAGCTGTTTACTTACTTGACCTGGTTGGTTTGATGAATTACTTTAATAAACATCACCTGGCAGACAGTCTGCTGCACTCGAGTACCTTTTTTGTGACTCAGGAGCCTCCAGTAGAAAGAAAAAAATTACCACCATTATTTCAGTTAGCTAACACTATAAATATGGAATATATATCTATGGCTAACTCAGCAATAATAAACATAAAAAAAAAAAATACTCCAGGATTTCCAAACACTTCATTTATTTGACGTTATACATTCAAATGAAAATAAAAAATATTCATATATATTTAATATAGAGCTAGTGAGCAAGGTACAAGTTTAAAACAAAACACAGAAGTCTTCCGTGTGGCATATGTACAAGGCGTGGTTTGAATACTATACAGTGTGTATCCATAGCTGCACAGGTTTCATGGATGTTTAATATTCTTCACTCAGTTGAGGCACGACTAGATTTCAGTGAGAGGTCAGGGACTGGGCCAAGTGCTTCAAGACTGCCGCGTACAGTAAAACAGTTCAATCTCAACACCTAAACAGTAGGACTTGCAAAGCAAAGCTTATTAGTGTTAAGAGTTCCACACTAAAGCATAAAGTAGGAAAATGAGGCAACATGATCATTCTGCAATTCAAAAGATACTGTACAGTCATGCAAAGTCCTAAATAGTTTAAGTTTTCTGAGATGATATTGTCACACCAAAGTCAAAACTGAGCAAACACAAATCCAGGTTTTAAAAAAATTCCAGTATCACTAACAAGTCACGGTTGTTTACTAAATTTAACAGAAGTCAGGATGTTTGGTTGCACTGCAATAACTGATTGAAGTCACTACACCAAATTGAGACAAAAATAAAAGATTCCTCAAGTAGTCAAGTGATAAGTGCAATCCCACCCCTTCTTTCCTGCTTCACACACAGACACTCCATTTTATAAAACTCTCATACACAAGCAAGTTAAGCATCACATTGATTTCCACTATCAATCAAACCATAGTTATAGTACAGCAGGTGCCCCAACAATCAATAGCAAACCATACTCTTACATATATCCAGTAGTTATGTACAACAGAACTGGTGCAACATTAAACACATTTAAAAATTATTAGATATAGAAACTGTAACAATAATAAAATACAGCAGATACTTAATAATTCATATTGGGAAATATATATTATTCATACTGTGTATTGCTGTCTGTTTTGGCATTCTGAAGGATCAATAAAAATGCTGTCGTATATCCCTCTCACAGCTTATTTGACACATCTCCAACATGGACAGATTATACATCTATGTATTTAATTTTAAAGAAGCTTTACACAGGACTGATTCAATAAAACTGTTTTCCATTAATAAAAAAAATATGACAACTTATCAGAGGCATGGAAGCAGCAGGTCCACATTGAGAATTGACCTTGATTGATTTTTTTCCATTTTCCTATAAGAGTTTCAGCTGATGCTGGCACGGCCGTAGCAATCTGACCACAAACTGAGGTCAGAGCAGAGAAAAGAAACGTCAGATTCTTGATATTCAAATCTTTTTGGAATCTTTCGCCTCAAAAAGCTTCATACGCTCCTGCACAGTCAGTCCCTCTTTCAGGCTCTGTTGAAGATGAGAGAGAGAAAGTCATTTATTGTAAATAGACGATAAAAGTGAATGTGGAGAGGATTAAAAACAAAAAACACACATCAGAAAATGGTTATTTTTTCTGCTAGTCAGCTGTCAATCCTAGGCATGTTTCTGCTCTGGATGACATACTTAAAGGGAAAGTTCACCCCAAAAACCTGTACTGCATTTTACCCATCTAGATTGTTTTGTTATAAGTTGCTGACTTTTGGAGATATCAGCCTCGACATCTTAACAGCAATGTCTCTTCCAGAAATCATGACCCAGTTACTCAAGATATAGTCAGTTCTCCAAGTAGGAACCATTTTCTTTTTTAATGGCATCCTCCAAGGCTGAGCTGTAATGTAAGCTAGGTTAGTCAGCTTCGTTGACTAGCTTCTTGCAATGTGTAGATGTATACTTCCTTCTGTTCCTTCTACTAACAACAAGGTCTGTGGTTTATCTTGAAAAACTGGGTCATGATTTCTGGAAAGAAACATTGCTGTCGAGAAAATGTATTTTCTTAGGGCTTGTTTGCATTATATGCAAGAGAAGGAAGACATCTCTTACGGATGATATCTTCAAACCTCTGCAGCTCACACCAAAACAAACTAGATGGATAAATAGCACTACAGGTCAAAGGAAAAATATGTAATCTTTTTGGGTGAACTGTCCCTTTAAATCTCAATATGAGAAGTACAGGAAAAAGTGGTTATGCAGGAATATGATCATGCCACACGAGTGTAATTACACAATACACAAAATTAAACACAGAGGGTTTGAACACACACAAACAAAAGACAACAATTACAGAGAGTTTTATATTGACGGAGCAAAACAATGGTGCAACTGATGTTGCTTGGAAAAAAAAGAGTGACTTTATCTGTCCATTTAATGTCCTGGAGATTCCTAGTTCATAAGTCCACTGGTGTTCACAAACTATAACAGACCTCTGCCCGTCAGCTTACTGTAAATTTGGGGGTTGCATTTCTGGCTCTGTCCAAAGAAAAAAAAAAAAAAAAAGGCCACTTACCTGCACCTTTAAACATCACTAATTAACATGTTGCATCTCTTTTGTTTGAAAACACAATTTGTAATATTTAAACTATACTTAATGTTTGTTTAACCCAGCCTGGCTACAGCCCTGTTGTGCTAGGCTAAGCTATTAGGCTGCTGCTGTACTGTAGCTTCAGGTTTACCCCACAGATGTAAGATTGGTGTCAATTTTCTTACAACACTCAAAAATACAAATAAGTATTTCCCAAAATGTACGGGAGTGAACTGTGACAAGGAAGGGTTTTGGTTCTGCAACTTGTGATATTCAACTGAGGGGTGGACACTGCAATCGGCTTTGGTGGTGCAGGTTGGGGCAAAAAGGAAGGGTTTGGGGAGAGGGGTGATCATGCAAGGGTGGTAAGCACATGCTTTGCTCTACATCATGCTATACCTACAGCACATCTTGGGACGGGGGTTGGGGGGGAATCATCCCACAATGGGAGTGTCAGCTGTCCCATGAGACCTGTTCAGTGACAGACTGACGGACAAAACAGACAGATGACAAACTTACAGGACAAGCGTAAAAAACGTCCCGACCGACCGACTGTGGAGCACATTTCTACAACACGTGGTGGCTGAGCGGTTAACAGTGATAACGTCTGCACGACAAAAGCTTCAGCATCACGTCACACAGCAAACTGAGATGGGAGCTTTACAGTGACTGTTTTAATTTGAGATAATCAGGGAAGGAAAAACTGTAATTATAATCTAGAAATGATACAATTAAACTTGTCACTCACCTTTGACCTTACGCCTCTTGATTGCTTGGCTTGCTTTTTCAGGAAATCTGGATTACTTTTTGATTTCATGATATCTAAAGACACAATGAAGACATGTCATTATTATTAACATCAAGTAGCATGACAGGATCCAACAGCCTTGAACTGATACATACCCAAACTAAGAGCTACATTGCTAAGGCGTCTTAACCCTTAAATGTCAATAGCGACCGAGGACTTCAGTTCACATTCACTCATTTCATTATATTAAATTAGGCACTCACCTCCTAGAGTGTTAAATTGTTATTGCTGGTTGCAAGTGATAACAGGCATTATAGTGTTTCCCTGTGTGGCCACATGATGGCACTGTTGTCTAGATCTAACTCAACACAATAATGAAAAAGTTTGTTTGTATCAGCTTACTACCACAATAACATGATGGTGCAGAATCATGGTAGGTGCCAGGTATCAGTATGAGAAGTAACAAAAGCTATTACATAAGATAACAGGTCACATTAAGAGATTATAATACATTTGAGAAGATAGATCTATACTTCTATAAATGATTTTTAAAAAATCATAAATGGCAAAATGTTTAGTTTTTTGTGTCTGTTATTATTTACCAGTTAGATGCAATATGGTTTTTAATATATGGCTTAATCTGCCTTATACAGTAAGTGCCAAGGTGTGTAGAAATGTTTGAAAACACCCAATAATTTTATTATTTAAAATGCTAAACCGAAACTGAGCTGCAACAGCACGGTTGGGGCTCTGTTTTATAAACAAACACTTGGTCCATATGACAAAAAGCTATAAATATAAAAATCAGGTTTGATATGTTAAGTCGATTCAATGGCAGGTAAATAATGACTTACCATATCCAGATGTGACCGTTCCATCGACAGTCCTCTCGCCTAAAGCTTCTGTGGCAATGAGCAGCTTCTCCTTCAGTTTGCTGATGTCGCAGTCAGCCTTTGCTTTCACAATGCTGAGCTCTGTATAGATGTCCTTATATTTGTCTGTGGCATATTTCTTGTCCTGTTCAAATAAAATAGTACTGTTATTAGGGTATGACTCATAAGACATGCGATACAGGTTCATGCATTCAAAACATTGTTTGCAATATATAAACATTGGCTCTGCTTACCCTTAAAGCAGACTGCAGCTCGTCTTTCAAAGAGTGGATTTCCTGTTTAAGATACTGGATCTCTGACTCCTTAATTCGTAGCAACACCTACAAGAAGGAGAGAAATAGTCATTTGATTAAAGAGCAAGTGTGTGTGTGTGTGTGTGTGTGTGTATGCTGTGTTTACTTGCCTCCAGTTCGTACACATCTTTGCCCTGTGTGAGTGGTGACAGCGCTGTTTCACCGCTGAAACAGGAGCGCATCCGAGTGATCTCTGTAGTCAGTCGGTTATTTAACTCCTGTTGGACAGAATAAAGTGGTGTTGTAACCGGTAGACAGAGCTGTTTTTGAATGTACACGTGCACATGTGTGTATTCAGACCTGGTTGTGAGCGTTTAGTTCCTGGTTCTCTCTCTGACACTGCCTGAGGGCCTGCCTCTCGGCCTCCAGTGCCTGGGCCAGGTGAGCGTTCTCCAGACATTTCTGAGAGTACTGCTCTGACAACACCTCCAGTTCTCTGTGGATGGACTGCAGCTCCTCCCTACACAGTCAGACCATCATGATATCAACTGGAATTCTCATTTGAGGTTTACCAAATGCAGGAAATATCATTCTTCCCATTTAAAATTTAACAGTTTTCATTAAAACGTACTCGTATTGTAAGCGAAGTTCATCAATGTCAGAGTTCAGTCCACTCAGTTGGGAGCGATGTGTCTTCTCCATTTCCTCCTTGTGTGCATTCTTCATAGCTTCAATAGCTACATCAAAGACAAACGAGACGCACTTCATTTCTGTATGTTGGACTTGTTTAAATGTTAGCAACTGTGTGTGGTAATACAATTTTCTTTACCAGCGATTGTGGCAGCAGTCTCCTCAGCCAACAGTCTCTCTCGCTCTTCCATTAGTTTGGAAATCTCCCTCTGATGCTGCCTCTGGATGTCTTGAATTACCTTCTGGTGGGTTTCTTCCATTGCTGCAAAGCCACGTTCACATGTGGCCTACAGGAAAGAAAAGGGTCATCTGTCATCACAAAATTCATTTTGCACTTATCACCTACGTTTGAATTTGTGACTATAGATTCAGTGCAGTATCTATTGATGGTTCACTAGGCTACATTGTGTGTCATGCAAAATCAGTGATAGAAGCCATGCAAGCTTTTCATGATCCAAAGCCCAGCTAAGTTAGTACTGTAAGAGACCATGTTAAAGCAGTGAGATTCAGTTAAATTGCAGCTACATTTTAGTCATTATAGACTGCACTTCCTTTTATTATAAAATGTGGGGAATGGTGTGTCTATTGATGGTCAAATAAAGAAGCAATGTTGGAGGCAAGAGAGACATTTCACACGTTTAAGTAGTGACAACCTGCAACAGATTGCTTTGCTTCATTACTTAACTACGAGGGATATCCCAACCCGACAGGCTCAGCATGTTTATCGTATACTGCTTTCAGTACCAAAATTCATGAACAGTACAGCAGTCTGCAGTGCACAGCAGTCTGCAGTTTCATCTAATGATGTCAATGGGGACCACCAAGTGATGCAAAAAAAGCTGCATGATAAAAAAAACAAAAAACAAAAAAAACTGGATTGTCTGTTTTTCAGCAGTATTTCTCAGGTGCATCATTTTGCTGACGAGCTGCTGTTAGTTTGAAAACTAGAACTTCATACTTAAGACAAAGATGTGAGACTGTCTAAATGCTGCCCACAACAGATCTACACTGACACTCATTGCACAATTGATAATTAACATTGAGGGATCTGTTATATCTGTATTGTGTCTCAAACTATGATGCAAGTTTCATGTTCTCAATGTAAAGCTTTATATCTAAATGGCCCATTTATTCTGTAAGGCTATTGACTTACATGCTCACAATGACAATGCCAACATGCTGATGTTTAGTAGTCATAATACAATAATGACCATTCTCAGTTAAGCATCAGCTAAGGCCAATGACCTGACCTCTGACCTTTTGCCACCAGATTCTACTCAGTGCATCTTTGAGTCCAAGTGAACATTTGTACCAAATTTGAAGAAATTCCCAAGACAATCAAAAGAAATAATGCCTCTGGCCCCCATATTTGCCGGCGCAGAGGCATAAAAACAGATTTCAGAGTTTGTGGAGTCTGCATTAAAGAGCTTGTATTGTGAAAAATGAAAAAGAAAGATTGGGACATCCCTGAAAGCCAAAATTAAAAAGAATATTATAATTTGCAAGCGAACTGATGCAATCTAGGTTGCAGGTTTCATGAATCTAAAAATAATCATTAATCACACCATTTCCCAACTCCAAATCTGTGCATTATTTGCGCATATTAGTAGACTGATGAACTATTTCACTAAATATCTACTACTTTCTCATTTATTATATAAATGAATGCACTACGGTAAAATGAAAGAGCAAAAACCTTAAGACTTTCAAAGTCTCTCTGGTATTTCTCTCTCAGGCTGGCCACATCTCCTTCCAGGTGCTTGATCTCCAGTTCGTCCCTCATGGTGTTCATCTGAGTCTCCAGCTCCTGAATCCGATCCTTCAGAACCACCATGGAGTCCCCCTCTGACATGTCCTGTACGTTCTCCCCCTTCCCCTGCTCCTCCTCTTCCATTGGTGTAGCGGCCTCATCAGAATGAGAACCATCAGGATCATTTTTGTCCTGTTGGTATTCTTGGACACGTTGAATGTTTGCCATATACTGGGAATGTAACTTTTCCAGCTCCTCTTTGTGGAGCTGCTGGAGCTCACAGATCCTCTGTTCAAACTGCTCTTCCAGTTTCCTCACATAACTCTCGTGCCGCTCCTCCATGGTGTCCATGTCCACCAGCAGCACCTCAAGCTTTCGTTGACTGTCGGCTGTGGTCTCCATGAGGGCCAACTCTGTTGAGGTGCGACCTTTCTCTGCTTGGCTTAGCTCTTGTTTGTGCCTCTGCTTCAGCTCTTCAGTCTCCCTCTTGAATCGCTCCTCCAGGAGAGCCAGTTGCTCCTGCTGCTGGGAGAGCTGGTCCACACGTTTGCTGATCTCACTCTTCAGAGTTTGGTTCTCCTTCTGGAGAGTGCCGACGGTTTGCGTAAAGTTCAGGCGCTCCTCCTGTAAGGATGCTTCATATTTCTCTTGGATTACACTGACATTGCGGGCATGCTGCTGGACAAGAGCACCCATGTTCTGACCCGTCTGCTTACACCAGCCCAATTCTTGTTCATGCATGGCCCGTAGCCGGCATGCCACATAAGCCACTTGAGACTGGATTAGGGCTTCGCGCATACAAAGAGAGGTACTTGTGAAACTATGTGAGGTTTGGTGCCCTAGAAGAGCATGGATCATTTTAGCCAGTCCAGGATGGTTTCCACCACTTTCTATCTCTTGAGCATACTTATGGAGGACTGCTGCTTGTCTCTGGAGCTCATTAGCCAGGGTTTCGTGAGCATTTCGCAATGATTCAACCGAGTCAACACCACAGGAAGGCATTTCTCCAGCCAAGTGTCTGTCTACGATTTCCTCAGCCAAATCTTTAGCCTCTTCCATTTCAATCTGCTCCATGTAGGGAGCAAGTTCAGGGGGGTGAATGTCAGCTAACTTCTGTTTACTAAACCCAAAGTTGTTTTTCACTTCCTTTATTACACTTTTCAAATCAGGCCTTTTGGAAGCTTCAATAATTGCTTTCAGGGCCATTTCCCTTTGATGTAGGTTTTTTCGGGCTTCAGTCAACTCCCTTTTCAGTATTATGAATTTCTCTTCATAGCAATGTTTAAGGTTTTGAATAGAGTAGGCTAGTTCTGCTTTAATGAAGGTGTTAAAGATAACGGTGCTATCAACATCTACATCAGCTGAAACACTGCCCTCTTTGGATTTAGCAACATCTGTCTCAGCTTTCTCCAGTTCTTTCCAGAACGCACTCTCCAACATCAACTTTCTAGTCAAGACATCAGCATAAACTACAGCCAAGCAGTCTTTGTCACTCCTTTTAATATTCTCTATGTCCTCCCATATCTCTGCAAGAGCTTGTAGGAGGTCAGACTTTGAAGTCTGTATTAATAAAGCCATCTTGTTCAACACTACTGCCTCAAAAGACAGAGTTTTGGCAAAGAGATGCAGCGCATCTTTATCTAGAGTCTCTGGTGTTTGAGTTTGAGGGACAACTGGTGAATGCTCTTCCAACGTCTTCTGTCCTTGTCTGATGTACAGCGATGCATTGAACAACTCGTTCTCTATCTCTGACAATGAGTGCAGCTTTGAATCAGTGCTTTCATGAGAGTCACTGAGAATAGACCTAACTTTCTCTCGACTACTTTCCACACACACCAGGGCCTTGGCATAATGCTTACTGGCACTACTCTGTATCTCACTTCCACAACTCAATTCTTTATCAGGGTTAGCCTTTGTTTCAGTCATCTTTAGATCAATCTTGGAGATGTGTTCTGCTTGGACGGATCGCTGCTCTTCTAGGTTCTGTGTGAGGCTTCTTAGTTTATCCTCAGTGGCCAGCAGTTTAGTCTCTAGGGCATGGATGATGGAGATAAACTTCTCTGGGTCACTGCTGTGAGGGAATGTGGTATCAGAGTTTCCATCAGCTGGATGGTTGTCTTCATTTATGTCCTGATTAAGTTTTTGACTTGTGTCTGCAAAGGTACTAGTGTCCATGCCCTCTAGATTCATGTATTTTTGGCACTGAATACTGCTAAAACGTATCCTTGGTCTCTTCGCTTGAGACTCCTTATCATCTGGGGAGTTCTCCGTCTTGGATGTCTTGTCAAAGGAAAGTTGAAGATCTGTGTTTGGTGAGAAGGAGACTGATGCTTTCAGCCTTCCTCTCTTGCTCTGTTCAGGGATTTGCTGCCTTTCCATGCGTAGGTCAGCATAGCCCAGCTGCAGAGCATTGAGATGCTGCTCGAGCTCTGCTATGCGGTCCTCTGCAACCACAAGCTTGGCCTTAAGATCCTTTTCAGCACTACAGGGCTCTACCTTATCTAAGAGGCTTTGACTCATTTGACAAAGAAGCTCCTCCTTAGCTTGCAATTTCTGTTCTGTTTCCTCCAAGCTGTTGCCAAGTGCAGTCATTTTAACAAGGGCCTCTTTCAAGTCGGCTTCCTTGCGTTCCATCAGCCTCTCATACATCTCTTTAGTTTGTCGGATCTCTTCCTCTTTTTCTCTCAGGAACTGGCTCATTTTCTGAAACTCTTGGGTAGCTCTCTCATACGAGTGCTCCAGGGTGTTGTAATCAGCCTCTTCTGTTTCCAGACGAGTGCGGAGCTTATTCACCTCACGGTCTGCTTCTGCAATCTGGTTAAGAAGCTCCTGACAGCGGCAGGTGAGATGGCCTTTCTCTTCTTCTAGCCTACGCACACTCTCCCTCAGTGACTCAACCATGTCAGTCTTATGAGCAAGCTCTTCTTGCAACTTCAGCATTTCCTCCCTGCATTCTTTCCCTCCCAAGGCCTGCCTCCCTCTTAACAGGGCCTCCACCTGCTGCTCAGCCTCTAGTACTCTATTCTCCATCTCTTTCTGTGCAGCTTCAGCCTCAGCTAATCTTCTACACAGATTCTGCCTTTCCCTCTCATGACTCTCTAGCATGCCATTCTGCTCCTTTCTCAAGCGCTCCTCCTTCAGGGCCTGACCTTCTTCAGTTGCATTTAGTCGAGCAGTCACCTCTTGCAGCCTCTCCTGCAGCCGCTGTATCTCTCTCATGTGGTCTCGTTGCAGGGCTTGCTGGCGCTCCAGGTGCCTAAGGGCCTGATTTCGCTCTAAGAGACTGGCCTCTACTTCACGGAGTCGATCCTCACTGTCCTTTAGCTGGGCTCGTAGGGTGGTCTCACTACGGCCATGTTCCTCTTCTTGTTCCTTTGAACGCTCTTGCTCTAGCTTGAGCTCATTGCGCATTCTTGCCACAGCCTCTTCACTTGCCAAGATTTCAGCCATTGCAGATGCTAGTTTAGTCTGCAGAGCCTGTATATCAGTCTCATGGCGGTTTACAGCATCCTGTGCTTCTGTGTAGCTTCTCTTTAGTGTCCGAATCTGATGTTGAGCGAGATCTTGCTTGCGCTTTTGGGTCTCCAACTCGCTCTGCAAATCTTGAGTAAGTGTGTGCAATCGTTGATATGGCACTTTGTTTGGTGAAGAGGAAGGGGGCGTTGCACTCTTGAAAAAGATTGATGAGACAGTTTCATTAATGACATCACCTTACGTCACTTACCATAAACGGAGAACCACATCTCAGGGGTTATCAGGAAAATAAGTTTGTTCCTTTCTTGATATCAATCTGGATTTTGCTTTTTTTTTTTTCTCCAAGCTTCCACTGTGCTTTTTCAGAGGTGATGTGGAAATTGAAAACTTTGTGTGTGGCTAATACGGTGATTTAAAAAAACAAACAAAAAAAACAAAAAACAAAAGCAGACCTACTAATGATGTGATTCAACAAAATGGAAGTCTGGTTCTGTGATGACTTAAATGAATAACTTAGAACTGCACAACGTGAAAAAGCAATTAGTTACAGTAGACAACTCTGAACACCAAAAAGCATGCAGAGATCAAGCTTGGAAAGGACACACAGAGAAAGCATGAATGAACAGAGAGAAAAAGCACAGCACAAGGCTTCTTGATCAAGTTTCTTACCTTAAGCATATCAGATCAAACCAATTATTTTCCCAGGAGATGTGAAACTCCGTAAAAACAGTTAGTGAAAACTCATGCTAAGAATGCCACAACCATGCATATCAGTTTCAGAATATAAAGCACCCACACCTGTTAGTAGAATATTATACAAGTTACAGTAGCCAGTTGACTGTTCAATAACATTTACTGCACCGCATGTTTGCCCAGTACATGTAAACTATCTTGTAAACCTTAATACCATTCTGAACATTGACATTTTCAAGGTTTATTTGTGAAAATTCACGTTGCTCTGCTATTTGTATATGGTGTCAAACACACAGTGATCCTGCATGGTGGATGGTAAATGCAGTACCTGCAGTACGTAGCCCTCCCTGGCACTATGTTCTCTCCCTAGAGCGTTTTCCAACTGCTCTTTTAAAAGGTTGTTTTGCTTCTGTAGACGGTCCAGCTCCTTCTGCTTCTGTCCCAACTGAACAAAGAAAGACAGACAAGAAATTATGAATGAACGACGCAAGATGCAGTGACACCATTATTATGTTTGTGATCACACTGAGGAAACACACCTCTTTGTCTAGCAGCGCAGCAAGCTCATGTGGAGGCAGTCTGTCAGCGTTTCCAGAGTTTGCTAAAGCAGTATTGATGGGCACTTGCTTCTCTTCTCTTAACGGTGTTGTCTCAACCTGATGCCACCGCTGCTCAATCTCTTCTTGGACGTCTGAGGTTCTGCTGTCCTTCCTATCTCCACTACCAGGATGGTCTACTTCCATCTTTCCTTGCTCTTGGCATTCAGGTGTTGATGGCTGTACCGGTGATGTAGTGTTTAGCGTGGAGGTCATGGTGACTGTAACAGTATTTGGCATGTGGTTTGCACTGGTTGTGCTATGTGAAGGGCTACCCCTCCTGACATTCTCCTTTTCTGCATCTTCTGTCATAGATGGCGGGTGAGCGCCTGACACAGAAGAGGTTAAGAGGGAGGAGGTAGAGACAGGAGAGGACGCTAGTGAGGAAGGAGAAGAGGAGGGAGAACAGTATGAGGAAGTTGTTGAGAATGATGAGCTGAGGTCGACTGTGTCTGCTCGTTCCTTCAGCGGCTTTCCCGTTTGTTCCATTTTGAACTCAGACCAGTCATAAGTCTTGGAGCGACCCTCTCGTCTGCGCTCACGAACGCGGCTTTTCCGGGGCTCAGAGCAAGGGGCATTAGTGCCAGCTGGCTGTCTGTGGACGTCAGACCTGGGGGCCTCAGGACTGGGGCTTGGCTCAGTGGTGGTCTGTGGACATGGCTCCAGCATCACTTTTATCTTCTCCTCAGGGAGGGATCTGAATGAAAACAAAAAATTAAGAGAGAACTCTAAGACGGCTTTGACAGAACACAATGATTTATTTTTACACTTACATCAGCTCAAGCTTCACATTTACATAGAACTTTGCTGGACAAACAACAATGCATACATTCCTGGCAGAGCAGACTCGTCTAATTGTGCACAAAGCATGATAAAAATCAGTGAAAAAACATCCACATCAAGACGCTTATATGGCACACTGCATTAGGCTGAAAGCAGCTTTAGTGTTAACAGACATGATCTGAGGTAAGCCTGATGCCCCCCTTTAGCTTGGTAGTGGAAGCAGCACTACTAGCTATGGTAGTGTAATTTCTATAACATCTCAATGTGAAGAATGTGTTTGCAGTAAACTGCACACTGATTGGTGCTAGTGTTAACGGGCAGAGCATCTTTTAAAAGTGACCTGATATAATAATCTATTTTCATCACCTTGAGTGGAGGTGTCATGAGGTGTTGGTCAGGGGTAAAATGAGAAGGGACAGAGCTCAAGAATGAGAAAGAGGTGTCTGTGAGGCGTCTATGCAGAAATACCAAAAATATCACACATTCTCCCCTTAGAGATAGCTGGCAGAGTAAGGAGTGTGACTCAGTAAATGCAGGTCAGAGCGTGTATACAGTATCACATGTGATGAGCCACGTGAAAGGTAATACTCAGCTTTAAAAAAGACAAAAATAAATGTTTAGGTGGTTAAAAAATCCTCAGGTGAACTGTTCCAGAAACCTTTATATACCATCGTTTCTCTCTATTCGCTCTTTTCTCCTTCAGCTGTGGTTTTGTTGTTGTTCTGTGACCATTTCTCAGTGGACAGTCACATTACAATGATCACTAAAATAAGTCTTGGGTAGATTATTTCTAGTATGTTGATGTGATTGCAGTGTGTGTCTCTACAGTGGCACAGGGAGACATTACTCAACAATCACATGACATAGGGTGGGACGACAAACACGCCAGAGTGCTGACATTGCTGAGCAATAACATCACTGTTAGAGGGAGGGGGAGATCGACACACAAGCACTCCAACCTGGGCTTCAGAACGGATAGTTTCAGAGAGATGTTTTTCCTGGAAGCAGGTTGAAAATACCGGTCGAGGGAGGAAGAGAAAGGAGGAAAGAGAGGGTGAGGAGGAGGAGAGAGGGGTTAAGATAAAATAAGTGAGAAAAGCAGTTGTTATATCTGCCAGTGGTGACAGTGTTAATCCTCTTTGGGTATTACCGGGTGACATCAGGGGCGATAGTGGGTCGCACATTCTTCATTATGGCCTGAATCCAGTTGCGACGGATTCCAGAGGTCATGGCCGACAGGGTGCACGCTCCCTCTTTACACTGAAAGCAGAAAGGCATCTCGTTCAAATGACTGACAGGGATGAGACAACATGTTGTTAAAAATATCTTTTTGACACAAACATCTTAGTACATGTTTTTGTACAAGCCTCTTAAAACCTACTACTACTACTACTACTACTACTACTACTACTACGGCTTTACCAAATGTCTTCGTTTTTTACATTGGAAGCTTCTATTGAGGTTTTCGATTAAAGTTTCAAATGTCTCCTATCATATTTTCTGGCATCAATAACGTATAAATAAACAAATAAACAAAAAAATAAACAAAACCCTACATTTTTATAGTTGTAGAGCTGAAACAGTGTTTTGTCATTGTGGTTTTTCAAATGCAATTTATAGTGCAGTTGCTGCTGGACCACCCTGTTAATTCAGTTGTATGCCTCCCATTGTGTGTGATAAGTGGGAGAGCAAACAGCTTTATGAATGCAGTAAAAATGTTGTTTTTAAAAAGGCCAGCTGGCAAAAAATATGGACTGAAGCAGAATATTTTGTTAGATAAAAACATGTTGTGAATTCTGGAAATGATTATGTCTCTCTTTTTTTAATACATTTAGATTTTTCAACTTTACAATGCTCTGGAGTAAGCTACTGCTGGAATCGAATTCAACAAATAGTATAATACTGATAATATAAATGTAGCCTGCAACTGTGCAGATATCCTGTGTTTAAACCAAAATGAACAGATATGCACATAAAAAAGAAGCTGCATACAGAAGCATTCAAATGAATGAATGAATGTTGTTTTATCTGTAGAAGAGTAATGTTTAAAAAAGATTCTGTGAAATGAGACAAAACATCCTTGTCCTTTATTATTCTTTGCTTTACTTTGTTATGTTGTTACACTACACTGAGTTCAGTCTTTGAAAGCTTTCATTTAACACCAAAAGCATCACACGGACACGGAGCTAAGGAGAAGCAAGTATTTTTGGCCCGTCACTACACCCACAAGTTTCACACCATTTTAGCTAGTGACACAAGTAACAGAGGATGCTTTTGTTTACTGTGCAGTACAAACAACTTTACTGTGAAATCAAATTGACATACCACTCTGCTAGCTGTGACATGCTTGATTATGTAGTTGTGAAAGTCCAACAGAGGCAACCATTTACAACAATCAAATCTGATGTTAAGCCATTTATTTCATGCAGAAAACAATATGTTGTTGTCCTGGAGACTCAATGCACTAGACCCTTCAGGGCCATTGCTTTATTACACATATAGGTAGTTCAACATACATTGCTGTGTCAAAAAGTCTATGTTCAGTTGAAAGGCATATAGACTGAATATATGATGTATTTACCAAGCATCTACCTAATGTAGGTGTTTTCATTAGGCTGCCTTATCTTAATCATCATCAGTTTTACTTGGACCAATAACTCAAACATGAAATTTTGAAAGTTTTGGGATTTTTATAAATATAATTTAATGTCAGCAGCATCTGGCTTTAAATAACGAGTTGAGGTTAACAAACACATTTACACAAACAATTGCACAATTTAGTTGAAAACATGTCTTCCTAGGTTGTGAAAGATATAAAATTTCTACAAAATTGTTCTGTTGTAGAAATCTCCCTTGAAACAGAGGTATCCTATGAGTATGAGTATAATTCAACTTTATATACAGTGACCTCTACTGGAAGTTAAGTTAATTTCTACAAGACCACAGTTACTCTGAAATCTTCCAGACATCAGGACTTTAACTTCTGTTTAACTCTACACTGCTTTAGCTGCAGTGACAGAACAACAGCGCCCTCCAGTCTGACCACGGAGCAGAGAGAGCAGACATAAATACTGGAGTTATTAATTTCTCGACACCAAACCCATGTTGTTCTCAGCCAGAGAGACAACGATCCCCTCCACTTCTCTATTTCTGACTTCCTCCACAAAATAGCGGGGGTGTCGCTTTAAGCAAATGTAAACAAAAGAAATGACCTTGCAGCTACAGTACGTTCTCCTCATATAGGATTAGTATGGCAAATTTAGGTCTACATGTGGCAGAACATAAATCCTCACTGACATTAAATGGATAATGAAAGCACTGCATTGAAACTATATGTGTCCAGTAAGTATTTTGCCAGCAACAAGTGCTAAAAATGTTTAATGGTTGAAGGATTATATGACAAAAGTATTCTGTCAACGGTTCACAGCAGGATACACAGAATTATGCAATTATAGTTGAGAGTAACACTACCATAAACAAACATGTTTTTGAAAAATGAGTGTTATTATGCAAAAGTGGACAAGGACAGGACGAGGCCTCTGAATGCAAGGTAAACATATTGTGCAGGATGAAGGGCACATGGGGATCAGAGAAACAAGCTGGACTGGCAACGGCTGCAGCAGATTTAGACCACTATGATGTCAGCCTCTCACAGGGAGACGACAAGTCAAGTGACATCCGTCATGACAGACAAAGAACCATTTCAGAAAGAGAAATGGCAAAACATGATACCTAAAGTTGCACCCCCTGTGGTCTAAGGCTGTTTATAGACTGGCAGGAGACAGAGGAGCTCAAGTGTGGAGACAATAACTCTCTTCTTCACTCGTGATTAACGACACGGGACAAACGATGACATGAAGAATCAACACTCACCATGATTTGGAATCCGTAATTCCTCTGGACCGGGAACTCTTTGACATCATAACATGTGGAGAGGTCAATCTCACCATCCAGTTCTGAAGCCTGAGGAAAACAGGTAAACAGACGCAACAGAAAAAAACAACAATGAATAAAATTATTATTGAATGAATTATCATTCATGGGAAAATAAGGATCAAAAACTGTAGGCTCTTGAAGTTTTACCTCCTCGGCTACTGAGTCCTTGTAGTACCTCAAACTCTGATCTGTCAGGACAAACCAGTGTTTCTTCCACTAAAGACACAAAGACACCATTAATTGGATTTCACCAGCCCTCAGTAAGAGTAATACGATCTTATTCAGAAGGGAAAAGAAGCAGATGGTCATTTAATCTGACTAATGAAAGCAAATTACCATTCCATCTTCATACAGTTTTGTCATCCATCCTTTTTTGAAGTTCAGAAGATCTGGCTGCAATTAGGAAAGATCAGAGAGATGTGATATGATGGGATGCGACTAGATTAACTCATTAAAAATCATTAAAAAGGAAATTCCGCTTAGATCTTACTTTCAAATAAACACTAACCACATTATTAGAAAATAAGTCCCAAAACAAATTATATTTTGTTGAACATTTTTGTCCTAATTTCACTATACAAGCAGTTGTTATTGAGTCAGTACTCATCACTGATGTGATCAGAATACATAACTGACATTTCCCCCAACACTTTTGCATTTATGTGCATTTGTTTACATTTAGGTCCCTGCTTCAGTTACAGAAGTATAAGTGCTGTTATGTGGCTCCAGCTAACGAGACTGACTGGCGGGAGCTGGACTTTCCCTGTGAAACACAAACTGCTGCAACCAAGCTCAAGTCTGTTTATAGACTCTAAAGTAAACCATTCGTCCAAAAGCTGCCTTCTACTTCCTCAACAATACCTTGCTTTTGTTGACCTTCATCAGGTGTGGTGTCACCGTCTGGCAGAGAGTCATTCTGATGGCTAACTGCCTTCACTTCATATGTTGACAATCTTTCTTTCCGTCTATCCCGGGGACATACGCGCAACTGCGGTTGCTTCTGTGCTGGCTATTTATACTCGTCAGCAGCGGTGGTGGCAGTGGTGTGTACATGAATGTGGGGGTGTGTGTGTGTTTGAGTGAGTGGGGGTGCTTGGCAGCTGCAACTTGGCCAGAGAGACCAACCACACACTGAATGGATCACCCCTGCAGCACTCTCTGAACAGACCTCAGATCAGTTTGTCAGAGTGGTAGGAGTCAGACCTCCAGGAAGACACCAGTGCAACCTGAAGCAACTTGAGGGATACTTTTATCTCACTTGTGGAAACTGAAGAAAATAAGTGCTGATGTAATGTTGTACAGATATATGTGGAGTTGTAATGTTGTTTGGGTTTGGGAGTAATTGAAGTTAAACGATGTATGCTAATTTTATGAATGACTAGCGCACATTGCAATGAGGTAACTCATGGATGCTTGAACGAATGAGTCAAAATGACAAACAAACTTAAGAGTAGATCAGGGTGTCTAACTATGCCTACATACTCACAAAAACATAATAATTAAAGAAAATAGTTGTTGAAGATCCAGTGAGTAGGATTTAAGGGGGATTTGTAATATATTATTTGTCATTATAATATATATAATAAATGTAATATAATATCATCAATATAATAATAAATCAAGATGTTTATCTAAGAATCCTTATGTCTTTGTCACCACAGAAAGAGAATTTTATATCTACAGAGAGAGCCTTTCGCATTGTTGTAGCATTTTTAATCGCCACCGTAGGGTAGTGTGAGACAAGGGGTATTCAGTTGGTTACAATCTGCAGCCACACCACTAGATGCCACAAAGATGTGCACACTTGTCTTTATAATAAGTGCATCATTATTTGATTCCATAAACATACCTTTTATTGAATTTTACATGCATTGTGGGAAAAATTGTTGTCGTGCAAACTGAAGATTACTAGAGGACATACATATCATTTCACATACTGTGCCACGAAAATTGGAAATGCCTACCAGCCATTTAAAAGTCTCATGACAAATGCATTTTTCCTTGTTACACAGTGAGTGTAGTTCTTTGTTTATAACCATCTTGTGTTATATGTTGAAATTGCAATTTTTGAATTATCCTTTTGTCAATCTATCCTTGTGCATTTAGGTGGTGCAAAGGGAGAAAAAAAACCCACACCAAATAACAAAGCGCTGGGTGCCCACTGCAGTAATTGGGTTTAGTCTCTGCTGCTGTGCTTCTGGGCTGGCCTGATGCAATACCGACCACAACTGACAGGTCGGAAAGCGGTGAGGGATCACATGCTTTTCTCTATGCTCAATCTCAATCTTGAATCGCAAAACCATTTTATGGGACCTTGACATGATTTTATAGTCCACTGGTACTGTACTGTAGAAATACTCACAGTCATTGAGGACTCGGTGACTCTGCGGTCCAGTGACTTGGCTCTTCTTAAATTAGCAAAAGTGGAGCTGGACACATCAGGGACTGAACGGTCTTTTCCTGCATCCAGTGACATCTCCTATAAATATCAAATTAGTATCAGAAGTTAGAGGTAATTCTATATCAAAGTAGGGAGATCATGTCCAATTCTAATTACAGATATAGATCAGCCACAACATTGAAAGGACTAACGTACATTGATCATGTCGTCACAATGCAATGTTTTGCTGGGAAACCTTGGGTCCTGGCATTCATGTCGATGCCATGTAGATGCCACTTTACACGTGCCACCCACTCATCCAAAGTACATCTTCCCATGGCAACAGTACTTTCCGATGGTTGTCACGCCTTGACAGTTCAGAGCCATGGATGTGACAAGTAACAGCATGTCCCATGGATGCTCGATCGGATTGGGATCTGGAGAATTTGGAGGCCAGGACGTTGCCTTGAGCTCTGGTCATGTTCCTCACGCCGATGCCATGAGAGGTGTCCTTGCTCTGCCCGGTGTTGGGTGGGTGGCGCGTGTCAAAGTGATATCCACATGAATGCCAGGATCCAATTTTTCCAAGCAGAACATTGCATTGTAATGAGATGATCAATGTTAATCACTTCACCTGTTAGTCCTTTTAATGTTGTAGCCGATTGGTGCGGTGAAGATGCCATTCAATGAATTTGTGAATGAATGAGTATATTACACCTTTGTTTTGATTAAGCTGTTGAGGATTAGCAAAGAGAATAGCATACATGTTTGTTAGCCAGATAGCGTCTCTCGCTGCGGCCTTGTCTCTGGATTAGCGTGGTGTTTGCGGAGGGCTCTGTGGAGCTGCTCGTGTCCATGCGCTCTACATGCGGACCCTCCTCGAAACGACCGATGATTTGAGAACGCCTAGGAGACACAGAGCGACTATTCCTTACAAAGATGTACTCAACACGCAGCACAAACAGTTCACATAAAAGTCTTGAACTCACTATCTCGATCATGCTTAAAAAATGCAGGATTCTAAAAACACAACAGTAAAATAAATTGGCTGTTCTTACAAAAATATTGAAGCAGCATATTATACTTAGATGGTGGCAGAATCAGCATAAAAACAATACCAAAGAATGATGTGAAAGCAAATTTGAGCCAAGATTAATGTCTATAATGGTTACAAGTAGTTTCAGTTTATTTTGGGCATTTACATACAATATGTAGGTAGTTTGACTTTGGCACCATTACACAAGGTAGAAATATCCCGCAGAGCAATACAAAGATATATCAAAGAATAAAGAGTTTGTTATATGATGAGAGATTAAACTTTAGAGGAAAAGGAAAATGACCAGAATGGTGGATTAAACAAATTGCAGAGGGAGCAGCAATGGTGACACAGTCGCTGTTACCTTAAAACACTGCACTTGTTAATGTGTACGTATCGAGTGTGTGTGCATGAGAAACAATGAGGAGATCGAACTGTATGTAAAACCCATCATCAGTACCATTTTGCTCAGTATATAAAGTAAATCAAGCATGTATGAAACAGTGTGTGTGTGTGCTCCCAGGCAGTGCAGAGATGAAATGATAGAAAGCAGGAATCAGCGGTGACCAGCAGGGAACAGCATTGGGACAGGGGTGGAGGGGTTGGTTGAGCATTAGATCTGAGAAGCTCTGTTCAGAAGCCCCTGGAAAAGATTGAAACAACAAAACAAACTAGCAAAATAGCCAGAGCAAAAAGGTAAGAGATCCATAGAAAAGCAAGTATCGCATGCATTTAATCCCCCCAAATCATTAATGGCAAACCACTGGTAAGCTTAGGTGTTCCTAAAAGAAAGCAGCCACAGGGTGGTGCTAAATGCTGAATGCTTTAAGCAATGCATGAGCTTTACATAATAGATCAACTGACATGCTATCCATATGTTTTAACGCTATGCCAGTGGCTCATTAATGATTATTTATCATGTCTGACTGTCATATTATCACCAGTGAATCTGCATGTATGTTTCAGCTATGTGACATGTATTCAGAGTCTTCTTTTTGCAGTGTCCCGAGCATGACACTTATCCATGACCTCTTACCTGCGCTCCTGCCCAAACAGCCGAGCCACCTCCTCCCTGCCAGGACTCCTTGTCCGTGCCCTCAGCTCTTGGCGCTTTTTCTCTGAGCGGAAGGCTTCGCGGTAGCTCAGTCTGCGAGCTCGTGGCACATCAGACAGCGTTGCGTATTCCCTGCCAGACCGGCCCACTCTGCCTCCTCCGCCACTGGCACTGCCAGTGCTTCCTCCACCACCACTGTGTCCCTCCCAGGTCGGTGTAGTGACGCTGGGATCAGAGTCCAGCGAGCTCTGGGAGGAACTGATGGTGGAGTAGCTGGGGGAAACTAGCGCACCTGGAGAAGGGAGAGGATCTTGGGAGGGTTGAAAAGGGGAAATTTGGGGTTCTGACTCAGAGCTGTACCTGGGACTGAGAGCTCCTAAAGAGGAGGAGGATGCTGAAGAGGACAGGGGCAGATGCTGGGGTGGCTGAGAATGCTGTGTAGACTGTGAAGAGGGCTCCGACTTGGTCTTCTCCAGAGAAAAGTAACCACTTTCCACTCGCACCTTGCGTCCAGTGCTCATTGTGCCAGCATCTGAAACAAGGACACAGTACCACTGATATCGAACACAAAACAGTGTCTCATCAAAGCAAGTTACACTTCCTGCTAACAGTTAAGAGTGATGGTCAAGTTGGAGTCGAACGTTAACCATGCTTGGTGATAGCAACTGCTTCCAAAAGTGGCCTAGTTATATTATCAATATTGAGGTATTTTGTCACCCAGTTGTAACATTTATGAAGTGCTTTTGAGAAGATGTCAGAATATTGAGATATACAGTATATTGGTAATTGCAATACAGCCTAAAAATATCCAATATTATTTAAGAGCTCACATGTGTCCTTAACGACTCTGTAAGCTCACACACAGAGCTTAAAAGCCTGCAACTCCCCTCCAGTTAGTTAGAACCAAAGAAGCCTCTTGGATGAGAAGTGAAACTTCACAAAACTGAAACAAGTCCAGTTGCCTGTGATACAGCACTTAGAATTACCATGACCTGCATGACTGAGGAACTTCGTCAACATTATTTTAAGGCCTTGACTCACCATCTTGAGTAGTGATACTGGATTCGGGTTGACTCTGGCCCAGCTGGCTGATACAGGAGGCACTGCGGCTGCAGGGGATGGTGGCCCTGCTCCAGCGGCTCTCCTCCTGCCACAGAGTGGCACGGCTCATCGGGACTCGCTCAGCGCTGGCGATACTGCTGGGTAGGCAGGGAATGCTTCCTCCACTGCTGGTCACTGTCACCTTGGCAGGGCCAGGCTCCTGAATGGGGGTTCGGGTTGGAAGGAGTGGATAGGAAGAGGAGAGGATACAATGGGAGGTAAGGTCACAGAGAGACTACAAAAAGGAATACGAGGAGGAAGAGATTAAAGAAGAATTAAATACAGAAAAGGTAATTGTGAAAACTCAAATAATGGATGTTTTTTTTAATCCAGACTTCTTGATGCGTATGTACATCATTGTATGCCTGCTTTCAACTGTGTCAAATCATGTGCCAATCACAATACAACTCTATTCCAGGATCTCTCTCTCTCTATGTTAGTTGCTTCCTGTGTTGATGTTGGACTAGTCAGTGAAATTTCGCCGAAGTAACTGGTCCATAAATTCTGTTTTTGCCTTTTTTTTCTCCTTTATATGCACATGTCAGGGAAATGACAGTGACAAAACAAAAGAGAACTGCTTTCATCATTGGTAAAATGAATTCTGGGAAGAGGGGAGGAGGATGCATGGAAAGGAGAAAGAGATTGACAGCTTGACAAAGAACAAAGAGTTCATTCAAGGCAAACCCACCTGTATTACTGAAGGATAGAAAAAAAAAACAGATCTGCAGAAGCTGAATATAATGTAATAGAATTTGTAGGATAACAATCATAAAGATCATCTTCATTTGATTAAAGAGTACAAAGAGAAAACAAAATCAAACACTCATTGCTGATTTGTTCAGAGTTTGATGCCACCTGTACATACTGGAATCATAAGAGGAGAAAGCGAGATTTCCAAAGCAAAGTGACCCTCAAACATCATCTCCTCAGCCAGGCTGCCACAAACATGCCGTTATTTAAATCATGTCCTTTTTATTCACCCTTCACCTGGATTGATCGCTATATATCAATCTATTAAGGCGGTGATTTCAAAGCCAGAGGGTGAAGCAGGATAAAAAGTTGGGCTGAGCTGAACTCACTGGGTGTCCATTCATGTCTTCAGTGGAAAAACACTGGCTTGGAGTTACTCCACCCTGCCAATCACAAAAAGCCTTAGATGTTAATACTTGCTATGTATTGCGTATTATCAGTAATACAGGTAGACCCAAACATCTGTCTGTTTTATTTGAACCAGGCCATTTATTTAATTCTCATTTGGGCCAAATACATACAAATGTATAAAGTACAGCACTTAAACAAGTTGTTAAATGTTTTGTTGTTTATGAGCCAACACAAGAATCTGTAAAAACTCCTTTCAGTTGCAATGTGAGACACACATAAGTTGCCCGTCATAAACTTCTTTATACTGAAGGTCAGGTGCCGTCAATTTAGGGGCACCACCCAGAAGACAAACATGTGACTGTGCCCAAGTATTTGCAGTAGTTCACGGGTGATCACGTCTCCAGTAACTTCAGGAAGAGTGGGAGGAGAGCTTACAGGTGGAAAAGTGTGGTCTAGAAAATCTATATTAAATTTACATCCCAGAACAACTGAACAGCTCATGAGACAATGATAGAAACTGACATGATGAGAAGTGAAAGAATAATCACCCTCACACATTAAGAAAGACTCATTTCTGCCTTACGGAACCAGCCAAGTTGAGGAACTACTAAGTATCGTTCTTAAAAACAGACACTTACTGAGATAAAATACAATGAGGTTTGTGCAATCAGAAAGTGTTATTAGACGATATATTACTGATATAACGTACGGCTGATATTAGCCTATTACAGATATATTGCTATTGATCGATATCGATGAAAACCGAACAAAATGTAGAAATGATGCTTGTGCTAAATATATTAAACAATTATTAAAGGTGAGATATTATGCTCATTTTCAGGTTTCACACTGTCCAGAGATGCAGCTCTGTATTCCCCCTCTGTCTGAAACGCTCTGTTTTAGCTCCTGTCTCTTTAAGGCTATCCTCCTGAATACACAGTCTCCTCTGATTGGTCAGCTCACACACGCCTGAGCCAGCAACACTAACAACAACAGAGCAGCTGTGCTTAATTACTTCATATGTGCCAAACTAGCCGCTAGGCATAAATTATGCAAATGCTTGACATGGTGACGTAGTGTGATGTCACAAAGTCACAGAATTAAAAGGGGGAACACTGATGAGGCGTTTCAGGAGCAGTGTTTTCTGTTGGTGTGACCGTTTTCATGCACAAGAGCATATATAAAAACACTGAACTTGTATTGCTGCTCCTGCACTTTTGATGTCCTTCCGCAACAAAGTTTCTAACGGAATAATAAAGTACTTTTGAGTTGAGTCTGAGTTGAGTTGAACGAGAGTAAATAACTCAAAGCATAATATGTCTCCTTTAAATTCCTATTGTTACTGTAAAATATCCAGCCTACATTAAATATGTATCTTTGTAACGTCTGTATAACAACATTTGAGGGATCACTTTTCACTCAATAATATTGGTATCTGCCCCAAAAATCTAGTATCAGTCGATCTCTAGTTAGAAGTTAAGACTAACACATTTACAGAGCAGTGGTTGTCATTTTATTCTGTTGTTGATCAACACAACAACAAAGAGGCATAAATGACGGAGGTCACATGGGACACAGTTAAGGTCATCGCTGTGTCACTACTGTCCCTCTGCAAATGAGCCTGTTGGTGTAAGCCAAGAAAGGTCACACACTGATTCAGGGCACCTTCATTAGAGGAACGAGACAATGAACTTCAGACAGAGTTTTGTGTGCACTCACCACAAATTTGGCCTTGCATCAAAAAGGAGGTAGGGAAGGGGGGAAACTGTATCCCACGGTGGGTGGTCCGTACAACACTACATTATATGTCTATATTTCATCTTGAAACCATTATACCGGTAATAAAGCTTTACCTAGTCCTCTCATTTTATTCTACCTACCAGGGAGAAAAATGACGGCACTAACATGAAAAGAGCATTTTTATTCCCTATGGGCATTTGTGTTTCTAATGGATGTCACATGATGCTGCTCACCTTGCTCTAAGACTGCTGAATGCAAAAAGGTGGATTGGTATATAGTTGGTATATAGTTAGAAACATTCGGTGTAGATACACTATATTATCATTTTATCCATTTCTAGATTCTTTCCAGACATACTGCTCTAAAATGAGAAATTCTCTTTCTAGTCCCATCATCAGGATGGTCAATGTGGAAAGTGAGCTAACAAAGAGACTTTGACATGCATTCTCAATAACTGCAAGGCCTCGGGGCTGTCACAGGGTGTGAGCAGAAAATGTAGGATCCATCATGGACATTTTGTTCCATTTAGAGGATTTTACACACAATTCAAAGTACTGCATTGTTAGAAACAGGGTGACATGAGGACGTCTCAAATCTGGGGGAAAAAAATGATGGTATGATGATTGTTGATTTGTTTTACCCATTTTCAACAGGAAAGCCTCTGCTTCAGCTAACATGTGATTTCACAAAGCAATGTCTCATTCCTCATTAAACACTTTGAGACATTGTATGGTCCTACACCCACACACTTCCACAGGATGCACAGGTGATGATTTCTTAGGGGGAAAAAAAAGTTGTTTTGACCAGGCAAACAAGGTTATTAAATGAACGGGCACGACAAAGGACAAACGCCTGGCAGGTGAGACAGCAGCTGCTGGACGTCACAATGAAACACAGCGCACCAGCAAATTCATAAGCGAGAGGATCATGGCCACATTGCTGAAAGTCGCTGCTGAATGTTATTTTAGCAGGCAGCTGTCATCATTACAGCTGACTGTTTGCACAGGAATATTTTGAAAGTTTTTGGTCCGATCTACATCTCTACAACTAGAATTACAATGTTGGAATTACTCAAATGTTAACACTGTTAATTCTTTAACTACCGTTTACCAATGACCACCGGAATTAATTTAGATTTGGCATGAAGTGTATTCGTCTATCGAGACAGACACACTGTGTGACTCAAGAATGCAAATGTGGACAGCAGAAACTGTCGATCATGTTGCTGGCAGAAAATAACGATACATCTCTCTCTCTTTCTGAGGCGGAAACAGCTTGTGTAGGTTGAATGTAAAGCTGCCATACGGCATACTTCCACAGCAAATGTTAGGGTCCTTAAATATGAATTTATATCTACGTTCTTCCTTTCTGAAGCAATGGCACATTTTTTAATATATTTTATATATATTCAATCACCTAAACCTCATCTCAAAATACTGTTCATCTGTATTCTCACTTAAGTTGTAACATCATCCTCTCTTTATTCTCTGCTCCACATCAAGGCAGAGGAGTCCACTAGTTTGTGCATGTTATTATGTAGCATTCAAGAGCCCATCCATACACAACAGAAGAAAATGATCAAAAACATGACCTTCATCTGACTATAGTTGGTTACTACTCTCTCCTTCACTATGGAGTGTGTGAATAAGCGCATTACCTGGTGAGTGGGTGGATCGACCTTGCGCTTTTTCTTCTGGTTCTGCTTGTTGGTCCTGGGGTACACAGTCAGAGCCTCCTGCCACCTGCGAAAAGTTAAACTGTCAAGCTGTTGTTGATCTTGGGACACTAAAAGCACGCCACACAAACCTTGCACTCATAGTGGATCAATACATGACTGGGACAAAGTTCTTTGCAAAATACAAACCATTATACTTGCAGGGACAAGTCTGTGCATCAACTAATACTACTAACAGATAGAAAAACACTGAACTACACAACACCCTCTACTCTCTAAGCATTGAGCTAATGCAGCGAAAGACAACCTTTTCTCAGTGTCTACTCCCCTAGGTGGCAACATAATGCACGTTAAGCTCGGTACAACGTGGTAACATTTCATTTTCATTCATTCATAATTCATGTTTGCCTTTTTGCTCATTGTGGGGAGTAAGAATATTAGGATTTACAAAAAGTCAATTCATGAGGACACAGCGATCTAATTAGCCGGAGCGGATTTAGTTAAGACGAAATGCATTTTTTACTATACAGCACAAATAATGCTCCCACACTTAAAGCTACAAAAAAAATTCTACTTCCACACTGGGTAATAACTTGTATAAACAAAAAATAGCTGTCAATATTAACAATAATCCTCAAATTACTGTAATATATAGAACAATACAGAAACCCCTGGATGAGAATGATCAAGTCAATGTCTATAGACACTTATACATTATCAAACACTTTTCTACTCCACCCACTTTGTAAAGAGTGGAAAGACACACTATGAACTGTAATACTGTATACAAACATGTGACGCAGTTATAAATGCAGTCCCCACACAGCACTGTTTTTATAATGAGTCAAAAGACATTTGTAAAGAGCTTAACAACAGTATATATTTTTTAAATCCTGGCTGTCGTTAATGGCAACTTTGCAAGGCCTAATATGATTGTGCGATGGCCCAGAACCAACACATGGGAGCCAGATGATAGAGAGTGGGAGGCGTACAGTGATGGAGCAGGTAGCATAACGGAGAGTGGGTGTTGTGAGTCACAGTTCCCTAAGAATAGCCATAATATGTATGCTACAGCCAGGGAGGGAGAGTGCGGTGCAGAGACACTCTTTTGAAGGTGCAGCACTGGAGGAGATGCACAGGAGTAATTAGGAGGCTTAAGGCTTGTGTACTATGATCTGTGACCAGGCATATGGGAGTTTGTGAACACAGGGAGAGGGGCTAGAGAGGCAGGGAGAGGAAACAGTTCAAGAATGTGCAGTGTCACTGCAGTGTGGATTACAAGTCTCTGAGAAGCACAGCTCAAAGGAGACAGCAGGGGGCAGAGCAGTTTTGGCAGCAGAGGCAGTTGCGCACAACTATTCTCCCTGTCCAAGTCTCTGTCATCTCTATCCACTCAAACCAAAGGAGAGAGCAACACAAACCACACTGCCCATACTGAGGCCTCAGTTATAATACATCACATATATAAAGACTTTAACAGATCACATTCCTGTCTTACCCGTTGATAATTTCTTTACACTCAGCCCGTATGAAGTGCTCTTTCTCAGGTGTCAGGATGCACAGCGAATTCTTCTGACCTGTCCTGGACTCTCCATCGATGACGTCAGAGCACTGGTTCATATTGATTGTACCCTGGGGCAGAGTGCTGGGCTGGAGGACACAACAGAAGAGACACATAGATGAAGTGTTAACAGACGTGCCCGCACCACATATCCCTCCACATGGTTCCGTCTTCTCACACTATCCACCCCAGCATCAATTTTCATGCCAAGCTTCGCATGCCACACACTGACACAGTCTGTGCACAGCCAAATGTTCCTGTTAGGGCTCTCTGTGATATTTTTGTTTCTTGTGATATGTATTGGAGCATTTCAATGACTGTTATTACATAATTGCATCATATGTGCAGCGTTTTACTTCATTTACTCTATTTGTACAAGAAAGTAAGCTATAGCCATAATTAGGGTGCTTTTCGACCAGGAAATTAGGTAATTGTTCACAATTTAATGGACTCAGCATGACATCAATGTATTGGCTTAATAGTCGGCCCTCTATTCAGGCTAAAATCCATAATCAACACAGTAATAATGACGCACTTTAAGCTGTCAAAGAATAGGGTGGAATCTACAATCACGAGCATACAAAAAGACATTAAATCATACTAATTTTTGTGTTATTCATCAAATGAACTAGACTGTTTAACAGCCACGTTGTATATTGTATCACTCGAAAGCGCCTGAAAGGCTCACCTGTGAAATGGTCTGCTCCATTTATTAACAGTGCAAGTTCATGGGTTCACTGAGCGGTTGTGAGTTTAATCTGTCTAGCTGTGTCTGATGCCTAGCTGTGAGGTGTAAACGCAACTCCACACACTGACATGGACGCCATGTGTCAGCCATAAATAACGTGCCCACAATAATACTACTATGTGTTCAATGACTTGAGGTTTCACATGCAGGTTTATGTTAGCACACAGTGGCTTTGTATGCGGGCACGGCTCATTTGCAATGAATGGAGACATGTAAGCTCAACTTGGAACAGATAAGATAATCTATTTATAGTCCATTGAACTGCATCGCTCTAAGTGAACGTGTTGTGCTAGAACTAGTTTGCATTGGTCAATAAAACCCTTGCTTGACAGTACTTTCAAGAAGTCCAGTACCACAAATATTACCAATTCAGAAAACTGACTTTTGCTAAGTCTGACCTCCAGTTGACTTCCCCCAACAATGGGAAAAGCCTTGATAAGCTTATGTTGACTGAGGGATTTATATTTGTTCAATGCAGTAAATACTGCATAGTACTGCATAAGTAAGCACACTGGGTATGGGTAGCTTCTGGGCCCTACTTTCACTGCACTAAAGACACAGACAGAATTATAGACACCGAAATACCACAGTGGTTCCACGCTTTAAATACCAGGTAGCCACAGATGATAAATTACAGCCTTCAGCAAATCTAGGAATATATTAGGAAATGGCACTGGAAACCAAATTAAAAGGTATCACATTCACGTGAGCTCGTGACCGAATAAATCTAACTCAAGGACCCAATTTGTGAAGCATAACCATAGCCTGTCAGCAACAGATGAATTGAAGCCTATGGATGGCTTCTCTAATGTGGACACAGAAGTCAATAGTCAACAGTTTGTGGTAATCCCACCCTGACGGCAGATGAGAGGCCCCGTTTACTTCGTCACTTTTTATGTCACTTTCATTCTCGACTCTTTCACAGCTGTCAACATGGTAACGCATAGTAGAGTCAAATTTGGCACAGCAGATTTAAACGAAGAGAACTGAAGGATGGTCTTAGTAGGCCAAGAGAGAGAAGAATCTGAGGCCAAGGTAAAACAAGAGTGCCACAGAAGCAGTGACTCAGTCGGGCATTATTTTTTGGTTCAACTTCTTATGTCTTAGGCCTTAAAATGCTCCACAACCGAAGGGCTCTTGACACCGAGGTGAGAGGCCGGGGCAACAGCCGGGCTTGACAGACAGACGGACAAACAGACCTCGGGACAGCTGGGCGAGGGCCTAGACCTGCTTCAGACTGGACAGAGAGACTGGCGTCAGCTTGACCTGAGAGCCCTGTCACTCTCAGACATGGAAAGAAGAAGTTTGGGGACTGAGAGTGGGAACAGTATGGGGTGAGAAAAGAGAGATTAAGTCTCAAGCTGGTGGTCAAGGAGAACAGCAGTGAAGCTGGGAAAAAAGAGGGGGCGGGGGGGGGGGTTGTGGACTATGACTTTGGACTGCTAGGCCATCTGTCTGAGTAAACAAATCTAGAGTACGGCACACATGTGGGCTTGTCCTTGAGCTGGAGTCAGAGGAGGATAAACAGCAAAATATTTCAAATTCTGGGAACAGTTGTACAAGCAGCTTAAGCCCCCCCAGTTTTATAATCACAGCATCGGATTCTCTCAGACACGGAAAATAAATCAGACTGACAACAGCTCTGATTAAAAACCTATTTTCATAAAGCTGCTCACCTCAGAGAGAGATCTGAGTGCTTATATGAAGTAGGTGGCGCTCATGTTGGAGTACAGTATACGTTTTGCACCGGAGCTGTGTGGCAATCCATTCACTCCTCACACGTGTGCGCCCTCCCTGCACCGGCAGCACTGTGTCAGCTGAGCGCCAGTACACGTCCCCGCTTTGGGACAGCCATCGCGGCTCTAGCCCCCAGACCCAGGCCCCTCGAACCCACACCTCTCTGTCACCTAGCCTAGACCCAGTCCCCTCTCCCTGGGCCACCGCTCTCTACAATGAGCCCTTTGTGAAGCAGCACCGGTTCACACAATGTGGGATTGTCAGCCGCCACAGTCCACAGAGCCACTCCTCCCCTTAACCCTCAACAAGGAAATGACTGAGAGACAAGAGGCCCAAACAAGTGTCCTTTTGTGATCGGAGCATGGAAATTATGAAGACAGCATAAACTTATTCTAGTCTCGCAAGTTGTTCAGACAATAATATGAATGCTGTCTCGATGGGAGTCATTGAGCAGAGTCTCAAGGGGAGACAAGGACAAATCAGATAAAGATTTGGTTTCTCTAGGTCAGCCTGTGATGTCTGTATCACGGTGATCACAGACTGCATCATGGTATCAGCAACAATATTCATTGGCATATATATTTGAAAAGATTATGAAGCAGTAGCCAGATGTGTCATTTTAGCTGTCATACAATCATAACTGTAATAGTGTGTTATACTGCCAAAATTGAAATATTGGCACCTATTGCATCAAGTATATATGAGTATTTAATTGAGTAATTATAAAACATTTATTATTATATTTAACATTTTTATCATTTGGTTTTACCTAGGGCTGACAGTTTTGGTTAATTCTGCTTATGACAGCATGACACCCATTAACCAGTAACCAACTGGTTAATTTTTAAGAAAAAGCACAAAATGATGTGTACAAGAACAAGAGGTGCTTTCCTTTTATCCTAGCACACTTTTACCTAAATGAGCTTCTCAGCAAGGTTGACTCGTGTGCCAGATGGACAGACTGACTAAGAAGCACACTGAAGTGCATCTCCCAGGCAGCACTGATGAAGTGGATGTGATGCAGCTTTCGTTCGTGAGAGCAAATCGGTGGTCTGCCCAGGCTAACTTGTCTTTTAGCTTATCCTCCTTTCTCCTGAAATTGCTTTTCAATATGTTTAGTAGTAGCTCTTGATGACATGACGTACTTGAATCCTTCACCACACTGATATACCATTCTGGTCTAAATATTTTTGGCGGATGGCCTCAGACCGGCACGTGTCACACTTTCTCACCCCCTCCTTGCAGCCATAATCTTGGGCTACGAGCCATCCTCAGACATAGCAGCTGGTAATTAGGTGCAGCATAGTGCTAGTATTAGTGCTAAACTGACGAGTAGCATCACACAATTTACATTTCGCTTAATTAATTTCTTGAAGAAATGTTCCCACACTGAGCTTCACTTAGCGCACACAATTTTTGTTATTTTATCTTTTAAATCTCTGATGGTTTAATAGCAAAGCCATTAATGGAGTGTTTGTGTGTGCGTCTGTGTGTGTGTGCATGTGTATAGAAATTGACAAGGCAAAAATATTCTCAGTGGTAAACCAAAACCACTGACATTCCTAGTTGGTCAATTCTTTAACAATGTTTCCTGCACAGAAGAGACTTTACTTGGGCAGGTTGTCCAAGTATATTTGACTTGTTTTAGCATTTTATACAGTTATGTCTTTTTAACAAACAACAACAAACAAACAAAACGGTAGTTTTAAAGCTACAAGACAGTTCCATGAAGTATTATTTCTATCACTATATTATGCTGTGCAAGAGGAGACAATGGAGGCACTATTCCCAGTTTACCCAATCAGGGAAGAAACAAGAAATACAACTGAAACAAAAAAAAAACTCTCAAACATTGTGGCCGAAATGCTTTCAAATCAAAGCTTCTTTTCAAGTTCAACATTGCATCAACATGCAAAATCCTCTCCTTTACATATAATATTCATATGTCTTGTGATCTCAGTCCAGATGTTATGTAGCATTACAAAAGTGTTCATTAGAAACGCTCTGTTTAGAGAAAATGGTAATTAGTTAGCTCCACGCACGCATGCATGCCTTTGCACCCTTGGCTTCCCTCTCTCTTGGCCATTCCACAGCTTAGCAAAACATCCCATTCTCCCTTATGACACAGCCAGAGAAATATTTGCTTCTTTTGGCAGCTGGCTGATTGTCTAACTTTCATTTTTGGTTGTGAAGCAAATTCTCTTCCTCTGCCATCAACATTTTTGGGTTTGACGGACTCAGTTCTGGTCATGGAAAGCAAGAGAGCCGTTAAACCCAAGTCAGAGGAGCATGAGGGAATGAACTGGCATTTAACTATGTGCTTGAGTCACATATTGCAACATCTTTGGTTTTCATTACATATAAACACCTAATTTCTCAGCCATTTTCAAACAGCATGAATACACCTAAAATATTGCTCAATGACCAAGTTAGTTACGAACACCTGTAAGTTGATCAGCAACATCTGGTATTTGTTATTAGGTGCCAGTTTGTCTGCCAACTTTGGTGGTGACAAATGCAAAAGTTACAGCTTCACTCGTTACATTACGCTTCCTCAGACATGTAACAGCAGGATCCTCATACTGCTTCCAAGTTCTTCACTCTGCATCCAGAGCCATTTGACTTTGATCATTAAAGACGTGGAAGCCAAGAGGAAAGCTGATGAACTGGCACCGCTTCATCCTGACTCACGAACACGGCCTAGATCAGGTCTCTTCGGGGTCCAACATCCAGTCTGCTCATAACCGATAACAGCAATTATGCAATAAATCTTTCCTTAGCAACTTAGGACAACAGAGGTAAACACACATTTTTGATACCAGTGAGCATGCCAACAACCAGCTGCGGGGAAATGTCCTCAGGTGCCAGACAGATGGAGTCACCTCTCGTCCTGCTACATAGGAATATCAAACTGTCTTTTTCTCTTTCCTTTTTAAGTCCACAATAATCATACAAACAAAAGATATACATAGCAATCAGGCAAGGAACCAGAGCTGACAGATTGGTCATAGACAAGATTACAATCATCACGTTCCCTCACAGTCCTTTAATTTTATCACAATATAGAGACTATGTTAAGCCAGTGCAATCACACACAATATTTACCTTTGCCTCAGCTATAATATCAACCCTAACCCCTGCCTGTACTTTAGACAAACATATAGCTCTATAAAAAGCCATATGGTGGATATCTGACATCTCTGTTGCAAGGCCAAGTACAGTCATCCAGGCATTCTCAGATACACCTCACTCCACTGGTATGCATTCAAGACGTTCAGATGAATGCTACAGTAAAGGCATCAGCTCTGAGCCTGGTTACGCAGCAACAGTACTGCAGTGAAGGTTAACTGCGAGAGCACTGTCTCAGCACAATGTTCTGAGAAGAATGAGCAATTATAACATGAAATCAACACACATTTCACACATAACTGTACCAGGTATTTCAAAGAGGACTGTGGGTGGTAGCAGTGCTGCGTCTTTCAGAGAATGGTGAGAGGATGTGGGTGGCTGAATGCTGTGTTAGGAGGCCAGCAGTCGACAAATGCAGAGGAGGAGGAAGATGAGGGAGAGTTGGAGGATGAAGAGTAGTTCTCTCTGCTAGTACAGCAGGATTTATTTGAAATGGAAGATCATATTGTGCTATCGGTCAATCAGATGCAACCGTACTCAAGCTACGTGAGCCAAATCTTTCCCGCTCCGGGGTAGAATAAATAAACGATGAATAAATGATAATAAATGAGCTTTCTAGTAGTTTGTAGTACTAGAAGTAATGTTGTGTTTATGTAATGTATATAACAATAATAAATGAATTACTGCAAGACAGACAGAGTGTGAGAAATCAGTCAGTCTCTGTCTGGGTGGTGACAGGGTAGATGGGCCGGCTGGAGAAACAGGTGCTGCGATCGAGTTGTGTCATGTTTCCTTGGCTCTTCAGACCGTCTAAGGAGAATTATTGTGAGTGTGTGTGGTTTCCCAGACTTGTAACTTTTTCCTTTCTTTGCCATTCAACACCCTTTAATATTCATCAAAGCTGCTTCTTTCCATGTTACTGTCTCTACTATACCTCCATTATGTCTGCTTGCTCCTGCTTATTAGTTCAGTTTATTACCTTCCACTCCTTACAGACTGTATAGCCATTACTAAAACAGGACTGAGCGATATATCTAACTAATGGGATCTTGCATGAATTGTGAACTGGTAGAGGCTGCTGGTTATTCCCAAATTGGTGTTTATTTACATTTCAATTTCTCCTTAAAATCAATATCAGAAACTTTACTGAATGTAGAAACAATGGACTCTCCCATTCCTATTCTATAAGTTTATGTTATGGCTACTGGTTTTAATTTAAGTTTTGCTTCTGTGAAACCAAGTTTTAAAATTATTTTGGCATGGAGGAGAATAAAATACCACAATATCTATTAGACTTTTCCACCGTTGCCATGGAGAAGCAGCAAGTCACAGTAGAAGGAAAAACTGACTGCATTTATTTAGCCCTTTTCTAGTCTTACCGACCACTTAAAGTCCCCCTTCACCCATTCACACACACATTTATACACTGGCAGAGGCTACCACCACCAGAAAAAAAATGTGTAGTTCAGTCTTGCCCAAGGACACTCCGACATGGAGCCTACAGAGGCTGGGGATCAAACCATTGACCTTCTGACTATTGGACAACCACTCTACCAACTGAGCCACAGCAGCCCAGCTGTCCAGAGGTGTGAATTAGAGCATAACGAATTCAAAACAGTTTGATGTTGAGTTTGTTGACAGTACAGTGCACAATATTAGCTTAATTCAAGCGAAACTGAAAGAAACTGCTTTCACCTGCCGTTAGCGGCACATAACACAACATTTTCTTGCTGAAACCTCTGGAGTCAGCATAAACTTGTACTTCACATTTTTTTGTGCTTATATCTACTTTTTTCTGATTGCAGTTGATTTAACTGAAGAGATATATGCTGATCAAAGTTGTAGAAGAGCTTCAACTGTAAATCATGTTACATTGTCCATGGGAGAAAAGGAACTGTGGCAGTTTTACTTCCGCCTGAAAAAGCTCATCCTACTTTGCAAATCTACATAGGCATCTGCTGCAGTTTACTGGATTGTTGTAACTCCAAGAGGTGTTTGTTGACAAGGCATTGCTTCTTGTAAACAGAGAATCGACAGAACAGTGTGCCGATTCTGTTTTGTTCAGTTTGCCCCTGCAGTGGGGTAAGTTAACGTAAGCTAGCCATCTGTCTGCAGATATCAGGCTAATGTCTTCTTGAAATGCAAACAGCAGAGGCACATGAATTAGTGTACGTTTTTTTTCTGCTCTGTCAGTTCTGAAAGTGATTTTTAAAATAGATGTCAGTGCTCCATTGGTTAGAACTAACAGTCTGTGGTTGTATAGGAATAACTTTCCCAACATGTTTAAGAATGAGAGCCCTCCAGGTATTTTATAATTCTCACTCAACTTTTCTTTCTTTCTTCAAAACCCCCCCAAAAACACTAAAGCATAGTTGCACGCCGGCATTTTCAGGACAAAAGATAACAGGCTGGAGTGTAGTCTGTAGTCTTGTGCAAAGATGAGGATTCTGTTGACTGCAGTCTTTCTAGAGTTACCTTTAAGTCACGGATATGTGTGCTATGGGTACCTTATCAGAATGGTGACGGAAAAAGGGAACAGAAGAGAGTGGTTCTGATGGTCCACAACTTTTACCAATGGAAATGTAAAAATAATATGTGTTAATTATTAACTGAAGTTGTCTGCTTGCTGTAAACGCGGCTTTATCTCCTAACTAAAACTAATAAGCTCATTGCAGCTGCTCCTTTTCCAATAATGATTACCACTGGATGCCCTGCACACTGGACAGGCTTTAAATTTACAACACTTCTTTTAACCAGTGTTGTTCTTCAACTAGCTTAACGTTCTCTCAAATACAGTGCCACTCACTCATAGAGCACAAGATCTTAGAGTTGCAGCTCGTGGATCAACTTTTAGTCTCCACTGCAAAAAAGCAGTTGCTCCAAGATCACAGTGTGTTTCAAAACAGCAGTGTCTGGATTGCTGCAGCGTCCCATACGGTGTGCTCTGACACAGCACTTTGGAAATTAGGCCAAGGTGAATAGACACCCATTATATGCTGTGGCAATTGTAAAGTCACAGGGTCCTAATACAAACTATTTTAATCAAAATCCCAGCAGTATATAAATATCATTCACTCCATTAACACATTTTCTGCAACTCAGTCTACACTATGAAGAAACTATCCAAGACCTGCAGTCAGGCTTCCACTAACTCTTGATAATGACTGAAAATCTGCCAAAGCTTTGCTAAGTCAATGCAAATTAGCCCATCAGGCAGAAGGGAAGGGAAAATGGGGGAGGGATAGGAAAATGTTCCTTTGGGAATTCAGCTAATACCTCAGTTTTGGAGCTAGCTATTTTTCCACAGGGCAGAGGAGCAGCTTCCTACACGCCCAGGTCTGCGGGTTTAACAGTGAACCTGACCAAACAGTGCTGACAGCAGATAACTTTAGAGGCTTAGAGACGATTCATCAGGTAAAAGAACCCAAATTCATTTTCAGATTTCTGTATGTGGACAGGTTAAGATTCAAACTAGTACCAATGTAATACCCAGGTTTCTGTGCCAATACACAAATAATACTTTTCACATTCTTTACTTTCATTAGGATAAATGTTTTTCTAAAGAGCATTTAATCATTTCACAAAATCATCAGATATTGCCTTAGCACAACGCAGCAAAGACAAGAACTTTTCATAAAAATAACACCAAGTAATTCATAAATACAGGTTAAACCAGAGACGTATAAGTACATGACAGTTATAATCAGAGCTACATACAATATTTGGTCGGAGCTCAAAAGATACTGAGGTTCATTTATATCAATGGAAAAACAGAGAATACAAACAATCAGATACAACTGAGAAGATTTACAGTTTATACTCTGGTTCAGATACGCATATATTTGAGTGTTTTTCAGGTAATCATCTAGCCAAAGATGTGCAAGTATTACCTGAACACAATTACGTTGCTGTATGCAAGAAGAGCTCGAAGTTAATGAAAACAAGAAAGATGGCTTTCTTGGTTTTCAAGTTGTGACTCTTCTGCTGATATCTAGAAAAGCTTATTGCTCCTTTCATAACTTCTGTGCTTATTCATGATTTAAGTGGTTTGACTCCCATATCCCCCAGCTGCACGCTGAAGTATCCTTGGTAAAGATACTGAGCTGTTCTATCATTTTGTGTGTATGTGAATAGCCGAGCATAGAAATATCGTCGGACGCTTTTGATAGGATATGCTGTCGCTCCTGATGAGCAGGGTGGCACCTTGCACGACCATTTACCATTTCAAAAGGACTGCAGTTTATTTAAGTAGAGAGGGCATTTTTTGTTGCTTTCTCGTTAAAACCGAGAAAAAGCACTGAGTAGAGAGCACTAAGCTGATTAGGTGCTGAGGCTGGATGTAGGCCAGTCCATGGCTGCTTGAAATGAGAATTTTGGGCCAGGTCCTGAGGAAGCTGGAGTGGGTTATTAAAGAGCGAGTGGCTCACCCAACAACAATTAGCAACAAGCCAACATACTTAAGTTGCAGGTTATGTGGATTTTACAAGCAAGACCTACAGATGAAATAAGGCCCAAAAATGGTTGCAAAAGCTTCTAGTGGGAGATTTTTTTCACCTGCATATCAAATATTCTTTATCTAAATACGTCTACCATGGCATATATGTTTTACCCTTGTTATTGTCCTCATGTGAAGCATCACCAGACTCAATTCCAAGGCTGCACTTTCTTTCTTTCTAAAAATATCTCGGCTGCAGAACCGTGACTTAAACAGGTGGCTGGATTGGCAGGTCGCCAAGCTGAGGTGAAAGGTTAAAGGCCATCCAATACACCTGCACCTGTTGCAACTCTGAAAGACGTGCAACTGCAGCTGTGACTACTGCGGGCCATCACAAGGCAGCAATCCATTAGACACCCAGTCTCAGGCCAGCTTACAGCTGGACTTCATCCAACTGAGACGTCTTACTGCAGTGATGTAACTAATCAACTCTGCCACCCGTCCCCACAAGCTTAAGACCACGAAGCATGTAGGCAAATTTAAATGACAAATATTACCTCAACATACTTTATACAAACTAAATTGGAAATGTCTCTCAGTGTCCCTTCACCCCCCACCATCACACATGCAGACACCTACCCACCTACCCCACTTTTTTATTAGTGCCTGTCTCAGGGCTGGCCAACCCCTCACCCTGATGCTTTAAATGAAACCTTTTGTGAGTGTCCTGGTCTAGTGTTTAGAACAAACTGAGCGAGCAGTCTGTCAGGCAATGTTTGGCTTTATAGACAAGGGAGGGTTTGGGGGGAGAGAAGTTACACAATACTGCTGGCTGCTCTCTCCAACACAAATGATTTATTGGCCAGTGAGAACTGGAATGAAAGGCAGAGATACGACAGAGTGGCAGAATAAGAGAAAACGAGGAGGTAAAAGGAAGGGAAAGTGAATCGGACTGAGTAATGGGAAAGTAAAAGTGAGGGCCATGCAAGCGAGAGTGGACACTGGTTTAGCCAAAGCCTCCTGGAGCCGGCCTTTCTCTGAATAATGAATAGCTGGAAATCATTAAAAAGAACAAGAAAATGAAGGAGGGTACAAAGGGAAGGATGGTAAAAAGACATGCTGAAAAAAAGGAGCCTTTTAAGGACTAACCATGGCGCAACAGTGGACCACCATCAAGCCTTTTGCTCAACCCAACATGGCAATCATTTTTACCAAGAAAAAAATCAAAAGAGTCCAAGTTCACCATTAACTGGAACCCCACATCAGCAGAAAACTGATACCTTATGAGAAAACATTTTCTATGAGAGAAATAGTACTATTTTCCTCAAGGTGATGATAGACCTAGTGCCCTGTGTTAAAAGCTCCTGTCCGCAGGCTCACGCAAGAGTGAGCACTAATATAATAATAGACCGGAGGGTTGACCAGTAGGACTGTCTCCCAACTTGCTTACAGCTTACATTACTTAAGGTCTAAGTAGAGCCCTATAACCAGAGGTTTAATACTGTGAAAAGTTTTCATTTTTGATATGTTAAGAGAAGACAAAAGCCTATTTATTGAGGTGAGAGGTTTTCCAAAGTGCCTTGGATTTTGGTCTGACTTGCACCAATTTGTCTGTGCATTTCCAGGTCAATACGTGTCAATGGGAGCACTTTCTGCTCATCCAATCAAATGGGAACAGCTTAGTCGTCTCTTCTGTGTGTCCTGAGTGTGCACGCTGGAGAACAATGCTGTTTTATTGACTGTAATTTGAATTTAATAAGTGTAATTTGACAGCCATTATTTTTAGCCTCATTAAGCCTTTTGGCGATGGAACACACACACACACAATAAATGGTGAATAGGAGTGGGTGAGGGGGGATTTAGTGAGAAAGCATGAAAATGTCTCCCTGTCCTTCACATTTGATCCTTGAGAGTTTAGGACAAGCACAAAACACCACTTAAGTTTAGTTTCAAATCAGCTGGGATTATGTTTCCTGGCAGGTCACTGTGTGTGTCTGTACACCAATGAAACTAAAACGCTTTAAATTACACGTTTAAAGACAATAAAAGTGACCAAAGTAGCTCCATGAAGAATAGTGGCTCACACTCAGGACAAGCTTTGGAGTTTAAAGTTTAAAGACTTGGCCCTGAGCCAGACAGGGTTACTGTACTTCTGACTAAAGAGATTGAAGAATTCAGATAGTGAACAAGTGGACGAGATAAGATTATTATCTTAGCCACATCCGGGACAATGTGGTGACTAAAGCCAAGGCAAAAACTAAAGAGCCCAGATAAGAATACACTGGGAAGTCAGATCAAAAGGCCAGAAGACTGGTCATTTATCAAATGAAAATGTAACCTTGCCCTTCTTCCAGTGTAGTCAGCTTAATCATACTCTCCTTCTAATGGTCAACTCAAGTCTCATTGGAAAGTGGACATGCATACTGGGTCACTGGAGGACAGCAAGACCCTTGATTAGCGATCATTGGGAGCTGGTGGATAAGAACCTCTGCCTTTAGAAGTAGGGATGTATGATCACTTCAGACTACCAAGGTGTTTTGGTCTGATTTTTCTAGAGCTCAGTTGGGCTTGACAAATTGCTTTAGCGTATAGAAAGAAAAAATAAATATAGTCCTGTCTTAAGTTACAAGGCTAGAAATAATAAGGCACCATGTTTTCTGATGACACCTCTACATTACAGTCCTGATAAAACTTTACAGGAAAGCAGTGGGTGTGGTACAGTGCTTTTAAGACCTGTGCTCCCACAAAATGACATGTTCACACTGGATCTTGTGCTCATGAGGTGGCCTAATGCGTCACTGCACAGAGGACCAGCCAAGGGAACTGTCTAAAAAGCATTACCAGTCATTTTATTCCCTGTGCACTGCAGTGCTGTTGAATAGTTTGACAGCCTGGGGAGGGTGTATACTGCCAACCTGGTAGCCAGCCATCGGGTGCAACATGCAGTTTCTTCATGCGACCTCATTACCTCATATGTAAAGTATTTGTCACTGCACTTTTGATTCCTAAGCCGTCTCCACACATGAACTCAGATCAATGTGAGGACCTGATTATACAGACGTTGTCAGTTGCCCTTTCACACATTTAGCACAAATTAGGAGATTGTCCCTGTCAGACATGTTCTCACCTCTTGGTTTGTTTAGGCTTGGTTAGGTGCTTGGGTAGAGCACACAGGAGGAGGAGGAGGAGGAGGAGGGGGAGGACTCATCTGTAATGATGACTGTTTTTGCATTGATAGCAATGCTTCATGTATTTGGGTGTATCTGCCGCAGAATTATACAGTGGTCTAACAATTTAATTGGTTAATAACCTGTTTATTCCTGGACTTTGTACGCGTCAGCTGTCGAGGTGTTTAGTGCCTGAACCAAATGATTTGGACATTTACATTCACATTCACATTACATTACAGCTCCTCCAGGTAATGTACAGACAATTTCTAGGTAGGAGGTCATGTGTGAAAGGGGCTCTACTGGCTGGTTGTTAAAACTGGAGCTGATAAGCACCCTGCCCATTGCACCCTTGCACTTTAGTTCATTGCGGTCAGCCTGCCAACAGCACACATGGCAGTGACAATGTCATCAGTGCACAGGGAATTGGGAATTCCAAACTGGGACAAAAAATCCACAAAAAATCCCCAGTTCGGTGGATGAAAACAAAAACATGGGAATGCTCTTTATAAATACACTACAGTGGGCGTCAGCTTTAGGATGTGGGGTTGCCATTAGTTTGAGTGGCAGTTACAGTGTTGTAGACCCTGATGATTACAAGCTGTATGAATGGCTGTTCCCATGGTTTTGTGGCTTTGTGCAATGGGAACAGTGACCCCACTGTAATCCATGGCTGTTTACATTCCAGCAGATCAGTTCCTACTGGAAACATGGGGAAGGAAGGGCAGGGGTTAAAGAAGACTCTCACGCACCGTATCTCTATAAAACCAACACACGCCTCACCCAGGTCCCACACTTGGTAAACAGTCCACAATGATCCAAAATGGAAGACGTACAGTCTTTTTAATATGAGCTGCAACCAACATCTAAGTCATCCGTGTCTTTCCCAAATCTGCCCATCTCTGATTCTTTCACCTTTCCGTCTCTCCATCTCATACTGTAACACAAACTTGTCTACTCCAGGCAGTCTTTACTTCCCCTCCGTTTCTCATGGCTTGCTGTGAGTGGAAGACTGGAGCTCCCACTATAAGTATCCTTAATTTGATGGGGTGGGGTGGTCAGCCTCCACTTACTCCTTGCACAGAGTGCCCGGAGGCAACAACACAACTCAGAGGCCCTGCCCACTCATCCATCCCCTAGAAAGCTCTCCTCATTCCCAAACCAACACGAGACAAAAGCTACTCAAAAATTGTTAAAAATAGCCTGCAATTTCATGTTTCACAGGGTTAGAAAAGGAAGAGGGTTAATGCATGTTTCAGCATGTCAAAAGGTCTCATGAGTCTGAGGGCAAACACTTGGGCTGAGGTTGTGTATGGTCCTGTCTGGAAGATTCAGGAGAGAAGCAGTCGAATGGTGTGCCTCAAGTTACAAGAATGCACAAATGTGTGGGAAATGGAAGGAAGTTTGTCAAAACGCTCTCACTTCTTGGACACTGCTATGGGGCAGGAGTCCACTATTTGAATTCCAGTAAACACGCAAGAAATTAATTGAGCTAAGATGAAATGAGAATGACTTCAACAACTAAAACGTCATGAGAACATCATGTTCTACTTTGAATAACAGGGGATATGGCTGTGATACAGACAGTCGACTGCAGGCAAGACAGTCTAAAAGCAAATGCAATTCAAGTGTCTCTGAATGGGCCTTCTGTGTAATGCAACCTAAGAGGCTGCCTCATTTTATTTACAGGTACACTGTGCTTGTTCAGTTTGCACTAAAAAACATTAACATACAAGCATGAGAAGACAAAGTGTCCCATCTTTTTTCTGCAGTGTCTTCCAAATAAAGTGAGGTAATATTGCACACAATCCTCCATCAACAGCAATTAAAGAGTTTCAATAAAAAGCCTCCTTAATCCAAGGATGTAAAACAAAATTCAGGCTGTGAGTCAGTGTGAGCTCAGAGACCACATCAGAGATTGAGACACTGCAAAGAAAAAAGATCTAGATCATATGATGAGGGGTGTGTGTCTGCGTGTGTGTGTGTGTGTGTGTATGTGTGTCAGTAAGAATAGGTTACAAACAGTTCAAAGCAAGGTCAACAGAAGCTAGGTGCTGTGTGTGGTATTTAGGACCGTATAGCGAAGCAGTTATTATAGCGTGGGTGCTGATCATTTTAACTCGCACTGACGTCATTAAAGTGGCTTTGTGCCGCTGGAGAGTCCTTTACACCCACATACCTGCCCTCACCACAAGGTGTTAATGGACTTTTTTGTGTGTATGTGTGTTTCTCACATCACTTAAACAACTTAATCATGCTGTTGTGTATGAGTAGCCACTGATCATGTTGTTCATTTAGCTTCTTTTGCCACAACGGATTATAATACCTCTCTGAACAGTGTTGGCTCAAGCTCAGGTCAGTTTAAATCTAAGGTTTCTTGAACTTTGCAACACCTGTTCCTGACATAGCCTCAGCAGTCAAGCACCCTCGGTCCCAGGTGCATTCACTCACACACACAGAAACATGTGCAGCTCAGCAGAAACTACAACTCCGTCCAATCCAGCCTTGCACATTTGTTTCAATGCTGTGTCTGGTGTTTTTTCTACAGCTACTGTAGAAAGGCTTGCTCACCATATGACTGAGCCTAGAGACAGCTTCAGCCCACACACTCGTGCTTTGCTTCCAGAGTGTTCTGTCCGGTGTCCATACAGTCAGGACAGAGACAGCAAGAGCTCTCCACAAAACAGAGAATAACTGTCCCATGTTTCACATACCATGGACAATGGGACAAAACATGTTGCCTTGGTAACGCTCCACTGAAATAACTGCGTTGGGCTGCTCTGGGAAAATCTAGCTTGTACTGGAGACCGAATTGACAGAGGACTTTGTGAGAAAATTTATCTTATTTCCATGTTTACAGCCAATAAAATGTTAAGTGCTAGAATGCAGTGAACTAGCTTAGACACAACACATTTCAAGTCCCTTCTTTGGAGACCTATGCCAAGAACTATCCACGAAAACAGCACTCACACATTAGCCTTGCATGGCAGCACATTTTCTATGCAGGCCAACATTTTCAGCTATTCATCCTCTCCATCCTTCCAGTCAGAACACATTTTCTCTTTATCTTGCTATTCCTGCAGCTACATTTTCTTCTTTTTATCACTTGTCTCTTACACATAATGGCTCTTCAAAGCCACCGCCGCTCTTAGCATAAAATGATGGTGGTGGTGTGCAGTGTTGGGTGTTCACCGTAGGTGGGCAACCCCAAATCGATGGCTCTCCCAAGCCTTTACTAAACCATTCCTTTCCCCCAGAGCCGTGCCACATCCTGAAGATTGGGACCGCAGCCCATCTGGGTTTAGTTAGAGCCAAAGACACAAGAGCCATAAAACTAGGGCGAGAGGAAAACAGAGGGGCACCTCCTCATCTACAACCCCAGCCAGTGCTCTCAGATGGGGGCTCTGATGTGGTCTGGAGCAATGATATACTGGCGAAAGCTGGCAGTCTTTAGTTTTGACCTGATGTCATTCACAATACAGCATTCAAATTGATCTTAATGTCAGTGTCTTTCTTGTATTTAATGTTGATTGTGGCCATCTGAAACATTTTGCACTGAACATTTTAACTGCATGTGGTATGCATACAATGCAGATAGGTATCACATTTCAAAACAATATCAAGCAGTATGGGTGATTAACTGACAACACATCAATAGTGCAATAAAGTTTAGATTATAATTTTGTCATCACTGCACAAATGTTGTAATAATTTCAAAGCTGCTTAAATTAAATTAAACCAACCACTTGGCTTTGATTGAATAGAATGAATAGATTGCCAAAGTCACGCCCCTGCCCCTGCCTTATTTTGGAAAAAGATTGTACAGTAGTTAATGGGAAGAGACAAATACATTTTGACTCCCGTTTGAGCTGTGCCATGAACTACGCATATGATGTTTGTGAATTAAAAAGATTCACTCAACACATCACCAACACAGACATGGCCACCAATGCCATTTTTACTAGTTTTATTACAAACTGAGACTTTCTCCAGTTGAAAAATTATCTTTAATTGACAACGTAATGCACTTCAGGGCGCAATTCAAGTGGGATCAAAACATGATTTGTCTCATTCCATTCACTACTATACAAAGTTTTTTCTGAAATAAGGTCCCAGACTACACCCTTCGACTGGAAGGGGTGTGACTTTGGCTCTCTATATGAAATCAGTCATACACTCACTGCTCTGGTGATATTAATATTTATAGAAGCTTCACAATGTTTCTACACTAAATATATTTAATATGTTACCTATACTGTCCAAAAAAAAAAAACCCTGTAAATTTATAAAATCATATACTGCCACTCACAGCTTCTAACCTGACATCTTTGTCCACAAAAATGAGTGCCAGACATGTATACCAGTTAGCCAAGTTTGTACAGCTGCTTATTCAACACAAAACAATTATTCTAATGCACTCGGTGTGAAGTAGGTTCTATATTTAGTGTCACTTGATATTTCCAGCTCCAGACCCTTGCTACCCCCTCTCTCCTTTTGATCCTTCATTCAGAGAGGAGATGAAAAGATGAAGAGTGACATCCAGAGAGACCGATGAATGGATGGACGACATCCGCCTCTTTCCATTGTCTCTTCCAGTAAACACATCACTCGTCCTTCCAAGGCTTGTACAGTATTTTTTGACATGTTTTGCATGATAAAATTCTTAGTTTAAGAAGAAAAATACCCTCTCTGCCTTGCTATGTAACACATTTCTATAGGGGGAATGAAATGACCCCAAAGGGCACAGCAAAGAAAACAAAGCTACACAGCATCAGAGGTCCTGCTGCTTCTATTACATAAAACCTCTCAGCATCCCTCTCTTCTGCCAGAGAATGCCACATACAGTATGAAAGGGTCAAAAGCAACAAAGCAAGTGCTGTTTCAACTACTTCTGCTTTCACCTCATTTCAAAGCGCATCCCACGTTTAGAAAAACTGTCGAGCACTGCTTTGGGTCAATCAATATTCAGCACGGCCTTGTCCTGCAGTATAACAGAACGACGAACGATATAGCCTAGTATTTTAAGGAGTGAGCTACAAAAACATGAAAGAGACCGTCTAATTAATAGGTTTATGAGTATTCAACTATTGGCACCAATTAAGATCACAAAAGCCATTCATCTTCCTGGTGTTAGGTTGTTTTTCCAGTTTTACTCTCAGAACAGGAAGTAACCACGGGGCTCTTGCATAATAAGTGCGTTAGCCACTAAAACAAACACACAGCTAAGCACATGACTTCTAGGATCAACACCATGCGGTGTCACTTCATCCCTTTAGTCACCACCGTGCTGGTTAGCTTAGTGTTTAACACTAACACAAACAAAATACTTTGTTGTAAGTAAGAGAGAACTGGTGTTAACACTGAGGCGATGAACCCATCACAGCCTCCATCTATTCTTCAGACAAACCAAAATGCTACCAAAAATACTAGAGTGAACTACAAGTCAACCTAAACTATCAAAACACGTCCAATGTTTAGTCAAGTCAAAAGTACTTAACAAAACAATGACTGTCATGGGATGTATTATACAGGAAATCAATAGACAGCAAAGCTTTCACTCACCATTTCGTCCAGGGCATAGCGAAGTAAGCCATGCTCGTAAAGGATGAAGAACCTCCTTTGCCATTTCTGTATTAAAATAAAAGAGAAATTCAGCATTAGAACTTTATAATAGATGAAGCAAACATTTAGCACAGGGTTTGAAAGCTGTTATTTATGGAGTAATTAGCTCATTTTAGCCATGACAGTTTATGTATGGACAGATATTTAGTTCATAAAGCTAGAGATTCTTCATTGAACCTGTTAAAAAAAATCTATAAATGTCCCAATTAAAATATTGATTCTTATATACTATACACATCAGCCTATAGGCTAAGACGTGGCCATACCACTGATGCACACACATACAGGACAAACAGTAAATACAAAAGGACGAGCAAGTCTCTGAGCAACAATTGTCATGCAGTGCCAACACAGTTCTTGGCACAGTTAGTTAGTTGGAATACATTTTTTGTCATGCTTCAGTGGAAAAGTTTTCAGTTTTGTATGAGACAACAGAACAGGAAACCCCCTTTTATTATGTCTTGGCTTTCAGAGGAGTACACAATATTACATTTATGGTAACATTACCAATGCCCACGTCTGCGCAGATATATAGAGCCAATAATATGAAGTAAAACTGCTTTCGTTGACTGAAGTCGGTTTGCCATCTGCCAATATATATAGAGAACATGAAGACGACGAAGGAGAAGAATAATGAGGAGAAGGAGAAGAAGGAGAAGTAGCAAAAGAAGGAGTTGTTGCCGTTGTTTTCAGTTTCGGAGAAAGACAACACAAGGGCAATTTACAATACATGTTCTGCAAGGGTTTCAAGAGGAGGGGAAAAGTCTACTTCTAACACAACAAATCTAATTAGGGCTAAGGAATATTAAATCATCTATCATTGCTTACTATGCTTGTGAGATACAGCATGTCTTGCCCTCAGGTGTAAAACTACAGGGAAGGACTCAGAATTTCTTTATAATATACAAAAATGTGAAATTATCGGTTATCTTATCAGTATTGGCCAGGAGAAGCTGGTAATTATCAGTATCAGCTGACCAAATCCATACAGTGGACCCCAGCATACTGAGAAAGATAAAGCCTATCATATTTCTGAAACTACAAGGTCAAATAGAATTTATTCCATTTTATCTCTTGGTTAGAAAGGCATTTCTGCCAATATTTGTCATAATGATATGTTACCAGACTCCATTTATCTCCTTCCATCCTTCATCCTCAATTTCTCTATTGGCTTGATATCCTCTCCACTGCCTCCCCTTATCTTAATGCACCGTTTTGTCTCAGTGTTAAATATCCTGGGCTCAGATTCCAACTGAGCCCAATCCATGAAATATTGAGAAGTGCTTTGTGACCTAAAAGCCATCTGAAGGTCTCAATAGAGGCACTGATAGGCCTCACAGGTTATGCTAAGAAGGACAATACAGCCATATCCATTAAAAGGTGATAGAGGGGCTTCTAAAGATCAATTCTGCAGTATTTTTGATGGATAGAGTAGAACAACCAACCGCAACCTGTCAGACTAAAGTGGTCCTAAAACAGGACTCATCCAATGTGTCAGCTCTTCTTCTCTGTTATTTGCTTGTTGGTCAGTCAAAACCTGACCAACCTGCTCACCTCAGCACTACGTACAGGCCACCAATTATACCCCTACAGTGAAAAAAAAGATTGCAAGAATAGGCAGAGCACATCAGTGATTATGTTAAAGCAGCAGCAGACTGTTGACAGTAGTTTGAGTTGAAGGATCCAGAGGTGCTTTTCCCCAAAAACCCCATATGGAAGCCATCAGTGTGGCTGTGAGAACTGGGACTTTTCCTTCTCCTCCCCCACATTCTCTAGACTCCTTCTTGGGATGCACCACCACAGTATAATGTGGGAGCTGATAAAGGAAGCTGTGCAACAGAGCGGGGCTCCCGTTACATGATGCTTAGGGGAGCACGATTTGTGAAATAAAAGTCAATATTAGGCTCATTATTGCCTAAGAAAGAGGCTTCTTCTGATAGAGGGCCAAGCCTCCCACAGGAAGCTGCTGAATCCATGACACAGCGGCCGGAGCCACAACAACCAGACCTCCTGTTTGTCAGATGTCAAATGAGTGCCAGAATGGATAATAAAATCAAAGGAAGGGCTATGTAAGCCAATTTCCTTTTTTCAACAGTGCTCCAGCACCTTCTTAAACATCTACTTTTCGTGGACTTTTCAGGCCCAGTTCCCTCAGTTCCCAACACGGCATACTTTGAGACGCCAACAAGGTTAATTACTGTTACAACTCTACAAATTTTTAACTGACGCCCACACCGAGAACAATAACTAACAATAATTACAAACACATCTTTTTAAAAATAGTTCTAACTCAAGAGAATGGCAGAGTCCACACCACAACTAAAACTAAAATTCCCTAGGCGAACAATAACAATGTTTCCAACACATACAGTTTACTTGGGCGGGTCGGCCAACAATATTTGTCGACCCATTTAAGCATTTGACAGGCTTGAGAGACTGACACCATCTACGATTGATTAACTAGGTGACAATCAGCCCACACTTTGCCCCTCTCGTCTACTACTACACAGCCATTCTGTGGGAAACACTGAATACCTTTGGGATCACTTTCAGAGCAATTTGATGAACAATAAAAACACAGACAGCTTATTAAAATACATCCAAATTTGCAGGGCCATGTATTAGCTTGATTGGGTACATTTTTTCTACAAAACAATATTGCAGGAGTGATTATATTGGTTTCTGTATCCTGCCTCTAATACTCCTTGGATATTTATACAACTTAAACTTAAATGTCTATATGCTTACACTTAAAATAACGTCATTCTACCTGAGACATACTGCGAAATGGTCAAGAGGTTATGATTTTGTTTTCATGAAGCTCCAACACAAGTTCCTCCATTAAAAGGAAGTTAAAAACCCATTATCCCATTCGGAACATAATCATATCCAGCAAAGGAGCCACTTACCCGGGATCTGTGCAGGGGATTGTCAAAATTCGTTCCCTCTGGTGCCAGCAGCAACCATCCTCCATATATAGGTTTTGCCTGGTGAAGATAAAACACAATTAAAGCGTTGAAAGTAAACACTGCAACAGGCAGACTAATTTATCGATCAGCAGCTCAATTATGCACATTTTAATCCGCTGCAGATATAACTGGAGGCTAGTCCCTAGTTTAGGCTACAAATGGTGGCCCGATATCAGACAGTATGTGGCACTGACACACACACATTAGATTAACACCAGAAAAGTGTGTATTAGTCACTAGCTGCCTTGAGTTGACTGCGGGCTACATTCTCCAGCTGGCCGTGTCCCAGAGCACCATGCTGTCCCGGAAAAAAAAAAAAAAGGAAAGGCTAACACACATGATTTTCCCTCTGATCCTCTAAGTGGGTGGACTGGTGGGTGGAGGGGGCAGCGAGAGGCAGAAGTTAGCAAGAAAAACAGTGGATGAGAAACAGGAGAGCGCACAGAGCCTGAGAGCTTCTGTGGCTACACAGATTTGCAATTCAAACTTGAGAAATGCAAGTTGGCCTGGCAGTCTTTCTTAAATAGTTCTGGTTCAAATTTGAACTGCAGCCATACTAGTAGTCAGCATTTGTTTGCTGAGCCAAAGAAGTCCTGCATAACCACTGCAGGGTTGTGTTCACAGGAGCGCAAATTTGACTGAATCTATTTACACTCAAATCTCACCTACACCTAAAGAGCTTAACAAATTAAGCACCTTACGTAATTCAGCTGCACTCCCAAGACTATGGAACAGTGGTCTGCAAATCAAGTTGGAAAAGCTCTGACATTTACAGCCGCCTGGCACCTCTATGTCCCTCTATCAGTGGTTTTGATTACAGTCATAACTTCATCCCATGTAAAGCCGAGTATAATCCAGCATAAAATCCTCTTTCACTTTGATTACAGGAGGTGCAGCACATTTCTCGGCTGAGTGACTCTGTGAACAAAATAACACAACAGGAATTTTCAGACATAAGCCTGTAAATGTAACCTTGGACAGTCAAGAGTTTGTGCAGACTTGCACGAGAAACATCCAATTTCTGAAAGGCAACCTGAGAGGCGACCGCACACAGGAAAAGCACCTTGCAGATGAGTTATTTGATAATGGGACTGCGGAAAAGAGTGGTTGAGTGGGAATCACACTAATGCTGAGACACTAGCCTCCTCCTTGCATGTGGAAAAAGGAGTCTAAAGCCTAAGGAGGAACATCGAGACTGTGCACAGTTTAGAAAAATGTCCCATCGCTCCTCACATGACCTGACAGCAGCCCGGATGGCAAGTCCTCCTGGGAGAGAGGAATAGACGAAATGAATCTAGGTCATTTTTTACCCTCCAGTGGTTAAGCGAAGTCATTTGAGTGTATCTGTGTGTGTCCATGCCCCCAACCCATCATAAGTGACTAAGTGATACTGCAATGATTGCGTGGGCCTCCGAGTGGTGAGTCGGTGGGTCGGCTAAAGGGATGAAAAAAAGTTCTGGAAGTAAATATTCACAGAATTGGACTCACAGGACTTCAAGACACGTTGAACAACATGGCCATCCTGTTCAGGGTGTTCAGCCTCTGACACCAGATGATAACCTTTTAGTCATAAAAGGAAAAGTTTGATAGCCAGTGTGAGAGAAATTCCACTGAGAAATAACCTCAAGACTGTTTCCATTCCAACACAGAAGCTATTAATCATGGAGGAGGAAAATGTGCAGGGTGCTAGCCAAATGTTAGTCCTCACGCAGCCATGACGAAGACACGCAGTTACTCATAGATGATGCCTACCTGGGTACAAGTGACTTAACTTAACCTATCCCATTAAACAGCTTACCAAGAGGAATGATCACAACAGAGCTCAGTGTGACCTGGAGCCACCATCCAGGCCAATATCAACAACACAGCCCAGCACTGACTGTTAGTGGAGTATCTTTATTTGTGGTTTACACACCCTCAGTGCCTTAGGAGTCAACTTTTATGCTAATTTGGGCATCAATGAGGCAAATAATAAGGCAAAATGCTAAAAGGATGAGATATTACAGCAAGTTTTTAAAAGGATTTTGAAGAGATAACTGTAACCTAAATGATTCAACAAAGGCAGTTGGTAGCTGGCTACTGTGCTGGAAGGCATGGAGCCGGGTGGAGGCCTGTATCTGCATGAATTAAGGTCAATATGGGCCCTCAGGCGAGAAAATAACTGTGTCCAATTAACCCAACCATTGCACTTCATGCTCTATTGACACATGTCAAACCCGTTTGAAATGTGAACATCAAAGTTAAAGCCAGCTTTCAATTTCACTTTCATGAAATATAAAATGTCTCCAAAAAAGCATTTGTTTACCTGATTTAAGTCTTCGTCGTTCAGCAGATGAGATTCTCTGGGCTTGAAGCAGTTCTGGCATTTGCTTTTGTTGAAGATGTTGGCTTGAAACTTCCGACAGGGGTTGTCTTTGAATGACATGGCTGCTGGAGGGAATAGGTGACACTTGATGAGGAAAAAAAAAAAATGTCCAAGGAGTGCTCGTTTCTCTCAGACCAAATGAGCTGGAGTCGACCTGCTGCTGGCGAAACACAACAGGACAACTTTTCTAGCACAAACCCGCGAGAAGAAAGAAGTCCATCAAGAAGGCGACAGCGCGTTTGTTCACCTGTCCTGTCCCCTGGACTCACCTGAGGCGGTGAATAACCTCTCGTTAAGTGGTGTCTATGATAGTCATCTTGCGCGAGGGGTCGCCTCACGCAGCTAACGTTGACCTGCTAACTTTTTTTGTTTTTGTTTTGCCACACAAAGCTCGCTGAGAAGTTGTCAGAAGAGTCGTCGAGAGGGCGGACAGGTGTGCGCGGTCTTTTCTTTAATTACGTCCTCCGACGAGGTGTTGACGTCGCACAGGTGACATTCCGGGCCTCGAGCTCACTGCAAGGGTCCCGTCATCCTCCATCGGGCGGAACGAGCTCTACGGAGGGAGGGAGTCCACTTTGCCCCCTCTCTGCCTCTCTCTGTCTGTCTTTCTATCTAACAAGTGATACCGCACTCATCGCCGTTAAACCTCTTTTACGCTTTCACCGTCTCCGTTCAAGGCCAAACACCGTTATCCAACTTTAAACACGCCATAGACTCGGCTGTCACGCCGCTGAATCCACAGCGTCGGGTCCCGCTCGCCTCCGTGCGCAGTCTGCGGTGGATGTTTTCGTGAAAATCCTCGCCTGGCCCGCACAGCCAGTCCGGTGGGCAGATGGGGAGGTGCTCAGAAAGCGAGTGGAGTGGTGATTGACAGCGAGCTCGACCAATCGCACTCATCGGCACGCCCACACCCTCGTTGGCGACCAATAGAAAGCCTCGAACATCTCCGATACTTTCCCTCATGCTAGGTGGGCTTTAAAGAGCCCATGACAGCAAAAAACTATCTGCTATGTGAAACTGTTATGTTGTTGATATGAGCCTGAGCTAATATTTTTGCATTTCTGGCTGAAAAGATAGACTGCGGGTCTACATTTATTCAGGTTATTTCTTTAGCCGATATATTTGTTTGTTTTATGTGGTGTGCTAATCTTTAAAATCCACAGCAACAGGACAGGGGAGCAAAGGAGAAAAGAAAGGTTAGTATTTGTCAAAACATTTCTTATTCCTGCCTTTATACCAAATAAATGAAAAGGAAGGTTGCTTAACAGTAAAAACTGTCACCTAAAATGAAAATAAACAAGCTGATTCAGGCCTTCTTTTGTGAAGATAACTGTAGTATGTCCATTTGCTGAAGTATGTTTATTTGCTTTGGTATGTTTTCTAATTAGTATTTAGCTTCTGCATGTCTAAATGCTTGCTTTGACAACATGTACAGTGTTACGTCATGCCAGTAAAGCCATTTGAATTGAATTGAATCGCTACTATAATGAGTAAGATGATATACTGATTATTTGACCTGTCACAGACATGTCCTATAATCCCCTCAGCTACCATTAAAGTGCAAATAAATGAGAGTAGGATAACAGAAGCCCACTACAGCAATGTCATCTTATATCTCAAAAGTTCTGTATGTATCACTCATAACATGACTTGAAACACAGTGACATCATATTCTTGCACTTTAAAGGGGCACTATGTAGTTTTGGAGAAGAAATACAAACTCAGAATTTTAATATTCAAAATATTAGGTAAATATGCAAACAAGCTGAGTTTGTTTATTTAGTTTATTTAGGCAGAAAAAAATCAGTCAATCAAGATCTTTCTCTTCTGATTAAAATGTATTCTCCAAAACCTTTAAAAGAATGTATACATTTACTAAATTTGATAACAGCAGATGAGTAAATAACAGAAACAAAGCAATCATTTTACGATGATTTTATTTGCATACATTACCCAATCGATCTTGCTTGGGGCTGTTATTTTTACACCACCACTACTACTGCATGGCATTTTGATAGATACAAATAAAGAAAAAGAACATCTCATCTATATTGCTCTAATTCAAACTCAAACAAAGTCTCTCAAATGTGAATTTTAAACATGGAGAGCAACCACATAGTGATGTTTTGATTCCAGGCTCCACAGCACCATCTGTTGGTCTTACATTTCCAATGGTCCATTGTTGGGTCAAGTTAAGAAATGGGAAAAAAAAAAGAAAAGAAAGAAAAACACATTGTAAAAATATGTCAGAGCCAAATCAAGTGGGTATGTCTGAGTTATGCATAGCAGGTGAAGTTAAGTCAGGGAGTTTTGCAACTCTTCCACCATGTGGCTGTTTTTATGAGTGAAAATGTGAAGCGTTGCTCAATGTTGTGATGTTTTGAAGATGCTCTGTTGTCTTAACTCAGTGAGTAATGTTATAAAATCTTGTTACTTCATTTATTTCATAACACTATGGGTAGCTTATCTAATTGCACTATACAAACACAGTCGCATTTGGCAAGGTGTCATGAATGTGTTGATGTTCTTTGGTTGTCCTCTGCTTGTGCTCTCATTAAGCAGTTTATCTTTGTCCGGGCCAACTTTCTCTTGATTTTGACAGGGAGACAGGAAAGTCAGGGAGTAATTAGGATTTCAGCAAGTTAATAGTCTGACTGAAATTTGCATGCATAGAAAACCAGATCAATAACGTCTGTTGACATGGGCAGGTTCTCTGAAGTCACGTTTTTTAAAATTTTCCAAGTTGATCCAGACTGGAAGATTCTCCTGGGAGAAAAACATGGCCTCAAAACTCATCATTCATGCACAAACTCATCCATTCTGTCAATAAAAAGGTAATCATTACTCAACTTGTAAGAAGTGCAAGACTTTATTTAGGGCGCTTGAGGTGGTGTGCTGTTACAGCATTGTCAGGGTCACATATACAGTCATATTTACGCAGCTAAGTCATGACAATCATCTTAAATATTCCTTTAACAGTCCGATAAAGCACATTTCAGTGATTATTCAGTGACATAAAAATACAGCTCACAAAAAAATCTTCTCTTTTCAGTTTTGTGCTTAAACATTTGTGTAACCAGCAGGCGACAAAGTGAGTAACAAAAATATAATATCTTGTGGGAGTAACAATGACAACATGGGTGAAATGCATGCAGCTCTTGAGGAAAGCATTAATTATCTGGTATCAGAATTGCACGACGATAACAGGTTATGTACATTTCACGTAGCTGGCCTAACATCCTCCCATACATTAAAGGTGCAATATGTAAGAATTTTGGCTGAAAACATACAAAACATTAAACTTAAAGAACAGTTTTGACTCTTTTGGCATCTATGTATTGTGTCGCAAAGGATGTTTAGCATGCTAACAAGCTAACCCTGGCTCATCTTGGTCCAAATATCCTCTGCTAGCTGTAAACACTTTCCTGGTGCTTTGAGCTCTGAGTCTGGACTGCTAGCTGCACTGCTAACTGAGCTAACTAGCTAATGGTAACATGTGGCCAATTCTTACATATTGCACCTTTACACCACGTGTTGATACGTTCTTGTAATTCCACCTCAAGCATTAGTTCTTCTCAGTAATGTTGGTGCTGATCATAACCCAAGGTCTTGCACCATCATTCCTAAATGATACATGTTTTGAAACAGCAAAGCCTGGTCTTCGGCATCAAAGGTGATCATGTTACTTTCTCTATAGTTTTAACTTTTCGACATGCTATACAAATTCCACACTACCCGCTGCACTAATGACGACTGGGCATGAATTGTCTCAGTTGAATCGTCCAATATGAACGTAATACCCGGGGAGGCAGGCTGACTTGGGAAAGACAAAAAAATATATATATTATTGATTCCAAGAATATAGATAAATTGAGTTCTCATGTTCATATCTGCTTTGAGGTAATATAATTTAAGCATTATTCACTACAATAGCCTACAGAAACAAACGGGGAAACAACATATCCTGTAGCTGAAAAGACAGTTTGCAAAGAAGGGGTGATCAGAACTTAACATATACTGCATATTAACACGAGTTCAAACATGCATTAGGCAGCGTTTAGAAGAGATTTGCCTTCCTCTTGATGTCGTTCCGTTTCCACAGTGGGAGTCTGTCAAACTCTTGAATCTCCATGCCAAAGATCTCAAAGAATGAATCCGGGGATAGGTGACGCTGCAGAGGAAAGCAGAAAGAAGTCAGGGTGAAGTATTGGTAAACTGCACAGTTCATCTGTTTGGTGCATTTCTCATACTGTGGGTCATCTTGTTTTTTAAGAAAAAACATTTGAGCAGCGACAGATGATGCCACTGTTGAGGAATTTATCCTGCTCTTAGTACGATTTAGTCAAGGTATGGGTAGTATTTTACCCAAGGTCGAGCTTTTAATTGAAAAATAAAATGAACAATATTTTGCATTTGAATTTGTGCCCCACTTTTAGTGTGCAGTCTGTTCAGAGTGTCACACTGTAATAGTGCTCTTCTCTCATGTTACTGTACCTCGAGTCTTGTTCTGTCAACATCCCTGGGAAGCTTCGCTCGTCCTCTGTTAGCAACTGTGAGCATTTCATACGGGTAGACCTTGACACAACAAAGAACGGTTGAGAACGCTTTATCATCACATGCTACACCTGAACACAATCTTCTGTGCATGAAAGGCTTCGAGCTATTGAGATACCAGGCAGAGTTATAACATCATGTACCATATGTACCATGCAAATATGGATAGATGTACCAGTGCTTCAGCCTTCAGGCTGCTTTTACATATACTGTTTAGTTATAAGGTGTGTTACCTCAGCTCCATGGAGCTATTAAATGACTGTGGCAAATTTATCCTTTAGATTTCTTTGTATTTCCTTTTTTTGTACTGTATTATGATTCTTTTTTTTAAGCTAAAACTCTCCTCTAGTAAACACACTGGCAGAAAATTAAATGGTAGCACGAATATGCAAATAATACTTGCTTTTGGTTCCAACAAATTAGGCATAGACACTCCTCTCTCCATTCCTGCTAATGGATGCAGACCGTCATGGATGAGCTACAGAATGAAGCAAACACATGCAATGGGAAAATGTCCTGGCAGGATTAGTCGCTTCGAGCTAAAAGCCAAAGCAAGTGAAGTGTACGTATGAAATGTGTGGGTTAAAGAGTTATGTCATCCGTGCAATATATGTATTAATGAAGAGGTCTGAAAATCCAGCTTTGCACTGAAATTGAGTCGATTGTATACTTCATATAACATGCAGACAGTCCTTTGGAAATGCAGTAAACCAAACAGGGAAAGGAAGCATGGCCATGATACAAAGCTCCGTTCAGTTCTTCTCACATACCTTAAAGTCTGAAAGGGAAAAGGCAAAGGACGATAAAGACAATTAATATTTATATAATCATCAATTGAATTGATTTTTTTTTTCATCATAGATGAATAAGATTAAAAATGTCTACAAATCACCTCTGAATCTGTCACCGCTGTAACGAGAGAAATCAGCTGACCGTGGCTTAAAGAGAAGAAAACACATTAAAACATTATTATAGCAACTCGGATATCTTCAGGGTCATTAATTCTATCCATTAACGAAACTCATATAGTTTCTGAAGTTTGTTTCCCAATAAAACAACATGAAGCAATAAAAAGCATGTGTCACTATTTTGCAGCATGGAGTTGTGTCATAATCTAGTGAAGTATAAGCAGTCCAGGAAGCTAGTTGGACTCCATGTTATCAAAATAATGTATATTTCCATAATTCAGCCGGCTGTATAAAATGAAAATCACTTACAGTAACAGTAATATAGAATAATACTAAAGAGAGAATTAGGTATCAGTCGCGTTGCTCTTACCGGGTTGAGGCCATTGCGCCCGTATCGAGGCAAGGAGGATGTTGGGGATGTGGAGGAATTTGGATCTATGTGAAAGTGAAACGGCAGACAGATTAGCTTGCGGTGAGACGACTTACAGCCAGACTCGGCTCTTAGCCCAATTCAGATCAGACTTACTGAGCAAAATATACCTCCTGTGGTTCTCTAATTAGCCTTCTGCTAATTCTTCTGAAAGACCGACTTCGCAGTACTGTTCTATTTATGTACTCGCATTTCCCACAAAACACATGTGACGTTTAAGCAGCCATTGTTTAGGTTAAGCTAGTTTACTTTACCAGGTGTTTACCCATAGCTTATATAGCCTGTATACTGATTTATATTGTAGTGTTACTTAAGTAAAGGTCAAACAATGACAATAATATAAGCAGCATTCACATGAACTGGTGACAATGTGTTATTGTACCTTGCTGTTTATAAATCGGAGGCCTCCTGTACATGTTGAAGCCTTCATCTGCAGATAGGAAAGAATGCAGCTTCATATTATTTTACACGGCAAAAACAAAATGACACATTGTTAGTAAAAACCTACTGTAGTGTCCCTGTAGCAGCAAAGCGCCAAATCATTCCCTTTCCCCTTTTAATTGGGGAAAGCAGACTGGGACCAAACTCCATTTATAGTTCAATAGAGCCTCTGTGCACATAATTTACTTACTCAAAAAAGTGTTAAAAGCTCTTTAAGTGCAACATTCAGTAAAGGTTCAAAAGATGTACAATAGGTGTGGTGACATTTATGTCATATAGTACTGTACTGTCTAAACAAAACAGCCATTGTGGAGTTGATCATCAGGATCATTTTCAGATTCCAGTTATTCAAATTGACTAAATGTTGTAAAGCAGCGCTCACTGCTGCATACAGAAATCAAGGCCCTGCTGGTTGTTAGATTTCTTACTGATTTTCAGTTCCCAACGACAAAAAACATGCCAGCAATTACCGGTCAAAGCTTGTCACATCTCATACACACACACACACGCTAAAACAGGCTTTGAAAAAAAATCACGGCACTGCTATAAATAGACTTTTCTGTAGAGGAATGTGTGAGTGAAGTTAAGAACAGGCACAGAAATATTTACTTATTTAATCAATCAAACTAGTTTTATAAATACCTACTTTGGTGTAGATTTATTGAAAGGAATGTATTTTGAGCTGTGGGTGAGGTGGCAGAACAATGGGAAAAGAAAAGGTAAAACATGCAACATGAGAAAAGGTGAAGACTAGTGAAATATCTGAAGGAAGCAGCTAGCTGGTTCTGTGTTCATCCTGTCTCCCATAAATATGAAAAGACTCAGTGTGGGCGACTGACAGTGTCTGAACTCTGACCACTAGATGGCTCAGTGTTTCTAAGAATAAAGTGAGTCACATCTCTGTGCCATCCTTTTCAGTGTCAACTCTGACCGTTTAACCTTAAACCAGTTTGCTTTTAGTTATTTCGGTGTTGTAGAAGTTTTTACCCTGCCACTGGATTCATCACTGTGCCTTGTAGTTAAGCATAAAATGGTGTAGGTGTGCATTTTTTAATAGGAAATTAGAAAAGATAACAAAAGATAGGGAGTGGAGAAGGGGTGCAGAAAAGGTTGGCAGAGGAGCGGGGGGTTCCTACCTTTGGTGGGGGGAACAAAGTGGTGACATAAAGGGGAAGTGGGGCAGGAGTCATTGTTGCCAGAGAATAAAGAGGGAGAAAGCATCAACCCTTTATGATATAACGAAAGAAGTGGAAAGAGGAGGAGGAGTTGTGGGGGTAGAGGAAAGGTGGTAAAACAGAGAAAAGGTGAGAAGAGCGTGGGTTAATATCTTTGCAAAGATAATATTTAAAAAAAGACTGAGATGATTGAACTTCAGAGCGGTCTTCTCACCTGGTCGGTGGAAGTGTTGTGGTGATCTGGATGGAGTCGGAGTGTAGCTATGACGATTGTACATTGCATGAACTCCGAAACAGCCGTGACTTGTAGATTTTGGTATGCGCTTAATCACTTCAAAACTCTCCTTGAAAGAGGAAAGACACAAACCAGTGTAAAAATAAACACCACAACAAATCCAAACTGTATGTGACCTGATGTCACAGTATTTCTACCTTAACTGAGGTAATATTTACCTCTGTGCTGTCAGATACGTTTCCTGGTGACTGAATTGGAAAGACAGGAGAAGAAAAATTAACCAGACAGAAAAACAACATACACAAGAGTCCCTTCAGGTGAAAACCTCTTATCTCCAAACTTGACCTTGATCTTATGCTAGCCTAATTTATGCGTCTTTTGTTATAAATGTTTTATAGTAGGACAGTGTGTATAATATGCAACAGGGTAACTAACTAACTAATAAGGGTAACTCCACCAATTTGACACATCAAAGTGTGTTTACAGGTCTTGAGGAGTACTACTGTACACGTGAAAAAAGTAGTATAAAGCCTTTTGTGGCTCCAGAGGAAGCTGCATGTAATCTGATAATTTGCCTCCAGTGATGTCACTCAGTGGCTAAGTTGCATTGTGGGTAATGTAGGCAGCAGTCCACTGATCTTACAGACAGTTTAAAAACAAATGATCAACATCGATACAGCAGAGGCAGAGATATCACCTTTTTTTATTCCTCACGTTTTTCTTTCTTTTCAAAATGTGGTTACTGCATTACCCACAATGCAACTTAGTCACTGAGTGACATCACTGGAGGCAGTTTATCAGATTACACAAACTTCCTCTCGAGCTGCAAAAGGCTTTATACTACTTTTTACACATGTACAGTAGTAACACACTTTAATATGTAAAATTAATGGACTTACCCTTTAACTCTGCAATCCAGCAAACTTGGAGTTAAGAGGTTTTCACATAAAGAGAGACGTGGAAGGAAGGAAACTAAAGGACTCGACTACAGAGGATCCATCAGCTAATTATTGTCAGTTAGTATCAGGTGACCTGGCACAGATTATTAATAAATGCTCAACAGTACAACAAAAAGTAAATACGTTTTTAATCAGTCAACTCCGTAACAAGTAAGCAAACATTCTCTAATTGTAATTCCCTCTGTATATTTTTACAAATGCTAACTGTAAGAGAGTAAATATCCTGTATACCTGCCTACATATAGACTTAGATAACATTGTATTAATGTAGAACCACTACTGCTCCAAAACACTCTCAAAGACACTTCTGTCACAGTAAATGTCTTTGCATTTTGGGCCAAAAACACTCAAATGTCAGAACAACAAAACAAGACCTCACTTGGTTTGACTCATAAATCAAACCAAGACACACAAACATGTCACTGGACATAACTCGGAGCGTGGAATGCAGTTACCTCTGCAGGGCTTTGCCTGTCCTGTCTGCTGCCTTTGTTGTCCATAGTAGAGGGGCTGTCGCTCACAGACTTATAAGATATCATATCAGGATGCTCTATATCATATATAGCCTTGACTCTGGGAATTGCCGCTAAGTCTCGGTAATCAATGACCTCATTGTCTACTTTTGCCTGGGACCAGGACAGGGAGGAGAGAGGGGAGGATGCGGGTGAGGAGAAGGACACAGAGGATGGGAGGTAGAAGGAGCAGACAGTATGGGAAAGGTCAGGTCAAAGGTCAAATGTTGCTTATAACATCACAGCATGGAGGAATGAAACTTTAATCCCACAACAGCACAATGACTTTGGCACATGAAGTGGAAAGATTAATGTGATAATCTGTGGCCTTTTTCTGTTTCACTACATTATTTCTCAGGCTAATAATTATAAAAAGGCTCATGTTTAAGGTGTATTATTGATGGGGGTAAAGTTTATTCCACACACTATAAACCACCAGGGTACGGAGGAAACAAAAGGACACTGAAAGCACTTTTACAATCAGTTGCAATCTGAATTGTCAATGCATTCAAATTGATGAGCCAAAATCAATCTAAACTCCTCTTCAATATGTGGTTGAGTTGTGTCACTATATCAGTGATTACATTTAACATCTTTTTTGCGCGCCCTTCATCATTCAACCACAATTGAAATCCCATTTCTCTCTCACAAACTAGTTTCCGATCAGTCAAGGTGAAGTTGATCAATTAATAGAAAAATTGCATTTATATTTTTAGATTTATAGTTTATTAAAGGGACAGTTCACCTTAAAACAAAAGATTCATATTTTTCTCTTACCTGTAGTAAAAAATATTTATCCATCTCGTTCACCCAATATAATGGTTGGATATATATGGATATACAGTATACAGTATGTATATCCAGGTTTCAGGTCTTTGAACAGCTTCCTCTTTTGAAGAAATGCAGGCGTTACACCAGATTTGGCATCTCATTTTTTACAACTGATACTAAACTTTTGTTATTAAAGAGAGTAAAGTGCCAAAAAAGTTAACATTGGGTGCCGGTACTGAATTCCAGGTACTGGTATCTGTACCTTATTGGTTAAAATGTCAACGGTACCCTAATCATGACCAAGTTACTCAAAGACAGCCACAGACTTGTGAGCAGTTTCATGTAGGAACTGTTTTCTTTCTACCGAACAAGCTCATGCTTGGTACAGTGCGGCATGTAAACATTAATGGCATCCTGCTCTGCTGAGTTGTATTGATAGCTAGCTTAGTTAGTTTAGTTAGCTTGAGCGCCATTTACCTCCATCATATTCGAGAGAAGGCGGACATCGCTACGGCCAATATCTCCCAAACTCTGCAACTCACACTAAGACAATCTGAATAAATAAATAGCGCAACAGGTAAGAGGAAACATATGTATTTTTTGATTTTGAGGTGTACTGTCCCTTTAAGACTCACACATTGGCTATTTTCCTAAATGTCTGTCTGCATTTACTGTCAAAAAGAAACGTCTTGAAACAGAGACACTTCGCCCATGCGACTCCCCTGTACAAATAAAGGGATAAATGACATGAAAATCAACCCATGGTGAATTGTGCACCACGGAGGATGCTGAGCAGATGTTGTCACCGGGACTTACACAGATAGTGCGACCAGGACTCCCTGGAGTGCATGAACCCGGCCTGGAGCAGGAGCTTTCAGATGAAGATCTAGTGGGCTGAAGAGGGGGAAAAAACAACCCTTTGTCATAGGATGCTGAGAATGATCGGTTTCTGCTTCAGCTCAGGTCACAGTAGGCAGCCTCCATTGTTTTCGCTCAGCGTCTCTAATAAACACACACAACTGGATCATCTCACAGTTTCCTGTTACTAAAGTGGGTATAAGCCATCTCCAGAAATCATAATGCAGCAGTGTACAGTCTGGCATCATGCAGTTTATGTGCGTTGTTCTGTACTGTAATCGGCTCAAGATCTCCACTTTCATTTGTGCTGAACAATTAAATCAGCCAGACTTGTTTTGCAAATTGGATCAGAACTTAAAGGGACAGTTTACCTAAATACATTACCTACTCAACCCTATGCCCATGAAAAGTCGGGTGAGGTTTCATTGTCCACAAAACATACCTCTTTATGTTTTTTTCAGTTGTTTTTTCACATTTTAAAACATCCTCTGACTTTCCATCGGCATGCAGGTCAGCAGATAATGACTGGGTGAACTGTTCCTTTAATGGTGAAAGAGCATACTAAATTGTGCGGCTACTCGTAGATGACAGGAAACAGCCAAGCATGCAGCACGGTCAGCAGTAACACATCATATACTACAGCTAACTGATTGAAAGCTTTTGTATGAAATGTAGAAATGTATACACATTATACAAAACTGTACACGTGCTCTACAAATTAAAAGCTTCTCTTCATCATTCTTCGATGCAGAAGTCATAAGAAGGAATCTTATTCTGTGTATCAAAGGTTAACTTCTTTTCGCTTCTTTGCATTAGCACACTAGATGTAATTGGCCGGCCCAGGTAGCAGTGTGTTCATGTTGCATGTGAAACATGCGTGTGCGGTTAATCTCGAGATGTGAGATTACAGCCTGCTCACTCAAGAGAAAGCCACCAGTGCAAACAGTATTGACCTTCAGTTCATGTGGGGGGTAAAAGAAATCGAGACAAGGTGTTTTTGGTCTGCTGCCCTGGGAAATGACAGACATTTACACACATATCACACTCACATCCTCCTTGTAGCAGCAATGACACCAGCTATAGATAATAACTTCTTATTTGGAGAAGTTATATGCATGATATAGTGGCTTTATGTAACTAAGGACATAAACTCAAGTACAAATTTACAGTTTTCGCAACTGTAAACTTCTACTCAGTGTACCCTAAAGTCATGACTGAGTAAGAGTAAAGATAATGTATTTAAATACTACCTCGGTAAAAGTGGAAGACAATCAAACGAATAGCACTTGAGTGAAAGTATTTGATATTATATGTACTAAATTAGTATTAGTATATAATAAGTATAATATATATTCTTAAAATCCTGTTAGTTACTAGTTACTTTTTTTCACACTTCCTGCTACAGTCATGTTTCTATAAATTTGTCATTTCTAAATTTGTATTTTACTAATAAACAAAGATTAAACTATCCAACAGTCTATAAAGTGCAAAAAATTAGCTCAACCTTAAACATCTACAGCAGTAAAATGCAACATACATATAATGCAGTATTGCTTTAAGTAAATTTTGCTAATAATTCTTATATACTTTTACTTCAGTAAGGTTTTGAATGCAGGTATTTTACTTTTTGCAGAGTATTTTCCCCAAAAAATACTTTTGCAGCTATTTGGATATTGTGTCGTGTCATGCCTTGATTTCAATCAGTGGTCTTACCCTGTAATTGTCCTCAGTTCTGCTGCTGTCTCTGCATTCTGGGTGCCAAACTGTTGATCCTGTGAAGAAAGCAGGGAAAGTTACTTACTGCAGTAAAAAGAATTACAGCATGCCAAAAGAAATGCACAGTTAACACAGTGAACAACCTACGTACACTTTGAATGAGTGTAAGCGCGTATATTCACTTAATCCAACTGACCTTGCAGATACATTTCGTCGCCTTCTGTGAACATTTTGTCACATCGGCTGCATCTGGCACAGGTGGGGTGATAGTGTTTGTCCCCTGCCTGTAGAAAATAACGAGAAAGAGATGGAAGCGTCATAGTTAGGCCGATCTAGCAATGAACTAGTTCGTCAAATGATAAAACTAATCTGTAAGAACTGTCCTCACATTCTGTTGATCTTTTTGTTTTCAACTAAAATTCTTACGTATTGCACCTTTAACAGAACTTTACTGAAAAAAGGCACGTCTCAAAATGTATCTCAGTATCAAGTGATGCAAATACAGACCAGGAGCTTCCTCGTCACTCAGGATTTCTCACCTCGAGGACTTTCCCAGTTATAAACTTGTGACACGCTTCACATTGTACCCCAAACTGAATCTGGTAGTCCCGCTCACAGTAGGGAAGGCCATCTCTGAAAAGTCAAAACAAACACGTGTATTTCATCTGTGCGTTAGCTGTGATGGACTCGAATTAATGTCATAAATAAGAGACTTGTATTTACTTGCTGATATACTCCCCGCTCAGAACTTTCCGGCAGGCTTTACACTTGAAGCAGCCGAGGTGCCACTGGCCGCCCAGAGCTAACAGAGCCTGGCCATTTTTGATGTCTCTGCCACAGCCAGAACAGTCTGAAACACACACACACACGCACATTTTCATTTAGATCAAACACTGAACATCCGAAAAGCCTACTCACATTTTCTAATTCAATTACTCAGTTCTTCTTAATTGTCTCTGTATAAACATGTTTACACTGAACATTACAGATCCATCCTAGTAGCTGTGTGTGTTTTCTGATCTTCTGCGCAGTCCTGCAGAGAGATCCTCTTAATCCTGAGGCTTTGTGAGTCTGGATCCCTCTTCTATCTATAGTTCTCAGCTGGATAGGTTCACTTTGAGTTGACTTCTACCGTCTCTCCGAGTCACTGGCCTGGAAGCTTCCCAGGAGGACGACAGAATTTGTGAGGTAATGTGTAAAGGAGGAAGAGGTAAGGCTGGACTTAGGGACGCTGTTTGGCCTGCTACCAGCATCCATGCATCCTTAAATACACACATATAATCACGTGTGTCACCTGCAGAAATGCGTGAGAGTTTATCTTCCTATGATATAGTCGGCTGACAGATGTGGCTCTGACCTTGAGTGACTCAGGATAAATGAAACATACAGGCTGGCAAGGGGGATTATTATATCTGCACCGGATCAAAGTCTCTGATCTATTTTAAAACTTCATAAATAATTACTTTTGATAAGAGCACTGGATTAATAGTCCTTTGCTCAGAGAGTTATTTCTGCTCTTACTACTCGGATAGCTGACGTCGTTGGGAGCAGGAGACACGGGTCGAATGCAGCGCTGACAGAGGCAGTCTTTTCCGTTGAAGGTGACACACTCCCCAGCAGGAAAGGCATGTCTGAGAAACACAGAAAGAGACAGAGGTATGGCACACAATCCAAAAAAGAAAAGAAAAGTTATTCTTCCTGTGGGCGTGTTAAACTTACTTGCAAACTGTGCACACAAAGCAGGCTGGGTGGTAGGTCTTCCCCAGGACTGTGACCACCTCCCCCTCCACAAACTCCCTGCAGTTGTTGCAGAGCGTGCCGTGGAGCCTCTGGAAGTCCAGCGGGCAGAGGAAGTCACCGCTCTTCATGAAGAAGCCACTCTGAGCCAAGTCACAGCCACACACTGCACACATAGAGGGAGAAAGAGATGAAAAGGTTTGATGACAGAAAACTTTAAAGCTGCAATAGTCAATATTTGTATATTATCTTGTGTGTAACATGAGGGATGTGGCTTGTGATAGTCAACCTAGGCCTGCTAGTTTGTTATAACCAGCACGCAGAACAAGAATTCACACAAATAAAACAAGAAATTCCATCATTTTATTCAACATCCCAATGAGAGTGATGAAGTTACGCCATTGGTAGGTCAAGTTTTGGAGTTTTCCCACTGGCAATCTATTAGTAGACTGACCATATACCAGGTTTAGACCTGGCCTTGTTTTCTGTGAAGTCAGCCGAGACTAAACCACATGTGGTTAAACCTGTTTGTCGTAACTTTATAAGGTGACGTGTGTGTTGTTCCTCGCCAAATAGTGAAAGGTGTGTTTGAGTTGAGGTATATTAGCTTTCATGCTCACAGTTAACGACCGAGCAGAAGCAGGATTTTAAAGAATATCTATGAGAATATCTTTATACATGATTTTACATCATGGAAATAAACCACTATACATATATTTATACGCACAGTATGCAGCCGTACATTCACACTCATACATGTGCTTTTACAAATACAACTGTACTCAAATGTGCAACTGCATACATGTTAAAATGCCATAAAACAACAATATACGAGTGCACACCTCCGCCAAGGCCTAACAGTCTCATAGTGTACTCACTCATAAATACCAGCCACCTAAAATATGGCTAATTATATTCATTAAGATCCAAATGAGGAAAAACGCCCCATCTCGCCATGTTAAGGAAAGTGAGGAAATGTGTGTATTTCTGCTTTTGTCTGTGGGAGCAGGTCACTGAGTGGATGTTGGCTTTCTGTTCCCTCCAGGCAGCCATTCTCAATCAATGCAGCTTAAGGAAAACCATCCATGACAATTTACCAGGGCATCACACTGCTGTTTTCCTGCCTCGTTAAAAAGCTCTGCTACATTTTGATCCTATAACAGCCAGAACTCATTCTTAAATTTCAGGTTTTTGAGTTTATTCTTTGCTTTTATGTGTATTGGTTTGCTTATGTTGCCTTTTTGCTGACATTTGTGTGTATTTTTTTCATCGCTTGAGCTTTGGGACCAAACATTTGTAACTTTTTGCACATGTATCACTTGAATTTGTATTGCTTTGAATGGATTTCAAGTTTGAAATTGTCACCTTTTCTTCAGGCTGTTGTCGTAGTTAACAGCAGCCACGTAATCCATCAAAGCGATGAGATAAACGCTATTTGGGTTGTCTGACCTTGTGGGTCTGCCAGAGTTTCTGAGGTGTTTATGTGTTTGTGTGCATCTGTGATTGCGTGTGTTTGCTGATCAGTCCAGTGACGAGTGACCGACAGGAAGGCAGTGTTTTCTCTCAGCTCGTTTGGAGTCATTTGATACCTGCCACAGTCCTGCCGCAACACAATGCGCTGAGATGCCAAGGACAGATTTATGCTGCTCTATTCCTGTCCGACAGCGACTCACTCAAAATAAAGATGGGTTTTATTTTAGAAATAACAATTTTAAAGTCTGAATAAAACCAACACAAACATGTGGCTACATTCCTCTGATCCCACAGATTGCTTCATAAAACGGTTATGGATCACTAAAACAAAAAAAATCTGTTCTTTGCTTATTTTAATTCAGATTTATTCACATTCAAATCGAGAAAGGCAAATTCTGATTCTGTGAAGCCCACAGACCCCTTCAACCCGCCGGGTCTTCCCACTGTTAAAAATACTGCATCCATCTCAGCTCTGAGAGTCTCTTTGTTTCCTCGGCCCCGTAAACACCATCACAATGCGATGAAAGGGCAATAACACGAGAGGCTTGTCAGTTTCGATTAGTGGGGACAATAGCCTGCTGAGGAAATATGTTTTCCACGAAACAGAAATAACTCTGGTGAATGACTGTCTGACGACCTAGGAGGTTCTCACAACAGCCCGCTGTAGACGTTTTGTAATGAATTGATCTTGATGGCACCAGAGGAGCTAAATGACTAATAACCAGCAGATTCTGCTCAATTTAAGACTAACTAACTAGTCACTAAATGTCACTTGTGTTACTTCTTGTGTTTAAAATTATCAACAACTGGAAAATATGGATATTTTATTTGGATATTTCATTTAAAATCAAATCCAGACTGCCTGTAGATGAACGCATCGTCAGGCCTCATTCCCTTTCACTGCACATGAGGAATTCTCTTCATTGGATTACTCTCAAGTTTCCAAAAGGTCTATTCTGACTGAGGTGTGATTGTGGGACGCTTAATCTTAAGTGAACCTGCATCTGCTGACTCACAGCAACATATTGATGGTACTACTGACCCTTGCAGGTAAAGCACTTCACGTGGAAGTGGTTGGCCTGGACTCGCAGCACCTCTCCCTTGCACGGCTCCCCACATCTGAAGCACTGGATCATCCGCCTCCCCGCTGAAGGGCTCGCATGGCAGCCATCCGCAGTGTGTAGCACTGCAGGAGAGAAAAAATGAATTAGTCATTTAAATTTAAATGTCATTAAAACAGCCAAGTTAAGCAGCTCAGTTTTTAAACTACTATCTTTATGCATCTTGTAGGATCCCTTTTTATAAAACTGCTAGTCTGCTTGTATTCAGAATATATCTGCAAGTTTTAATGTTTAATCATGCAAGGAAATTTGAAAAAGTTAAAGGTTTGGTTGATTCGACATAGCAGCTGTTATAATAAATGTGGAAATAGAAGCTGTACTCGGTACTTTGACTTTACGCTAAATGCTAACATCAGCACGCTCGCACACTCTAAGGCAATACCGACGTGCTGCTGTTTGGCAGCTGTAACATTTACCATGTTAAACGTGGTTAACAGCACTCAAAAGTTGCTTAACAGGCTAAACTTAGCTGGGTGTGTTAGCGTGCGAATATTTCTTAATTAGAAATAAACACAAATTTCAGCAGAGCCAAACAGGAATGTCATGTCATGTTTTGCACTTTGGCGCCATGCTAGCAGCTCCGTGAACGTCGCCGCGGTGCTTCGACCTAATGCTAAATGCTAACATCAGCACGCTGGCATGCTCTAATTGGCAATGCTAACATGCTGCTGTTTAGCAGATGTAATGCTAACCATGCAAACTTAAATAATGCTTATAATGCTAAACTAAACTGAATGTACAATTCAAGTATTTCTATTTCAGGGTGGTGGACTGACTCAACGCTGCTCAAACATGTTCATGTCAAAACACGTCTCTGTCAGCTGGTAAATGTACAAGCAGCGTGAATGTAAATCCAAGATCAAAAAATCTCTCTCATCCACACAGAAGGTTAATCCTTGTCTGCCTGAGCAGTTCATAACAATACAATATTAACTTGGAGTCGTCCCATCAGTGGTTACATAACTGAAAATAATGTATAGACCTGCTTTGCTTTGGCACAGACACACAGTAATCTTTAGATTACCTCACAAAGAGCTCATAAAGTAATACTGTATGTGCTACATGAGTGTTGGTGCTTGTTCGCCAAACCCTGTCTCGTACAACAGCAAGAAAACTGAGCCTCGCTCCGTCTTGTTCCATCTCTTTCATGTTTAAATGGCAGCACACAGTACAATCTAATCACAGCCCACTCGAAAGGTCTCCAATGTGATTAGCAGAGGAGAGAGAGGAAAGAATGTGGCACGTCGAGAGCGCTCCGTCTCCCAGCGTGTGGACACGCAGCATACAAATAGATGAACGGACACATGAGCTCCATCTTTTCTTCTTTCCATGTACAGTTTATACGAATTCACGAATGAGCCAAATAACGGCGACACTGGAAGTCTACCTCAGATCTCAGCTTCACTGACTTAAGTTACGTGACCAAACAGAGCGATTTCCGCATGTATGTGACGTTTCCTTAACTGTGCAGACTGAGAAAACTGAGTCGAGGAGCATTGGTATGTGGCCCCAACTCTGCCCCACAACAGGAGAGATTTGTCACATGGCAACAAGTATGTGATAACAAATTAGATTATGAGACCATGCCCCCCAAAAGTCAAGTTCAATGTAACTGATTGTGCAGTTTTGGAGTGAGCCACCGTCTAGCATCTTGGAGAAATCGAATTATGTCTAGCTCGGAAGAAATCGAATTAACATGCAAACAACAACAAAGCTTTCAAAACAGGGTTGGGATTTTTTTGCATGCAACAAACGACCCTAACCCTAACCCTAACCCTGAGCTGTTGTAAAAAAAAATAAAGAGTTTTTGAGCCGACTGAGAGAAAAAGGCTTTGATTGCAGCATCCTTTTGCAAATTAGAAGAGCAGCAGAGGACAGTGTGTGATTCTGATCGCTTAAAAATCAAGATCTGAAAAAAGAGATGTTGTGAAAGTAAGTGTCATTTCTGCCAAACAAAATCCTAGTGGGGACGTTCTTTTAGCGGCGGCACGCCAACAATGAGTGAAAACCCAGCCAAACTGGCCTTTGTCCTAGAACGCCTCAGATATTTGTTAATGACAGAGCTGCGGTGATGCCAACACAAATACAGGCAAGCAATTTTTCATGGGGGCATGCACAGAATTACAGCTCCAGTGTTTTAAAGTTGTGTTTCAATAGGACAGGCTGTGTATTGCATCGTAATACAATATAAAGTTCCAGTATGTGCGCGGTATTATCCTGTTTTTTGACACAACCGATGTGTGCAGTCGTCAGGTGGTGTCCAAAATGTCGTCCGCTCTTTCTTGATCTCTCCCAGAATGTGAAGCTGATATGGTGTCGAGTATTAGCAAATGATGGATTTAGAAAGACAGCAAATGGAGGGAAACCTGAGACGGACGGTTAATCACACAAGCCGGTATCTCCAGCTATGAAAAACTGCATCTGTGTGTGTGTGTGTTTGTGTGGTTAAGGAGTGAGGGAGTGTCTATATTAGGGACCATGAATTTTTGATGTATAAGTCGACTGGTTCTATTTTTGTTGAAGTACAAAGTAACAAGACTTTAAATTTAACCATCTGATAGTACAACAAGGTCATATGGACTACAAGCTGTATGTGATATCATCATTTTTAGAAGTGTGTTTCCTTTACACTGGATGGTGTCATTGTTGGTAATGTATCAATAAATAGCGTGGTAATTCTCAAGCACCTGTCATGGTAAAGGAGAAGCGGGCAAGGAATGTTTGCAGATTTAGAGCTTTTAGCATCGCAGATTATCTTTTGGAGTACAACATTTATTTAAGCACAATTTCAGGATTTCATCAGCAGGAACACTCAGTGGAAATATATTCTCTTCAGAAATGGGCGACTTATCCTGTGCAGTTATATTCATACTGGGCAACTATCCTGTGAAAATTCCTGCTTGTATCATGTGAAATCCAAGACTCTGTGCCAGTTCAGAAGCCCATTTCCGCCAGTAAAAGATCACAATTATGAGAAAAAGGTCAAAATTCATAGATAAAAAGGTCAACATTCATCCCATAATTATGACTTTTTCCCCCATAATTTTGCAGTTTTATGTCATAGTTATGACATACGATGGGAAAGTGGCTTAGTTTTCATCAACTTTAACTGGTGGAAATAGGCTTCCATACATATGTGTACATATCCATATATTTACATTTATACATTGAAATGATCCTGTGCAATCCAAGTCTGTGAGTTATATATATATATTTTTTTAGACTTTTATTACACTAGAAGAATACATAGTATATTGTATAAAGTCTTTACTTTTCTTATCTTATGTCATTTTAAATAAATGCTCTAATAAGCCATCCTTCCGTTCAGTATGGGTGGACCAGTTTCAGGAGTTTCTTCAGGACATCGAACTACAATATCCGAATGGAAAGTGACAGGAGGCTTTTATCTCGCTTCCCCTTTATCTTCCGCTGGTTTAGTGAAATGAGTGAAAGTATTTTTCCCACCACTTTACTCTGAGTAAAGAGCATCAGTTCACTCACAATAGCCTAAATCTCCTCCTTGTGGCTGCAAAACAGAATAATCACGGTGAAACACTGCTCCATTCAGAGGTATTCCAAAAATCACATGCTGGTGTTACCTAACCACGATGCTCTGCGATTAGCGGTAACAGCTGTGCTTCCACTTTTCCCCACTTGGCCTCTGCAATTTTTATCTACAAATCCACTTTTTTACATTTAGGAAGAGTTTGAGAATCTTAACATCTTAAAAAAACTGAAAGTATAGAATAAATTAATGTTGTTTTCTTGTCAGAAATCACCTACCAGAGCTTTCACACAGCCAAATACCCACCAAGGCAAACCAAATTACAAATAACATGAAGTTTAAACAAGATAATAGTATACGTACTTGCAGGAAAAGCGAAGACAAAGTCTTAAGCAATATTTGTTTTGATGTTTAACACAATCAAATGCAACCTCACAGAGAAAACCAAAGAGATTGCAGCACAAATGCAGTTAATAATGTAAAATAAACAAATGTGTGAAGTGATAAACTAAGAACAATAATGTGTCACACTGATAAAGTTAATTGTCTTTGACAAACATCTAACTGTGGATGAAGCTCAGATACTTTTTAACTTAATAACAGGCTGCTAACGAATCATAAGTACACAAAGAAAGACATAAAACAATGTACACAACCGGACACTCACACACACACACACACACACACACACACACACACACACACACACACACACACACACAGTATTGAAAATGTCTACCTTTCTCTTTCATGACAGTTGGTTTCCACACGTCTGTGGCACTGCAGCGGATCAGAGAGTGAGGAGAGGAACTAACAGGACTGCTGGTCCCAGGGAAAAGGGGGTGGTCCGAAAACACAGAGGGCAGGAGTGTGTGTGTGTGTGTGTGTGTGTGTGTGTGTGTGTGTGTGTGTGTGTGTGTGTGTGTGCGTTCTAAAACAAAGAGGACAGCAGGAGTGGCATTAAGTGCTCTCCTGATTCTGAACCAGGCTGAACAAGAGAATAATTAAATCCAGTTGCATTTTGGACATGCACTGGTGCTTTGTGATGCTGATATAGTTTTAAATAATTTAGGTTTTTTTTTAGGTAAATCACACGAACTTGCCAAGTTTAATCAGTTTTAAACTCCTTCCTTCATTCACCTAGAATAACCAGCTCAGTGATTTTAAAAACACTGCATACAGATGTGTTTCTGATTCTGTTCCTTTAGAGAGAATAACCATGATATTTGTGTTTCCACAGTGGGACTGTTGTCCAGTGCAGATGACTCAGTAATGACATTACCTGCTGCTGATATTTGCTCACTTTCTAGCATGTGGTGACTCCGCTTTATTTTTAAACTAGCAAACTATACGTAAGCTTCATTGGGCTACATAAGTGATATCGGTTCTCAATAAGCGTTGATAGCATTAAAGGTTAAGTTCACCCAAAAATGAAAATTCAGTCAATATCTGCTCACCCTCATGCTGATGGAGAGCCAAGTGAAGTTTCGTAGTCTACACATTTTTAAAGCTTCATGGCAAAACAGTGTGGCAGTATCCTCCTGAACAACTGAAGTGGATGGGGACTTGTTTTAAAACGTAAAAAAAAAGACTGAAAGAGCCCAAGGGCCCAAGACCCCAAGTACATGTATGAAAAGATGTTATTTACACCCTCGAAACATGATCAAGCTTGTGCATCCTCTTCAGATGAGGACTTTGATTTCACAGGTCAAGCTGTATGGAGCCATTTTATATTTCTTTAAATTGTCTTCTCTTAACATTTTAAAACAAGTCGCCATCTGCTTCAGTTGTTTAGGAGAATTTTTGGGTGAAGCCATATAAATGACGCACAATATTGACCCAATGTGTGACCAAAAATGTTAGTTTAGCATTAAAAAAATAGGGAAATGGTGTGTCAAGTCTGCCAAATACATATGAACTTTGATTTTACAGGGGGAAATTGTGTTTTGGATGCAAATGCAAAGTTTGCGTAGAGGCAGCAGAGTAAGTTGAGACAATGTCAAAGTGTTGAACAGATGAATAAGCTTGTCTGGTTGGTGTGTGCAATATTATACTTTGTCTATTTTTGCTTCATTAAGGAAAGAATTTCTTTCTTTACCTCAGCATTCACAGTCTTTTTTTCACTGAAATACACAACAAAAGATTTTGCTGGTTGTCTCTGAGAAATACAAGAAAAGGCTTGTATTTAACATGCTGAGAACGTGTTGACTTTAATCATTAAGCAGCCTTTTCCTTGTTGGAAATCTGTGACAATATGCTACATCCACAAGATTTTACAGCCAAATTATTTAATGTAAGTGACCAGACATTCAAATAACAACCACATACACAAGTAAACTATCCGTTACCTGACATCTCTGCAGGTATACTGGCCAACTTCTCACACAGGATGTAGTCGTTGGGGTTGAGGAACGGCAGCTGATCCATCATGCTCTGTTTGGGAATAAGGTAGAGAACCTCTGCGAGTTCCCCGTCTTCTATAATCGACATACGCCTGACAGAGTTCTTCCTCTTGACCCGGTCCAAGACCACCATTTCATTGCTGTGCGTGACGCCGCAGATCCTGCCCAGGCTGCTGAGTTTGAGAAGGCCTGACATGCTGCTGCTGTCGAGGCTTTCAGCCAAACAATTGAGGCTGCAGACTGACCCAAGACGAGAGACCATAAAGCAAACCTCAAGACGTTAAAGCCCTCTGGTGACTGTCAGGCACTAAGACTGTGGGACTGACTCAGCGTGTGTTTGTGTGTGTGTTGTCAATCAGGCAGTCAAAGACTTACTCCTGCCACACGCCCCCTAAGAAGATTAAGTAAGGTATATTTTTAGGGTTTATCTTCAAGGTAAACAGAGGATCTGAGTTCAAGGAAGTCTCTATAAGGTAACCTTCTTCCCTCCATTCCAGCCACATACACATGAGTTCCAGCCTTCGAGTAATCTAGTGATTGGGGTGCTCTTTTAAGAAGATTACAAGCTATTGTATCATCCAGTATGCAGTTATATTTTATTTAAATCTCCAGTAAATGTCTGCACAAGCATGTTCTGCCTGATCTGTTGTTGGATTATGACTAAACACGAGGTCCAGATGAGCACAGAATTGTTTTTTTGCAGAAATCTCTCATAACCTTATGAGTGCAAATATTGTAATCCCCTGTGTCCTCCAGCATGGACAGCAGTCTTCTGGATGCTTAGCTTCACCTGGCAAAAAGTCAGGGACAAGAGGTCGGCACCCTGGACCTGGATCCTGAAAGTATTTGAGGACTGCAGCATTATTCAAGGTCAGACAAGTCAATGTAGATCCGTTCAGACGCTCTCTAATTAGCATTTTTTTTTTAATCCAGTGCCGACAACTAATCAGATGTTTGTTGATTAAACGTGATAATGGGCTCAAAGATCTACCAGGTAACGTCTTTCTGGGAAAAAAACATCTATCTTATAAATATAGACCAATAATTAAATGTTTTCATCGGTAAAAAAAAAAATTAAAAGGTGCAATATGTAAGAGTTCATAGATCACCAGGATAATTGTTTCCTGCTACTAGTTGTATTCTTCTTAAGCATCCATCACTGTTGCTAATGTTAGCTTGTTAGCTCAGTTAGCCGTGCAGCTAGGCGAACAACCAGAGGAGTGTCTGTGTTTAAACCACTAGCACAGGAGCTTTGGATGGCTGGGAGTAGATCTCCTCAACACAATACAGAGATGTCTTCTACAGAAATACATATTTGATTCATTCCTGTTTTAAACCAAAATTCGTACAGATTGCACCTTTAAATGTATAAAAGTAAAATAAGCGTACATGTATAATGTGTTACACTCGTGTGTGTTGTTGCCACATTTGTCGGCAGCTATTTAAATGCAGACTACAACCGTCCAGTTGTTGACAATATGATGGATGTGATCTGAAGTACTGTTATCACGTCACCCTAAATACACACACACTTACAAAAGGGTTTCTGATATGTAAGAATCTAGTTACTTAAAATTCAAGTTACTAAAATAGAAGGTTGACTTTGGGAAAAACCTGAACGAGCTAAAAGCTTTCGGGAGTATCACACAGCTGTGGAGTCTTCATACTCCAGTGCTTACCGAAGAGGCTGCAGGTTAACCTTTGCAAACACATGTGTAAAGAGCTCCACCTACTGGCTGTAATGTGAAAAAAAATAAAGCTATTTGAAGCCGCAGATCAGGTTATGGTAATTCTGTAGGTTCATCACTATGAGCGATCCCTTTGTTTCGATGTCATTTGATAATTGTTATTAAAGAAGTATTGATCATAGACGCTCTATGTGTAAGATTTTCTACACTATAAAACATAATACCCTGTATGGGTGGCAAACTGTTAGTAGCTGTGTCGAATGTAAGTGGTTTCCCACTGATACTGTTGGATGTATTAATGATCAATAATAATCATTATCAATCACTCCTTATGTCTTATCCATTGAAATAAACCCGGCTGTGCAGAATCAGGGATGACAAACACCACTAACTGGATGGTTCCAAGCAAACATGTATCATGTTTATTTCTTACGACATGTAGCAAATATCATACCATCAAAAAGGTGAAAAACATTTTACTTTTGCTATTTTGGCAATTTAAAAACAGAGAAAACTCCCTTCTTCAAAGTACAGAGTGAAATCTCTAACCAACATACAGATAAGAGGTACAAATATACAGGCTTCATTAAAAAATAAAAACATACAAAAAACAGACACAATATGTTTTTCTGACATGCATTTAACATGTTATCAAAATGATCTAGTGACCTCAGTAAGCTTCACACAGTCGGTTGATATCTGAGTTATGATACGGTTGATTAAATGTGCTTCAGCTCAAACAAGCTAAAAAACAAAATTCAAAAAAGTTAGAGTTTTTGTTTTGTCTTTCTATGGATTTTATTTTTCTACTTACCCGTATTACTGAAAAATCTGCAATACCTGGTTCACATCTCATACAATATATTTATACTTTATGGGTGTAAATACTGTTTAACGGAGATTTATCCTCGTTCATTAAACTGCTCAGTTATCTGCTGCAGTGACTGCAGACAAATGTGGTTTCAATGAGGTGTGCAGTGAAGCAAGTTCAATTTAAAAACCTGGTGCATATAGAAAAATTAGGCAAAAAGACAAAAGACATACAGAAGTGTTGAGATTGGAGGAAACAAAACTTAGGAGTTGATAGAACGAGATCTGACCGCCTCGTCCTCGTCATCCTCATTCTGCTCTTCCTCTCCCTGGTTGAGCGGCTCTCTGTCCGAGTCTCTCTCCGCCTGCTCTGACCTCTTGGTCGTCTTGTTCAGGGTCCCGCCCTGCAGAAAAACAAACATTAACTCAACATCCTGTAGGGGCAGCATATATGATTTATAAAACAGTACACATGCTGTGTGTAGGGGGTCTGACCTGTCTGTGGTCGACAACGTTGAGAATCACCGAGGTGACGATGCAGCCGATGGTGTTGGCCAACATGAAGATCATCATCCTCTGCCAACGCCACAACGGAATCTTCTTTTCACTGAGCAGGAAATGGAGAAAACATTAACAGTCAGTCAAGATCTAACATACAGCATGTAGCATCTGCAATGAGTCCCTGTTCTGAAGTACTTCCTACCTAGACTCGGTGCCCAAAATCTGTCCAACAACCAGATTGGACACCCCGATTCCCACCATCTGTATGGAGGTGGCAAGACCCATGGCTGTTCCCAGAGTCGCCTGAGGTACGACGAGGGGGATAGACGGCCACATGCTCGACTGGAAGACAGCAAAGAGGGTTTAAATTAAGACGCGTGCTTTTCCTAAATATGAGGCACAGACACATCTACTCACATCTGCTTAAGTTTAGAAAAAAGCAGGACAAATATCAATTATAAACAAAGACAAAAAAACACCTCATGACATCTGTCTGAGAGAGCATAGGTGTCAAAAATTAAAATGGATCTAAACTCACAGCAGCAAAGGAGTAGGTGATTCCAAGCCATATGGTGGAGACGAGAGGAGGGACAAAAGTGAAGGCCAGGAGTCCAAACACAGGCAGCGTGAGAACGGCACAGGCCACTGCGAAAATGCCCCGCAGGCCCACATAATCCTGAAACAAACACAAGAGACATCACGTTACACAATCTTACCTACTTATTTTATTTTGATTCATACAGCAGGTTCAGAAACAGATTTAGGTTACAGATACTCACTATGAGAATGCCCACGCTGGCTGAGAGGACAAGCGAGCTGTCATAAACCGCCCCGGCGATATAGGCTGCCTCCTTCTGACTGTAGCCGCTGTACTTATCCTGAATGAACTTACTGGACAGGAAACAAACAGAAACATGTAAAAAATAAATGCTTCTTTTGTGTTTATGCACTACGATCGTTTCAATACAGTTCTTTTATGATATTTGTCAGTTTTTTGGCTACATGGGGTTAGTCTAACATAATTTTTATCCTAAGAAATACGCATGTTCTGGGTGTTGTCAGCCGTACCTGGCATCGGCGATGAACGGGAAGATGCCGTTGTAGAAGAACATAATGGTGAGAACCAGCAGCCAGTATCTTAGCGACAGGAGCTTCACATCCTGAATCCTCTACACACACAGAGAGAGAGAGAGAGAGAGAGAGAGAGAGAGAGAGAGAGAGAGAGAGAGAAAGAGAAAAAACAATAATTTAGGCCACACAATCACTGCCAAACAAAGAAGTTATTGACCATGTAACAGAAAAAACTGAGGTCAGATTCTGTTCGTACCACTTTGCGAGACTCCTCTTGGATGGCGCCATCAAGCCCCAGCTGCCTCATCCCAACCTTGTCCAGGGTGCTGACTATGATGGCGGATGTAAAGCCCAGCACGCACAATAGTGTACCTAGAAAACAGAGCATCATGTGCCATGTGGCATGAAGGAAAATCACTCTTAAATAAATACATTTTTTAAACCCAGGCCTAACGTTTTGCATATTTAAACCACAACTTTTACCACAAGAGTAAGTCGACCCAAAATGCTTGTTTTTGTCTTTTTTGTTTTGCTTTGTCGCTCTTTCAAAATCCACCAGACTCCATTTACAGAAACAGAAATTCTATCATCATTAAACACACTCCATTAAATTGGAGAAAAACAAAATAAAATTCACCGTTCCAACAATCACCAACTCTCATTAGACATGAAAATACCCTGAGAGGAGCAAGAGGGAGGGCGAACATAGAGAAGCAGCAGGGGAAAACTGTACATAGAGACAGAATACTTTCACATGTAACTGTGAACGACCAAATCAGGGTTGGTGATTGTTGGAACAGTGGAAAGACGAAGCATGAAGGCTTTTTCTGAGTTTCATTTTTTTTTTTTTTTCAAGTTTGCATTAAGTGTCTTTCACCAATCTAAAAGTACTTATTTTGTAAATAGAATCTGGTGGATTTGGTGAAAGTGTTTGTTATATCTTCTACCCGTGTCGGGATCCTTTTAATAATGTTGCCAGACACAATGAGAACTTGTAATTGACAAAAACAAGCACTTTTAGAAGTCCTACTTTCAAGTTGCCCAAAAGGAAAACATTGCAGCCACTGAGCTGAGGCTGATCTAGTAGACTGATTCAAAATGTTGTGTAGCCATTAGCAATTTACCCCTAACTAACTAACTACTACTATTGAAACCCCCCTTTAAACTTCTTTTTAGAACATTTTGTCATTATTCAGTCATGGCATACACCTACCGCCCCAAAGTGTCCACTGCATGCCATATTTTTCCTCAAACTTCTGGGTGAGGAAGAAGTTCAGGACTGAACCCAGGCGAGAGAAAGCCAAGGTCAGACCGAAAGCCAAGGCCAGCTCCTTCCCTTTGAACCAGAAGGCTGTGATGCGGTTCTGAACAACTAATAAGGACGCAAAAAGAGAGAGCGGCTTAGGTACATTCCTCTGGGTTCACTCTGCAAAGAGTTTATGTGTATGACTTCCGTTAGGTGGCCTTACTGGTCAGAGATCCATTGCCTGATCCGAACAGTAGTCGGCCTGTGAGCATCAGTGGCAGCAGATAGGGAGTTCCTTTGAAGTGGGAGCCCAGCGCGAACAGTGACGAGCCCAAAACACACAGGAAGGAGAAGAGAAATACTCCAACTGCAGAGAGGGGGAGAGAAGAATCAATTTACCATGAGTGAATAAGTCAGCTGTTTGTTTAAGCACATTTGCAGATAAGATACACTTACAGCGGTTTCCTAATTTGTCAATCAGGAACCCAGCCATGATCACCACCACTGCATTCCTGTTGAGAAAAGAGCCCCAACTGTATCTGTTTTCTGATGAAGACATATGTCTTTTTTACAGTAGAGTCACTGTGTGTGTGTGTTCTTACGTCCAAGCATAGATGGCATAAAGAAGATTGTACTGCTGAGGGCTCATCCCCAGTCCCTCCACACAGTCCACCGTCCCATTGATCACGGTTGCATTGGGACATGTCAGGTTCTGTCAGATGAGGAAGGGGGGTCACAAACTACATCAAACTACAATGATCGTACTGAGGTAATACAGAGGAATCGTTCAATACTGATAACATATTTAAGCTGCTCCCCTGCTCCCTCTTACTCACCCCCTGGAACTGATCCTGCAGAACACTGGGGATGTCGAAGCAGAAGTAGGAGCCAAACGTCAGCAGGCAGTTGAAGAAGAGCACCAAGAAGCGGTAATACGCTGTAAAAATAACAAAGAGTAGATCATGAGCTTCCTAACTTCACTATGAAAGTGAGTCTAAAGCATGGACAGGAAGAGATACCAACACCACCGAACACTTCAGTGTTTTACATACAGCAATAGCAGCATTGGTTTATAGTTATGGTGACTTGCATTTAATATCTAGGGGAATATGTTCTAACCATAAAATAAGCGGGTACTCTGATGAAAAACCTTAAACTCATACATCTCTCCTGTTTAATATCAGCTTTAACACAGTGCTTTTGAAAAGATCAGTTCACAATAAAGCTTTAAATATTCGGACATGCTTTAAAACCTATAAAAATACTGGGCTAACTTCAACTGTTTTATATAATGCTGAGTATCTCCAATATAGTACATCATAATCTCATCAGTTTCAATCAATCAATCAGTTGACTCATATTTTGAATAAATTGAATCTGGCTCTGCAAAATAATTAGAAACTAATGTTGTCAAGTTCATGTAGTGGAGTAAAAAGTGGGGCTTATTACACTTATTGAACTGTCAGCTGATGTACCCCATGACATCTCCTTTATCTGTGTGAATAGGTGCTTCATGTGTACCTCACTGGGAAAACACTGTTGTGAGACAGAATTAGCTCAGTGGTGGTAAATGATTTAGCGAATGAGGTATTATTTCATAATATATTCATGAGATAGCAAACTATTACTGCTAACCTCAACGTTTTGGTCACTTCCCGTTCAGTCACATGAGCTCTTAACGACACTTGGAGTTTAAAACGCTGAGTTGTTCAGTTCAGTGACCCAGTTTTTCTTGTGGGGGGAGAGTTTCGACATACAGGTCTGGCTAGCTAAAGCTAAGTCATTTTTGGGAAATAAAACTATATTCAGACGTACCTTTCTCCGCTGGCTGCGTCATAGTGAGCGAAAACGACAGTGGCTATAAAAGACAGCTTCTAAATCACATCCTTCAGTGTTGTTTACATGTAAAGCTAATGTTGCAGAGCTAGCAGGCTGTGTTGAGGTCCGCTACAACTCTGCTGATGCTGCTGCTGCCCGCACACCGCAGATCTTTACACTACATGGATAGATGTAGTGTTGCGTGATGACGTAGAGGATGGTTTGGAAATCTGCGCTCGCAGCGTCACTGCAGCCGCACCGGACTACTTTTTTTAAAATCCGAAAACTTTATTGAGGAACAATTCTGAATCGTTATTATATTATATTATATTATATTATATTATATTATATTATATTATATTATATTTTAAACATTAAAGAAAAAGTAAAATTAGAATAAAAGAAAATATTTTTTATGAATGTAACTGTAACGCTATTTTCTTTTTTGTTTTTATGTAATTTTTAAAGAGAGAAAAAGAAGCCTGAAGTGAAAATTTAAATTTCATTGGTCTTTCAAAACACATTTGTGAACTTGAATAAACTTTTTAAATATTCAAATTAACATATGTAAATATAAATTATATAACATAAAATACATACATATAGATTTAAATTATGCAAGTATGTTATGTATTTCTGTTATTAATTTGTCTGACTAGCATTTTTAAACTACATTACATTTAAAAAGGGGTCTCAAGTCTATTGAAACCCTCCAAGAGAAACAATGAAACATCAACCAAAAGCATTAAAGTGGCTATTATAGGACACTGCATTGGTTAATTGAATATATGCGTGTTCACATTTTTCAGATTAAAATATTTTATTTTTATAGGTTAGTCTTTAAATGTGTTTCTTAAATGCTCCCAAATGACATAGCAGCCAGCAGCTTCTTTAGATTTAGGATTTTTTAATCCCATCCCACTCATTGAGTGTTTTATCAGTGTGTCCTTAGATGTAATGCCACAAAACAAAGTCATGTGTCGGCCACAGACTGTGGTGTCCATAGTCCACCTGGTGACAGCTGCTGCGTCTTACTCTACCTTCTGCTGATCTAATTAACAGCGGAAGGAGTTCTCACAAATACTCTTATTTAGAAAGGTAGCAATAACACACTGTACAAATACTCAATTACAAGTAAAAGCCCTGCATTTAAAATCTTACTTACTAAGTACTTACTACTTACTAAGTAGAAAAGTATTTGCATTAGAATAGTACCAAAATACTCATAATGCAGAAGGACTAATTCCATGAAATAATAAAAATAAATAATTTTGTTTTTATATTGTAATCGTATAAATGATCGTAATCTGCATAGTAACTACTACCTAATGTTGTCAAATAAATAGTTATAAATTGGAGTGATAAGTACAATATTGCCAGAAATAAAGTAGCCTACCATAACATGGAAGCAAACTAAAAATACCTCAAAATTGTGAGCCCACGTAATAATCAGTCAGTAATTTAGTAAAATGACCCAGCTAAAAAAATAAAGACACCTAATTTACTCTTTAGTCGCGTTTATTCGTAAAAAGTCTGTTTTCATTGTAAGAGGCTAAGGTAGGACATATGTAGCGCGTTTATTTTAGTTTTTGTCCCTCAGCGGACACCGTCGTTGTGATCAAAACACGCACCTCTCTGAATGTTTGTTAGAGCCATGTGTTGTGTGTGTGACGTGTTCAAGGAGTTTTGGAGGGTTTTGTTTATGTCCTAAACTTGTGAAATGTCCGTGCTGCGCAGAGCTACAACATGGGAAGTGTCTGATTCTGCGGAAAGCGACTCTGAGACCAAACCCAGCAGCAGTCAGATAGCAACAAACAGCACAGGTTTAACAGAGGACCAGAGCCCAGAGGACAAGTGCAAAACCGCCCCATCGTCTGCGACAAAGAGGAAGTCTGGTCAAACTTCTGCTTTGTCTCCTCCGAGGCCAGCTGGACGTGGCACACCGAGTCCTGCACGAAAACGCCGCACCAAGGAGGAGATCGAGGCGGACAGACAGACGGCCAGGGAGAGGAAGGAGGAGAGGGAGAGACAGAGAGCCGCCAGGGCCCGGGAGAAGGAGGAGAGGAGGCGGGAGCAGCAGAGGAGGAGAGAGGCTGCGGAGCACCTGAAGAGTCTCCGGCCGGAGAACTGCCTCAAGAGCCTGACTGTCTGCGTAGACCCAGGTGCTGCCTTCACGGGCCGTCGGAAATGTGCATTCCATCGATTATAAAATAACGTTTTAAGAAATATTAACACAGCTTGTATGTTATCATTGATGTATATGTTTACAATATTGATACAATACAAGTCGTTTACAAAAAAGTTTAAAAAATACAATTACGAAAACTAAACTTGTTGGAAGTCAATTTTTAATGTATATTAGATATATTGAAAGACCATTGAAAGGTATCATCTGACCAGGTTATGACCTCCACAACAAGGACAATAGTCTGAAAAGAAGCCTAAAGTTTGTTCATCCGTAAGCACATGTGTGTGTTTCTCCAGCTCTTCTCCAACAGGATGGCTCAGACATCTTGCTGGACACCCTGGCTGCCTGTGAGTGGAGGTTCAGCATTCAGAGCCAGCAGCTCCCACGCAGCATCACCTGGACCAGAGACTTACCTCAGGTAGGCACCTTATGCTTCTTGTAACATCATTTCTGTGCGTATTGCTCCTACATCTGCTGCACATCTGGTGGGTGCACAGCTTGTAATCATCTGCATGTTTTCTTTACTGTTTTGTATTTAGCAGGGAGATGATGGAAAGAGTTCTGTGGAGGAGGAGCAAGTGGTTCTGGTGCTGGATCTGACTGACCTCATGGACCTGGTGGTCTCTGTGAAGAAAGTAAGCATTACATTGTAAAGAAAAAAAAAATTCATAAGATGGCAGCCGAATTGATGGTCACTTTGTCATTTTTTTGTTGCCACTACAGATGCTAGACAGTGAAGAAGAGGAGAGAGGGGTCGGGTCCTTCCTCAGTCCTCTGTTGGAGTGTCTCAACAGGGATGTAAAGAAGGTGGTCACACTCGTAGTGACAGACTCTCAGCCAGATTACAGGTACATGTGTGTGTCTGTAGCTTCTGATGGACACTTAATAGCCTGGTTACTTTCTTAATTAATAACTTGATAAGCTTGATTAATCTCAAGTGAGATAAAACACTAATTCTAACGTGACATACTGTATGGGTTTACTTGCCAACAGGACCAATGCAAGTGGTGTGTATTTACTAGATAGAACACTAGGGTCCAAACTGGGGATGGAGCATCTGGACATCGAGGAGGTCAGGTTACTACATTTTTCTTAAACACTGCAAATACTCGACATAAACACGTTCGTGTACACTTGATTGTAAATGAGCTGAGTTGTAACTTTTCAAGCCAGAAGATGAGTCGTTGTTTCTTCATCTCCTTTCCTCTCCAGGTTCTTGTGCACCTACAGCTCTGCAAGAACATCTCGCTGGTCCTCCTGGATGGCTGGCAGGAGGTCACTGACCATGTGTGCGCTGTCACGAAGGCCTTATCAAAGCGCCCTTTCAAGTGAGCAGCCACTTTAATCCATAGTAAAATAACCATCAGCTGTTAACTGTCTATTTTCCACTAAAGTTAATATAGTTCACTAATTAAAAAACTGCTCATACTGTGGAGCAGTGAGAGAAATTGATATGTCTTTAATACTATCACGTTAATATCTGACTAATCTTCCCTCACTTATAGAATATAATGAGATAAAACTAAAGCAAGATAAAAAACATATATATATAGATTATATACACAGTATACACATTTTCACATATACAGATATCCTTCCATGTTTTTCCAGACTGCTGACGGAGCGAGCAGAGCTGCCCTTCTGTGTGGACGGTTCGTGGGCCAGCGGGGCTCGGGTGGAGAGGGACGGCTCGGGGCTGATCCAGGTCTGGAGCAGGCAGATCCAGCAGCTGAACAGAATCAGCCCCGCCGTGGCCTCCGCTGTGACCGCTGCCTACCCGTCTCCTCAGCTGCTGCTGCAGGTACACCAACACCAGCAGGGGTGGTGGCCTGGATCCCCGCTGTGACCACTCGCTGTATGCAACTGCTGCTTTTCAGTGCTTTGAAAACACATCTTTAAAGTTGTTTTTTTTGTTTCTTTGGCTTTGTGACAATATGTTTTTTAGGCATACCAGAGCTTGGGGTCAGAGGAGGAGAGGAAGGGTCTCCTGGCTGGTCTTGTAGTGCAGAGTGGAGGTAAAGAGAGGCGAATAGGACCGGAGATATCAGCCAGAGTTTACCGCTGCCTCACTGCCCAGAACGGCCAGCTGGTCCTGGACTAATTTGTCCACTTAAGAACGAGATGGATGGACGTCAGTGCGGATAAATCTGGTTTCTAATTACACCCGTGACCACTTGGCTGCTAATGTATTAATGTTGATGTTTACAAGCTAAGAATAGACCTTAGATATCAAGTTCGCCTCCCAAGAAAGCACTATTAGTACTGCTGTGAACTACAGCGAATAGAATGTTAATTATATGATATGTATTTGTATATTTTGAAACAATATTCTGTTTATGCATAAATGCAACATGCTCTGTTAGAAGGACTTTCTGTATATAAAAATGAGCAGCAGGAGAACTTCTCATCTTTTTCTTTTATTTTAGAGAATTTCCAGAGTAAGAAAGCATAACTCTTAATAGAAAAGACAAATCCTCTTGTAAGCAAGAAGACAACGGCTGTTGATGTTCAAGCCATGCCGATTACAAAACACACATTTTACTGTACAAAAAGACAATTCCACAGTATCAAAAAGCATCTCCTGTCCCCCTGGAGTCAGTCCCTGAGAACAACTGTATACACAAGATCTCTGGTGCATATATATATATATATATTTTTTTTTTCCGTCAAAGCCAAACCTGGCAAACATTAGGCCCTCCGAAGACAGTGACTGACATATTTGTTTTTTAAAAAATGAAACAGAAAAAGCAGAGTAGTACAAATGGCTCTTGTCAGCCGCATAATAGAAGTTGGCTAAAATGAGAATAAATGACCCACGTCGCCAAACACACGACTTTATTAAAGGTTTCACTAACTACACACTCACTCTCTTCTCCCATTCACAGACAAAACTGTTTTATATGAAAAATTAGGGCCACTGAAAAAAAAATTAAGTTCTGCTTTTTTTTCTCAGATTTCTGACTTGTATGACCTTTCTGAGAATAACATTTGAATCAGAATTCTGAAAAACAAAAAGTCAGACCTCAATTTGTATTTGTTTTAACAGTGGCTTAACCCTCCTCTGTAGTTTTAAATATCATATATTTGCTAAATAAAAAAGAAGTGATCCACTTAAAATGTTGAATAAGAAATATTGGCTAAATGATGAGATTGCTCTTGTCTCCAGCAGGAGATTTGGATGGCAGTGGTAGAATATCTGTGTGCCAAACACTCACAAATACATTCTGACTGCTGAGTCATGTCCAGCGGCATCTTTTGCACTGGTGATCCTCTGGCTCGGAGCAGCAGCTGTCGTAGTCGCTGCTGGGGGGAGTCGGAGGGCAGTGGCAAGTGCATGGTGACATTTGACAGGGGCACTGGTACGAGACAGTGTCAGGAAGTGGACTGGTGCATGGGCTCGGGGAGGCGCAGGCACTCAGGGTGGACACCGGGCTGGGGCTGGGGCTGGGGCTGGGGCTGGGGCTGCGGCTCGACAGCAGGCTCATCTCCTCGGGGAAGTCCTCAGGCGGGTCCCTGTGCTGCTCTGAGGCTTCAGGGCTGCTGCTGCTGAGGGTGAAGACCCAGCCCAGCTGTATCTGGAGGACGGTGCGCAGCCCTGGCGGCAGCTCTACAGTGTTGAGTACGTCCGGGCTGCTGGGCAACATTTGGCGGAGCCGGGCACAGCAAAGGTACTGCAGGGAGGTGGGTGTGTAGCAGGCACGGATCACCTTCATACTGCTTTTGGCTGCTGTGGAGCACACCATTGGGTAGAACTTCTTGTTCTGCAGCCTCGTAGCGGCAACGCCTGTTGTAACAAGACGATAACAACATGAGTAAATTGTGTTTCATGTAGCTAACAAAACCTGCTTGAATTACAGAGAAACACGCACCTATGCAGTGCCGATTCTTGTAGAAGGTCAGGGTGCCGTGCCAGGTGTCCAGGTGCACTCCAATGATGGAGCCTTGGCCAAACCGAGAGGAGAACTTTACTTTGTCCCCTTTGTGCTGGAGGTGACCTTTAAACAGATATAGATGGGTTTTCTACTATGTAAAAGTACTCCTACTTATCCCACTACTTCTCCTGAAAAAGTATTCTTGGGTGACAAATTATCATACATTACATTAGTAGATGGAGTGGGGAGGTTGGTGTGGACTTTGACCTTTTTAACTCTCAAGACCTTTTACATGCACAAGAACCTATATAACACCCTGAAGGTAAGGAAAGAACTGAAAAAGCAGAATAGGTCTCCTTTAAATACTGTGTTTGAATGTATATATTTATTGTTATTATTAATTTTTAATTACTAAAATATTTTGCATATGTACAACCATCTATTTTATTATTATTTACCCTGTATTATATTTTTTTGTGTGTTAAATGTGTTAAATTTTAAAAGCTTATCGTTACATCTGAGAGATGACTTGTAACTTCAGCTGTCAAATGAATGTAATGTAAAAAGTGCTTCCCTATAAAATTCAGTGGCACAGAAGTGAAAAGTTCCTAACCTGTGTATGAGAGCCCCCAGCTGTCCTCATCGTGGCCCAGCAGGCTGCCAAAGCTGTATTTAAACTTCTCCAGGTTCACCTCCGAAGTTCCAATTCCCACCATCTACACCAGGGAAACATCAAAAGCGAGACCAAACCAAATAACCAACAATGAGAGTTTGCAATGATCATTACATCCATTATACCGAACAGAGACTTAAAGACATTTTAATGCGCGTTTTAGGCCACAGCAGCCAATATAACACCCACCATATCAGTTCCATAGACAGGCGAGGTCATCTTGACCTCCCAGAAGTGTTGACCGTCAGCGAGCTCCTTGGTGCCGCGGATGGCCGCTGTGCCGCAGCTGTAGTCCGAGTGAAAGCTCACCTTCCTGTTGTCACAGCTGAGGAAGGCTCCGGAGGACTTGAAGTGATCGTCCCACTCCCAGTCAAAACCTGAGCACATGAACACACAAACAGCCGTATTAGCTGGATAGCTTAGATTACATGATTTCTTATTTGTAACCTATTTCTTGGGTCATTTCTGTGATCTGCTTTACTGAATTTGAATGAGACACTGCTCAATATGCAACTATGCTCACAAAAGCCAATTATAGTACATGTAATATAATTTCCTAATACTGCCAAGGCCTTGTATTCGTCTGCAGAGCTTGTGCCATGTTATAGTGTAACCTGCTGTGTTCACATGCTACATGACTGTCTTCGTCAGCTTTCGCTCACCCTGATCCTCCTCCCCACAGAGGCAGTCGTCGGAGGTGACACCGAAGCCCGGGCTGAGCTCCTCCTCTCGGCCACACTCGCAGAAAGACTCCCCTATCACCGGCACCGTGTTGGGCGAGGCCACCACCTCAGATACGGCCTGAGAGCTCGGCAGGTAATCCACCTCGGACTCCAGGTCGCTCAGCTGGTTGACAGAAACGGCACAGACAGCATCTTGTAAGTCCACAGACGTGGCCATGGTCCAGGGTCAAATTAGATCCAGTGGAGAGGATTTATTCAATGTCTGCTCAGTTGTAAAAATCTACAACCTTTCTGTGTTCCGCTGAGCCTAATGAGAGCCATATCGCCCATCTGACATGTTTAACAAGATGGCTTTTTCCCTAAATGCTGCCCCAGCTTCCCATTGGTAAGGGAGGTCATGTGTGTGAGCAAGTAAAATTAGACCCCTTCCAAAAATACTGAGCCTCCTCCTCTTCCCTTTGGAGACCTGACCATGTCTTACACACAGCCATTTCAGAATGGGGACAGTCCCAGTGGAAAACTACTGATACATCCTACACGTGGCCATACCTTTTCTTTAGATTGAACTACTTCTTTCTCCAGCCATACAATACATACACTCCATCTGAATCTCCCACTCCTTTGCTCCACTTTTCCCTCGTTCTTAGCAGCAAAAACCCAGGTGTCTCACCTGTGTCGCTGTCTGGCCTTCCCATTCCTCCTTGTCCTGTGTCTGGATCACTGCCATGGCATCTGTCTCCTGCCGTGTCTCGCTCCAGGCCAGATGCCGAGCCCGGCCGTTCCTGCCTCTTCTCAGCATGGCGGCTCTGTGGACAGCAGACCCGGCGCCTTACAACCAGCTGGCATACGTGCAGTAGGTCTTGTGCTTGGTATTTGTGTCAAGTAAGGTCAGTGTTGGACTCCTGGTTCACAGCTTGTTTACTTTACTATTGAGGTCAGATTATTTTTTGAACAGTCATACCGTGTCCGATTTCTCTTTTTCTAAAACTAGCAGGCTATATTTGAGGAAGAGAGACAGAAATAAGTTGTCCTATTTAACACCGATTGAGCTGCACACAGGTATCTCAAATGAATGACAAATATCCTTAAAGAGGCACTACTCAGAATTTTTATATTTACAATATTAATGAGGTAATAATAGAAACTCATAAATATTTACCTGTTCCATAACTGAATAAACAAGCTGTTCTCAGAGGAAAATAAGGTCCCCAGTACACTGCTTGAAGCTAGAAAGGTGGCAGGGTCCGCCAAATATGAACAAAGTGAAACAGTATGAAATTGTGTTGTCCTTTAAGGTCAGTTTGTTTATTCGGTTTATTCAGTAATGAAAACAAATTGAATCAACTAAGGTCTTTCTCTTCTCATTAAAATGTCTTCCCCAAAACTACATAGTGCACCTTTAAGCAAAGATCAGAGTATAAATACATGTTGTCTGCATGTCTAGCATTATTGGAAGATGGTATCTTTTATGGTTTGACTGAAGACTTTTAGGGTGCAATGTTTTTTTTTCTCCTTAAAATGGACTAACAGTTAAAGTCCTTGTATTTCCAACTTACTGTGAGGCTTTATCAGAAAAATGTGACCTATCTTGTTGGACAACTAAAAGCAGGTCAGTCAAAAGTATGAATGGCCAACATTCAATATAGGCTTTTCTCTGTTCGACAGTGTTTTTCACTAACCTTTCCTCACCTAACAAGGGTGGTTCTCAAACATTTTCACATCAACCACCCCTCAAACTGACACAAATTAGACTAAATGTGATTAGAGTTTGTCCCCAGTCTGATTACATTTGTGCTTTTAGATTTTTTCTGTTATTAAACACAAGACATTATGTTACTGAAAGATGGAGTAATAATGAAAACAATTATTTGCTGGGAACCCCTGGAAACTCCTAAAGGACCACAGGGGGTCCCGAGACCCCACGTTGAGAACCACTGCCTCACAGCTCTTAATGTCAGTGTAAAGCTGCGAACATTCCTGTGAGGAAACACGTCTGTCCACCTATGGACTGTTCTCTCCTGCCTGTTTCCACCTGCCCCATATGCCTCACAGTTGGCCGCAGGAGGTGTTTCCATGCACTCGTTTAACCTTTTTAACCCAACCCTCTGCTCTACCAGTGTGGCAGCATGTCTGTCATGTCTGTCATTGTATTGTGAGGTCACCTAACCTCACAATACAATGTGTACCAATCATAAATTTAAGATTATAACATCCATGTGTTTACACTCCTGCTATTACTGACTGTCACACCTTCCTACATGATTATCCGACCCTTTCATTCACTGTGTAAGACTAGTTTGGATGTTATTCTGCTGGAATGGAACTGGATTTTAAGGATTCTGTAATAAAACTTCAACTTTCTGCATATATGACACCAAAAGCTACCGCTTTAAAGGTGCAGTACGTAGCTTTGGGGGAGAAATTTTGAATCAGAGGACTGATTTTTTCTGAATAAACAAACTAAATTAAACAAACTCTCTACATTTTTATGACTGAATAAACAAACTGACCTTAAAGGACAACACAGTTTCATACTTTGTTCATAGTGTTCATAGTTTGCATTATTACCACATTAATATTGTTTGAATTTCTTCTCCAAAACTACATAGTCAGTGTCAGTGTGTAGCTGCAAACATCCCCGTGAGGAAACACATCTATTCACCTAAAGACTGTTCTCTGCCTGTTGCCACCTGCCCCATATGCCCCACAGTTGGCAGCAGGAGGTGTTTCCATGCACTTGTTTAATCTTTTTAACCCAACCCTCTGCTCTGCCACTGTGACAGCATGTCTGTCGGCAGACAGACACAGGCAAGGTCGGCTGACCTCACAATACAATGTGTGCCAATCACAAATTTATGGTTATAACATCCTTGTGTTTACACCCCTGCTATTACTGACCGTCACGCCTTCCTACATAATAATCTGACACGTTTATAAATTATGTTAGACAAGTTTGGAAGTAATTCTCGTAGAATGGAAGTGGGTTCTGTAGTAATGATTAAACTTCCTCCATGTGACTGTAAAGTTACCACTTTTAAAGGAACTTTTGGGGTTATTTAAGTCAAAGTTTCCTCCACTGTGACATGAGGAACAATTACATTGTAACAGAGTGAACCAGGATTGTTTCCTATAAAGACTAAACAGTCAGTGAAGTTGATGCAACTCCAATGACGAGATCATTTTGTATTCACACAGTCGGAAGTTAAGACAAGCATAATTCTTAGTGGGACATTTTTGGTAACTTCAACCTCCTGTCTGTGATTTATGACCTCAAATCAGGGAGCTCCAGATTGATTGATGAAAAACAGAACTGAACAATGTTTGTAATGATTACTGACTGTGAATGTGGTAAACAGTTCAAAACAATCAATACCCTCAGTGTCAGTGTTTTGTTTTTCTAAAATGTATTGCTGTTTTTAGAGTTAACAGAGTTAAAAAGAAAAAATATATAGCATATGTACCTCAACCTGATAGCATGTCTAAGTTAACACAGCAGCTGGTGACTGCTTTGCAAGCAGGTGCAGGAGATAACTGCCAATGATTTAGATTAGTTAGTCTGGAGCCATAGTCTCACTTTAATTGGTCCTTACCCTACATACTGTACAGGCATCATCTGGACAACCCAGCCAAGACAAACTACAGCACCGGTGCTCTGATCGATATGATATCAATGCAGCAGGACTGTGACACTGACATGATTGAGAATTTATAATTCACATTAAATCACTGTCCAGACTTTCTATTGAAATACACCAGAACATCAAGCTTTCCTTTCTTTATGATCCATTTCGGACACATTACTACACAGATCAGTGTACTTAGACTATCTGTCATTTTTCCAAGTCATTCTTGACAATAGCATCAGTTGAATGTTTAAATCTGAGCAGACAGTGTATGTGTATTAAGCAAATGTAACACTACAGCTGGTGTTTTGTTGTATCTTCATGTTAAAACTCAATCTGCCACAGAATGAGTATGAATGTCTGAATCCAAGCAGCAGTTGTGCTCTTACCTTACAGTGGTCTTCCTATACACCGTCTTGCAGTGGCTCATTTGAACGCTGGTGTGTCTCTATGTCCGACTGTGTAAACAGGTGCAGTTTGCACTCTGGCCCACTTCTCTGCAAGCTGGACGTAAACATTACTTCTCCACGCCCTTGTCGCGTTCTTATTGGATGAGGCGTGCGTGGAGGAGGGGTTTATGTAAATGTGTGTAGTTACCTTTACCTCTGAGTATCTACGGTGCAAGTGTGTGGTCTGCTGATTTGATAACACTAAGAGGGGAATGCCCACCATGTAGCCTATTTAAAAGCAGATATAAAAACAATTCTATATGATTTTTTATGTATTTATAATGAATCTGGGAACATTTGGTAAACAAGATGCAGTAAAATAGCTTTATGTGTAGATATAAAGACATGTCTGGAGCCAGGTGTTCATCTTTCGCACAGGTCGTTGTTTTCCAAGTTAAAAGACATCTAAATCGCACATGAAAATCCAAAATATGCCATAAATAGACCGTTCGTGTTGCAATTGAAAGCACCACGGTGCGCACTGGCAGCCTATTGGCGGCGTTAGAATAGAGGCGGGACTTAAGTGTAAAAGGCGCTGTGTGATTGGCTAGGTGGCACGTGACGATTAGCGGAAGTAGCAGATCCCGGTGCTGTGTGCATGGTTTAATCCTTACATCCAAAATATGGAAGCAAATAATGGTAGGAGCAAGTTATCGGACATTGAAAGTTCATTAGGAGGTTACGTCCTTACTTGTAGCTCTTTCGGCAGTACACCGAACTGTATCTTAGTTCTTTAGAGATGGCAGTTGTCAAAAACTGATGCGTGTTTCATAATAGTTACCAATTTATAATTTAGCTAACTGGCTAGCGGATGCTAATAACATTTACGCGTACGTTTTAAATATTCAGCTCTGTCAAAATGTCGACGCTGACCGAGAGTTGTTGTCTATGTGAAAAAAGCTATTACATAAATAATAATGTTAAAGATTATCCCAAAGGAACTCTCACCGACTTATGTTGAACTTGTGAACTCGGGTGATGAAATGTGTCACCAGTATCTAACTGCGACATCTCCTTCTGACCCCATTTTTCGGATTATTTGACAGTTCAGTTTACCAGCTCTCGTTACAGCAGTGTCGTAATTAACTGACATTTGAACCTGTCACGTATCTGCTGCTCATGCTGCCGAACTGACCCATTTTTTCTCCTTTTCATGTAAGACGGGAGCTTGTCCCAGGTCCGGCATGTTGTGTTGGTCCTGTCAGGGAAAGGAGGAGTGGGCAAGAGCACCATCACCACAGAGTTAGCACTGGCTCTCAGGCATGCTGGCAAAAAGGTGAGTTCAAAGACCAGCAGTGTGTTTGTGTATCAGAATACAGGGTGACTATCAGGACATGCTGATATGTTGTTATTCTATTTAGAAAACACAGAGGAGCTGTTAAAGAGACTATATATTGTAATGATGCATATTCAAGTGCAGCACTACACATATTATGTATTAAGTAGTCCACATGGTGGTGTTGCTGATGTGTTCATCAGGTTGGCATCCTGGACGTTGACCTGTGTGGACCCAGTATCCCCCGCATGCTGAGCATTGGCAGGCCTGACGTGCACCAGTGTGACTCAGGATGGGTGCCTGTCTACACGGACGCTGAGAAGACCCTCGCCCTGATGTCCATCGGCTTCCTGCTGGAGGACCCAGATGAAGCAGTGGTGTGGAGGGGGCCCAAAAAAAATGGTATGCTAGACATGTCATTGGGTCACAGCACTTTTGGAGTCCTGTTTTGACTGTAATGGTTGTTTTTTTGAAGGAATTACACCAACAAAATATTATAAACAAGCATTGTGAGACACACAAATCCATGTGCTGCATGTTTTGCACTTGAACTCACCTTCTTCTCTACATTATCCTCTCCATCTCTGATTTTCCTGTCCTACAGCTTTGATTGGCCAGTTCGTGTCAGACGTAGCATGGGGAGAGCTGGATGTGCTGCTGGTGGACACGCCACCAGGGACGTCTGATGAGCATTTGGCGGTACTGGAGAACCTTAAAAAACACAGCCGAGTGGATGGAGCCGTTTTGGTCACCACACCGCAGGTACCTGACAAAATGGAAACCCTACAGTCCATAGTAGGAGCAAGGAGACTACATAAATCGTATAGGTGACATCGTAGGGGAAGGTTAACACTGACAAATAAATCACTAAATTTAGCTTTGGCTGTTTACCTTTTCAGTCATACACAATATTATGGACCCTGCACGTGTGTTTAACGCAAAGTGACCGGCACTGTGGCTCAATTGTGTAGTTCACTACTACTATAATGCTCATTCCTGCCATCTTTATTCCTAGAGAGCTGCTCATTCCTGCCATCTTTATACCTAGAAAGCTGCTCATTCCTGCCATCTTTATTCCTGGAAAGCTACCAAAGTAATGACATTTTTTCAACAAATGTGGGTTTTCTGGTCATGTTTTGGCTACAGGCAGTATCCACAGGGGATGTGAGGAGGGAGATCACCTTCTGCAAGAAGACAGGCGTCCGGATCCTGGGAATCGTAGAGAACATGAGCGGCTTTGTTTGTCCTCACTGCTCAGTACGTAAACTTTCATACAATTGTGTGGAGAATTCAGATGTGAAATACTAATAACTTCTCATGAAATTACATTAATGTGCATTCAAGCATGACAGACACTGAAGGATATAAAGGTCATCTGCAAATCAGTTGATGCAGTGTCAGTTATATATTTACCAAATACATTAATTCTTTAATTAAAGTTCAGTGTAGTCAGAGTGTATCCATTTTAACAAATCTTCTCCCTTTTCAGGAGTGCAGCAATATATTCTCGAAGGGAGGCGGTGAAGAGTTGGCCAAGCTGACTGGATCAATATTCCTGGGTAAGATCAGTAGGATTGAATTACATGTAATGTGAGCTTCCAGCCACAAGGTGTCACAACACACTGCGATTGCACATCTCTCCTCACCCTCCATTCATGATTTAGGAGGCATTTTACATCACTGCCATGCTGCTAAAATGGTCGATCCAGTTTTCAGTGGCAGCATCGGGTTTAAAATACCTCGGTGAAAGCATGATACATGATCATCAATAATTCTTGGTCAAATGATTAGATCATTTAACGTTTTCCCTCAGCGGTTATCCGCTTTGTGTGCTGATCAATCTCTTGAGTAATGATGCAGCTAATTCAGCTTAGCCCGTGGCACTGAGACAGCAGCTGTGTGTGACAGTGCTGCATAGCTTTAGCCAGGCACGTATCTGATCAGACATGCCCTTTAACATCCACTTGATTCTCACAATTAATTATAATTAATTTGAACATTAGTTGAGTTTTTCTTTCAGGTATAAGGTGGCTGTGGATCATTTATCAGGTGTGGTATTAATTGGTTCAGGTTAGATCAGTAATCATGATCATTTCTTATTCATTTCAGGCTCTGTGCCCTTGGATCCTCTGCTCAGCACCAGTATAGAGGAGGGCAAAGACTTCATACAGTCATTTCCTGACAGTGCCACCTTCAGCGCCATCAGCAGTATATCTCAGACTCTGCTCGAAAGCCTACAAACCACATGAGACATGAATTTATTTGCTCTGAATTCTGGATTGCGTTCACATTTTAGTACACAGGCTCTGTGAAATGCACAGTATAATGCCAGAAATATCAATGATTGTGCAAATGTAACAGTCTCTTTGTTGCATTATTGTCCTGTACAGTTAAACATTATATTAAACTATTTCCGATTATCTTGTTTTATATGTTATTTTTACAAGAAAAATCCAATCTGCCAACAGTACAATGCAGGCTATGTCTGCTGTTATCTTTTCAGTGCAGCAGTTGCAACTCTTGAGGGTGTTCACCACAGTGCAACGATTACCGCAGAGTGAAACAGGAAGTACACTATAAACACCAGCTAAGCAAAATCCAACACATTACTTTGAAATTAATAAAAAATGACAAGTCAAGCTGCCTGTAAAAGATTTTGATTGTGTCACAGCAAAATAAACAGCACTGAAAACACTACATCTTGTGTGTTTGGAAGCCAGTCAAATCTAAGTTGGAATCTTCTTTAATTCGATTGTGACACACACGTCGACACATCAGGATAACTTCAATACCAGTGGTAATACAGGATCGTAAGATTGGCGCTTCAGTAAATGCATCAGCAGCAGTTCCATTTTCAGAAAACAAACTCCAGATCAAATCGGGCCGGTCCTGGCATGAAACTAGGCCAAGCTTGAGCACTAATCTCACTAGATTCCTGCTGCACGCTACGAACGATACCATCAAGTCTTCATGTGTCATTTAAACTTGATTTTTTTCCCCCCCCTTTCTTTTCTTTGGATGAATTACATGACATTAAAGTTGCTTTTGATCTGGATTAAATCTTCTGAAACTAGCCTGCTCTTCAGCTTCATATCCAACAGCAACAAGACACTGAAACCCATGCAGGATTTTAATGGCTGGAATGTGAAAGAGATGAAGTACAGCCACAGATGAGAGGAGGAGGGGGAGGTGAATAAGATGGAGAGGAGATGAGATTTGGAAATTACACTTGTGAGACCCATCACGGGGCACACACACCTTTAATGCAAACAGCAGTACTACAGGAAAAACACTGAAGTTTTGAGAATGTTTGCGTAATGATTAGAATACAGCTACACACACAAAACTCCCACTTCACCAGCAACATACTAAAGGCAATCTTAATTATTAAACCAAGAATTACATCCAGAGGAATTCCAACCACTTATCACAATTACCCCACAGTGCATTAAATCTATCTATATAGATATTTATATGTCTGTATATATATGTATAATATATCCTGGGGGAATTAAAGACTTTTGCTGCATTAAACAGTTCAATGAACAATTTCTTATAAATAAAATCAGTGGAAAAAAATCGTAAGTCCATATACATTTCTCTTTACAAATAGATCCTCGAGATTAATGCAGAAATTGTGTCAACTCCCAAGTTGATACGGGAGGAGAGGAAGCTGTGCGGCCCTTTGGTCAGCTCTCTAAGACCACAGGCCAGGCTGCCTCAGCTGGCCTCAAGGCCTGAAATAAGTGGAGGGAAAAAAGGAATCTTCATCATACAACTGTTTTGAAACACACACACACAAGACAGACAAATCACTACATTGCGCATTTACAAGTTGACTATCAAATTGGGACGACTGTACACATTGTTGAGATAAGACCATATTTATGGGGCCATTTTAAATCATTTTTTCCCCGCCTTCACTTCTTTCATCTTGTGTGGCAGAAATTTTTACAATTTTTTCCCCGTTTTACACTTTTTCCTCCAGCAGCAACATAAAGGACAGATCTTGTAGTGGAGATGTTTTGGGTGTTTATTTCGTGGACAGGATGAGGGCGACGATGAGCCCGTAGAGACCCAAGACCTCAGCGAAAATCAAAATGAGGATCATGCCCACAAAAAGCCTTGGCTGTTGAGCTGTGCCCCTCACGCCTGCGTCGCCTACAATGCCGATTGCAAAGCCTGCTGCCAGCCCGCTGAGGCCCACGCTCAGCCCAGCCCCCAGATAGAGGAAACTCCTGAAAACACAGAGACAGGTGTCAGTACAAGGGACAATTACTAGATAACTGAGTAATATGGGTCACCAACTTAAGTGACTGAGTACATTTTAACTATACATGTCTGTATGCATTGTGCAAGTGGTTTTCCATATAATTGGACTGTGGTAAAACTTCCTACCCTACAAGATTTTAAACTGACCCACAAGAAGAATGACTATGTACGCAAGAGTTACAGTGAATTCATCACAGATGTGCTCATATTCTTTAATAACCTGTAAGATTATAAAAGGATTTAAGGCTGTTGTTACTCTATCTTTATTGTGCCTCTGTGCCTTTAAACTCTGTTATTGTATTGTAAGTCACGTGGCTGTATTGGGAGACAAATTCCTTCTTTAGACAGCAATTCTACTCCTGTAGTGTCGTCTATACCACAGACCAGTGTAAACATGGGAACTATGTCCTGAGTATGTGCAGAGGTGTAATAAAAATGAAACTGCAGTCAGGTTTCTTAAACTTTACTGTGTTCACTGTAATATGTAACATGTCATTCAGAGCAACAGTTCAATGTGTTTTGATAGTTAACGATTAATGGATCTGGTGAAGCAATATCAGGGTGGTGGCTTAGCAGGAAGAACTCACTGAAGGTTTTGGTCTCTTCTGGGGCTTTGTTGATAATAAGGTTCACCAGTGTCTTTGCAGTTATGTTGAGGCTTATGCCAAGCCTAACAAGTGGCAGGGCTATATCATTAGTACTTTAGAGATGATTAAATAAGGCTTTTCTACTTAATTTAGCCACAGAATAAAACATGAAATGTAGACAATCAAATGTCTGATGATTGATCAGCTGAACTCACTTGTAAAGGGGGACCTTCTCTGAGATGTTGTTGGCAATCAGCACTGCTACTACCAGGCCGTAGATGGCTATAATACCCGCCATGACGACGGGGATGATTGACTTCATGATGAGCTCCGGCCTCATCACAGACATGGCGGCGATGCCTGTACCGCTCTTGGCTGTGCCATAGGCTGCTCCCAAGGCTGGTGGGGAAGAGACAGAAGATAACCTTGTTAGTTAAATAAACATAGAAAGCATACTAGAATAGACACACTACAAGGCACGTTACAATAGGCTGTCCGACTGACGAGAGAAACCAAAGGCCACAGCTGAATAATGAAGCAGAAGTGAAATAAGAGATGCAACAACTGTTACAGTTTCTGTTCCCCTTAAAAATCCAACCTGGCTCCACTTGGGGAATTTTGCTTGTGTCAAGGGGAAATAATTGATCAGTTCTTGACGCAGACTCTATGCGACCAAAAAACAGCTTTGTGTGTCTTTTTGTCTCATCTCCTCAAACTGCTCCAGTCCCAGTAATTTCAGAATTGACTCTGGCAGACAGCTGCAGAGTTGTAGATCACTCTCTGAATGAAAAAAAAAGCCTCATTAGGCCTAAAGCACAGAGGGAACTGCTGACATCATTAGGGAAGCAGGATACCACATCTCCTGAGACGGCATCAGAACAAGATGGGCACCAGGAGGGGGACTAGCAGTACAAACTCATGCAACATCTGCTGTGTGCTATCTCCAGTCCACACTAGTCTCTGGCTAACATCACTGTCATGTGATGGGGAAGGAGGAGAACAAAAAGCTTCATCAGCATGTCAGCTCCGTTGGGCTGTGACGCTGAGGAGAAAGCACAGTGCTACCTGCGTCACACACATAAATCAAGTCTGACTGCAGGAGGAGAGTAAAACTGAAAATCAAAGATCACACCCTGTTCTAAAATTAGAAACCATATTTAACCAAATACAGAACAGCAACTAGGCCTACAAGTTTAGGAAACCTGAAATTTACGGTAACATTGTTCAACATGGTGATCAGGTTATGACTTGCCATGAATAAACAATTAAGCGCCCATATTTGCTTAAATCTCTTTCCTCAGCCATCGTGTGAACCAACCTCGCATTCTCCACCAAATTAGTCTGAGGGTAGATAACGACTGACTGGAGCTTCATCTGATTGGCCAAATGGTGTAAATGCATTGAGAACTGACAAATATTTATTTTTTCAGGGCCAATCAATAACGATCAAGGGGGCGATTAACCTATATTGGGACCCAGTACATATTTGGCTAAAATGAGGATCTTAGTGTCAAAATGTAGAAAAACAGTAATGATCGCCACTAAGTAAAATCTTTGTTTTCAATTTCCAGCTACTTTATACTTTCACTCCTCTAAATTTGTTTGATAAATTTAGTTATTAATTACTTTGCAGATTCAGATTATTCAATGTTGATAGGCTATTAATTGTGACATATAACCAATCAGATAGTGTTGTATGTGGGATATGAGTGGTGTAACAGAGTGGTGACTACAGACAGAGAGAGGATGCTTCATCAGAGCCAAAGTAGTGTAATTTATTAATTTAAAATCAGACACAAAAAACACGGATATTGATTATGGGAAAAAATGCAGAATATCGGCCTCTATGAAAGGTCTATCCCTACAATGCATGGTCCGTGTATCCAGGGCGCCATCTGATAGGTCAAATGTTTGATTACTTCATTCGAATGCATGGTGTGTGTAAATAAAATTATTTTTCCTCATTCATCGCGGGTTAGGGTTTTCAGGCAGTCTTTTGTGATGGGATTTTTCTGCATGTTCATATCACAATGACAATGAAAATACAATTCAGCACAGATTATTCATATGGTTTTAACATCAATATCTGCCCCAAGGAGATTAACAATATGCAATAGGGAATCAAAATGGAAGAAACCACAGGAAGTGCAAGAAAGAAGGGAATCCTCTTCCCTGAAGGACAGACTAGCAATAGATGTCATATTTGCCGAACAGACTAACAAGAGAGTATTAAGCAATATCCAACAAAGGCTGGTTTGGCAAGTTGTTCTCACACATGTGTGTGTTAATGTGAACAGGTTTATTTCCTCGTCTGCAGCAAAAGCAAGGCAAAGTGAAAGCTCAGAGTCAACACCGACCACAGCATAGCATCTGATGTATTGGTTCGTACATACTGTGGCAGTTCTTCCTCTATCCAGCAGTATTAAACACACTTTTGCATGTGATTAATTCTAGAAGAGTTGAAGTCATTTCTATAGCTATCTGTCTTCTGAGGCTTCTCTACTGCATTGACAAAACATGTCATAGATCAAACCTGCTTGTGTGTTATTTGTGAACAGTAGCTGATTGGAGACATTACAGTTAAGTCAGTAAAACTTATGTAACAGGGTGAAACATCAACTATATTGCAAAGCACTTAAATAAAAACTAGGACCTTTCACAGTAGTTATCTTGCCTCCTCCTAGCCAACATACTGACAATGATTAAATGTGAAAAGCCTCTTGAGATATCATCTTGGGAGACAGCCTTGTGCATACAGCCCGAGGTGCCCTGCCCTGCGTTTTCTCATTTCTTGGGACAATGTGTTGGAGCTAGCCTGAAGACAGTTCTGGTCAACTCCAACACTAGCTGTGAGGCTTTCTGGCAAATGGATCAAGGAGATAGACAGAAGATGACGTGGTCCAATCTTCAAATGTGCACATGGCAGCCAGCCACGTCCCCCAACTACTTGGAATGATCTATCACTAGACTGATGCTATCAATACAAGGTTAAATCACTCCTGGATATCTACAGAGATGTGTCTGAGTATATCTGGGCACTATTTTCCATGCCAACACACGAGTGCCAAATGCTTTGCTGGTGGACTAAATCTTCAAATCTAACAAACTATATGGTACATCCCATGAAACAAGCGGACTTACACATGCATGAGGAAGGAAACACAACCTTCCCTTAGCAGTTCAACATAAAAACTGACCAAGATGAACAAACCTCGTCATTTAGCGATACAAAACACTGTTGGGACATTATTCTGGAAACACCTAAGCCCTCTTCTGAGCAGCTGTCTCTTTCAGCCATCCATAAACAACCAGCGTAATATGTTACCGTCAGTAACGTTATCCTCCGACTCAGACTTGCTAAGCTTGGCCTCACTGAGGTGTGACAGGTGAGGGTTGATAGAGAAACACTGTAGTCCTCAAACATCATTATTCTGTCCTGACGATTAAAGGTTTGATGTGTGACGGGACGGCGTCTGCAGCGGTGTGCAGGCACAACCTCTGGGTTTTAATCCTAATCCCCTCAGCTTAGGTAGAGTGCTTTTTTCCCCCCTTTTCTTTTTTCCTCCCTGCAGAATATTGGATGTATGGGATGCCCTTGTGACGTCTTGTGATGTCAGAGCAGGAGGTGCCTCCAGCCACGGTTGATCCTGCATGCAATATGCCCACGCAATAGACAGCAGATTGGCCTGCTCCTAACAGCGTGTAAATGGGGAAGCACTGGTTTTCAGGAACGAAAGAGAAAAATCATGAAGGTCGTAGTAAAAACGCTTTCCTGTCTTACACAACTGCAGCCCCCACTGTGTAAAAAATGAGGCGGCATGCAGAAATTATGGAGACTCGCTGACCAGTCTATTGCATCAGAATCCGAGGGATGTCTAGAGCACATAGCTGCCATCACCAATAAGACCTTTCTATTGAAGAGTGTGTGCTCAAGAAAGACTACGGAATGTGAACCAAAGGTCAAGCAAATGAAAGCACTATTGATTAATGAATGAAATAACTAGTTACTGGGCTATCCTATTTAAAACATACAAACCCTGCTGCACAATAAACTAGAGAAGGCAGATGATGCAGAGCAAGAGTTTTTTCCAGATGTGAAGCAAACATTTAGCTTACATTATAGTCAGATTTATCAGTCATGTCAGTTACTTAAAATAAAAGTGGGCCTTAAACTTATCATTTTATCATTGTGATACTGCTGGCAGAGAGGAAAGTGTGAGATACAGACTGTTGAGGTGTAGTGAAAGGGGTGGGGGAAACAGACCAGTGGGAGTGTTCTTGTCTCATGGATAATGGCATCTTGTGAGTGTCACCTGTTCTGAGCCAGGCATCACTGAGGAAAGTCCCCACTACAGACCACTAAAACAATGCAACATCACCTGACACCAGAAGATCTGTCATTCAGATGAAATTTTGATCTACCCACTTGGCTTGTGAATTTGTCATCATTTTTGATATCTTACAGAATGAATTTGGATTAAACCCACCCAAATATGACAGATTTATTACAAATGACAATTAAGAATGACATTAGCATTAATAGTCCTGTACACTAAGGTGGCTAACATCTCAGAAGCACAAGCTACAATGACTCCACAAAACACTGAAAGATCACTTTAAGCTGATGTCTGAATCATCAAGTGTCCCCGTCCATCCCACCACTACCACATCCCTGCTTTGTGCCAGCATGATCCCCTCCCTACTAGCTAATTCCCCAGCTGTCACTCGTTCACCACCACAGACTAGTACTACTGCTAGCTTCAGGGGCCCCCCACCACCACGCTGCCCTTGCCCATCATTACAAATTAAACCTGAGCTATGACAAGACCAGGGATGGCTTCAGCATCCAGCTGCTTCTCATTTCCGGGTAGGGCTGGCCTATGTAATGGCAATACTTTAAAACAGCAGTTACTAGGTCAGATTTTCTCTAAGAAATTCCTGAATTACTTGAAATATGCAGCTGAAAATTTTTCATGACATTTCTCATCACCATACAGCCCAGTGTGATCTGTTGAAAGATGTGTTAAAACATCCCTTAGCTTTCAACAATGTAATGGGCATGTGGATTTAAATGTTTATGATAAAACAAAAGAAAAGGTGGGGACATAATACAAGATTGTGTTCTGTCAGAAAAAGACCTAATACATTTCCAAGGTTTTACAAATTGTATTTCACTAGTGTAATGTGCCTCAAACCTATAAACACCATTCACCACAATAAATGAGCTGCATTTGCAAAAAGCCCCAAGCTACTGTGGGTCAAAGCCCTCTGTAACATGTTCAATTACTGGTATGTTGATTTCCTATTTGAGTTGCACTCATCCCACCAGTGACCCAAGTCACATGGGGGCCTTTGCTGATGATAAGCAAACCACTGGCATATGATGTAGCTCTTGTCATGGATTAAGGAAAGAGAAACACTTAAATAGGAAAGAATCCATAAAACTAGCATGACCAATTATAAAACAAGCCAGTCTCAGAGTTCACTTTCTGTGCCACTTCACAAACACTGATATTAACAGTGGTGTCACACCCTTCATCTTTTCTCAAAATAAGCAATATTGTTTTTAAAGACTCACTGATAACTGATTAACTTTGCATTTAGTTTAACATTTCACAGGCACAGTATTACAAGATGGCAATTCCAAGTCAGAAGTCTCATCATGTGATAATCATGTGACCTTGTGTCATTCCTGTGAGCAATAAGGAAGTTAACCAGCTGATCCTTGTTTCCAATGGTCATTTGAGTTTTAAGGAAAAGCTGCTTCAGCTCGAGATAGCTTGCATTATGTTAGATGTGGCCTTTTCAGTTTGACAGTTGGCAATTTTTTGCAGACAAGCAGTTTCGTCAGTTTACGCAAGACGACGTCAATTCAATTATTCAGTGTCATTGGTTACTGGTATCTACTTGCAAGCTACAATAAATAATTCCGTCTAACCCTCATCCCCTATTGCTTTTAAAATCCATCAACCCCGCAAGTAATAGTGAGGCATCTTGCAGAAATGATGGAAATCAGCTAAACGTATATACCTCCTGCTAACTGCAAGCTAACACGCAGGAAACTGTACAAGGAACAAATGGCATACATTTTCAAACCTTTATAATGGCTGTAAACCAATTAGTACTTCTTCATTATGACCGACACCATTTCTTATCAGTTAGCATTATTCCCTGTTTTGTCCTTTTCCAGATAAAGCATACAGCGAACTTGACTAAACTGAGCTAACGTCAAAGCTAACTTATGTAGTCGTCATCAGCTAGCGTAGCTAACTAGTCTTGACTAGTCTTTGCTGTCTGTAGTTGAAGCAGAAAGGCTAGCAGTGACAGCTGTATTAACTAACTAGTACTAACTAACCATTGCCATGTTAAAAATGAACTAAAGTCGGTGGCTGCCCTAACTAGCTTTTAAGTCTGAATAAATGACAGCTCAAGATTAGCATTGCGACGTTAACGTTAGCAAGGCTAGCAGATGGCTTTTACAAGTGAGCTTCCTGAGACGCACCGTGGTTGACTATTCAAAGCAGTCTGGTGGGAAATCGCGTAAATGCAAAGGGGGTTAGCAGAAAATGCACACAGAGACATAATGTAACTGACAGATAGCTTAAATACGAAAGGTGATAATTGTGTGATAATTACCGCTGAACACCATCGCCGCAGAGGCACCCATCACTGCGAAGAACGGAGAGTATTCGGGGGCTTCGGCCGACATTCTTTCTCACACAGTATAAAAATAAACTAAATATACAAAATTAAATATTAATGTCGACTCAAAAATCGCACTTCGCGAAACCTATCAAAGGCCACAGGCTTGAAATGTAAAAGCGACTACACCAGGAACCGTCTGACTACCTAACTAGCAGTGTAAACGGGATAGTCACGACTCTTCTGATAAATACCCGGCGCAGCAGTACAAAATGGCGAAGCGGAAAATATCACCTGACTGGCCGTACGGATAAAACCTATCATCGACTGGGTGTGGGGGGCGCACTAAAACAAAGTTCGTTAATGATATACCGTGTCACACAGCCCGTGTGTGAAACAAGAAATGTGGTTTTTAAAATGATGACTGACTTATTCCGTAAAAAGAAACCATTTTATGTTTATACATTTTTTTCCTTTATTTTTGAAGGTCACCCCTATCACGCATCACTTTGGTGTGCTCCGCTGCAGGCTTCCCCTTTGATATCTACGCATTCACCCTTCAAAAGCAGGAGGGTGATGGGGATGTGCAGGAGGGTGTGGAGACACTGCCAATCTAAACAAAAAATGTTTTTCTTACATTATTTCATCCAAGGAAAGAAAAACAAGAAAATAATATTTTTTTCCCCCAAAGTGACTTATTACATTATGTAATGAATTAGACTGTGTAATTTGAGTGTCAGGCTCCAAGAGGACCCTACATCTGATTTAAGTGGCCTCTCCAAGAAACTGAAATTCCTAATGTTGCACATGTTCAACCACATTTCTGCATTTTGCACCAGGACTCTACCATGCTGCAGAGGGTGGTTTACAGTCAGCTGTGATATGCAGCAACGTGGAGCGTGAGAGTGAGAGAATTTGAGGCTGAGTGTGTACGTTTGAGTGTGTATGTGGTGGGGGGAGGGAACCGAGAATCCCCCATTCCACTGTATAGCTCCCAGCAAGCAGCAGGCTCACAGCTCCAGAAAGAGGAGGGGTCGAGGGAGCTAGGACACCATGGGAGAGGAGTGTGTGTGTGGGTGAGTCAGAGCGAGCTTGTGCACTACCCATGCCACCTCCTCCTCATCCTCCATCCATCCCTCCATCCTGCTCCCTCTGCATTGCCTGGTCTAGTCAGCACCAGAGCAGGACCCCTCCCCCCATAAGCCCCTTCACTCACGATGCAATTTCTCCACCAGCATCACAGGCCTCCTTCCTTTCAAACCCTCTTACTCCGGCCGCCAAACGCAAGGTTGCTTTATGCAAGGAGAATAGATCGTTTCGAGGCAGGGATGATGTGTGTGCGCAGTGATGCACTGATAACAAAAAGGTCACAATAAATGAGATGATTGTCACTTTGTTGTCTCTTGCTCAGCCCGACTGACGGAACACTTAGGTGGATATGGATGTAGCCTTTCTGTAGGGGTTGGATTATGATGTTCCTGCCTACAGACATTTGCAACCAGCTCTTTTGACAACATGCAGTAATATGATCTCTCATGTACCTATACATTGTTTCCTGTTTGTTTTGGGTGGATGGACACGGGTTAGGCAGACGCTCTTGTCCTTGAGTGGCACTGATCAATGGGTTGTTAAAGGTAGCGGATAAGAGCATGACATTCACCGTTTTTACACTTAGTTTGTTATATAGATTCTTGTGCATGTAAAAAGGTCTTGGAAGTTAAAAAACGGGAGCTTCTCTCTCCCATGGTGCTCCCGAAGTGGCTAAAACGTGTTGTCAGTAGTCCCGCCTTTAATTCAGTGACTTCATGACATCACACTATGTCACCATGTCACACATTTGCATTTTTTTAGCCTTTATTCATGGTAGAAGTAAAGCTAACTGGAAGCTGAAAATATGACAGAGCAGTGCTGGCTCAGGCGTGTGTGGGCTGACCAATCAGAGCAGACTAGGCTTTTCAGGAGGGGGGCCTAGATACACAGGCAAACGTGTTGACGTAATTCTAGATCTAGATCTTTGCATGCTTCTGTTACTTTGATAGACCCATCAGACCAGGATGCAGTTCAAGTCTGTGTAAGACTTTCCCAGCATCTTAGTGAAGGAAGTCACTGTGCCAAGCTACTCTCAGGTTTGGCATTTTTCCCATATGGGCTGGTTTCTTTCTCTTTCATTCTCACTGGGTTGATGTGGAAAGGCGTTAACCTTGCATTAATAACACTTTTTTTGCTTTCCTTTATGACATCAGGCTGAAAAAACAATTAAGATTATTACAGTTCAGTTTGAAGAACAGATATACAGTCCTTAAGGAAGATTTGTGACATGTAATCAGTAACATTTGGTAGTTCTTGGAAGCAGAGACCTCTCTCTCTCTGTCCCAATATCCAGGTTGTTATATTCAGCCTGTAAATCAAAACAATATGTCTGGACCTCCTTAGTCTGCGTCTAATCCCCTGTCCATAGCCGCTCGTTATCTGCGGGGTGGGGGCTGGTCAAGGAGAGACCCGTCTCAGTGTTGGGTTTAACACTTAAGCATCTTACTTCTAGAGGCTGGAAAGCATGGTTTTCAGGAGATGCGCCAGATCAACACCCAAAGGAGCAGCTAAATATAGAAGTGCATGTGCGATTAGCAGAGTGTGAATCCTGAATGAATGGCACAGCCCTGGCAAGACGGTGAAAATGGGGAGTCAATGGCACTTGCTGTAAAGAAGGAATTACTCTGACACTCTTCCGTCCAAGATGCTGCATTTCTTCACAGGCATTAGTCTGTGCCACGCCCTCTGAAAATGAATTGTCCACACATTTTAATAGAGCTTTAATGCACCTATCGATTGACCTGGAAAGCTTTCATACCGACGTGTTTAATGAAATGCCTGACAGTCCCTGTATCTGTAGCTAAATTTGTACTGCTTTGAGCAAATAAAGAGTCCTATTTCTCTATTAGGTTTGGTAGAAATCAAACAATGACTTCAATAAACTGATTCTTGAAAGGAGAGGGTTTTTACAGATATTTTTAAGTTTATCTGACTCATCTCTGCCAAATATTTTCCAGTCATGCCGTTCACTGTCAGCTTCCACAAAGCAGAGACGTCCAAACAAAAAATAGACAGCGCACATACAGAAGCACGAGTCACATGTAGTCAGTTTTTCAGACCCAGACCTACAGATATGCAATTTACAACATTGTCATTTTACAGTATGTCACTCAAAATGATGTTTAATTTAATTTTGGGAACAAGCACACTAGTTACATGTACTAGGAGTAGAGCAAAGCACAAGAAGATGGGTATTAGAGAGTTAGATTCATGGTCAGCTGACTTTAAAAAGGCATCTGGCACACTTCTGTGACTGTCTGAAGAAATGCAACCCTCTCTTTGCAAGGACAGAGATGTGATGGATTTGGAAGGAAAAAAGAAGTGGCTAAAACAACAAGAAACTGAAAGCATGTTGCTGTATTGTCATGTTTAATCATACAGATACAAATAGGGTGTTTAACCCCAACAACACTTTGCCAGCAGGGAACAATTTTGGACTTCTTTTGTTACTATCTTCACACTGGAAAGGACGGATGTAACTGGTAAGATGAGAAAGATGAACAAACTACATTTATACCCATTACTTGTAAACCAAAAACACCTCAAGTTTTTTTTTCTTTAAAAAAGTTTGCACTGTGGAAGGAGAAACTGCCACTCATTCAAAAGGAAGCTTTGACATATGGTGCAAAATGGCAACACTCAAATTCACCACTGACATTCACAAACATACCATTACCATACCATTACCACATTAATTCATTTAACAGATTTCTGACATATTTACAGAAAAATCATGTGGGGGAATGGAACAGGACCAAAAATCTGGTGAAACTGGGACAACTTTGCTACTTCTTAATCTTACAGTTTTCAAACATTTAAAAACACGTCTCACCGAACCCACTCTTGTTTTCACAGATTAAATCGTAATCTCACAACACAGCGGTGAATAACTTTTTTTTTTTTTTTTTAAGGACTGCAGAGCTGCCTATGCAGTAAATTTGGCAGATTGACCTAAACCACAGAACATTTAAGAATGAATTTACATTCAGAAATTCAATAGTTTCAGTTCAGCATTAACATGAACCAATCACAGCCGACATCAAAACCCCTCTAAATGAACCTTAAATCGGCTTTACCTAGAGTTGATCCTGAACAGTCACACATATTTCATAATTAGTACACCATTATAATCTGTAAATACAAAAATAAACAGAAACACAAAAATACCACATATTTTTTCACATGTAGAAATTATAATAACTGCATTAATAAATAAAAAAAAAAAATCATATATGAATTTGCAGGACGGATTTTGCTCTGTTTGCATATTTGTGTCTTTCACCTTAAACACTTTGCTGGACATTTTATATAAAGAGTTTCTGCTTTAAAAGGTGCGATATGTAAGAATTTTAGCTTAAAACATTTAAACATTAACTACAATTATAAACAGAATGTCGAGAAATACCAGTTTTGATGTTATGTCAAAGACGTGTGTGTATTGTGTTGCAGAGACATCTCCTGAGGTTAGCATGCTAATCATCTACCTCTGGGTCTATTTTCCACCGGTCCAAAGCTTTCGTGCTAGCAGTGTAAACAACAACACTTCCCTGGTAATCTGGCTAGGTGCACAGCTAACAGAGCTAACAAGCTTACAGTAGCTACAGTTATGGATGTGTAACAAAATAGTTATCAGCAGTTAGCCATTACTCCAGTGACATGCTGAACCTATTTATTGGGAGTATAAATTCAACAGGTGACCAATTACATCTTACATATCGCACCTTAAAGGGAAGACACTACAGGTGAATGAAACAGGTAAAAAAAAGTTTATGTTACATTACCATGAAATTACTCCAGCTGGTGATCATGAAGAGAATTGTGTTTCTACCTGGGGAAGTTTTCTGATATTCTATGTTTGAATATGCAAGTGCGGCTAATCTAGTTAAGCTATTGAATCAAATATGCACTAGTTTGCATACATGTTTTCAGTAGTCTTAAACAAGACATGTTATGGGAGCAAAATAGCCCAAAATCTCAAACTCGAACCGAGCATGAAAAAACATGCTTTCACCTGTAGCGTCTCACCTATGTTTAAGTGTTAAAATGTGTGTGCATAAATATGAATCTCTCTGTTTGGATCTACATGTTTGTATGTGTACATTATTATGAGGCCATGGCGTCCTGGAAGCCCCACGATTCTAGCAGTGAAACCTGGAAGGTCTCAGCACACAGGGGCGGGTTGTCAAAGGTGGCGCACCTTCCAGTGCGCCCGTGGTTGAGCTCAGAGTCAATGTAGAGAGCGTTGCCTTCACCACCACCTGATCAGACACAAGAGCACACAGTTTTACTATACATTGTTCAGTCAAAATGTGGAATTAAATATGGTGAAGGGTTGACACTAAAATCCCATATTTAATGTGTTCCCATGTTTTAGATGAATGTTGAAAAATCCTCAACTCCACTTTACCTGCCGTGTAATAGAATATCATCAATCTAAAGACAAGCACCACTTACAAAGGGACCAGAATTTCCACATACAGTAATAATCCACTCACCAATGATGATGGAGTCAAAGTTGCCAGCCATGAACATGGAAGTATTCTTGGAGTTGAGGTTGAAGTGGCGGGCGGACAGGAAGGGCGACAGGTCTCCAGCAGGCTTCTCCGGCTGCTGTAAGCTGTTGTTCTCTGCGTTTTGGCCCTCAGAGGAGGCTGTGTCCTCCTGGTCCTGAGTCTTGGTGGAGGATGCTAACTCAGGGTGGCGGATCACCACCCACTCATAGCGCTCCATCTCTGGCTTCAGCTGGCAAAGGAAACAGGCATTCATCATCAGTTACAGAACCTAGTATTGCACATTCAACAGAGCAGTACTGCACATTTATTTACTTAAGAAGAAATACCCCTTTCGCTGAATCACAGCTATAGAAGGTGACAAAAAAAATGATCATAATACAAACAATTCCCCTGATTCTTCATCAGGCAGTTCATGTGGTGACCTGATTACTTGGAAGGGACACCCCATTTACACCTGGTCATTAAAATACAATCTGTATCCGGACATGTTATCAGGATAAGGAATCACACTTACAATGTGCTGGCATTAGAACACAACATCCAGTTGTTTTCAACTAACAGCTGTTTTTAACTAACACAAAATATAGGTTGTTGGTCAAATTTAGAAAGCGAGCAAGCGATTACTGATCATGTGTCTACTCCTTGCCACGAAAAAATCATTATTCAACAGGACCACAAGACAAAGGACGGCAATATGGGCAGGCAATGAATGACAAACAAATAACTGTGGGTGCGACTGTGTGCACTTGTTCTGCAACACACCAGGACAAACTGACACGATATTTTTTGATATGAAGAAAGGAATAATTTAGTGTATTTTATTTGCTGTATTTACAAAAGGGGACAAATATTTAAGAATTTATCAAAGACAGCGTTTCCCAAAGTTGATAAACTTTCCCTAACTAAACAATTCCCAAAACTCATTTTTTTAAAAAGGGAGTCTGGGACCAATTTATCACCACCTAAAACTACTCATGCAAAAGGTTTTCTTCTAAAGGACAGAGATCTGATCACAAAGAGGATATAAGGCAAACACAAAGGCAAGATTGCATTGTTTGTTATCTGGATAACATGTCCAGATACATACCAGGTGTAAATGTGGTATAAGGCTCTTCTTTTAAGCCTTCTTACCTCTGCTCTCTGGTCTCATATGAATACAGTACTTACAATATCAAGTACTGTCAAGTCGCTGTACCACATATTCAAACTGAGCTTTAAAGAACTGGTTTCAAATACTATGCTGTATGCTTGTTCTTGTATACTGGTCTCGCTTGAAAAACATATCACGATTTCCATGAGAATACCTGTCTAAATAAAGGATTAAATAAAACGTAAAAAAAAAAAAAACATTGGATAGACATCATCAGTCATTGCAGACTGTCTCCATTTCCGTCAGGTGTCAGGTAAAGACCAGGACAGATACTACTGGATCAAGTTACAGGAGTTTCCGATCTGCGTGTACGTAGGTATTACTGGGTGAGACGACTGTTTTCTGGTGTGTGGGCTCCCACAGCCAACAGCTGTGCATCAACACAAATAGCCAAGTAAATAATTTATACAGAAGGCATTAGAGAGCCAGGCTGGTTTGATATTTCTATTCCTAGCCAATTTGTTATGCTTGGCAGAAAAGCATGAGGTGTGGTTGTTATACAGAGGAAGACATAGTACTGTCAGACTGGTCAGTTGTGACCCACTAGGCAGGCTTTTCCAAATGAGAGCCAGACAGATGAACCAGGGCCAGTGACACTGTAATCAAGAACATATAAAAGTAGAGTGGATGCTGCCCTCTGGTGGTTATAGTGGTGCTACTGCTTTAAATGAATGACAACAGAAGAAGACGAGATTTGTTTTTTTGCTTAGAGGAAGTAAGTCAAAACACTAAAACTGAACTCACCCTGAAGACAAAACACTCCCCTGTTCCGAAGAAGCTTAGTTTGTTTCCTCCTCTCTTTCGCTCCTCCCAATCTGTGGACAGGAAGGCTCCGCATACCTGTGGCAAACCAAAAAAAAAGCTTCAGTAGGTTTATCTCTTCAAAAGAACACCTCAAAATGTATACTCATGGAAGATTTCTATTTGTAAGCTGCCAGTGTTCGGACTTTGATTCGATTATGGGTTAACAAAGGGATCAAACGACAATTAAACGTGCAATTATCACCTCTGTCACTGATTCAAACAGTTCAGGATTGGTATAAAACTTGAGTCTATTTTCAAGTGGACAAAATTACTGTGGAGTTTTGTGTAGGTCAGTACATAACTGCCTGAAGCAGACACCACGAGCAATAGCAAGTTTTCTACAAGCATGTTCCACATTTTACTGATAAAGAGTCTGAAACAAGAAGCGCTGCTGCGACTGCACTTGACCTCACTTTGTAGCCTGAATATCAAAGTAATTCTGCACTGACTAAGGCTGAGTACAAAACAGAAAGTGTAGCTCTTCAGAAAGTATTTAACCTTTAGAAGTATTTGTGTTTAATTTAGATTCTGAGTGCGTTCTTCCTTTTAGACTTGTCATCTAGTCCATGTTTAAATGTCAGGGAAATTAATCATTATGAATTCCCATAGTTATCACATCATGATGATATTAAATCTTTGAAAGTGTTTTCAATCATATTAATAAGCATCTTCATGAGACAGTTTGTTTTCTGTGTGTGTGTTTCTTACATCGCCATCTGTGGTCCGGATGAGGAGCAGAGTAGGTTCGTAGCCTTCACAATGTGAGTAGAATCTGGAGGAAAATGTGAAAGTTTAACTCATTCCAACACCCACTACTGAATCTAATATTAAACATATATCATAGATTATGTCATTACAACAGACATGTACTTTGGGGTTGAGTTTGCATGCACAGTTAAAGGTGCAATTTATAAGAAATGGCCAGGTAGCTTAAAAACTATAGGGGGCAGCAAAACTGCTGTTCATTATACTTGTTGCTATATTTGTATGTTACGACTACCTGCTGTTAGCAAGGAGCTTATAAAGACATGGAGCTAAGTGGTTCGATTGACTGACAGGAGTTTGCCTGCACCATGACCTCAGGTCACGTGGGAGTCACAGTGGGCAGCGAGGCAAAGCCATCTCCCAGTGAACACAGCTGGACACCAGACTGAACTCTGAACCTCTGAGATCGACTTATGCCAGTATGAAGACAGGAGATACAGAACGGAGCTGATTTACAGCAGGAGTATTTTCACATCTCACCCTGTGGATTGAGTATTTATCTTGAACAAACCAGAGGTGACTGTGGAAAGACAAATCAAGATGGTTTTCTTGGGTTTTATTTAGTTTATGTCAAGTTTAAATGAAGTGCGTCTTCTGCAACACAGTACATAGACATAACATCAACACGCCATATCTTACAAACCGCCCCTTTAGGTAAAGCTCTGGTTAAATACAGCTAAGTGGCTTCTTAATTACTTCATTAGAGACTAATTAGATCTGTTCCATACAGAAATAGAACCAACGAACAGGTGGGTGAAGGATGCTTGATATAATGACTGCATGATAGTAAAGGCAGGCCTCCTGGTTACTGCAGACAGAATATAAGTGTCTAACAGGTTAAGGCAAAAAACCGCAAAAAAAAATAAATGTTGACTATATTTTCTTCTTTTTATCTTTCATACTAGAAGCACAAAAGTAAAAGAAATGCCTGTGTGCAAACTTAAAATGTTTTTCTTCTTTTATCAAGTTGCATGTGTTCTGCCTAATACAAATGGACACTAAAAAAATCTAAGAAACTTTATGACAGCAGTCCTCGCTAATTCTTTCTTATTTGCAGTTTTGTTCCAAGTATACAACCTTTTCTTGCCTTTCTTTGCTCTGGCATTTCTTTCCAGCCTTTTGGTCGTAGCAAATTCAAAGACTCGATACTAAACAGGGCCTGCAATATTGACGTTGAGCAGCAGCCAAAAGATGGATCAATGTATTGAGGTAAGCGCTGGACAGTGTACCTATTCAGGCTGCAACCGTGGGTAGCGGTGGTGAAGAGGAGTTGTGGTTGGCACAGAGCAAAACGCTCAGGGATCCACGACCAGATGTCTCGCATCTCCTTGGCACTGACAATCTCCGAGGAGAAGGTGTCAGGGTTAAGAGCCAGCTGCACGTTTCGCCTAAAGACAACGCAGAAAGAGACGAAGAGGTACAGAACGTGAGGTGGTTCACAAAGCTTTAAAGTCATTTGAAGCAGATGGAGTGTGTAAACCCACCTAGAACTGTGAAATAACCAATGAAGGAAACACAGGAGTGGAGTGAAGACGAGACAGAAGATGGTGGATGGAAAAACGTGGCACAAACCAAACAAGAAGGAAACAACAGAATGTGAGACAAGAATGCAAGAGCAACTTAAACCATTCCTAAGAGCATGGCAGAGTATAAAGCATGAAAAGGACATTCAAGCCAGTGACGCAAATAAAACTGATTACATCATTCATCTACTGAAATCTATCTTATATTCTCTGGTGTACACTTGGGATAAATTGTATCAAAATAGTCTAAAATAGTCCTGTTTCAACATCACATTCCTCTCATTCTCCACATACCACTGTGATTTAATTTAAACTCCAGAAACTGTGTCTTCATGTAACCAGAGCAACAGACACGTTAAATTGAATTTAATTTAAGTATTCATACTGTGCCCCTGTCATCTCAAATCAGTAAATATACTGTATTCAAGTCATCTTCGCAAAAAGTGAGGGCTGTGGGTTGACATTATTATAAGATTACCCAAACACAAAAGAAAAGGAAGAAAGTGGCAGCTTTATTTTGAATTCATGGTCGGTCTCACAAGGCCTCTGTCAAATCCATAAATCTTTAAGTTTGATATCAAAATTATCCAAAATCTGACTGGAAAACCAGAAAATACCCAGGAGAGCTGAGTAATTCTTAAATGACACAATGCTACGCCCTTGATAACCTACAAATATTATAGATGCATACACCAGAAAGATATCCATGCGATGGATCATGCGTCCTTTCTGATCCTAGATAGGCAGTAGATTTGCTAGGTAAGGCCACACGAAACACTGTCCTAGTTTCTACATTAAAGGCAAAAGAAAGATGCTCACAATTTACCAGACAAAAATCATGTTATTGACTGTACCGCTTCTGTTTGACAGTGATTCCTTTCTGCTGCAGGGACTTCTCATTTGTGAGCTGTAGCAGGGTGATCTCCTTGCGGCTAAACAGACGGATGGAGAAGGCCTTCTCTAGTAACTTGTCCGGTGTGACGGTGGAGGCAATGCCCTTGACAAAAGCTTGAATGTCCGCCCTTACTTTGTCTGAATCCTGTGGCTGCTGGCTGCCCTGGCCTCCCTGGACTTTATGCTTGCGGTAGAACTTGAGCAAGGCTATAGCTACACGGTAAAGAACCTTGTAGCCCTCCACTAGGTAGACATCCAGGACCCTGACCACGTGGCTGAAAGGCAGGTCACCCAACACCCAGCGCTGCCAGTCTGAGTAGACTTCAAGCACATCTTGAGCTGTGGCCACAATCAATTTGTGGGCGGCTGTGCAGTACTTGTTGGCCAGGTCACCAAAGGTCATGCAGCTAGACTCATAGGCCAGGAAAGTCTGGTCCAGCAGTCGTTTGCCCGGCTCGTTGCAGGCCAGTATGCGGCTGATGTGCTCGAAACACTGAGCTTCGTCTTTGCTTAAGTGCAGGAGCATTGACGTGACAGCTGGTAGTGATGGGCAGTGGGAGATATCTGGAAACTGTCCAGCCACGCAGTTGATAATCTGATGTGCTGAGGCTACTGCCTCTGCCTTCAGGCAGTACCGCGGCACAGGACTTCCATCCACAAAATCTGGAAGTGGGATGTGGGAGGAGGGCTTCTTTGTGCCTGCATTTCCCATAATGTCACGATACACTTCTGCATCTGGGGTAACTGTACGACAGGGAATGGCTTTGATGAGCTGCTGGTAGACTTGTGCCCGAAGTTTGTGGTTTTTGGCCCAGTAACCCTGCCGGGCCATCTGTTTGAACTCTTTCAGGTCTTTACAGTCTACCTTGGTGGGCCCGCTGCTGTTGGCCAGATCGCCCATCTGGTTCCAGTCCACAAAGCTGCCATATTCTTCTTCGGCCATGGTGCTGGAAACTTGCTGGACTGCCCGCGTGGGAAGAGAGAAGGGACGCTCCGGGGTGTTACTAACCTTCTGTCCTCCCCACAGCAGATAACTAGCCTATTTTTCTAAACTGCCCATGATGGTTACTGGAAGACACAAAGGAGAAAAAGAGGAGATTAATGTGGGTTAGGGTTAGGTTATTATGAAATAACTGCAAAATCTGAGCATATAAACACTTACATTTTCTACAGTTAGGCATGTTTCATACTGAGCAGCATCAAGTTAAGAAAGTTAAACACCAAAATCTCTTTTTTTTCTCAAAAAGTTTACTCAAACCGATTATCAAAAACTAGGCATATTAAATATGTACTGAAAAACGTTAGCCCATTTCACTGATTTGATTAATGCTCTTGTAAAGATCTTCAGATGGAAAAAAAGCATGTACATGCATGTGACACTTTGAAGTGAAAACAAATCAAGTAAACCCATAGCTGGAAAGGAATGCAGTCCAAAGCTATTTTAGCAATAACGATACCATATGACAGTGTGGTGATACCATTTATGCTTTATATAAATAAAATGCAACAGAACACCCAAAGAAATCATAAAATACAAGAAGCACAAAATAAAAATCTACAATAATAAACAACAACTTAAAACCAATCAAATAAGTGGGCTACTCAGATAAAAAGTACATTTTGAGAAGAGAGAAATGAGAACTGAAAGCGAGGCTTCAGACATGGCCTGTATGGTTCATAGATGACCCATGATGCAGAGATGCATCTTTGGTAAATTGAATTGGCCAGACCGGTACTGTATCTCTGGTGCTGAGGGAAATGTAAACTTTTTGTACGCTGTAAGCAATACATTTAAAAACTGATTCACTGTTAATTAGTTTCCGCTAAAGAAAACCACGCGATACATGGATGGAGATGCATGTCCAAAGATCACTAGGAATATACAGTGTACTGAGAACAGTTTTCGTACAATCATCAAATCATTTAACACTGCTTTTCAACAAGTCACATGTGGACGCATGTCCAAAGATCACTGGCAATATACCAAAGATGACAGTCATAAAATCATCATTTCACACTGCCGTCCAGCAAGTCACATGGAGGTGCATACCAATACATTCCAGCATTTAAACTGGAAGCATTCATGGCGAGTCTGAAGAAAGATTAACTGTCCTACTTAGAAGTTATGTTAACCCAATGGTGCCAGTTTACCTTTGACACATGATGAAATTTTTCAATGGTACACTTGAATCTAGGGCTGCACAATTACTCAAAATATAATCGAAGAGATGCAAGTGCAATATCCAAATCACAGACAGCTGCAATTTTCTCGATAAAGGTAAAATGTATGACAAAACAGAATTATGATGAAGTACTGTAGTACTGCAGAGATGCCTTGGCTAAAAACCTGTTTCTTGAGTGGAAGAAAACATGTTTATATATGAAAAGAGTCTGGTACAGACTCCAACAAATGTCACATCATCCTGATTTTAATAGTTTTTTCTGTGAAAATGAAGATTGTGATACAAAAATGATCATCCCCACTAATCACAATATCTATCAAATTAACCACAATATGATTGATTGACCACATAGTTCAGCGTACAGAAACTGAATTGGTCAAAGGTCTCTTTGACATTTTAGTCAATTTATTAAGAATCAGGCAATATATGCCTTCTGCGAATCACTTAGATGAAGGTTCACTACACCAAAGCCTTGAAACATTGTCTTCTAATACATCATGTATCCATGCAAAGGGAGGCATGACTGCATTCAGTACATATAAGTTCAAATGCTGTTTAGTAAGACGTCAGATTGAGCAATTTTTACTTCCAGTCAACCAGCCAAGCCCTTTAACCTTAGTGCTGATCATTTAGACACTTCTCCTATAATAACTGATTAACTTTGCATACTGTTTCCTGAGGGTGCTGGAGCTCTAGTCCTACAGAGTAGAGTAGTATCTGGTACAACATGTCTCCTACCGCCTGGGTCTACGCTACTGAATACTGTCTGTGCCATGGTCCATACAGGAACCAAGAGTTTGTTTTAACAACAACAACAACAATAATAATAAACTTTGTATTTTGATCTGGAAAGTGCTTTAAAAATAAAGTGCTTTGCATAAATAAAATGTAACAGAACACCCAAAGAAATCATAAAAAACAAGAAGCACAAAATAAAAATCTACAATAATAAACAACAATTTAAAACAAATAAAATAAGTGAGCTACTTAGATAAAAACCAGGATATGTACCCGATTCTAAGTACATTTTGAGAAGAGAGAAATGAGAACTGAAAGCCAGGCCTCAGACATGGCCTGTATGGTTCATAAAACACCAGCGGGTGTTCAGTCATACTTTACATTCTTACTCATAAGGTCCCATTTCAGAATTGTATCCTTATACTTGTGATTGTACTTCTAGGTTCGGCTTCCTGGCTAAGGATTAAGTCCAGTCAAAGGACACAGATGTTTCCAAGGATATCGTAACAGAATCTTGTCTTAGCCTTACTGTTAAAACAGTTACTGTATTTATCATGGCATTACAGTAGGCTATATTATGATTGCCACTTTGGCCATAATGCTATATGCTTAACAACATTTGCAGCCAATACATGTAAATGAGAGATGACAACATCAGCATGTGTTCATGCATTTTGTTAAAATCCTGTACCAAAATCTAGAGACACAAAAAAAGCTACAATCAGAATTATTCTTCCAATGCTATAGGTCATCGTAAGGTGACTGATCTATTGCAAATGACATTTCCAACACTTTAGACACTGACTAGAAAAGGGAAGCTAAAAGGAAAGCTTCCTGAACTTGAACTGTGCAACTGTAAAACTGAACAGCGGGGTTAGGTAATGTTGCTGTAGGGGAATCTGGGATTTTAATATGACATATCTATATCTTGGAGGCTCAGCAAACACAAAGATATGAGCATAGGAAAAACTAATGCCATATTACAGTATCTGTGAGTACAGGTGTGTACACAGAAACTGGACTGACAGCTGCAAATGCACGCAAAGCTGCGTGGTATTTTTAGCCGAACAACCTATTTTACGTTAGCTAGCCAGCTGAGGCGATAACACGTAGCTTATACGTTAGAGGAGGCACACGGGTCACAGGGTATTTAACATTACCGCCCGACTAAATCTGATGCACCCTTTTCCATTCACAGCTGCCAAGTTAGCATTGCTAACGTTAGCTAGCTGCAAGCTGACCCTGTCAGTGCATGTCAGCAGCTAACGAGACTTCAACCACACACACACACACGCACACACGCACACACACACACACAAAGCTGACGTTAGCTACCTGACAAACACAACACGCGCACACACACACCATGCAAATACTGACCAACAACAAAACAACGTAGTTAGAAAAAATATGCTTGCTAACGTTGCTGCAGCAGCTAGCATGAACGTTACCGACCACAAATTAATATGGTCCGCAGGCTGTCTTGGAGTTTGTTGACGTGAGGAGATTTCGGCTTCAATTCGTGGAAGAGCGATGCGTTTAAAACACAAAGCCGACGACGGGAGGAAGACTTACCTCTACCGCACAGCACAGAAGACCGGTGAGCAAACGATACATGACTGAGAGCAAGAAAAACTGGCGTTATCCTTACCTGGATGTGAGATGTCTTGAGACGTGAGGCTGCATTCATATTAAGTTGCCTCGCGCATGCGCAGTGCCTCCGATCCGTCTCGGTCCGCGTCTGTGCGCATGAGAGGGGCTCAGGTGGGCTGGTTACATACTACAGCCACCTCTGTGTGCAGTGTGGTCACAAGAGTGGCTGAACTTCTCTTAGAAAACTGGCAGGATTTGAATAATAAATGAAGAAAACCAACTGGATTATTGTCTAATCAGATACTGTAATCAAACAGTGCTCTACATACCCTTTTTAACCACTTAAATCACATTCAAATATACATGCACTTCCATAAAATCTCTATTAAAACAATCAAAAGCATAATGTCTTATTTTGCATCAAAGAGCAACCCCAGCACAGATATCTTCATATTCCGCCAGAAGCCAACTCTCACTTCTCTGTGACCGTGCAGAGGTTGCATGACAGATCACAGTATCTGGTTTGTCTTGCTTATTTGCAGACATGCTCTGTCAAATAAGCCGTGGCACTAGGACAGGACAAGACAGGACAGGAAGTACCCTTGCAAGGGCAACAAACTCTGCCTTTGTCCTGCACTCAAAGCAACCGGCCAACACATGACAGTTATTACTGATAATTAAATTGTGGAACCATCACTGCCCTGCACAACAACTCGGGGTTAAATGTTGTTTGGCCTCGTCTCGTTGCTCCGGCTGATGTTTTTCATGGCCTCGTTCACTGTGACCTTCTTAGGACTGTATTATAAGAAAAGTTACAAAGTTAGACATCTGAATGTTCAGATTTTACAGAGTGTAACCTTAAAACTGAGATGATAGTCAATCCTTAAGTCTATGCCAGGGATATAGCAGCATTTGGGTGGAAGCTTGAGTCAAAAGATGAATCCTTCTACATCTCAGCAATCAGTCATTGTGCAGTATGAGGCTTCTTAATGATACTGATTGTGTTTTTCCGCTCTTGAAGATACAGAAGATCTTCATAGCCAAGGTGGCGCCCCAACCTCTGACTAGCTTGTGCTGATCTCTTTGGCTTTTGAGTGTGTCACAAGAGGTATGCAGAGCATATACTGTATAATCTGCAGGAACTCCATATCTTTATGATGATTTAATATTTAGTTTCAGCCTGTGACATTTGGATCAATCTGAGACAAAGAGTGTGTTTGTCTGCATGCATGTGATGGCATGTGAGTGATTGTGAAGGACACCGGGGAAAAATGACCAAAAAATTTGGGTGTGAATGGTCGTCAGTGTGTGTGTGTGTGCGTGTGTGTGTGAGAGAGAGAGACAGACAGATGGGTGCAAAGCCAGTAAGCCTTTAGGTCCTAGCTTATGGAGGTTTATGCTCATCAAATCCTTTCGCTCCCACACACTGCGTGACGTGACATCACTCCAGCCCCACCCCATCTTCCTGTCTCACACACACACACACACACACACACACACACACACACACACACACACACACACACACACAATGCTGCACAGATGCATAGACATGAACACACACTCGTTTGTACACACACTCTACATACAACTGTTCTTTCATATCAGACCTACAGTAGACTGTGAGATCTGATCATCTCCACATATTAGACCAGTTAGTCCGGTGGTTTCCTCTAAACATGCACACTTAAGAACAAGGTTGTACTCTAGTAAACAGAGAAGATGTGCAATGACATTAATAGAATTAAATACCCCTCTGTAGCCGAGAGATATCAAAGACTTCTGGTAAATTACTTTGACTGGGATAAAGTGGGCAGTGTTGTAATGTTATGAGATTTTCATCATGCTGTAACCATTTCAGTAAAAACATCCCTATTTTACTGTATTACAGTATTGTACAATTATTGTTATCAGCTACAATGACCCTAAAAACATCTACTTCCGTTGTTTCGGAGGATGCTACAACGCATTGGTGAGGAGATAATGACTGAAGCCGACCCCAGCTTTAAGGGAATGAAAACAGAGGGGTTTTTTTCTGGTTGAAGAAATGCTTAATTATAATTTTATAAAACATTCTGTCCTGACAGTTATAGAACTTGATATAATCTTGATTTTCTTTTTTAAAATAATGCTAACACGGTAGAATCCAATATCGTAGATAAGCAAATATACATTGTATGATAACTGTCCATTTTCACAGGCACTAAGTCTGCAACTGTTCAAGTTGCACTGTGCAGCTTCCCGCCTAAATAATGGGTTATCAACAAAAACTGAATGGATGCCAACTATGCTAATCTGTTTGTAATTTGCCAGTAAAAATTGACAGCTTTTTAGTTTAGTTTTTTTTTTTTTTACTGTTGGTCAGAAAAATGTACAAAAATGAATATAAACAGGCAAAAAATAAGAAAAAACATGTTAACAAACATGTTAAAACATGTTGAATGAACAATGACTATCAAGAGATAATAGTTTAAATAATCTTTAATTGGAGCTCTATTGTAAGTCCGTCTCCATAAAAGGTAGGTCAGCTAGTCTAATTGCAACTACAAGCAATGACTTCCTGAAGCGCTCTGCGTCACACATGTTTTTATCAGGGTGTTTGCTGCATGCGTTTGACGTGGCGTTCTCCCTGGACAACTTTTGGAGGTTTTACCTAAACGGACACCGAGGAGCATCAGCCCATCAGGGTTCGATGTTGTGACTGTTTACTTGTTAAAGGAAGGACAGTATGACATCTGGGCCCTTAAGTTGATGTGTATATGTGTATATATTTCAACTGACTGAGCAAGAAAATCCTTGTCCGAGTAACATATGTCTCCTGTCTATTCCTGTCTGAATGGGATGTTGTTAATTAGTTAAGCGGTGTGGATACTTTTGTCATGCTGTATGGCAGTGTGATCCTTAGTCCTCCTAATTGATGTTGCATGCTCATTCTCATGATCAGAGGCCAAATTTAAAGCGATCACAATACCAGTTTTGTTTCTGCCTCCCTTCCCTAAGTTTTTGTGGAGTTAATTTGCTATGACTCATGCCTGAATTATGTCCGTCTCCTAAGCAGGAATTTATGCAGCTTTAACTCAAATTAGAGGTTTTCTCTTTAAACTGTCAACACCGGTTCTTAATTTTGTCTCAGTGCTTTGAGAAAACATTTGTATTTCCTGATCTTGCTCACATTCCTGTTCAGCCTCTGGCACTGGCACACTTTGGCACAGTGGCGCCCTCTTCAGGGACCTGGGAGCCTCCGCTCTCCTGCAATCTGTGTAGCTTCTCCACTTGTTGCCAATAGATGATTACAAGTGTAACTTGCAGGTTAAATTTATTACGAATTTTCCACTTAACAATGTCTAGATTTCAGTTTTAAAAACATAATGCAGGATTAAATTCCTTTATCAGTAATTTTGCATTATATATCACCATTTTACATCATGGTGAATTATTGTGTTTGTGCAGATTGTCTTGTGCTCGTCCACATAAGTGCAAACGTCAGTCATGCATGATTACCAGTGATTCGACTAAAAATAAAGAACTTTTGAGGGTCAGTGAAACATGCGTGTCTTTTAAAAAGGTGGTTCTTTCTCATACATTTCCATTCTAGCGTTAAGAACCAAAATAATAATCAAAGGAAATACATGCTTACTCTTGTCTGATTAAGTTATGTGAGTCAATAATGTTACAACACAATAAGTCAGAATTACAACTTAACTTACCAACTTTTAATTGTTATCTATAAAGGTTCCACTGGGTGTTTTCTTGGGTCCATTATAATGCTTTATATTCTTACTGTCATTAAATTTGTACTGTCTTTTGTCTGTATTGTGCATTCAGTGCCAAAGGTTTGCACCATTTGAGCTATTTAAATGAGCTCCCTGCTTGAGGATCAATTCACAACCACGGCTTAACTCTCGCCAGCGAGACTGAAAGAAACTGTGTCACCCAATAGCGTGGGCTCCATTGTATCTTTGAAAGGCCTAAGCAGCACTCTGGGTATTGTTTTCCTTAAAGGGGAGTCAGGTTACCTTGACAACGGCAGGATGCCTACCCATAGGCTCTTAGACAGAGAAAAGGCACGGCCAGAGAAGGAGGGAAAGAAAGCGAAAAGAGACAAAAAAGGAGGCAAGATACTTCCCAGCCCCAACTTTATTTCCTTTTTTTCTGAGTTTGTGTGTTTTGAAAACAGGCCTGACGGTTGCCAGTGGGTTGGGACGGAGAGCTGAGGAGGTGAGGATGTGTGTGTGTGGTTGTGTGTGTGTGGTTGTGTGTGTGTGTGTGGTTGTGCGTGTGCTGGTTTGTCTTCCACGCTCAACCGCTGACATCTCTGTATCTGTCTCACATTGACACACATAACAGCCTGGTGACAGTTTTAGTTTCTTTTAGGTTCAGTGTTTCTGTCAGTTTATTGGACATGTTTAACACACTTGCAGAAATGCTGGCGATAACATTACCTTGAAATTAATTAATTTATGCCTACAGGCTATATTGATGCAGTTCATGTGGAAATCGTGACCATTCAATTCCAATTCATAGAAAAAATGGATTGTTATTGCGTTAATCTGAATATTTGAATGGAAAATGTAATTGTGTTACAACAGTGCAATTATGTATTTCTCTGCCAAACAAATAACAATGCATTAATAAATGAGCATTATGCACTTACTGTTTTATGCAATCCTTGTTTTGACAGTGAGATTCAACATCCTGTGAACAGAGGGCCATGCATGTTGCACTGCGGCCACGCAGGTAAGGCTCAGCATCATTAGATTAGTGTCTAGGAAGCGGCCAGGAAGCAAATGCACAGTATGAAGTAACTGATGCACCTCAGTCATGCCCTGCAGTGTGATGTTTGGCTTTACTTTAACCGACTGCAAGCAAAAAATTGCAATTCTCATTCTCATTTTGACAACTATGGTCTCACATTGTGACCAAGCATATAACGTATAAATATATAACGTCATTTATTATTTTGTAATCATACCTTTCTGTGGTGGTCTGGTTTAATATGATTCCTCCTGTGCAGTTTTATAGTTGTGCTACTTTTCCATACTGTACATGCCCTCAACCGAAGACATGCTATGTCGTGACGAGTGCTCTGACAACTTTGACGAAATGCAGATTGATGGAATAAAATGGAAATAGTTTGTCTGGATCTGAATGGGGAGCTTTATAGGCATTAGGAGAGCTTTGAAACTGTTTGTGCATGTACTTGAGCTTGGCTACGCCGTGTTTCTTCAGGTAAGGGTGGTGGGTTTACTGGCCTGATGAAAGTGAGAGCAAAGTGATTGCTCTCTTTGCCCCAGTTAAACTGAAGCTGGGAGCCCATTCGAGCAGTGAGCAGAGGCACGCTATAGCGGCACATCGCGCTCAAGATATTTGTTTTGACACACCAGGGTTCTCACTTGAAGTCATGGAACAATTTCTCCACATTCTCAGTGTATTTGAAGGCAAAGTCAAGCGGCGTGTTTTTACTGCTTCAAATCGGCTCTTAAAATCAAATCTATTAAATTAAAAGGAGATATAACTGGCTGGTTCGACACAACTTATTTAAAAGTGACCTTTTATGTCATGTCCAATATGTGTCCATTAAACCTACTAAAAAAATATGACAATGACATATCTGGAGTTGCACACAGAGCTGACTCTGCACTCATGAAAAAATATGATGCACTGGACATGGTCTTCCATCAAGTTCCCTGGGGGGAACATGTGCCGTTGTGAGGGGGTTCCTATGTGGAAACATAGCAAGCTAATTTAACTCAACTGAGAAAACAGAAGGATTTGAGTAAAGAGATATACCTGCATATTGAGTCAGAAATGAGCATTAACAACTGAAATACAGAGTGTGCTGAAAGCTAGTTAGCCAGCAAGCAGGAAAGCCTAAAGCTAGTTAGCAACAATGTTAGTTAGTTAGATAACAGGTTAATAGCTAATGCATAAATGGTTGAAATAAATAGCTATGAGTAGGCTAACATGTAGCCTAGCCTCAATGAAACAGGTAATGGCAGCTTTTTTTTATTTTTTAAAGTTAGTTGTCATTGGTTACTTGAGTTCACTACTACTTGAGTTGATGTACTGTATGCTGCTTGATGTATAGCATTTGAAGAGAGAGGTTTTTTATTGTGTATTGTGCCCTCTAGTGGTTGCCTGCTGCTCTGTCTGTGCCTGTCTGTGCTCACCCTGCTGCTGCAGAGCCTCTGGGTGCCAATTGAGATGACCCGCGATGAACCTGCAGGAAGGTCACCTGAAGAACAAGGTAACAAACACACATGGACGCACATGGTTTAGCTTAGGACAGGACCTTGGTAAACAACAGAAGCCCTTTTAAAATAGCAACTTAGTAGGCATTAAATGGGAAATAGGGCAACAGTAGTGTATACCAGTACCAATGTTAGATAAAGCTTTATACACAATCGCAGTGGGACCTCCCATGTGTTTGATAGTTGTGGGTTTGCGGGAAAGAAATAGATACTGCTGTTTAATACAATACTCTTTAAACTGTAGCTAAACAAGGTATTTAAGAGGGCAGTAGACAAGCTTGTCTGGGCAAAAGCCTTCTTTGTGGTTTACAAGGAAGCAACAAATGTCGTCAACAATCTTCTCCAAAGTGTATTTTTTTGGTAAAATCAGCATTCATCAAGCACCAAATGAAAAATATGAAATATTCTGGTGCTGTGCCTCTCCCAACAGTTGTTCTTAGACATCATCAGGAGCAATTTGGAAATAGACTCAACAAGCTCCACTCGGTGTTTTGAGGTGTTCAGGAAGTCTCAAATAAACATTACAGTTTTTGTATGTTGCTTTTGTTTTGAGCATTTGAACGTTTGAATCATTTAAATAGTTGCTGATGATATTTAGTTTTTTGCGTTAGACCCCAAATGAAAAATGATGATCTAGCACAGATCCTGATTCATGATGGTTTTTATTGTTTTTCTCAATTCAAAGCAATGTTTTGTCAGTAAATATAGCTTTGTGGATATAATATCATAATACACAGATTTAACTTAAGACAGAATAAACTCTCAACAATTTTTGTGAAAGACGTGGACAATGTGGCAACTGCATCAGTTTCAAATGTAATCCCAGAGGATAACTTTTTATCCAAACATCCTGATCATTTTCGTCTCAAATTCTAGGAAAATAGTTTTTAGCTGACAATGTAACCCACGGGTGCATCTCAGCCACAGACCCCTAATTGCTCTGTGCTTTGAGAGACCCACCACGACTTGTGTATAAAGAGCCACCCGGCGACGGTTGTGTTGGAAAATACACCACATGGGGGAAGCTGTTGGTCAGCACACACAGTTAATTACAGCTCAAATTTATTACCAAAAGATGCTCGGTTTTCAACCAATCTCTGTGAAAAATCATCTGTCTGACCAAGTCAGTTTATTTACAGTTATCTTTAATTTAAAGATCACTCCAGCACTGGGGGTGGCGGGTGATGAGACAGTTACAGATGTTCCTCGTGAAGGGATTTTGTCAATGAAAAAGAAATATGTTGGCACTGACAGTGAGGAATGTATAGTAGTGTTAACATATTAACATAAAAACATATTATTGTGTTTGGAAAACACAGAATAAGGAGCTTTGTACTGCACACTTTCAGTTTCCATGTGATCTGACACTCTGTAGAAATAACTTATAGTATATTGTCTAGTGTGTGATATAGCTAGTAAGTAACACACACACACACACACACACACACACACACACACACACACACACACACACACACACACACACACACAAACATCCCAACATTGCCAACAGTGGACTCGCATTCTACACCAACCAAGTGTAGACCTCTGCTTCTGGTCACACACACACACACACACACACACACACACAATTTTATAAGCGTCACATACACACCTTTATGAGTCTAGAAATTGTTTGGCTATGGTTATCTCACCTAGCTGGCATTAAGTTGTTCCAGGGCCCCACCTCTTCTCTCTCATTCATCTTTCATTGCACCCGTACCCAACGGGCCCCTGTACATGTAAGTAGTGATACGCTGACAGTCAGCTGAGCAAACAGAGATGAAGTGACATCACCAGTCTGCAGGATTTTACTGTGCAGGTTAAACCTCAATTCCCAAGGAGATCCTTATGACCGCAATTCAACCCTCACTCCACCAACGCCACCCGCCTCACTGAATAGAGAAAGCACAGTGTGAGCAGTCTTTCCCAACAACTGTTTTCAACTGTCCCAGAGGTTCACAGTATAACGATTTAATTTTAATCTTAATATTTCATTGAATGGGAATAAAATAATTCATGATCGAATGGAATGTGTTATTTTGTGGGATTGTGTCACTCAAAAAATTAGTTTTTACACTGATTGGCCACTATGTTAAATCAGCTTCCTGGTGGCTTGGGGTCAAGGGGATACATAGAGGCCTGACCCTTCTGGTGTGCCCCATGGGACCTTATTTGCGAAAAAAAAAAATGTAAGTAGTCAATGAAGAGTGACGAATTCTATTTTTGATCCCATTTAAACTGTGCCATGAATTACACATATGATTTTTGTCAATTTTTAAGATAGTTTTGCAGGTCAAGAAAGTCAGTTTGTCGTAAAGATAGTAGAAAGATAGTTGTGTACAACTGCAGTCACTCTAAGTTAGTCAGGTTAGTGAGCTAGCTAATATACGGGACTGGGTCTACAAGGTTTTGGTAATGGGTTCTGGTGAGCGTTGAACAAGACGACATCACTTATGCGACTGTTGGATGTGTGCTCTTTTTAATTATTTACTTTCAAGGTCTCATACTTCAACCGTTTTATGGAAAACGTAAGTGTAATTCACGGAACAATTTAAAAAATAGCTTCTCTTCTGTCATTCACTATCATACGTACATTTTTCTCAAATAAGGATGGTCGTCCAGCAGAAGGGGCTCCAAATGAAACGCACGATTACTTTGAATACAATTCCCCAAAGTTTGAACATTTTTGGGACAGTGTGCTGTTTGTGAATAGCCTGACGTCATTGTACACGTTGAAATATAACCTTAACAGCATATGAAGTCAGCAATTTGAGCTTAATGCTTTAACCGTGAAGGTGTGAAAACATTCACATAAACATAGCATTCACTATGTCCATATAGGTGTACGTGCCTGTACATGTGGGGGGGCTGTCTCTGAATCCACAAAAGCAATATGAGATGACTGCAAAGCTCTAGGAAAGATGTGGTTGTCAGAAATTATGACTCAACACCATCTTTATCCGTCATAAAATTGTCATTCAGGGAAATTCACCTCTGTGAAAATGATTAGTTGCCGCTGGAACATGGAAAACACCCCATCATCAGTGCTGATTCATTTACAGAAGATCAAGTTAAGAAAACAGCATTACATAACCCTGCTATTTCATGAGACAGATCAAGATTTCCTATGACATAATACCCAGGATCACTACTTAAACATTATGATAGGCGGTAGCATATGATACTGTACATACATGACATACTGTGCCATATTGTTTACACTTTACATCATAGGTCAGCGTGGTCTGGGCGTTCGCAGGCTGGCTCTCCGCTTGGAGGCGTTGAATACGCAGGTGCAGAGGCTGAGCAGAGAGCGAGACGTCACCCAACTGACCAGAGAAGATCTCAGTCTGTTACTGCAGAGGTAACATGCAAACAGAAGATAATGAAAATACAGATGTAGTTTATTATATTTCGTCATACAGTGTGGTTACATGAAGATATCTGTTCCAGCTTTAGGCAGGACCAGCAAGGCTTAGCCCACCTGGTAGAGAGGGAGCTGAAGAGAGTGTCTCAGAGGCTCGACCAGCTCAGCCGTCACCATCACCATCAGTCTCACACACCGTCACCGCATGATGAACTCAGACTACACACAGGTAAAGCCCAGCAGATACCTAGCCTATATATCATATGTAGTCTTTAAAAACCTTTTTGAAAAGGGATTCAACTGAAAGGTGTTACATTATTGGTGAAAATGTTGATATTACATTTTTTATTACAATTTCAATCACTTTTAGTGCGACTTTTACTACATTTTCAGTAAATACTTGCATTATTGGGTGCTACATGACATTATTTCACTAAATCGTACATAGCATGCTCATGATTACCAACCTTTATGCTTTTGATATGAAGGAAAAGATAAGAAAGGCGAAAGAAACCCACTTTTCTCTGGATAGTGTTTCAGGAAACAGTTTCTATTTGGCTTCTTAGTTTAGATTTGTCATGTCCTGTCGTGTACAAGTGCTGGCCATACCCAACCAAAGAATTTGATTAAAGCAGATAGGGAGGATCGGCTGGGTTTCAATTTTAATTTTACTGTGTACTGTGCCAAAACCATTTCATTGTCCTGCACAAAAACAGTGATTTTAGGATTTGTTCCAGTTATAATATGATTCTACATTCTTGTACACCAAATGAATACACTCCCTCCCCCCCTACATGTTGCCAGCTTCAATAATTGGCCAATTGCAAGCTTTTCTGTGGTATACTGCTGCGGTAGTGCGATACTCCGAGCCAAACGCACGGTTCATAGCCTCAATAGAGGTTAACCACACAGTGAAATTAACAAGCTGTGATAATGGAGGGTGTGAATGGGGGGGTTAAAGGGCAGTGGGTGCAGGTGGTTATGGGGGATGAAGTCCTTGAATAGAAGTTTAACAAGTCCCACAGAGCCAGTGTCGGTCAACTGGCCGTGGGGAGGAAAAAAAGTTTACGTCTATGCTATGACCCTCCCGAGAGGTGTCAGGTGAAAGTCAGGTTACGCACCCTGGTTGGCACGCGAGCGATCGTGTGTGTGTGTGTGTGTGTGTGTGTGTGTGTGTGTGGGCAGTGGGGATGAGTGGGTACATGCTTAACTCCTCTGCTGAAAAAAAGGGGAATTCATAAAGCTCGGGCCACACAGACACCATACTGTGCATATGTGAGGGCGCACACTTGTCGACATGCACACACACATGCCACCCGCATGCACACAAACACACACTCCGCCATCACCAGCCTGTTCGCCCCCTACCCTCTTCCTCTCACATTACCTCACACACCCATAAAATACGACTGAATTACCCACGAGTCCTTTCACCAACTTGTCTACTCATATACTTGTTTTTGCAGAGGGAGCACTTTATTTTTTTTCTCGCCGCGCTCCTATAGCATATCACTGTTTTCTGGCTTTCACACCTCGACTACGGCTGCAGGTTTTCTTATCTTTTTTCATCTCTTTTCCTTTTTACTAGGTTGTTTTACATAGTTAAACACTGTGTATTTTGGCATGGGCTAGCATTGTAAAAAGGGTATGTTTGGTAGGAGGCAGGTGGGTCAGGTGTGTGTGAGCGTGTGTGTTCATTCCACTTGATTGACATTGGCTAGAGATGGTGGGGGGCTTACGGGAAGGGGCCTCTGAGAACACACTGCCTCTACTAATGCCTCTTACACGCATGGCCGCACCATACATCGCGCTGATGGCTGCTATTCATTGTGAGTGGAGAGGTTGTATATCAAAGTTATTATCCACTGTTCTTCATTAACTCTACAATGTTCTTTTTGTTGCTAAAGCCAGGCATGTGGAGTAACGATGCATTCAAAACGTCCACGTCAAGAAAAATGGTGTGACGGTTAATATCTCACCCATAGGGCCCAACGAGAAGTGCGAGGTGCCAATGGATCCTGCGTATCCGGTGTGTGCGGAGAAAGTGGAGGTGAGAAAGTGGAAATATGCTGTATGTGGTAGCATGAACTGTGTGGCTCCACTTAAAGTTTAAAGTGTAATATTTAGTTCCAAGTATATGAGCTGGATATGAAAAGACCCTTATAGACTAGCTAAGCTAATCTACATGATGAATTACTGTACATAACCAAAAACATGTGCTGTTGTTTTGACTTATAATTATTTTGATTTAACATCTGTCTCTCTGGCAGTTCCTGCGGGCCCGTTGGCAGTCGGACCCCTGTTATGCCTTTTATGGGGTGGATGGCACCACCTGCTCCATATTGACTTATCTTAGCCAAATAGAGGACTTTTGTCCCCCTCGTCCTGGAAGAAAACACTCTTCCCCACAATGGCACGAAAAACCTCACGCTTACGCAGAGAAGGTACGACCACAACTGTGGAGGACAAGTGTCACAGAAACAGTAATAAAGCATTTCATTATTTAAAGGTGCAATATGTGTAAAGAGATTGGCCAATAGGGGGCAGCATATCACCAGAGAAACTGATAATCGCTGCTAACTGTAGCTGCCGTTAGCTAGATAGCTTAGTTAGCATGTAGCTTGCGGTCCGGGGTGTTGATGCTTAAACTGCTAACACGGAAGCTTTGAATGGGCGGCCTGAGATGAGCGGGTTAGCTAGCTGGTTAGCAACTTTAGTGAATAGCTCTTTAACATAATCAAGGTGTATCGTCAGAACTGTTACTACTTCACATTCTGTGGATATATTTTTTTTAATGTTTTCAACTAAAATTCGTACATATTGCACCTTTAACAACTATATTTTAAAATTAAAAATAGGCAAAAATAAATGTGTTTACAAAATATCACTGTCTGATGTTGACTGATTGAGCACCAGTCTACTTTACTAAAACACTACCCAACAATAATTTCTATCATGCTTTGCACATCCTCACTGTTTCATACCACTGTTGTACACAGGCTGAGATACATACAACTTTAAGGCCGCTGTATGAGGTCATCAGCAACAGCAGTGGTCCTGCCGTAAACTTCATCCGGTCCAGAGTGGAAAGGATGTCTGAACGGTGGATACAGGCCGGTCTGAGGATGAGGCAGAGCAGCAACAAGACGGTCCCGACCCTGATGAAGGTATAAACCAGCATGTCAACTCTGATTTTTCATATAAAATGTTGGTCTTTATAACATCCACATCTGCCGTCCTCTAGGTGCTGCTTTATCCCGGAGCCCTGGCTGGGAGCATTGGCCAGCAGTTTGAAGCCATGGTGAAGAGAGGGGGTCCTCTAGGGGAGCTGGTTCAGTGGGCTGACCTCAGTGCCTGTCTGACAGTTCTGGGCCACAACTTAACCTTCAGCACCTCACAGCACCAACTTCACAGGTAGTAGTGTATTGGATTGAGTAGGATTTAAACACAACTGACATATGATGTATTCATGGATGTCTGCAGAGACCCAAGAGATCAATGCTGAATCACGTTGAGAAAGTAGTGATGTGATGTGTGTTTATTGTGATTGGTCCAGCCTGATAGGTGCTGCTCCAGGCCAAGGCAGTTGTCCAATCCAGAGGCCCCTGACCTTTGACCTCATCTATACTGACTACCACGGCCTTGCTCACCTTCAAGGCGCCATGGGACTGGCTTTCTTGCATTATCGGTACAACCACAAAAACGTTCTCAATGATTTAATGTAACTTGCATTACAGTGTGACACTGATTTATTTGTGTAAGCACACTGTGGCTTTATTGCATAATTCACATTGTACAGTACCAAAGTACAATGTCAACTTTTGTTTCCATATTTCTAATATCTTTTGCCATGATATTTAACGGGTACACTCAAAGGAACAGTTCACCCAAAAATGAAAATCTGGCCAATATCTACTCACCCCCATGCCAATGGGGGTGAGTAGATAAACCAAACAAATACTAAATATCGAAGGCAGCATTACACACCATTTGTTCTTTGTGTTCAGCGTGTGTCACTGTAGGATACATTTTGTTTTTAATCATTCTAGGTGTCGCTTCAGAATCCTGGACTCTTTTGGCACGGAACCAGCCTTTAACTTGGGGAGTTACGCACGCAGCCATGGATATAAAACACTGTGGGGCAGCTGGGGTCTGCAACCTCTGCAGTACATGACCATGTTCCGTAAGTTTGTGCACATCTGTAATCATGCGAACATGTGACTCGACGTGTGTGAGAACACAGCTGTGTGTCGGTGACTTAGCACAGTAGATTGATTCAGCAATGCACTTGTCGACACACATTTACGCACATTTATATCTTGCTGCCGCAGCACTGATCCCTCACGTACACCCCTCTGAGCGTCTTCTCGGCGAGAGGATTAATGTCTGAGGTTAAATAAACGTAGTGCCCAGACAGCGCTTTCATTCCAACACCTCTCCCTGTCATCTTTCCCACCCTGCCGGGAGATGGAGACAAGCTGGACGCGCTGGGCCGAGAGCCACCCTTCATGTCTCAGCCTGGAACACTGTTTATTTGTCCGGCGGAGGGGGAGAGAGGGATGGCTGTTAGCTGATGGCGGGGGGAAAAGGGAAGAAAAAGAGAGAGACAGCGAAAGAGAAACAAAAGACTCAGGAAGGAGAATGGAAAGAAAGAAGCTTGAGGAGATTGCGGGCCGCTGTTTATGCTTCTGTTTTGAAATGGGGGCGAGGAAGACGGTCGATTGAAGGGTTTGAACTAACAAGCAGACGAAGCCGAACTGTAAACAGGCGGGCGAAGACACCGATACAAACAAGAAACTTCATTCCTTCACAGCTTCTTATCCGACCCCCGCATGTTGCATGTTCTTGATCATATCAGTGTGCTGTTGCATATCTGCGCTGTTGCATATCTCTGCTCATCGGATAGATGAGTGTGTGAGGCGGTGAACCAGGTGTAGAGACAAGTGGGGAGATTCTGTAAGAGATTTGGCAAAAGTCTGTCTGCCTCGAGACAGGGGAGAATGACACACACACACACAAATGTTGCAGATGCTTGCACACACACACCTTTGCTGGCACATTCCTAGCAAAGTAAATACTCGTCTTTCACACCTTCCTCAGTGTGTCGGAGGGCAGCAGGGTGGCAGCTGCCTCTCCAAACAGCCAGACGTTTAACCTCTTATACATCTCATTTCCTTTCACTGCTGATTTATTCTGCACAGCGTGTTTTCCCTCTCGCACAGAATTTTAATCTCGGCCGTTATATTTTTGGCTTATGTTCTCAGTAATATCAATGTCCACTGTAATTTTATCGATCCTCTTTGACGTAATATCTTTTTTCCATTTTGTGTTTTGTTTTTAAGGAAGATGTGTCCAAAGGCATTCACCATCTTTGTGTTGTTTTGGTAAAACAACTGCTGAATTTAGGACATTTTTAAGACAAAATGGACTTTCTAGCCCAGAGTCCTGACCTTTCTTATAGACATTGAGAACAATATCTGTGATGCAATTTATTTATCTTTACATGTATCATCTAACCGCTTTGTGTTTTGTCATCTCTAGCTCACACTCCTGATAACTCCTTCCTGGGCTTTGTGAGCGAGGAGGCAGTGAGGGAGGAAGCGAGGGAGGAAGAGCTGGAGGCGGACGCCTACAAGAAAGACAAGATAGCGGTCGTCTATGGCAAACAGGACTACATGTGGCAGGTATAATGACTGATATAGTGAAGTATAGGAATGCCTAATGTTTTAGTGCATATATAAAAAGGCCCTCCCAGTCAAGAAGAAATGCATCAAGAAGCCAGATACTACACCATTTTACATGAAAGTCAAGATTTCACAAAGACAGCCTTGTGTTTTTATTCTTGCTGTACTGAAGCCTACACACTCTGGTTGCTCTATGTGCGTGTTTCTGTATGTGTGTATATATATCAGGGTAAATCTGAGTATGTGGGGGTGATCAGTGAAGAGCTGGAGACCCACGCTACAGTCTACCAGCCTCCAGGACACGTCTCTAACCTGCCCAGCTTCATCACAAACCACGGCCTGCTGACTCAGGAACGCTTCCTACGACTTCTCCGCAGAGCCAAGGTCAGATAAGAGCCGGTGAATCTGCATCTAGTGTATATATTGTATAAGCTTAACCATGATGGATCCTCATTAAGATGCAAAATAACCTTCCCTCTGCTGCTTCCCTCAGGTGTTTGTCGGCCTCGGGTTCCCCTACGAGGGTCCAGCTCCCATTGAGGCGATAGCTCTAGGCTGTGTGTTCCTTCAGCCACGATTTCATCCACCACACTCATCAGACAACAATGACTTCTACAAAGGCAAGCCCACCACGAGACAGGTAGGCATCTCCTTCAACTGAGAAGAAAGGATAGTTTGAATTAAATATAAATATCATAATAAATGACTTTGGATCACAGATCTCCTCCCAACACCCGTACGCTGAAACATTCATCGGCAAACCCCACGTGTGGAGTGTAGATGCGAACAACAAGACTGATGTACGGGAGGCGGTCAGAGCCATTCTACACATGGAGGTGGTATATATGAATGTATACAGACACACTTTTTGTGATTCTTGATTGTGATTGACTGATTTCAGTAGCACTAAATAAGAGTCTGTGTGTGTGCTGTTGCAGGTGAAGCCTTTCACTCCGCGAGAGTTCACATGTGGGGGAATGCTGGAGAGGGTTCATGCTTATATCACTCATCAGGTACAGAGTCGAGCCTCACAGGATAGACCTGTTACACTGTATTTTTGGGAATCGTTGACGCTTATATGTCTACAATAGTCCGACCCAACACTGGAGTTTCTTGGACATATAATAGACGTTTTTAAGGCTTTTCCATTCTGCTAAAGGTTTTGGATAACAGAGAAACTATTTAGCTCATGCTTAGTTCAACCTCTCCACATTTTCAACTTTCTTTTTCTTGAATCCCTCCAGAAACTTTGCAGTAAATCCGTCCCTGCTTGGCCACCAGAAAGTGCTCTGAGGGTGCACCTGGGTCCCCTGGGTCAGTCATGTGTAGAAGTGTGTCGACGCTCCTCCCACGTGTGTGAGCCCGCTCTGTTTCACCACCTCAACAATCCTGCTGCATTCAACAGGTGAGAAATCAGCAATCATCTACTTTTAGGATGTAGGTCGCCAGTATACGCAAATAAATATGCTTACATTTCCCATTTTGTAGACTCGGGATAGGCTGCTCCAGCATGAAGCAGGAATTGAACCACCTGTTCCCTTCCTACAGTCCTTGGGGTCGACACTGTGGCCTCCAGCAGGAGACTCTGCTGTTCAGTTGTGCCGGCTCCGACCCTTCACATCGCAGACTGTGTCCCTGCAGGGCTCACCTACCAGGGCAGGTGGCACTTTGCCCTGACTGCCTCTAAACAACATAAAAGAACTCAGGAAATAGCAAAAACAGAAGGGAAGAGAAGGGGAAGAAGGTGATAAGATGAAGACAGCACCAAAGAGCCAATCTGCAATGCATACTGTATCGTTAAAGAATTGATCTCGACCAAAGACGAGAGACTGTCCTGCCAATATGACTGAAATCTTTGTGGTCCTGTTGGTGGATCTCGCACTAGCTATGTTTACATGGACAATATTTCTTCATTCCTAAAGAAATCATTCCAATGAATGAAGATTTTGGGTCACTTGTTTACATGGGACGGGATTAATGTCGTCTGGTGTTTACGTACAACAACAAATCTAATCAGAACAGCTGTGTGACATGTGCAAAAGTGATGTTATATAGTTCTTTAAGAGTTTGTAGACCAGTTCACCTTAGAAGCCATCGAGAAATGTACTTCACTATCCATTTACATCAAGAGGTTGACGTAGAAAGGAACGCTGGTAAATAATCAATGAAAAGTTTAAACTACCCCTCTTCAACTGATTGAAATTGTCTTCAGGCTGGGCCTGTTTGTTCTGATTGAGGAGCATTTTTATTCTCTTTGGGTTTATAATCAGAATATTAGGCTCCATGTTAACCAAGCTTTGAAAGAAATAATATTTGCACTCTATTTTATTATCATGTGCACATTGATATGGGTTGAAAATCATTTTAGTGCTCCAATAATGTGAAGGAATAATTTCAGTTAGCATTCAAAGTGCAACATTAGCATCATAACAGAAATCTCAGGTCTGTAACAATTTGTCAGATGTAATGTAGGTGCTACCGACAAACAAAAGTCATTACGTCGTAACAATGTTGTGTGTTGAAAACTTGAATCGTGAAGTAAACATGTAACGCTGTGATCCTACATACACACCATTCACCCTATTACGAGACACTGTACCATGAAAATGTTGATTTGAAGGTAAAAAAAAGGTACATAATGTTGTTTTAATTCACCACAAACACATTAAGTGATAAGGTTCCATCTTAAAGGAAGTGGACATTCAACTATTCAGGGATCAATCAAGAAAGAAACTGTGCCATGTTTACTTCAAGGAAACGTGTAAAATGTGGCAGTCTGGATCGACTTGCTAGATTTGTCTTGTGCAGTTGTTATGGATAAGACTGATTTATTACTCAGGAACCAGAACTTAATTATTGTTACTTCACAAGTACTACTGAATTCAAGGCCTGGTGTCTCATAACGCAGAGTGAAGTCGCTGTTGTTATTGTAGCTTTTCCTTGATCCCTTAAGCAAAATGGTGCACTTTAGGGAAAAGGTGTATTTAAATGAATATACGTGAGAAGTTGCACCACTCCTAAGCCATATAATCCTCAGTGTTCAACTTCTTCTACTTTGCTCCAGATCACAGTACAGTGCACTTCAATATTATGCTAAATAAGTATCTAATCATTCATTCTCTCACAGTAATGTATCACACTGGTCAGCGTTGCATGGGATTACCGCTCATGTAACCCCCTCGATGCATTGCTGGCTTCAAATATTAGCCCGGGCCTCGGAGGAGAGCGCGTGACAGCCTAAGTGATGAGGCTCATTATCTGAGTGAATCATGGATAACCTCTGGATGCCTTTGGGAGGTCACAGCCATATGACCATGATTATACTGTCATATAAACCATTGGTTCCCAACCGTCTTTGACTTAGGAAACCCCCTCAGCTCCCCCCCACCTCACCAGCCCAGTCAAAACCTTATTGTTTGTCTTTCAAACGCATATTTTGCGTCATTTAGAGTGGGAAAAAGTCACCGAAGGCAAGATTAATTATGTTTCCTTGAGTTATTTTACTAGAAAATTACATCGTAAATGGTTTTGATCAAAACAGATGACTAATTTTGCCCAGAGTTCAATATTAGTCCTTGCCTGCCTTATTGACCTACAGATACTTTGAGCCCCCCAAGAGTATTTTATATGTTTATGAACAAACATGGAAACTTTAAATACAGTGATTTAGCTACGTGACACACACACAAGAGGTTTTTACGCCTTAAAATTTCCTTTTCAGAAGCCTCAACTGGTCAAACAGGCTTATCCCATCATCCCTGCCTGCAAAACAGCTTGTGCAAGAAACAAATGATTACATCTAAAGGCCAAACTACAGCCCACGATCAGTGTCGTAAGTGATGGGGTGCTGGATTTACACAGCGCAGCTGTTAGCAAAGATGGCTCCAACAATGGCAACAAGCTGCTACTTTGAACTGGATCAATGTGAGGCTTTTCTTGGAAACTCATGGATGTTAACTGGCAGGACTGGAGACCTTTTCCATCAGGATACACTCCATGCAACCAGAACATATTGTCACTCAGGGATCTGGCCGCTCAGGGCTGCGACGACAGGACCAGTTGACAATGTGATTGACTTGTAAATGCCTGTGAAACGGTGCATGAAAACAACATTTCGTGATGACTTTGGTGGTCGCTGGTGAATTCACTTTGGCCCTGTCAAATTAGCCGAGCGGTCCAAGGACAATGGAAATGAACTTGTGTTTATGTCAAAAAGCTGTTTGGATAAAAGGAAAATAAAAGTGCAGAGGGACGTGTATGAAAACCGAAATTTTTGGAAAGTGATGTGTCATTTCTGGATGAGTCATGGTAATTCATATCAGTTACATGTGTTATGGCATATAAAAGCTGTCACTCACCTCCCCGGGGGCTGATAGCAGAGGGTTCAAACTAAGGCTTCAAAAACAGCACCGAGTAGATACGGAGCCACTGCGTAAATGTGGACAGACAAAGGTTTTAATGTTCCACTTCACTACCCACTGACCTCATACTGAATGGAACTGAATGTGACATAGATAGATAGATAGATAGATAGATAGATAGATAGATAGATGGCGATCTGCTGACCTTTAGCAGTGTGTTCAACTTCTTAATCTAGCATTTTAGCATGCTAACATATGCTAGATTGCACTAAATACAAAGTACAGCTAAAGTTGATGAGAATGTCATCAGTTATGCAGGAATTCAGTCATAAACCAGAGTCTATGTTGACCTGTTGGTGATGTTTATATTGTCGAGGAAGAAGTGAGTGGATCACCGAAGTGATTGCAGTTCATCATTAGGGGGACGTGATTGTCTGGATTAAATTTAATCTCAATCCATCCTATAGTTGTTGTTGTTGCGATAATTCAGTCTGGACTAAAGTGATAGACAACCGTCAGACTGACATTGCCCTCCATAGAGCCGTGCTGCTAGCATGGCTAGAAATACTGAACCCTGCGCTCGTCGTGCCACCTCTGCGCATTGAAATAACGATTAGACGGTTCGAAAATAAGGGATGATTGATGGAGGAGAAAAAACAAAACCCCCCGAGAAAACCATGAGAGGAAACATGAACCTGTGTCGGGGTCAGCCAAGACATCATGGAACGTTCATGCTCCAGTAGAGGTTCAATAATGTTTGTCTGAGTGCTTTTTAATTTTACATGAGAGACAGGAACTCTTTCAGCCACACAGGGACTCTTACTCCTTTACCTTTTAACTGTGGAATGCGGTGGCAAATCAAACTCCACTGCCAAGAAAAATGAGAGATCTTATGGACGAACGCAATACAGGGAGCGTTTCACTTAAATTCAAACTTTCAACCTGTGTCAGGTCTGTCGTTTTATATGACAGATTAAATGTATTCAGAGAAACCTCATGCTGCAGAGGAGTGAGATAACAATTTATATTCCTTTCGGCCGGTATTGTTATTTCACATAAATGACTAGGGATGACAAAACACATAAACAGGACAGAGTTCCATTAACTCCTAAATGATTGCCCTGTATCAACTTCAAGTTATATAATCAGAGGGATATTATAGACATAATTCACCCGTGTCCTTTTCTTCCTGAGAGTTACTGGAAAATGTTGCAATCACCGAAATTTGTAGTTATTGCCGTATTATATTTGCATGACTGTTTACTATCAATCACACTGTTTACACAAGATCTTCAAGTGTTTCCCAATGTTCTCCTCGTGTCCAGTCAAACACCACATCAGACTGAACGAATGCCCCCTCGTTTCCTCGTTTTACTTGGTCCACTGCCTGTTTTTTTCTTACTTTAACACTTTTCTTCACATAATTTTCCTCTCACCCTCGTCTCCCTTTCTTACTACATCTTTATCCATGCTGTGTTCTCATGTTATAATCAATGCTGACACGATCTGGCACTGATCAAGACAGTTTGGGCTTAAAGCAGACCTATCATGCTTTTTCATTTTGTTCCTTTCCTTCAGTGTGTTTGAAAAGTAAAGTTTAAAAGCCCAAAGTCTGCCCAAAGCCCAAAGCTCCTCTCTCCCACAGAGAACTCTGCTCCTGAAATGCCTCGTCAGTAGTACCGCCTTTAATTCTGTGACTTTGTGACATCACACTACATCACCTTGTCGAAACATTAGCATAATTTATGCCAAGAAGGTAGTTTGGCAGGTAAGAACTAATTAAGCACAGCAGTTCTGTTGTTGTTAGTGGTGCTGGCTCAGGCATGTGGGAGCTGACCAATCAGAGCAAACTGGGTATTGAGGAGGGGGGGCCTTAAAGAGACAGGAGCTAAAACAGAGCATTTCAGACAGAGGGGGAATACAGAGCTGCAGCACTGGACAGTATGAGAAAACAGACACATCTTTAGAACATTAAAGCATTTAAAATTATCCTAATAGTAACCCAAAATGAAATGACAAACCTGAAAATTAGCAACATATGTCTCCTTTAAAACAATGTTTTAATAGGAAAAGCACAACTTGGACAAGATGTAACACTCTTGATCTTTCTTTTGTTTTGTTTTTATTACTAAAACATTGATAACATGATGAAGAAATAGTCTTGGTGTAAATAATTCCTTTCACCATTGTCTAATGGGATGAAAATGTTTAAAAGCAGATGTGTGGGAACAGTGACTAATTGGTTACAAATGTGAGAAACTTATTAGTTTAGTTCACTGCGTTTCGTTGGATAACCTCAAATTTGCATCATACTTATTAGTTCACCGCTGTATGTGTTTCAAAAAAGGGCAGATGCAACTAACAGGGACCACATTATTTTGACTTACAGACTGTATGGCCTTTATATCACCTTGTCTTTAGCAGCCTCTGCCTCTTTGCCTTTCTAGCTTTGTTGACTTGCAACAGCAGGTAGTTCCCTAAAGGGGGCAGTGTGGTCAAGCTTAACCAGTTATCACTGACTGAAGTCACAGCATACAACATAAAACCTCAGCAACCTGTTTAGGAAACGGATAAAAACAGAGAAAGATACATTTTTTTTAAAAAAAATCCCAAAAAAGGAACTTTCAGATGTCGGACAAGAGAGAGATTAAGGGAAACAGAAGTACTGCAGATGTGTGAGGACAAACGGAGACACTTCCAGTCTTCTCTACAGGTAGCTCTCCATTTATTCCAGCCAATACTCTTCTAAAAGGGAGGAGGGAGGCGAGCGGCTTAACTACCATAAGAAAGCAGCTGCTTTTATTGAAACCTGTTATTGGCGTGCCAAGATTACACTGAACAACAACAACCCTCCTCCCTGGAAGCCAATAAAGTGCCGACAACAAACACTTGGCTTGCCTACAGCGCTGTTAGAAGCCACAGAGGTTGGCCTTAATGATACTTGGTAACTATTACAGACTATTAAACTAAATGAATAAAAGAGGAAAGGAACGAGAGCAAGAGAAGGGGGGAGCGGAGCGAACAGTGATTCCTTAAGAAGTTGTTTCCAGACGTAATGTAGGTAGCTGACTCATTGTTGGGCAACCTTAAAGCAATGTGGAAGTCGGTTTTATTTGTTGAGTGAAAAAGTGTGTTTTTGCGTCTGCCTAGAGACAGATAAAATAGCCAGAGGTGCTCCGCCTGATGTGCTGTTACATCCATCAGCAACACACACTACAGGCCAGAGAGCAGTTGTATATGCTTGAGCAGTCAGGGCATGGCACAGGCCTTTTCCATGATTTCCCCCCAACGTCTCGTGTCAGTTTCCCAGCAATCTCACCACACCTGAGTGAGTCTGAGGCAGATGTGTCTGTGTCTTCTTCTGTGCCTCTATGTGTGTGGTTGTGTGATGCTGCTAATCCCATTGTCTTTATGTATGTATTCAACTGGAGGCGTTTTGTGACCTCCAGGGGACAGGAGAGGTCGTCCAGCAGCGGCAGCCACAAGATAAAATTACTGAATGTATAAAATATGGATGGTGCTTCCAGGTCTGAGAAGTAAAGCCAATGTGGAAATGCCTTAAAACTGCATTTCTTCTAATGGGGAACAGGGTGCAACTCTACTGGTTTCAAAAAGAGGTCAGATTGTATGTAAGCCTATGAGAAAATGACGATACTTCTCCCTTGATTTGTCACCTAAGTAAACAGTTTCCTGATGAGTTTATGGACTCAATTAAAAGTTTCAAGCCTTCTTTAATACAACATGACGTTTATTTAGTAAATCATGGTCCCATTTAGAGTAAAATAGACAATAAAGCAGGGTATGCTTTAGAGCATGGCTACCTTGTGACAGTCACCAAGATGGCAACGCTGTAAGACCAAACCAGAAGCTTCAAAACTAATGAGTGACGTCATGCGAGATTGGGGTAAAATGTGATATCTGAAGTCATTTCAGAAAATCATAAAAACATTCTGCAAAAGCGACAGTAAAAAATACTCGAATGATTTCTTACAGGTTACATTTATGCCTGGAACTGACCTGATTTTTGAAGGAAAGCCTGCATAGCACAAAGGCTACACAGGAGAACGTTGTGAGGAAACACAGAGCTACCAGCTAGCCCCAAGAAAGCCCTTGTCATCTTTCATCCTACACCTCTGAATTGCCTTCATTTTCTGGGGGCCCATAAATAGGCTCTTATTGTCCCATAAATGGCTCCTTTTGGGGTGGGATTTATAGTGAGGGGTGGCAATGGTGTGTGTGTGTGTGTGTGTGTGTGTTAAAACCCACCTTTTGATGTCCCCACCGCTTAACAGGCAGTGCAGACATGCCTGCCCATATGCTACACGGTGCGTTTGCCACACACTGCTAGCGTGCAACTCTCTCTCACACACACAGGCACATTAAAAGATATTAAACTGCTTTTCTGCTTTCATTCAGAGTCATGGGATGTAACAGCCAAGCAGGGTGGTTCACGTTAAGCTGCGCCACTTCCTCAGCTGTAATTAAAGCCGCCCATGCAGGGGGTCTCTAAAAGTCTTGTTTTGCTACACCCCTGATCCTGACCTTTTAAAGAGGGAGCGGGTGAGGCTCTTTTTTTTCTAACACTGTGGAATATGTTGAAATGATAAAGGCCGGAGTCTGGTGATGTGGTTTTTCTGCTGTGTTAATAGTAAATGTCCATCAAGCATTTGACAGGTGCTGACCAAATAACAATACAGAACAACTCCAGAAACAGTGAATATCTCATCTCTCACTATGACATTGAAGTTAGCACTAGATCACAGACCTTGTACCTAAAGGCAGACTCAGGAGGCAGGATGTCATAAAAACACAAATTCAGGGACGATAGGTGTTTTAATTAATTGATTAAAGTAATTTCTGGGCATTTGTACTCCAGGCCAGTAGGGGGTGCCAACATGGTTATGATGGTGGCCGTTGCTATTGTAAGCTAGTGTTTGCACTGTACAGAACAAGCTAATTTATTGACTACATTGTCGGTTACCTAGCTTAGCCACTAAGCTGTGATTGTTTTTGCCATTTAGTGTGACTCACTGGATGTAGACTGTGGGTATAAGCCTGCTATTGGCTGACTATTCAGGTGCCAATCGCAGGCTGTGTATCACCATTTTAAAGATCCTCCCCACTATGGCAACCTACATACTGAAAATGGCAAGTTACCTTAACCTGGCCGCTAACAACTTTCATCAAAAAGTTTCACCACTTTTAAAACTGCTACTGCAACACTGCTTCACTGCCCCCCATGACTACCAGAGGTACTGCACCGTTGGTCTGTATCCGTAAGCTTTCAGAAAACTTGCAGAAATACGGATGTCGCATAAGCAGCAAAATCAGCGATATTGTTTTGCATAGATTCTCCAGCACCACTGCAATATCACGTAGTTGATCAACATAGCATACTAAACCATTGAGTGCCTCTGCCCTGAATGAAAGCATTTGTTATAATACTTTTTTTTTTATTTTTCAGGTGTGAGAGAGTCGCCAGACTAACAGCTGAACCACTAAGCCAGCACAGGCATCCTGACAGGAAGTGATTGATAGCTGTCCTTTTGTGGCTTTTGGCAAACGAGGAACAGCTGAGTGAGCAGTTGACTGGGTGAAGTGATGAGTTGAGGTGGGAAACTCGATAGTGACCGCTAGTGGGCAGGTGGAGAAATGACAGAGAGGCAGAAGAGAGGAGCACGTAAAGGTGGTTGTAGACGGCAGCGACGTATCCTGTTTTTTCTTTTGTCTTTAAGATAATCTTTCACTTTTGTTTGTGCATGTCCTTGTCTCTCAGTTTGCTGTCTCTCTAGATGAAGAATCTATTCGTCCTCTCTCTATTTCCCCTCGTCTCTTTTGTCTCACTCACAAACACCTTCACTCCATTTTCACTCTCCTGTTCAATCTTTTTCCCCATTTCTGCCCACTTTTCTCTCTCTCTCTCTGTCAGAAGCAGATGAGCCAGGTGATAGTGACACAGCCAGCTGTATGCCAGTTACCACGGCGATGACAGCTGCCAGCCCAGGTGCACAGGCAGCTGGGAAGGCAAGGAATGCGTGTGTGTGTGTGTGTGTGTGAGAGAGAGAGAGAGAGAGAGAGAGGGAGATGTCTGTGACACTGGTATCTGTGTGTATGCATGCTTCTGTGTGTGTGACAGAGATAGGGGAGAATAGGGACCTGGGTGCGAGCGAGGACACAGGTGTGTTCGTGATGGTGGGAGTGTGGGACAAGGCCGGGAAACGAGAGGAGGGAGAAGAGCAGCGGCGAGGGGGGGTAACCTGACCTTTGACCCTTTTCATCGTCTGGGCAGCTCCCAAGATCCATCTGCAGCGACTCGGATGTGTCTCAGCGTCTGCTCTTTGTCTAGACGTTTGTCCGTCACTCAGTGCTCTCTCGACCGCGTCTCGGCGAGCATAATTGAGTCAAGACATGAAATCATAGCAGGAAACACGCAGCGGGTCTAGTTAGCGCTCGGATGACATCAGCTTGTTAAATTGGAGCCTGTCAAATAAAACAAGGTTATGAGATGAACTAGAAAGATAATGAGTGAAATCCTGACCATTCCCACAACGCTGGGAGTTTTTTTTCTCTTCACTATTTCATTGATGGTTCGAGCTCTATTGAGTCATCACAGCGAAGCACATTCCTCCTGCGGCGCACCTGTGAGACAAGCCCAGATGATACAACTACAGCCTCTTTCTTTCCTTTCTTTTCCTCTCTTTCGCACTCTCTGTCTCTTCTGGGAACATTCCAATCTGCTCCTCATGTGCACCCTCTCCTCTTCACCCTCTCCTCTTCACCCCCTCCCTTCCTCCCGCTCCCTCTCCTGAGAGCGGGAGGCCGCGGTGCCATCACTCACCACTTGGTGATAACCGGCACAAAGGGGGCCTTGGTGGCCCCGGCTGCAGCCCGCTCGGGGCGCAACGCCACTGGGGAGAGAGCGGAGGAAAGTCCCCCACCTCCTCCCGATTCCCTCCAGTCCTCCGTCGTCCCCACCTCCTCAGACGATGAAAACTCTGTCAGTGCAGATTAGGAAGGAGCGGTGTGCGTCGGCGGAGGGAATGACGGTGATAAAAGCCGTGCCGCCGCACCTCTGCATGTCCATCCCTCTTTCAACTTACTCACTATTTGTCACTTTATACCAATTTTGGGATTCCAAACCTTTTCATGCTGCGTTCATGCTGCCAAACTGTTGTTAAGCTTCAATTTTTTTTTGATGTGGAGCTAGTTTAATGGGCTCCCATTTAGTCCCACTAGTGCATTTTGCTGATCAAAGGCAAGCTTTTTATTATATAGCTGAGTAAGTCTTTGATTTATACAGGTACTCAACACATACAGTTGGTAGTAAAACAGCATGCTCAGGGTGAAAATGAATCATAGTTTTACTGATTCACAGTGTGTGGTCTCATCTATCTGTGTGAGTTTCATTTTTATATTTAAATCTAAAATACAGTCATATATGAGGTAAATGGTGGACAGATGAGGGCCCTAGAGCCACTCCGAACAGTGGGTGACGGCGAGGAATGAAGGAAGGGAGACTGGATGACGACGGCGGGCGCTACGAGGGCAACAGCACTGAAGGATTCTGGGACGGGGGCATTAAGGCGAGGGGGGGAGGGGGTATACTCATTCTCAGGCTGGCACAGCAACGGTCTCGCTTCATGGTGAGAGAAAATGGGCGCTGGAGAAGGGTGGTGGGAGGGTGCAGGCTCCGAAATTGATTTCATGCCGGAGTCAGACACAGCCCCAAGGAAGGGATAATATGTGTGTGTGTGAGTGTGTGTGTGTGTGTGTGTGTGTGTGTGTGTGTGTGCATGTTTGTGTGTGTGTTTGTCTGTGTGTGTGTGTGTGTGTGTGTGTGTGTGAGGAAGAGACGGAGAGTAAGAGAGTCCAGTGTGAATTCTGAGGGGCACACAATGGCAGAAGGAGAGAGGGAGAGACAGGAGAGGAGAGGGGCCGACCTGCATCAAAGAGGCTGGATCTGCATGAGAAAAAGCATGATGCTATTTTGCTGTTGACATCGGCAGCAGGCAGCGCCACAAAAAAAGTGGGTGTTTGTTGTTCACTGATTATTTCTGTTCCACAGATTCCCAAACTACACGTCCATTGAACTATATTTTCAATGAGATTACAACCATTATTCTCACTCGCTGTGTCAGTCAGCATCAGACAGATCTAAGACGGGATTTGTGGAACACTAAACCAGAATTGATATGTGTATTTCCATGAATGCTGATAAAATGTAACTGAACTAAATTTAAATCTTTATTAACCATTGAATAATATCTGCATATGAATGGAGAATCTGTTGGCAAGGGACAAGGTTTTGGTATCCGTTTGAGGCTTTGGTTGCAAGCAGGTTAACCAGTGGTGGATTCCCGATGTTTGAGGAGCAAGGGCGAGAAAAAATTAAAAGGGCACCACATGTATGCTGTGGGGCACCAGCTCAGAGAAAGGGCACTGAAAGGGCATCCAAGAGGGCAGTTTAGCTGCATTTTTTTTCAAACATGGGGAAACCAGTCTGTGTGGAGAGCAAAAGAGGCGGAACACATTGGCAGAAATTAAATTAAAAAGGACCCATCGGCTATTGTCTGATGATGATTTATTTTTCCATTAGGTTTATTTTAATTTATCTGAATTCATATGCAGATATCTTTTTAAAGAAATTAGCTGAAACGTTGCTGCATGCATCTTAAGTTGTTGATTGGACTGTAAATAATGACTGGCACACAGAAGAGGAAGTCATCGCTTGGATTTTGAGCATTCGACACTACATTTCCTGCATTCAGGTGATTTTTGAATACACAGATTTGTGTCTTTTCTGCATCAGTTTATAGTGGAAATGTCTTTATTTATGTATGTAGGGAAAAACAGAATACAGGCGCAAGGTGAAAATTCAGAACATAATGAAAAATAACGCAGTAAGGCAGGGAGGAATACAAGTCCTCTGCTACTTTAATGTTTTTATTGGGGAAGACAATGCACGTGCTTTAAATATTGAGGAGGACCTGTCCCCTCCACCCCGCCCCCCTGAAATCTACAGCTCTGCCTGCACTGATGCCTTTATTCTCACTCATTACACCTATCATGAACTCAACCTCTTTCTTCCGCTCTCCCTTCTGTGTTGCTTGCCCTCACTTTCCGTCGCCCTTTTACTTTTGGTCTATCCTTCCCTTGCTCTCTCTCCATTCTCTCTCTCTCCTCTGTCCTTTCCCCCCGTCTTGGCATCGGCGGCAGCATCTCTTTTAAGGCACATGTCAAGGGAACTGTCTGCCGCTTTCAAAGGCCTTTGTGTCCGGCCTTTCTTCCCCTTAATTTGGTTTCCCCAAAACACTTTCCCATAGCATGGCCGTCTCGCCCCCTTTTCTCCCAGCTACCCCTCTCATCTCTCCCTCCCTCTCACTCTTCCAACTGTCCTAAATACGCATTTGCTGCAGATGATGTGTATAAAGTCGGGGTATCTCGGGGTATAATTCATGAACATCCATGTCAATATATGTGTAGCTGATTAAAATTAAAGTGATGCTAAATGTATTCAAATGTAAAATCTGGACCACTTCAATCCAAGAATTAGTCAGTTCTTCGAAAGACTAATTTTGACAAATGTATTTTCAGGAGGGAACAGGGAAGTGAAGAACGTACGATCGAATTCATAAAGAGATCCGGAGCAAGAAACATTCACAGCATGGTACACATACTTCGCACTACCGGGCCCTCCAGTGCGTCCCGGGCATCCGGTTTCCCCCGTTGCCCTCTTCCCATGACTTCTCGGACCGCATAGGTTTCATCAGGGAGCTTCTTGTCATGGCAACGCTTTTCCAAAGTATTGTTCTGTTAGCGGGCCGAGTAAGAGGGAAGATGACCTCGCAACAAAAAGAGTGTATTTATTTATTTGTTTTGCGAGGTGAAAGCGACGGAGGACGCGGCGGAGACGACACATTTTTGCGAGCGGCAGAAAGTTGGCAGGAGAAATAAATTCTGGAAAACAGGCGTGCGGTGCCCCCGGTGGGTGCGAGTGAGTCTTCCTCGCGTGTGTGCGTAGTGTTGCGGTGTCCTCACCTCAGGCAGACACATGTGGTTTTAATCCACCGTATGCGGACAGACTCTTTTACTCTATCTGCATCTCCGTCTCACCCCGAGCCCTTCTCTTGTGTCTCTTCATCTATCCCATCAGCCCTGCCTTTGCCCCCATTCCTGCTCCTTTGACAGCAGTCTTCCTTTCTTTCACAATTCATATTTCCTTTTCATATCCCCTGCCAACATCTTTTCTATACAGTCTCACCTTTTTGATGAAGTCCTTTCTTCCTTTTGTCTCCCCTGCACACATCAGATATCGCTGTACTTGTCATCCACTCTGGAGTAAAATCTTTGAAATATTTTCCTACAGGAGCATCGCAACTGTGTCACTGCAGGATGTATTACTTACGTCCCACATCCCACTGCTTTGAGAGAGTCATGCCAAAAACATCTCCCTTCTCCACGGACGTCAATGGTAAGAGTTGTATCCTAAACCACCAGGGGTCAGAGAAACATACTGTATGTTTTTATAACTGTCAGGGGTCTTAAAAAGTTCAAATCTGGAGTAGATCTTTGCTTTGAAGGCATGCGTGCATGTGTGTGTGTGTGTATGTGTGTGTGGGCGACTGGGTAAGAAACTGCCTTTCCAAGAGACAGTTTTATAAGCATAATTGTGTCCAAGTGTGAAGGAGACGTGGTGTCTTGGTGCTGAGAGCTTTAGCATGATAAAAGGGGGATGGCTGAAAAGGAGATGTCTTTATTGACCCGTCCACCTCACGGAACTTATTTCGTCTCGAGCTGCTGTTTACAGTAATGCTGGATGTTTCCGCGGCTCCGAAGGGAAACAATGAAAAGTTTCTGAAAGTGTTTTCAATTTTGACAGCCAATGCAGGCCGTCTTTAAAAGCAAAATGGTGGGGGGCTGCGGTTGAGTTGGTCTCTCCGTATCGCAGGATCAACAACGGGATTGCATTACAGGGACTATGGCGCTTTTTTAAAAGGTTTTCTGAATTTTATGGGCTTTTTCAGGATGGATGATGGTTATTGAGAGTGATATGGAGTGAGAGTGATATTGCGAGGGTCAGATCAAGTCCTCCACCGTGCACTACAATGGAACGATCATGATGGAGGACATTTGCTTCTAATTGACCTCCACCCTCTTGACTGGGGCCCCCCAGTCAGGCGTGGCCCGTCGCCCCGAGTAACCCCACGCAGCATCTCCACATCCCGAAGCGGTGAATAGGAGCTCCCTCTCCCTTCCTTCATTGACACACACACACAGCCTTGTACCTTTGGCCTGAGAAGCAGGGAGAGAGGTTGTTTTTGCTGTCTGAGCTCAGCCAACCATCAAACCGCTCACAGCTGGGACCCAGAACCATGACCTGGGACCAGAACTCTGAGGAAACATCCTCCAGGAGTGACGTCAGATGCCTGGACGGTGGTGGCGGCAAATGTGAACTAGAGTTTCACTGGAGGTTGTTGAAACGTGCTGAAAGGCTTCCCTTTACAGTTCAGATAACTGCGCAGACAACAAAGAGAGCCACTTGATATGATATGACACGAAAACTCAAAATCATGCTTCTATTTTCCACAATCAGTTAACCTGATGTCAAACAACTCAGCGAAATTGCCCATTTATTTGGTTTCCAAATGAGACAGGCCACCACTTCAAAGAGATTGATTACCGCCGCCAAGCATGCATGAAATCACGAGACATATTTGCGCCTAAATTATTCCAAGCGCCGCGTTTTAGCGGTTAGACCTTTCCTGATGGCTCATGCATACATAAACAATACGGGCCGAGGCACACATGCTTGAACACACACGAACCAGAGCTCAGACAGCCAGACTGCCCGAGCACCCCTCCTTTTTCTTCCTCTGACTGTTTGTGCAAGTGAAAGCTCAAAGTAGAGAGAGAACGAAAAGGGTTGTGTGTGTGTGTGTGTGTGTGTGTGTGTGTGTGTGTGATGGGAGAATAAGAGGGAGAGAAGACACCGAGAGCGTCGGTGATCTGACAGCGTTTTGATGGCCGCGGGCTGGAAACAATTTTAGGGGGGGGATGAATTTAATACAAATTCCTCCCAGCGCAGCCATGTGTCCCGGTCGACCTGAGCTGCCCCAGCACACCTCCCCTTAGAAACTCACACCCTTCGCCAAGCTTCCCAGCATGCTTAGCTGTCACTCACGGCCCGCCTGTCACATTCCCCTCACGCTTGATGTGTCCGTGTTTGTGTGCATAAGAAATGCGATGTTTGAGGAGAGAGGCATTCTGGGAGTCAATCATCTCACGGCCGCGAGTGTCAGTCGACGGCCCCGCCGGAGGAATCGAGTTTCGCAGTACCTGAAACTGTTTTGTCTCGGCAGACCTCGCCATGCAGGACCCGAGAATGTAATCCGGCTGCTGTCGCGAGGCGCTGCGACTGATCAAGTGATATGTTGACTTTAAACAGAGCCCGGCGGTACGGAGTTGGATTAAGGAGTAAAAATAAGACATTGTTCGGAGGGCATTATGTAAGTCATAGCTGACATTCAAAAAGACGGCCTCATGCTGTTTCAACCTGTGTGCCATTAGGGCATCATTTGTGCTCCTTTTGATCAAACAGGCCATTTGCGGTGAGGATTAGACAAAGATTATACTTACCAATCATTGTTCCGAAGCAGAGCGGCCCGCTCCGGCTACATCATCCACTCTTCTTGTAAAGGGATACCCTACACTTTTCTGCACCATTGGAAAGCATGATTGACCACAATTAGGCCAATTACAGACAATTTTAATGACCGGGACAAATTGATGACAGGGTTTATGGGAGCAGCTGTCCTCATTTTCACTGTATTACTTCTCATCAGCCTGGACATCACTGAATGAACTGGAGAGGCAGTTGCAAAGGTGGGGGAAGTCGCGGAGAGGAATGTGTGGAAGCGTAGGCGATGGCTGGAGTACTTTCTCTGTGTGAATGCAAGTGTCAGGGTGTGTGCGTGCATTTGTGCGCCCGGGTCGGTGTTGAGTCACGTCCAGGGCTGATCTGTAGTCGCCGCTACGCCGGAGCTGCAGGTGTCCCTGTGCCCCGTCGATCGCGAGCCGCCTCTTTTTCCCAGGAAAATGCTTTCAACCGAGGTTGGGTTACAGCAAAGCAGCGCAGACATCTGAGAGACGCCAGGAATGTCCCGTCCCATCAAAGGGCAGCATTTGGCCATTTTTATATCTGCAATTAAAAAGGGAACAATAAGAGGGAAGAGAGGGAGTGAGGATAAAGTGAGGAGAGAGTGAGAGAGGGTTGGAACGGAGAGAAGAAGTGGAGGAGGAATGTCTGCACCTGCCATGGCTGCATGCGCTGCCAAAGAAAAAATAGCCACGAAAAGAATGATGAAGTACGATTCTACTCCTCCCCCGGTATTATTTTTAATAAACCCTTTAATAAAAAGGGACTGACCCCTCTTGACCCCCACTTTGCATCTGGTTGTAATTGTTGGGGGGAAGCACCTTGCCGAGTACAGACACAGAAAAGGGAACGAGGACTTGTTAAGGTAAACGCGTCTCCTGTAGCTGCTACAATCATTCGCTTTGTTCGATCATGGCAACAATATTTTGGGGTCAAATATAGTATTTAAAGACACAAAAATACCAGAAAAAGCACATAAACTTCAGAAAGAAATTCACCATCCAGATTAGCTGTATTGCATAAATAAACAAATGCTAACTTCTCCTATGCGTGGATTTTTTGTGGTCTACTTCCCAGGTCTCAAAATGTGATGGGTCAGTTGCAACGACGGTCCCGCAGCAAATTTAACTATGAATGTTACAGCAACAGATCCAACATGGCGATAACTGTGTCTGTAAAAACAGTGAGCCAACAGGATGGGACAGAGGTTTGATGTTTGGTAACAGGTCACGTGTGTTAGCAGCAGAAGTTACCAGCAGTTACAACTCAAAGATGAAGAACAGCAACAGGAAAAAGTCAGGGAGCTACTTTCCCTAGCAAGCGCTGTCATATGTCACACATCACTTTAAACGACGACACTGACATGTCTCTTTTGCTTGCAGAACGGTGGCATGCTATCTAAAATCACTCACTTTGCCAGCATCATGCTGGCATTGTTTGGTTCAGTGTATAAAAGCAAAGCCAACGTAATGGCGAGCCTTCACTGTTGTATTTTTTCCCTGAATTTCTGCGAGAATAGTCCTAACGGCTGCTGGCTTTTCACCCTGTGAATTCAGATCAAACACTTGATGTCGGACATGGTTGGATAGCATGCCATGCATACTGTCTGAGAATAACAGGACCATCATAGATTCTTCCAGCTTCTTTTGTTTTCAGCTTTCAACTATTGTTGGTTCACTCTTACCACTCTCTTGAGCAACAGTTTTACTTGCAGCAGGCAGCTGTTAAAAGCTAATAAAATTCCCTGCATGCTAACCCTACCTGCCGTACCAGACAGCAGACAGATAAAGTTAGCGACCAGGTGGTGAACCAAGAATTAAGCGACTAAACAGCAACATACTTTCTTCAGGGGTTAGTAAAAAGAATTAATAGGTGAGTGATTGTTGAACTTTGATTCAGCAGGCAGACACAAAGACTATAAACGAATGCTAATGGCGCTCCAAATCTGCTGGACTTGAAGCTGTTAGCAAAGAAGGTAACTTAAAACATAATAACACGTCGGTTTTGTGCTCACAGCTTGTTTCCGCTCCCTCCAAGTAGTCCAAAAAAAACATCATTAACGGCAGGTTTAAGCCTCAGCTCACATCTTCGTGTGCTTACAGTTATGTCACTGTTCATTCGCCTAAAGGTCAACAATGATCATCGTAAAGAAGACGACCCAAGTTGTTCTCACTCGAAATTGAGGAAACCATCGTGGAGTTTAATTTCTAAAAGTACAGCAGGGCCTTTAAAAGCTCTGTGCTTCACACATTTTTCTTGAAATATGCCGGTTTTTATGGGCCAGGAAAACAGTCCAAACACAACCCAGAATGAGGCACACAACATACACCTAGGGGTTTTTGAGGCTTGTAAAAACGGGTGTTCATTGCATTTTCTCACTCTAAGCCACCTGTGCACACTGGCTTTGTTTAAATCCTTCACTTTGTGAAATCTAAGCTGAGTGATTTCTGACCAAAAGAGAACGCACTTCTAACAAAACGTTCTCCTGGATTTCCCCCAATCACTCACTTAAATGGAGATTTCAGTTTTGATCCATGAAATTAATTATTCACAGTTGGCCGTGAACAAGTGGTGGAACTTAGTTGATCCTTCGAGTTGGGTGTGACTGTGTTTGGCAAAGCTAGACGAGTCACTTAATGGACTTTTTTCATACTCTCATACCCTATGTCTAAATCCTCTGCATGCTCCCTCCGTCTCTCCCTCCCACTTTGGCTTCCCCTCTCTCTCTGTGACTTGGGGAGCTTTCAGTCGGCACATTGCGTGCGACAGTGGTGCAACAGGCTGTAAAGGCGCAGTCCAGAAGCAATTACATAGCTGGTGCGATGTAGAGGTGTGTATCTGTGTGTGTATTTTACTGCGTTGGTGAGACAGTGGATGCACCTGTATTAAGCTGGAGTGTTTTTAAATCTGTCAGTCTATATATTGTTCATATGTGTGCTTAAAAGACTTAACCATCTGGCAAACGCCACTATAGGTCCAACAGATCGCAGCTTCGCCTGTGACACCGACTTCCATCGCCAGGCAGCTGTGTTCTGGCGCCCCATAAACAGAATTCCTGCCTGATTTTACAGTTCTTTCCTTTTCCTTGTTCCCTTCAGCAGAATGTGGATTAGGAGGGGTGCCTCAGCCTATAGGGCTCGAGCTGGAAAGCATCCTGACTCGTCCATTGATCTGAACAGCAACACTCTGAAAATAGAAGAGATTGACCAATAGCAAAATTGTTCCAGTAACCTGTTGGCAAATGAGCCTCACAATTCAAAAACGAGATGTGTTCCAGCTGTGGGCACACTGCTCGTGAAAACATCTGTATCGTGAGAGCAGGTGGTTGAAACACGCCAACTACTCCATTTACACGGACTGCACCACCATCCATGAATACTGGTGTGAGTAATGTGACAGGCCCTACAGGTGTATGATTCTCTCTCATATTTTTTTTTACATGTACATGAGTCCACTTGAACTGAACGGCTTTTAAAAATCCATTTGCCGAACATGGGATTCTGATTGGTTGGTGCCCTGCTGTGATGCTACAGAGGTGGCCTTTTATTGGAAGTTTTTTTTTGGGGGGGGGAGCAGGAAGTCCCTTCGGACGCTATAAAGCTTGCTCATATAAAGGGGTAATCCCCAGATAATTACAGGTGGGGTGCTCTATGTACAGACTCAGACTGAGGGGGAGGCAGCACTACCCAAGGTCAACCAAACCACCCTACCTCAAAGCATGGATGATAAAACGCTAATAGGCTGAGGCTAACACATGCTATTGCCAGCAGTTTATTTCCTTACTATGGTGGTAGAAACTAAGCCTTAACAGGTGGATTTTAAGTGTTTTCACCGACTGCTTCTGATTAAACATCATCTTAACAAAGTGCAGATTCAGTCCGAGCACCAGGACAGGCGAGGTAGATTGGACAGAACTCAACAGTTTGATTTATTTTGCAGGATTTGGGGTTATGAAAAGGCTTCACTGATGACTTGATGCTTGTGGTTTGACCCAGAAGCTGCAGATACAGTTTCCACAGCCAGTGGTTTAACCTCGTCCACTAATAGTAGTGTTTCTCCTTCACTCTCTCATTCCAGACATGCTGACATGGTCACGGCTAGAATTACAAACCATCTTGCATGAAACAACAGTCACCCGATAATTAAAGGGAAAAATGTTACGTTGTTTAATTAATTAATATGGAATGTGGTTTATTTGGCTAAGATGATCAAAATGAGGAATACAGGCCAGTTTAATTATTGACTTTAGATTTTGAGCAGATCAGAAGAAAAAAATAGAGTGAAAAAGAGTTTGTTCTGTTTCAGTGCACATGTGCATGTGTGTGTGTGTGTGTGTGTGTGTGTGTGTGCAGAGAGTCCATGTTTTAAGTAACCAATCTACCAATGATGCATGCTCTGTTCAGGCATTTAACTGTAACTGTTTTAACATTTATTAAAGTGAAACTCTAGCTCGTCCGCACCAAAACAGTGCACGACGGTGCAAGCAGCTTATTAAGGCTCATATATTGTCAGGTGGCGATCTCCAGCCTTTATAGTAAAAAATAACCGGAGCGAATAAGGGAAAACAGATGATGTAATATAAAGGGCGAAAAAGTGCACATATGCACAAAATGGAGTGGAAGGGCGGCTCAACCATATCCAGACTTTAACCTGTAACCTGTGTGACACTAAAAATGAACTTTGACTAATTTTAAATGGCGAAATGTACTTACAGTAATTATATCAGGTACATAATGTAACTAAAGTTTGCGTACTTCTTTGAACCCAAACCATGATCTTATCGCCTCATTTCACAATGTTACCACATGAAGGTCACTACACCCGTCACTGATACTCCGTCATAGATGTCGCTTTGGTAACATTCAGGAGTGACTTTTGGGGAGTCATTTTGAGTTGTGTCAAATTTGACTTTCTGTAGGCGGGGCTCTGCTTTCTGTGTGCGGGTTACCACTGGATAATCTGGTTACTGAGTTCTTATTCTGCTCTGTTCCTGCTGCCAAATATATGGAGTAAATGACATCATGGAAGAGGAGTTTCTGTGGGAAAGACCTGCCCAGCACTGGTTGTTTCAACAGTTCATCACACAGTTCATCACACAGTTCATCCGAAAAGTTTCCCCTCTTATCTATAGTGCTTTTTATCCATCAAGATTCATTTTTAGATTTTAGTTTGTATCCATCTCGATTAGTTTTTATGCGAGTTGCCAAGATTTGGAGATATCAGCCGTAGAGATGTCATAGATGGCTCTCTTTTCGTGGTGCTCAAAGTACTAAAAAAATACATTTGAAAAACTCAACACCAGTGTCTCTTTTATTTCTACACCCGATAACCATCTACTCATAGACGAGACGCTCGCAAAGCTAGCTAACGTTACAGCTCAGCTGAGGAGGACGTCATTAAGAGGATGCCATATCTACTGCCCTCCACTCAGTCTCCACACGCCTGGATCATAAGAACAGCTACGTCAGAATGTTGTATGTTGGTTTCAGCTCAGCATTAAATACATTCTCACCCATGAATATGCATCCAGGCATATGTATAGGTGTGTATGTTAATGTAACATGTGTTTTTACAGTGCTTGAGTGTATACGAAACCATACTCAGAACTTGTATAAAACACTGACAGTGTGATGGATAAAGCATCAGGCTTCTCTCTTGTCTCTGTAGGCTGATTTACAGACGAAGGCAGTGTTGGCCCGTCACAACAACTGTTCCCATTCCTCAAAATACCACTGATCTAGTTTATACTAACACAGAATACAAGACAAACACGTGGCTTTACTGCTTCCCTAAGTATGCAAAATATGATAGATAGGACATTTCATAAAGCAGCTGCTGTACATGCTGTCACGTGGGATGTTTTACTGTGTTACCAGACAACACCTGAGACGTATTGTCCAAGCAGGTTTTGCTTATAATCTGATAAAGAAGTCTTTGACATGTACCTTTTGGCAGGTTCAGATAGAAACCAGGATGATGTTGAGGGACCGAGTGTTCGATCGACTGCAAAATAACTGCCTCAGTGAAAACAAATGGAGTTAATCCGTACAGTTTTGGAATAACAATATGCAATATCAGTGGAGATATGATATTCAGAGAGCAGCTTGTTCCATGTGCAAAAAAAAAAAAAAAAAAAAAAAAAAATTGGGGGAAGGAGGGTGCAATTGTGGGAACACGGTATTCCCTAAAAACACTGGAGGCCAAGTGAAATTGAGCCTAATTCCCTGGAATGCCTCTTCCGTCTGGACATGTCGATAAAAATAAAGCTTATTGTGATAGTGGGGGTCCAACCCCCCGGTAGAGTAATGAAAAGAAAACTGGCAGAGCTCCCAATGGGAAAAGCTCACCTTCCACCCTGCTGGCCATAAGCTCGATATTCGTATGGATGCATACCTACAGGAAGGGAAGTGAGCGTGTGTGTTTCTACGTGCGTAAATTGTGTGTTTGCATGCGTGTTTATGTGAGCACAGGTTGTTCAGAATGTTAAGCTGCGCACAAACATGCACTTATCCAGTGTGGGTGGAAGGAAAAGCTTTGGAGGGGAAAGTGAATGAGGGGTTTGGAACCACAACAGGTATTTAAGTGACTGTGCAGGTGTGTGCGGTGGTGAAAGGTGACGGGGGCTCAAGTTGTACTGAAATGAACGTACAGCCAGAAACTGACTCACCGTGTTCGTCGGTAACAGAACACATCGAAATCAAGACGGTCGCCGGTGATTAAGAAGTAAAGAAGGTAAGAAGTTGAGTGTACGCGACCGGGTGGTAAAAGTGATGGACGTGTAGCAGGCAGCCATCCGGTGAGCAAGACTGGCAGACAGCTGCACAGGTCGCTTTACGAGTCGACTCAGGTGTGCCTCTCCGAAGGGCCTTTACAAGCTCGAGGATGCATTTAATGAGAGTGACTGGGTCCAACATATGCACAAGCACACTTACTCATACGCACAGACAAACCAAACAATAACTTTTTAATCTGAGCAGCTAAAAAATAGATAATTAAGTCACAACTACTGACAAAATTCACTGATCTAATAAGTAGTTTTATAAGAAGAAATCAGATTAGTCCCCCACCATCATCTAGTTTCAGCACTGACCACTTTCATCCCACTCAGGATACAGATACAGGTATTTGAGTTACTCTCACAAAGGAAGCAAGTATTTCCCAATTATTTCCCCAAAACTATCCCATTACATTATCTTTATCTTAAAAATGCTGATGCTTTGGGAGCATAGATCTGGTCAATAAGACACAAAAATCATCTTTCTTACAGAGTGGACCTTTAACCTGTTCAAGCTGAAATGCTTTTAGCACATTTTGCTCCTCACTTGTGTGGAAAACCTGCCGTTAATAATCCAGCCATTGCAAAACATGGAAACTATGCAAGATAACTATACAACTGGCCCTACGCTGCATGAAATAACAAATATTAACTAAAAGAAAACACGGTACTTAATTCACTGTTCAAGCCTGACACCCTGACTTATTAGTCTAATCATTGGTGAGCGAGCACTATAACAGTCGTATAAAGGACAGAGGTGCAGATATGATAGGATATTAAAAACTGATTAAAGGGTTGTAAATCTCTGCAATAATAACTTCAAACTACAGAGTTCACTTTTCAACATGAGCAGTGTTTCCACAACAAGCGTGTTTTATTTTACCTGGACAGCGTCCATCCCTGATGTTTTCGGTTTGAGCAAATTATGAATGCCACGCAGAGCTCTGTTTGTTAAATGGATCCAACGTTCACTTACTGCGTAATTAAATGAACTTCAGTTTACAGGTTGAGTCAGAAAACGGTCTGATAGAAAAGCTCAGAGAAACGTTTTTCATCTGTGGCACAGTGTGTTAGTTTGTGTCCTCGTCAGTGTAGTATTTCGTAATACACCTCGTATACACTTCAGAGGCACAAACTTTAAGGTCTTTCATTGACATTGTTGCATGCATTAATGACATTGTAAATATTGCAGCTGCCTCTCAGCAGGAACTGATTAAAGCCGGCTCTGAAAAAACAAATATGTACATTCAGGGGCTTTTGTTGCCTTTTGTCGGCCTGAAAATGCAGACGTTTGATATTTTATTACAAATATTTCCTTTCTTGACATTTTGTGAGTTTATTTTGTTTACTGATTACAAACATAACAAACATCTCCAAGCTGAAACTTCAGGGGCTGTTGGACTATCACCTCTTGTGGTACAGAGTGGTATTGGAGTAGTTAGCATGCTAACTTCAGTCGATATCTCTGCAACACAGTGCATATACATCTCTGGCATAACTTCTTCACTGTTGTATCCTCACACGTCAGTTCATTTTTCATATTTAAACCAAACTTCTGGCAATATCTGACAAATTGCCCCCATGTTAGGGTTAGGGCACATTGCCCCTCATTTTTGGAATGTGTCATAAATTAAAATCATGCAGACTATTTGACATTAGTGTAGTACAGATGTATTGCTAAAGTATTTGTTGTGTTTTTGTAGTTTTGATGTCAGCTGAGAGGCAGATTTCCATACACTGTGGCAGGAGTCAGGGTTGTTGAAAGGGTGCCGTTTCACATAGCCACATGCGGGCAAATGACCGTTGGCAGTGCAGGATGTAGTTTGTAGTCCGCTTGAGGGGTCAACCACACAGGAGCGCAATGTTTTTGTGTAAAACGAGATGAATTTGCAGACTGAACAGTGGCAGTTTTATAAGCATAGAAAGCCAAACCATCACAAAAACCTTCTTCTAACCTAAACCAAACTTTACGGCTAACAAAACGGTCTCACCCCAGGGTCTATTTAGCGGTTCTCTGCCTTAAAACACATTGCAGCCTTTTCTTACAATTAGTACAAAACATAAAAAAAATGAAAAATATTTTCAGGAGGATGTAACCGAGCGACCGACTGACTCTCTGCATGATGTATGACAATGGCTGCCTCCAGGGCTGCGTCAGCTGAGCACTCTTCACTTCAACATCATCTAACATTATTCTAACATTGCCACAACAACAGCGTAGTAGCAATTTAACAGTCAGTGGTTGATGCTAAGCAGACTTAGCAGCAGCAGGCACAGGGTGTATAGGAATGCAGTCTCTCTGTATGTTTGTACTGCTGCAGCTGGGCTTGGCCACAGGTATGCACGAGGCTGTGAGGTGGAATACTCAGAATGGGTGGAGGTCCATGCCATCTGCAGCCTGACTGCGCTCTCCACCGTGGGAGAAAAGCTGAAGGAAAGACACAGAGCGGCTAGCAGGGTGGTACAAGATGTTAAGACAAATAGACACGGGGAGAGAGTGAGGGGAATCCTTGTACAGCTGGACCGAGGCTGAGGGGATGGAGGTGGGGAGGCTGCCGTCGGGATGTGGACTGGATTTAAGAAATAGCTTACACTCAGAAGAATTAATGACAGACTTTAGGTGTTGACAGTAACGCTAGAACTGTCATCCGTACAACTGATGACTGAGGGGAAATTCACAAATGTACACTTTAACTTAGAGGTGGTGAAGTTGGTTACTCCTAAACTTAAACTAAAACTGGCCACTTGAGGGTACAGCTCCTCTCATATCAATGCGGCCAGGTCATGAAGGAGCGTTCCTCTTTATTTGATGACTTGATTGCCCGTGTGAAGCTGTAAACTAATTGGAAGCGCCCATGCTTTTCCTCTCCTTCAGATAAACGGTGAATGGCATTGTGAGATCACATATCGGAAATGTCCGGTCGCATCTGCTTACTTAAATACCACCAACAACTACTGAGGATCATGAAGGGTTGTCCCATTTCACCGGGAGAGACTTCAACCACTGCCACCTGTAACTCTGATCTGAGGGCAAGGGGGCACTTGCAAATGGTAGGGGTAGAAATTGGAAATGGGATCAAAGAACATGTGGCTGGATTAAGGCTTGAAAAAAAAGGACTTCTGGGTCCAAGGCTATGGTGGAGTCCGAACTCATATCTACTGTCAACAGGCATGAATGATACCAACAATGTGAAGGATAAAAACTTGACCCTGAATTTCTTCAGCAACACATATCACTTTCCATAAGCCAATAAGTGTTATACATGTTGATAAATTAATAATCTGCATCATCGCTATATTTACCTCAGGCACCATAGGCTCTTGCCTTCCAATCCAAACATCTCACCTGCAACAGCTCTCTTCTTTACTGTTTAGCCATTGTTCCCCTTGGAAAGAGCTCACCTCTCAGGTATAACAGTGAGGGCTGCACACATGTGTAACTTTCCATCTTTTTTTAAAGGGGGTGGGGGTGGAGTGTATGCGGGAGGGGTATCCAGATGGCCCCTTAATTAAAACCAGATGGTGGCAGTTAAAAAAAGAATGAGAAAAAAAATGAAAGGATGCATGTATTACACTCAGAAATATAAAGAGTGTCACCTATGTGGTGGCATGTGATTATACAGTGAATCTTTTGTCTTTGCAGATGTATATTGAGATACATTTTGGGACCAGTAAAATGCAGGAAGAAGTTTAAACCAAGTTTAACATATAAAAAAACTTAAATATTTAAGAGGTCTATTCTTCTGCTAGCAGAGTTGAGACATTAAGTCATAAGAAAGGAATAAATGCTGTTTAAAGGGGAGTTTTAGAGAAGAAATTCAAACATTTGAACAAACGTTTACAATATTAATGAGGTAATAATACAAACTCAGAAATATTTATATTTTCCATAACTGAATAAACAAGCTGTTCTCAGAGGAAAATAAGGTCCCCAGAAAACTGTTTGAACTATAAAAGTGGCAGGGTCCGCCACATATAAACAAAGTAAAACAGTATGAAACTGTGTTGTCCTTTAAGGTCTGTTTATTTATTCAGTCTATTAAGTCATTAAAATGTCTTCCACCAAACTACGTAGTGCACCTTTAAGGTAATTCAGATTGAATTTATTCTCAGTATTGAACTATTTTACACTAAGGGTTCATAAATAAATACATTTTGCCTGAAAAGAGTGATGAAAGCAACTATCAAATTCTCAAAAACAATTTTTTTGCCTTTTTACTGAACTCTTGCTCTGGCTAAACCTCGCAGCAAAACAAACAACCCTGTCAGAGAGAATTTGTCAGATGACACACGTCACAAATCTGCTTCAAATTACCTCCCCACAAATAAATACCCAGGTCCATGAATTTCTGGGGTACCACGCTAATGGCTACAAGTCAACATTAATTCACTCCGAAGCGCTTGAGTGGATCAAACTCCACAGTAGGCCGTGCTAACCGCCGCTGAAAAGTCATAACCACAGTGGTTATTGTAGGGCTGGTGTTAGCCATATTGTAGCTCAACACCTTCTAATGACCGTCAGCCTATTGCAGCTCACTTAAGATGTGTAACGTGATACCGCTGTTCACACCGCAAACCAACAGGTCTTCGGGGACTTTTCAAAAGGTGTCTTGTAATTGACTCCCACTGAATGTCGCGGCCTTAACTGACTGACTGAGCAGTTAGATTTGTTGAAAGATAAATAAGGGAGGAAGAGGAGTTCTGGTTGGAGAGAAAAACAGGCGAGAGCTGCCAGACAGTTATGGTGTTTCTGGCATAAAACAAACAGATTTTTATTATGAAAGCTAGTTTGGCTTGCGCCATCTGCACTTAACTCTACTATGATTACAAGCTCAGCAATTTGTGAAGGTCAAGTAGGGTGTTTTAGACAAGGAGAACATAAACAGAGACCCCGTACGCTCTGCCGTGTTTTCTTCATTTTTATTCTCTCATTTTATTTTTGTAATCAGGCGGACGCTTCAGCAGTCTGATGCATTCCAGCGAGCTTATGAATCCCTCTCACCTGGTTGTTATTACGCATGCTTTTTGTGATGTGCGGCCTCCCCCACTCCCTTTTCCCCAATAACCCTCTCCTCACCTCAACCTTGAAATAATAATCATAACTTTGTCATGGCACGCTGGCACACACACAGCCCTGACCGGGGAGGCCCCGAGAGCTTGGACCCCAAAGATAACTGTCATTTGTAGGCTTCTTGCGCTGCAGCAGAGGGGATATAGACGGATTCAGCAGTTAAGTGCTTCTTCATGATGCCTCGTTCAGGTCTGCTGTGTTTTTGATTATGCGCAAAGCTGCTTCATCTCTCTGCGAAATGGCCTGCTGGTGTCAGTGGGCTATGTAAACACCCGAGCCTTCATATATGAACATCAGTGTTGACTTTTCAAAGCAAAGGCATGAGAGAAAATGTATATAGGACCCTAAGGTCACATGAGAGTGCATGCAGGTTCAAGGAGACAGGAGGATTGTCAAACATTAAGAGAGGCATCTTCAAGAATGTGATGCAGGGAAATGATGTCCTGTAGCAGTAACGTTTCATATTAAGGTCCTTGTACTCAGCGTAACACAGAATCTAAAGCTAGAAAAATGCCTTATTAAGGTTAATAAATAATTTATTATGCACTTTAACTTTAACAAGCTCCAGCCGTCTGGCTCGTTCGCATAACAATACAGCCACAGCCAAGTGAACAGGCTAACGCCTCAGTTTAAGTGTATAGTCAGGCCATACATTGGTAGAAAGCTTGGATTCTTCATGATTCAGTTCATGCAAACCATTTCAACATAAAACCACAACAGGCAGGTATAATCCAGAAGCAAAGAAACATTCCTATTATCCCTCTATACTAGCTAAATCCTGAGATGGCAGCCATTTAATCGACACCTCATAGAGTAGAGTAGATAGGAGCGTCTACGCCCGCCCTATAGCCTACAACAGCATTATTTCGCCTCTCTACTGAGGCGCCTACACACCTTTCTCTGGATGACTGATGCATAACGTAGCCACTGAGATTTAAAATCCAGCCAAATATAGTTTATATCAGTTTTTTAAAGCCCTAAACTTAAAAACCCTAAAAAAAAGTGTATGTCGTTTAATGTGCTTTGCTCTTTGAATAGGCTGTTTTTCCACATAAGCACGTGTTTTTGACTATTTTATATGCACACAGTGTAAATAAGGAAATAAAGAACTATAATGAGTTTTTGGCCCTGTTACTATCAAGCAGGGATATTTTGAGGTCACAAAATGGCCTGGATATTTCCTTAGAAAAATGTGTTAATGTTATCTAATCTGAATCTGGACCACCATGTAAGACTATATGATGTGGACCCATTGTATTTTCCAGATAAAGGGGGCAATTATTGGTCATCTGCAGACTTCTTCAGGTGGGAAAATAAATAAATAATTCAGTAGATTAATGCCAGAAGCATGTGCAGAGCTTCTGACAGCTCGGGGAAAGGAAATTCACCTTATAACCTTTAAAAAGGGCAGAAAACCATGCCTGTACTCGACAGTCTTATTAACATACAGTATAATAATGTTAATAATGTTTAATAAGGACTTATGGGAGTCTTATTACCTATTAACTGATTCTTATTACAAGGACCTGCACATAAAGCGTTTCCCCACTAGCCTATAAGATGGTCTCCTTTAGTCTGTTGAAATTCCTGTAAAAGAAACACCTCAAATAGCACATCTGGCTCTGTCACAATCACTTCCAGGGGGTTTTCCCTGCCCCCACCCCTGTCTCGAGTTTCTGGGATAGCCAGGACAGGTGCACATTCAGGTGGAGCACTGCTCAAAGATCCTCTCTATTGCTCCTTACTGACAGTCCCATATCTCAGAATATCATTGCTCTCTTATTGTGAGGTGAGGTTCGCACACCTGCGTTTCATCTTTTCTCCGGTGCGAAGTGTGGTTTGCTCACCCTTTGGCCAGTCACTTCAAAGCAAACACTTTCATCGCATCTTCATGTCACTTATAAATTGCTTCAGTGAGGCCGAACAGCGTAGGTATCACATTCCAAGCTAAACTTCCCCACGACAGTAAAATTATCCAAATATGACATTCTTTAGACAGTGGAAACCATGAGGCAAGCACAATCATTAACTATATTTAGTGCCAGCGTTGGTGTAAAAAGTGATTTAAACAGGTTCACTGAACATTATGATGGAAATAATTTGTGTAATGCCTTGCAGTCAAGCTTCCCGGATACAAGGCTGAAGTCTCCTGTATTTAAAAGAGGGAAGCCAGTGGTTATGAGTTTCTGGTCTATGGCGCTGGTACGGATTGTTTTTCCAGTCACTCATGTTTGCACAATGAGGTACCTTTTCTTCCCCCTGCAACGAGCGCTCGAAAGTAACAATTTACCAACACGCCGCACCACTCCAAAGCTCGTCAACATTTTGCCAAGCATGACTCTTTCATTATGCCTGTCAGGAGGAAAAGGAAACGGGGAGGGATCGTGCCAGGATGGTTCTTGCCTGTGTCTGGATACCCGTTTAGCATGTCGTGTGAGACTGGCGGTCTCCGTTGGCGGTGGTAACGCCGGCCTGAGGTTTGGGTGCCAAAGTAAATTGTGACGGCTTTCTTATTTTGTGGCCTGCTTCTACTACATGCAGCCGCTGCTTGTGTTAGCCCTGGCCGTAGCTTATTGGCTTCAGCCATTACCGCTCAAGAAACAGGAGTAGAGGACAGGAAGCGTGGTTTCCTCTGGTTTTACAGCACCATGTCAGGCCTTGGGTCCTGCTAGCCACTGAACTGTGACATACACTCATAGGAATTTGCTTTTATTAAAAATGACTGATTGCAGCCTCAATCGCTCATTGTATGTGTAGTTTGGTGTTTTGCATCTGCTGAGGTTGTTATTTCTGTCGTAGGCGGCAGCCCGGAGCCCAGAACAGTTTTTTGGCGTCTATTTGTGCTTCACTCAGAATGCGAATACGGACACTATTACACAAATGAAGGGCCTCCATGCCATGAAAACCAGATCTAGTCCACAGCTCTACCATCACGCCAGCGAGGTGTTTTATTGGCCTGCGGGCGCGGCTGCCGAGTGGCATCTGTCATCAGAGCGTGCCCTCGCTCCACGCCAAGGTGAGTTTATTTGGTTTGATACGTGGTGCGCTGCCCGTATTTTCACAGGTGCCTGTGTTGTTGAACCAAGAGCCTGATTCCTGCTTTCCCTGGCGGACACAAGGCCCTGGTTGTCGAGAACTTCCTCTGGCGGACAGGGGGAGGAAGGGTGCCCGTACGCTCCCCGAGGAAGCGTTGCCGTTCACATTCTCCTCTCTCAAATCTCACCACCATATCTCCCTGAATCGGTCACTTGAGGTTGTGTTTATGTATCTGTAAATGATCATGATTCATGTTACCGAGAAGTGTTATTTTGAATGGACGGATCCCACCTCTCTGATGCTGCTCATTTTGTCAGATGCGGCGCAGTTTGACATTGGTTTTTTAATAGTTACCAGGTCTGTAAATGACAAGACTTTATTGGGCCAGTGAGTGATTGAATGTCAGGGCTGTCAAAAAGCAGCAGAAAAAGCAGCATGGATCAAGTCCTTCGCTCCGACTGTTTTTCAAATTACATCATGATTCAAGTTCAAATATCCATGGTTGAGGGAGTATGGTCCAATAATGCTCATTAGCTGTGATGGGTCTCTGGGTAGAGAGTCCTCCTGGCAGAACCACGTCCTGGTGAGCAGCTGCGGTCCAGTAGAGCCAGGCGCCCTACCACAGCTGGGCTGAGGCTTCGTGGGGGGAACTGAGAGCAGGTTGCTGCATGTGGGGAGCTTAGCCGGGACTTTTTTATAATCCTACGGCACTGGGGATAGTGCGGGAGAGTCCGTCACATACCTGTTGATGTCGATCCGCGGTCAGATGTGTACTGTAGCCTATGTAACATGGGAAGAAATACTGTCTCGGCATAGCTTATTTCAAATTCAGATCCTTATGTCAGATCCTTGTACAGTGTAAAAACAAAACACTTCTGACTCTCGGTCACAGACTGGACCTGAACCTGGTCTCCAGAGGGAAAGTCCTGCAAATGACCCACCCAACCACCCCCTGACCTGGCCTCTTTTTGCTCATTATGCTATACTATAATATAATATATCATTATGCTTCAAGAAGTGATGCTAAAGGAGTATCTACAGCGTCAAACATGGCTGCTGTATTTGATGCACTGGGCGTGAGAATAGGCTGCCCCGTCGCACCTCTCTGATGGAGGAATCGGGGGCGCTGCATCAATACAGATGGTGAATGAGGTAAACATTGTACCTGCTGAACATCGGCATGTAAATAATGTCAATAAGAGCATGTCAGCATGCCGGTGTTAGCTGTAAGCTCAAAGCAGTGCTATGATCAAGTACAGCACCAGCAGGACTGCTAGCACGGCTGTAGACACCGCACTACTTCCATTACTTTTTGTGAACAGCCAAGTACAATAACATGAATGGCTCTTCTTACCACAAAATCTACACTTGTCCAACTGTCACAAACATAAAGATCATAACTCCCACTTGCATTGAAAGCCTCAGGGTTGTTTTTCCTGAGACACGGAGACGGATGACGAGAAAATGTACCAGAATGGAAATTGGATTTAAAAACTTCTAAAAGGAAAAAGTTGATGGAGACATTGAAGCATGACTGAGAAAGTCCTTGTGGACACTGGAGCTTGATGACACTCAGTCTGGACTGTCTTAGTTATCTCTTGAGGGAAGGGCCCCTGTCTTCACAAAGCCATCAAAACCACATGGGTCAATTTTTACACATTTCATGAGCCGTCTTAACCGCCGCCCCGTTCTTCCCATCTCGTCACCATCCTGTCATGTGGTCTCTATTCCTCATGTCATTCTCTAATCACTTTCCTTTCCTCCCTCAACCTTTTTTTTTTCTCCTCTAACCCTGCTTGCCCTCTCTTGTTTTGATCCCCCTCCCTTGCTCTTTCTCTCTGTCCGTCTTCACAGATAAGTAGGCATCCCTCACCTTTCACATAACATCACATGGTAGCAATCAGAGTGGGCTTTGGCAGACAAATTAGGGCAGTTAATGTAGACCGGAGATCAGCGCAGAGGCGGGGAAGCTGGTGCTAAATGCCAACAGATGGGGCCTGAAGTGGATCGGCCCAGCCTGACGCAGTACGGTACAGTATAGCCCGAGGGTGTAGAGCTGAGAGAGCGGCCTGAGCCTAGAGGAAAGAGGAGCATTCTTCCTAAATCTAGTTTTTTATTGGACTCCAGCGCGTGGAAAGATGTAGAGAGAGAAGATGACAGATTTTAAGATAATTTTACTCCAGAAAGAAAGGAAAATTGCACATGGGTTTTATCTGAGATTAAAGGGGCACTATGTAGTTTTGGAGAAGAAATAAACTCAAAATTAAAAAATGTATTATTTACAATATTAATGAGGTAATAATACAAAGTCAGAAATATTTATCTTTTCCATAACTGAATAAACAAGCTGTTCTCAGAGGAAAATAAGCTCCCCAAAACACTGTTTGAAGCTAGAAGGGTGGCAGGGTCCGCCACAAGTAAAACAGTATGAAACTGTGTTGTTCTTTAAGGTCAGGCAGATTTTTTTGGAAAGTGCTTGAAGACATATTGTCAACACTATTCCTCCCTGGCTCTAGAGGATGTTTCTCTATGTCCATTTATAAAGAAGCTGTGCATATGTATTCCAGGAAATGAGTCAGATTTTTTTGCCCCCTAGTTCACCACTGAATGCATATATAATCAAATGTCTGGCTGGGACGTAACGATGCAAGTTAAAGCCAGTTCATGGTGGATGCTCCTCAAATGGCACATTTTCAGCAATCAGTCTGTCATCACCTGTAAAATATGAATGACTAACGCTCTTGGAAATCTAATAATTCAGGATACAATTCTGTAAAATGTAGGACCTATCAAACACTGTTCTGGGAGCATTTTTCTCATGATTATATTCCAGTTAATCTGGTTCAATGAACTGTGCGTTCTGTAGAGATGATTTATTGACCCTTTTTCACCGGATCTAAGCGGCGAGCGCAAAGTCCTCTCCATCTATCATCCAGTCCAACTGCAAGGAGAATTATCTTTTCTCTTGAAGCCAAGATGTCTCTGATTCCTGTATCCAACATTTATCCCAAACTACAAATGCCTGCCGCAGGCTTCCTGGAGTAGCCCACCGCGCTCAGATGGAGCGTTCCCCCGCCAACACTGCAACAAAATCAAAGTGCTTTTTTATATACATCATTAAAAGTGTTTGTGCTCACGTTGAAGTGAAAGTTTAATGGTTTACTCAGCCTGAAGAAAGCCAGGATTGTAATTCTTGACGCAAAGCTATTAAAAGACAACTCACATAGGGCTTACGCAAAATGTACCAGTGTAATTTCTATTTGTCCATCTGCACACAATCCGCTTTTTGTGATCACCTTAATACATGGGCAGCACACACACACACACACACACACACACACACACACACACACACACACACACACACACACACACACACGGGCGCGCACATTCCTCTTATGTTACAGGCTTTGAAGAGGCAGACTCATCCCCATTTTCAACAGTACCCAATCAAACACAAAGCTGAGGGGCGGATTAGGAGCAGGCTTGTGCTGCACAATGCTCCTATCAGGGACCACACCGGTGTTAAATTACCCCCTTATTCCTCGCTCATTTTCAATCACTCACTGGCCCAATAAAGTTTGTTTCTCCAATAAAAAAGAGCAACAAAGGAACACTGAATCCCAGTTTTGTGCAACAGCAGTCCCTCACAATCCTCGACACTGTGTGTTTGTGTCTGGAAAATTGAGTGTCATGGATGCGATTGGCCCGTTTGTGGACTTAAAGGTGCACTATGTAGTTTTGGGGAAGATATTTTAAAGATCTTTATTGACTGATTCTTAAAACTAAATAGACAAACTCTCTTTGTTTTATGCCTGAATACAACACAATTTCATACTGTTTTACTTTACTTTACTTGTTTATATTTGGCGGACCCTGCCACCTTCCTAGCTTTACACAGTGTTCTGGGGACCTTATTTTCCTCTGAGAACAGCTTGTTTATTCAGTTATGGAAGCGATTTGGTATCATTACCTCGTTAATATTGTGAATATGGAACAAATGAGTTTGAATTTCTTCTCCAGAACTACATAGCGCAGCCTTCAAATGTTGGACAGGTTGGAACAAAGTGAGAGGAAGACGTTTCCTTTGGAGAGGTGAAAACAAGCTTTTTCAGTTTAACGGAAAACTGGAAAGATGAAACGACGGAGAGATTGAAGGATGACAGATGTTGGGAGCGGAGGTGTGGTCATTGTCACGCATGTTGTCAGTTCCAGAGGGAGTGGTGTCTCTTCAGACGACAGCTGGTTTCACTCAGGGAAAAGACATGCGGCAGAGAGGGAGAGAAAAAGAGATCAGACCTTCACCTCTGAATATTTATGATCTCGGTCCACACAGATTTCTCGCCACATTTTTTGCGGTTTTCAGGAGTGTGGAGGGAGGGAGGGAGGAGGGGGTTGGTACTTGGTGACCCACACGCACTCGGAGACTCACAGACAAGCATATGAGTGTTCGCAGATACATTCAGATATTCACACATGCGTTCAGTGTCTCCGAGGGGGAACGAGATGGGGGGAAAAAAGAAATAAAAAAGGGAAATAAGTCATCATTAGAATGGAAAGTCGTGAATGTGGCGAAGGGTAAAAAGAGAAGTACATTATGGGAAAAGAGAAGATTTAGGAAACAGATCTACAGACACACACACGCAGAGACCCCATGCTGGAAAATACCGTTGTTGAGCTTTGAAGCACAGTGGTAATGAGGCTCCATTTAAAGCCAATGAAGCCGCTTTGGCAGCTTATGAAAGCACGATTGGTAAGCCCCCCTCGTCTGCCGCTGGGTGGTGTGTGTTTGTGTGGATGTGTGTGTGAGTGTCAGGAGGATAGGGAGGGGGAAGAATGGACAGTATTTGGCCAGATCCGCTTTGCTCTTTTTACAGCAGCAGCTCTCTCTCTCAGGCCAGCCTCTCTCCAGGGCTCAGCTTTCTCTGCAAACACTGAGGAGGTTTCCCAAACACACACCAAGAGTGATCATTTTACACTTTACACAGTAATCAATAAAACTCTGTCTTTATTCATTTAATTACAGCTGTGACTGACAACGAACGCGAGCACAGATCCTCGACTCTTTATACCGCGAGATGCCAGTTAATACACATGAAAGCATTTTTTGTTGCCAGAGACAGAAAGAGAAATAACAGAGTGTGATGCAAGCAAACACTACAAGCCCAGTACACCGCAACCTCAGGAGACACAACGGAACAATGAACGAGAAACAGTCAGAACGTTGGAAGCATTAGTGTCTTTACAAGTGCAGAAAATTGACACAGTTGGCACGCTGTCTTATAGTATGAAAGAAATCTGTTGAGCAATGGAAAGGTGGCCTGGATGGAAAGCCCAGATTCAGAAGTTCACCATAAATGTGCCTAAAGAAGAAGAAGACAGGTACAAGATGGTCCAATTTGAAGGTTGGAGACTACATTTACTCTGTTGTTTCGTTGCACCTCCACAACACAGTCTGAACCTTCACGCCCCTCAGCAGAGCTGCTCAAACTGGGGCCCGCAGGCCAAACTGGGGCCCACCAGATGTTTATGGCGAAAGAAGTTAAAGATGACCAATGAAGAATCATCATAATGTCTATGCCATTTTATTTTGTGAGGTAAAGAGACTCCAATCCAATTATTAATTATTTCTCTGACCAGAGTGATGCATTGTGTAGGATGTCAGTCAATTAAGAGGACGTCAGGTCCTGGTACCATTTTGTCTCTTAACAGCACATTACGATATAACACAATAGTGTTGACAATCCATCAGTACATATCGATTCTGAATAGTTTAGTTTATCTGGAGCTTGGCTTCAGTGGGTTGAACCAGTGGTTGCCACGGAGAAACAGAAAGAAATAGAAACGTTGGTTGTGTGTTGGAGAGTTCTCAAGCACAAGATCATCTCGAGGGGCAAAGTGGATCACTGGGCGCTTGACTTTGTCCAATCTCTCATTCCCATCACAAGCTGTAAGGGAGAAAACAGAGAAACCAAGGGAGTCTCACTTAGACTTGGGCCTGACTCTGCTCCTGTAGCTCAATCTCTCATAGGACCATACATCTGGATCCCCACGGCCCATTTGGGTGATAGCCATTTAAACCATTTTGGCTGAAACAGGAACGGGAAGCTGATGACAGGATGCCCAGGATGGATGGACCTAATGCAGAGACATATGTCATGCTGTATGTGCATGTGTGTGTGTCCAGACAGGCTCAGCAACCCCTATTCTCAAAGCCTTGATGGCCATGCCTGGGGAGAGTGATGATAAATGGTCGCCTTCCTGTAATTTACCTTCAGGAGGATGGATGGAGCTGGCCTGTTTGGTTAGAGGGTGGGGAGACGAGGAGAGAGGAGACTGTAGGTGAGAGAGAGGAGAGGGGGAGGAAAGAGAGGAAGGAGTTTCCTGCTTTGGACCTGACTCTGGAGTTGGGTTTCCTCATAGGTGAGCTACACACTCAAGTGTTTATTTACAGAGCTTTAGCTCCTGCTCTCTACTCTCCCCCGTCTCCCCCAGTCTAGCCCCTGTGAGTGGAAACACACTGCATACGAGCATACTTTCCAACGGGAAACACACACATATCAATTAGATATGATTTCCGCTGCTCAGGCTAATGTCTGCAATCAAAGAGACAGATGATCAACACGACACACAGCTCATTAACTAATAATTTATTTTTTTATCATTTAGATTAAAAAGTCAGTGGTTCATTGCCTCAGAGGAAAATGTACAAGGAAGACTTTGATATAACAGAAGTGAGGAGCGGGACTGAACTGAAGAAAGGACGGTGAGTGAAGCGTTATTCCCAGGACGTTAATGTAACAGAGAGTGGTGGGTTGTTGTGTCAGTTCCCGTTGACGGGAAAAGCAGAATCCGATCAGCCCGTGTCACATTTTTTTTTCTTCTTTTTTTTTTACTCGATTCTCCTCAAAGTCATTTACAATTGGGCGGTTGTTGTCTGGAAACAACATAAAACCGAAAGGAATACATTCTGTGTAACATCTGAACCACATCTTCTGGTCGTGATCACAAAAGCATATGTTTCTGGTTTCTACATCCATATAACATCATCTGGTTTGTACATCCATACACGTGAGTCATCCCAGGCCGAGTGACGCTTTACAAAAAAAGACAACAGAAAAATGGCAAGAGGCAGTTCAGTACATATTTACAACATTAAAAAACGTGTCAAGACTTATTAAACAAGGCAAGATGGAAGTGAAAAAAAACAAAAAAATGGAAATCAGACCAGGAGAATGAAAATGATAATTCTTCATCAGAGGCTGTTTAGACATTTAAACAGTGGCGAATGTGAGAAGCTTTGTCGCCTTCAAATGAGAGCTCTCTCACCTCTCTGCACTTTCAGTTCATGTGCATATCACTTGTTTACTTGGGTAGGGTTAATTACACACGCACACACTCACAAACACACACACACACACACACACACACACACACCTGTGAATGCTATAAATGCTGCAAAAAAGGAGGGGGGGAACAAAAGCAAAGCCGGTATGGCCTCAGTTCCACTGCCAAGCTGCTGGGCTTGTTAACGTAAAACAACAGGACGGCTCTCCCTATGAGGCTCACTAAATAGCTTTCACAAGACGACGCTTCCACCCCTCAAACAAACATCTGGCTCACTTCTTATCTTTACTCCGACACTCAGGGTGGCCGTTTAAGAGCAGGAAAACAGAGAGCCAATAGGTAGGAAAGAGGGATTTGACGAATCTAAAGTCCAGATCCAAGGACGCCACGGTTCCTCCATGAGTGTGTTCAATGAGCTGAGCGCCAGAGAGGCCGCACAGGCACGTAGTTTGACCATTTATCATAATGTGTCACAGTATACTCACATACCAGGGCGAGGAGACCGGTGTGACTGTAACACCACGTCTGACAGACCACTACGCACAAATAATTCACTGTTTGGTTCTGCATTTTTTTAAATTTTGAAATTCAACAGTTGGAATCGTGCTCTGGACACAGTGATGTCAAAATGGAAAGGTCGTACATTTATACGTAGACAAATCAATAAAAATAATTGTATTTTATTTATGTCCATGTAAGAATCCTTCTAACGAGGTTTGTCAGCCAATAGTAGAACACCGCGGGAACCACGTTGTGTTTCGTCAGCGATCAGCAGTCTTGGTAGTTGCCAGTTTGTGGTAGCTAGTGTTAGCAACACTGGCTAGTGCACAAACTTGCAGCCACTTGAGGAGGCGGATGATTCGAACAACAGTGACGATGTGATGTGGAAGGTGGATGGGATGTCACATTTAGTTGCTAAATGTTATCCATAACAGCTTTAAGATTTTTATGTCCTTTTTTGATCTTTTGTCACGCACCAGAAGTCGTGGTGGCCGATGACTCGTTTTGGTTACGGTTTGTTTTTGGATTAGAGAATGTCATCACGAGACGGACAGATGAACGGCATGAAGATCCACAATCATTTGAACATCATCTCACCCTGCTGCGCTCCAATAACCCATACTGTACTATTCAGTACAGTATACCAGAACAAGATTCAGTATGACCCGATACACAGTATGTCAGATGCAGTGTTCCAAAAATATCCTGATGTCCCACAACATCTGGTCACATTTTGTTGACTTTACTTTTAAAGAGTCAGGAAACTGATTACCTCAGAACTACAAAGTATTGTTATTACCACTATTCAATTTAAGTTGTACGAGCTAAAAAGTTTTAACAACTTAAAATTATTAGTCTACGTAATTTTGAGGTAATTGGTTTCCTCATTTCTTCTTAGTCACTTTGTCAGATTTTACAGTGTATGCAAGCCAGCATGCTCTTCTGGCTATTCTGACCCACAATCATTATGTTTATAATTAATGCATTAATATACTACACTGTAACTTTTAAAAGTTGACTTTACTTTAAAAAAGTCCGGAAACTGATTACCTCAGAATTACAAAGTAATTCCTAAGTTGTACGAGCTAAAAAGTTTTATCAACTTAAAATTATTAGTCGACATTACTTGGTCATTTTGTGGTCATCGGTTTCCTCAATTTCTTTAAGTGAAGCCACTTTGTCAGAGTTTACAGTGTACGCTGACTGCCACACATGTTGTCCCAGTTGTATGCATACTGCATGAAAGAGTACATTACTTTGTAAGGGCAGCTGCTGTGCGTACTGAAAGATAAAGTATGTGATTTGGAACGCAGCGAGAGTTTACAATAGCATCAACTGTCATGGCGTCCACATTCTTAAGCTTGGTGACATTATTTCATAAACACTTACAATCAGACCATACACTTGTGTGAGTGTGTTCTTCACAGTTTGACATACATTCTCAGAAAGACGTGAAAAACAAGAGCTACAGTGCAGTACAGTACACCACTGAGGGGGTTTTGGCAGCCTCGTTCTGTGCTGTCACTTATCTAAAACACTGAACACACGACATGCAAAATAGGTTTTTAAAAAAAAAACAGAGGGAGTTTGGGGAGGGTGGTGGCTGACACATGGAAGAGAGCAGAGGAGAGACACTTTTGGAAGGATGACAAACCAAACATACCACCGCAGCCAGAGGAGCGTAACCACGAGCTAGCATGACATGCCTGTCGGCGCACTCGCTGCTATGCTGAGCTTGATGTGCCCCTCAAAACTGCGTGTTTATCTTGTACTCTATTTAAATAACTTGTAATGTGCTTTACAAAATGAAATAACAGCAAAAGGCAGATAAAAAGCTTGAGAGCAACCAGACGGGTCTCTCTGTGGTTTTCGTTGGTCCTGACTTCCATAGTCTCTTAATTGAATTTAAAAGACTGACTATGCTTATTTGGCAAAGGATGACAGGGACTGCGTTAGGGTGGGCGAGCGGGGGGGAAGACGACTTGGGGAAGTTTTCCTTTGGATCTCGATGCTCATATTGGTTTAGGTCTTTTTCTGCTCACTGTAAGGTTTTGATGGACCAGCAAAAAACCACAAGCATGCAAACATAACAAAGCACATGAGGAATGAAATATGACCCTCTCATGTCATAATACAATCAAGTGAGCACTAAAAACTTTCCAGCCTCATTCATTTTGTCGAAATATGCGAGAGAAAAACACGAACTATGTTGTTTATCCGACTTTGTTTTCTTTTTACTGCATGAAAAGGAACTCTCGTTTCAATCTCTTATTTTGGCAAACAAAAAGCCTGCCAGTCGCTAGACACATCAGGAAAAGGTTCAGACATTTTAAATACAAAGAAACGACATTGGCCACACAGCAACATCTGGAAGGCCACTACCCAGCGGAAGACATTATCCATAAAGCAAAAAAAATAAAAAAGCCTCCTTGAAAATATTGGTATTGTTCTGAAATTCCAGCCATTTGTCCGCACCGCTTAATTTGTCTTCCGCAAAAAGTGACAAGCAATGAGTCATGATGGTGATGCATGACTTTATAAACCACTCATGAGAGGGACTCGTGGTGAAGAGGCACAGCCCCGGAGGCCTGGGAAGTGACTCACACATGCTAACAGGGTTTGTTCTGCTTAAAATGAAACAAAAAGATACATCTCAAACAAGCTGGGATACGGATGGATGAGATAAAACGTCGCCACACGAAGAATATAAACTCTACTATGAGCAGTGGCATCAAATACTTGCAGATATAACAGCCTACATGAGCAGTTTATTCTGTGAGGGCTGTCTGGCGGCAGCAGCAGTGGTGGTGAGACTGAGGTTTGCTGTGGAAAATGTCCCTGCAAAGGGAGCCCTTGGTTCCTCACGGGACAACAGTTTTATAGTTAAAGTCTGTAGAAGTTACTGCAGAGACCTGGAGCAAGTAGGCCCGTTTTTTTTAATGAGCATCTTGACAGCAAGTGTTGAAAAGTTGTCAGGCGGTACAGCTTGAGTTTGTTTCGACAATGAAACGCGAAGGAGGCCAAGCTGAGGATGTGCGGCTTGTCTTGTCGCTGCAATCAGTCAGTCTCTCCGGAGTGACAAACGCTTGAATAAAATCCTCAGAGAAGTGTGTGAAGTGTGGAGACAAAATGGCAGGAGACAGTCATGACAGGAGGAGGAGGAGGAAGAGGAGGAGGAGGGTATTTGGGGTGTAGTTGGGGGACGAGTGGACAATTCCGCTGTCGTCATCGAGGGAGGGAATGGCGTCTGCTTTTGTATACACTTCATACCCTTTTTAATGGTCCCTTTTTAAGGCAAACCAATTGGACAAACTGACATAACAAAGACAAAACTTGAAAAATAAAAAGGAAAATAATTATACAATATACACAAAACGTGGTCCTTAAAACAGGTAGGGTACATGCAGTCTTTCTAATGTGCAGTGTTCCCGTGATGGGGGGGGAGACAATGGATTCAGGGGGAGGAGAGGGGGGAAGGGTTCATGAAGGTGGGCGATGGAGGGGAGAGGTAGGGCTGCTTTCCCATCACGCTTTGCTGCACTTCCCCTTCTTCTCCTTGCGCTGGAACTTCCTCAGGCGTCTCGTCCAAACGTCCCTCCACTGGATCACCAGGCTGTTCTTATCGGCCATAAGGCCCAGGCGCTCCGCCCCCGGGCTGGTGGCTCCGGCCCCGGGCGCGACCCCTGCACCCGCCGCCGTGCCCGTTCCACCGTCGCTGCCGCCCATCACCAAGAACCGCTTGCTCATCTGGATCTTCGGACACTTGCAGGCCAGGTCCTTCATGTGCACCCACAGGATGTTGTCGCCTCGCTTCAAGGGCTCGCCGCGGCTCTTGTACACGGACACCACGTTCACTGAGAACTTGGCCCAGTCGCCAACCGTCTCCATGTCCAGGACGTTCACTTGGACCGCTGAGGACACATTCATGAAAAATACACAGATCAATACACCAAACACAGCAGATTTACTCATTATGATTGATTATTTATTCTACTGTCTTACCATAATCCTTCTTGCAGTATTTCTTCATGTTGATCTTCAGGTTGCCCTTCACTGGTTTACAATAGGTCTCACAATCTGCAAAGACAAGAACAAGCAGGGTCTCACTCACTGACGCTCAGGTTACACACATAAAGGGACACTTACACACTTGAAATTTGAATCGCTGCCATAAGGTTACATTTTGGGTCTCTTTCAGACCATTTCATAGTGCATTATGTGCTGCTCCTGTAGCACATAAACAGCGACCATCTGTACTGCAGAGTTAGTGTGACTAAACACCGTAAACTGTTATGTACTGTGAAACCACAAATAAACACAGTCAACAGCAACAAAATAAATCACTGTGTGCTCGTTTCTACAACCTTGTGACGAGAATGCTCATACTCACACTTGTCCTCACAACGGCTAGTCACTACATTTACTCAAGCACTGTTCTTTAAGGGTGCAAAGTGTAAGAATCATGGTGAAAATATTCGAAACTTCTCAGGCGTGTGTGAGCTGACCAATCAGAGCAGACTGGGTATTCGGGAGGGGGGGCCTTAAAGAGACAGGAGCTAAAACAGAGTGTTTTAGACAGAGGGGGAATACAGAGCTGCAGCACTGGACAGTATGAGAAAACTGACGTGTTTTTTGAGCGTTAAAGCATTTAAGCAGTGTAGCAGTAACCCAAAATAAAATTATGAACCTGAAAATGTCTCCTTTGAACTGAATCATTTTGAGGTTTGAACTGCTGGTCGCCCAAAACAAGATATCACAATAAGATATCTTGTCTTTATATCTCTTATATGTGTTTAATTGTGACTATAATATAGAATAGATTGATTGGTTAACCAGAGGTTTAATCTATAATTAAATAATTATTATCAAAATTATTATCACAATATAAAAAGAGTAATGACAATCTGATGATCTACTATATTACAGCACATTTCTATAGATCTACCATAAACAGGACGCTCACATGGGACATTTCTCTACATTAAGTAGTTTTACTTTGATACTTAAAGTAGATTTTCCTGATAGTACTTCTGCTCTTTTACTTGATTTTTTGGATATTTTTTATAATGTGGTATTAGTACTTTTGCTTAAGTAAAGAATCTGTATACTTCCTCCACCACTGGTCACTGACAGGGCCGAGGGCTGCAAAGGAAACTGGAGCAGGTTGGATAACGCTGAGCCTGGTTTGGATTTTGTGTGCTAAAAAACAACTTAGACAAATCGCACATCAAACCCCGGCAAAAGCCAGCGCTGCGAGGCGAGTGATGCATACCAGAGTAGTAAAAGTGTTCAGTTTGACATGTTTTCTGGGATCTTGACGAAAGACAGAGCGCGGTGGGAGCAGGTCATGGTTGGATGTGTGTGAATAGACGGCTGCCAGCGTGACGACTGAGACCACACATTGGAAAGATGACCTCTGCTGACCACTCATAGGTGGAGTCGGCTTAGTGATGAGGCGTTATAATTACAATTGTGACAGTTAAAATGGAGCTCTTGGATCTCGTCTCGACTGACTCGAAAGAGCAGCTTTTGTTTGGTTTTCGTCGTCATGTGCTGTATCTATGAGCGTCTTTTTCAGGTCGATCTTTCATCAAAAAGTGACACAAATATGGAAACCGCACTGGAAACAATTCTGCTATGAATTTCTCAATCTAGGACTTGAAACGACAAGCTCTCTGGTTGCAACCTCACGTCTCTTCATTCTGTGGCCCAAACATTTCCATCAATCGAAGAAAAACTGATAATTGCAATTATACTTGAATTATTTCTAGATTTAATGTTGAAAAATGACCGCGTGCAACACTTTCTATGAACTAAGATAAGCTGAATAGAGAACATGCACGTTATAATTTCCCCTGGTTTGTTTCTTGTAATCCTGAAATATGTATTTTGTCAGCTCAACATTAAAATCTGTCTTTGCATCTCTCTGATCATGAAATACACTTTCCATGAGCTGAGAGCAGGGAGGAACAAAGGAAACAAAATTAAATGAACTTTAAAAAAACAGATGAAAGCGCTCACATTAGCAATACTAACATTTAATTTAAAGCATTGCACCGTGTTTTCAAATTGTGCTCATGGTAACTACTGTTACTGGAGCTGTGACAAGAAAGAATCAGACACTGTTGATCATTAGGGAAAGCTCTACTGTACTTGACTCGACGCCACCAGGTTTTATGAAGCGTAGAATTTTGGATCCACTTATTTCAATTACAAAACTATCAGAGGTCAGAATAAGATTTAAACGATTGACTGAAAATGCAGAGAAATGCCAAGAAGCTCATTTTCCAAACGTGGCCGTGGGTTAGTTTTAGTGAAGGGACATGAGAAGCTGACCGTGCTGCTCGCCTGGAATGTCAGGGCATGAAACTGAAAAACCACATGCTGCTAACCGGGCTGGTATCTGCGGTCAGGCCTTCAAAAGAAAAACCATTCAGTCCTGTTTGCTTCCCAAAGCAAACCGAATAAAATTCGCTGGACATGAAATGCCTCAATTAGAAAAAAAAAAAAAAAAAAAATGGTCGTGAGAGAGAGAAATTACGCTCTCCGGGTTGCATGAGAGCCGGGGTGTTGCATCGTTCATTTTTCGGGGGGGAAAGGACGGATGGAGCAATGGAAGGAGGGAAGAAACAGGGGACCGAGGAGCCCATAAAAACGTCCAGGAGGTTTGGCTGTATATCAGAGCGCTGGAGATTTTATTAGCCGGAGAGAGGAGAGAAAAGGAAAGAACGGGAGAAAGAGAGAGCAGATGGCAGCTTCCAATAACCTCGAGACAGGGTGACGTTAAAAAAAAAAAAGTGGAGGTGTAGATGTGGACGGGTGCGGAGGTGTGCGTGTGGATGGATTTGTGTTTGAATGAACATTACTCACAGACTTAAACTGTTAAATATCATAGCTTGCTTAAGGTCTTTTTCATTAGAAGAGAGCGTGTGGTTTCATGTGCAGATCATTATCATGGGAGTGTGCATGCAACTGTGACAGGCTTGCATTTGTATGAGATGTGCATGGATTTCATTAGATCGCTGCCGTTATTTGTGTGTGTGGTATACAGTGGCTGGCCTGGAGGTATCAGTGGTGTAACTCTGGCTGGGAGACGGTGTGTGTTTTCCCATGAAGACTCACTCACTGCTGGCTGTTTCACCTGGAAAAGCTCTCGGTGAATCGCCCACTGACCCAGAAGACCGGCCCGCTGAAAACACTCACAATTGGCTCCGGGGCTCTCGATGCCCCTCGTTCCCTCGAGCCCCCTCTCACTGTGCCGTGACAAGGACAAATTGCATCCACCGCCCCTTACACAAAAACATTTGGGGGCCTTCGGCTTCTGATGGCGAAGCTCGTTCTATGGTAGTTGAGGAAGGAGAAAGATGGGGGGGGAAATGCTCTGGTGTGTTTGGTCGAGCCTGAGGTGAATTGGCGATCAACAACTCTTGTGTTCTTAGACCCCGTAACATTTTCCCAGGGAAGTAGTAAACACAAGAAAGGGCTTTTTTTAATGGCTCAGAGGCCCAAGTAATGAGAGGAAATGGAACGAGGAGCGTTGTACATGTGAAAAAGAAGCTGCAAATGTGAGAAAATGATCAATATATATTGAAAAATTAAATATTTAGACATTTAGGGAAACACACTTATTTGCTTTCTGGCCAAGAGTCGGATGAGAGGATGGATAATACTCATGTCTGTGCAGTTAACATGCAGCTAGAGCCAAAGTGGTCGGCTAGCTTAGCTTAGCAACTCGGCTGGCTCTGCTCGGCTATCGTCCAATGACGATTTATCCTCTGAGGGCAGCGACCAATGGCTGCAACTTGAGAAGAGACGATGTCGATGTTGATTATCGAGATTATTCCAAAGGAACAAAATGTGTAATATCTTGTTTGTTTAATCTATACAAAAAGTGTGAAAACAACTATTTGTCAGTGTGTGATGACAAATGACTGTTTCTCTCTACCCATTTCTGTTTCCAGACTTTGTGCCAAGCTAAGCTACGGTGCAAGCTTACCTTAGCTAATTTACATGATTTACTCTACGGGTATGCGTGGTATAAATCTTCTCATCTAACTCTTGGCAAGAGAGCGAATAAGCATTTTCCAAAACTGTCAAACTATTTCTTTGATGTAAACTAATTTATTCATTCTATACCATTAGATTTAATGAGGACAGAAGTGAAGTCAGTGTTATAATATCCTCAAACCTTTGAAATGAAAGACCTCCATAAGTCAAAAGTGTCATCTGCAGTGAGTTTTCTGACAAAACATAAATTTTTAGAGGAAAAAGGATTAAAAAAAACAATAAAACTATGCGCTCTGAATCGTGCAGTAGAGTATCAGTGGCAGGGTGGGGGGTTCGATCTGCAGCCCGAGTGATGATATACGTTATAAAGCCACTAATGAATCAACATTTCCAAATCAACACCACCATTCAAATCAAACAGCCGCAGAATGAAAAATAAGGGCAGGGTAATTGACCGGAGCTTAAATTGGACAGTTGGAGGGAGAGACTGAACAAATTTCCCCCCGCTCACTTGCCAGCACTCTTTTCACGCCTCGAAACTCTCCCTTCCACTATATCTCCCAGCTAAACTCTAACTAATCACCTGCCTATCTGCCGGCCTTGGCTTTGAGCTGTTATGTTTCGGAGCGCAGCACGGCTCCACTAACTTGAGGTTAGCGGTTGGGGAAAGTGTGCCAAGGACACAGGTTTTAAAGACAATGGAAAAATTCTGCAGGTCCCAGTGCGCTCGTTCTCTTTGCAAGACTTCAAAAGACGGGACCCCACCCTTCATTAATATTTATTCCACACCTTAAAACTCCAGTCCAGAAATATTAAAATTATGTTTTTGTTCCTCTCGTAAAGCAGCGGTGCTGATGGGCGAGGTGCAGAGAGCGTATACTAACCTGCTGGTTCCTCTGTGCTGCTCACCACAGCTGTGGGGTTGACCACTGGGATCTCTGAAACACACACACACACACACGAAATACACAGTTATTTTACTGGTTAAATGTAAATTCCTGCCTTTCAAGTTTGGTCAAAGAAGTGATTTGGCGGTGCGCCTGCTCGGAGTGCATGTGTGGTCAAAGAAAATGAAGTATGTCTGAATTCATTAAAAGAGTGGGAATCTGGGAAGGCTTTGTGAATATATTAAGACACCCACAACATAATACAAAAGGGTCAGCTTAGGATTGAGAAGTAGAAAGTGTCAGGGTTGCCGTGCAGGAGGTTTGGACTGTGACATATGTCAGCTATCGGATGAAAACACATGAGGAATCGCAGACAGACATGCTAGATAAACATCGACAGACTGACAGGGAGACTTATTGGTGGTGAGAGGGAAGACAGGCTCAAATAAACCATGCATTCCACGGACTAATGTGGTGGTTTCACTGTCATCTTTAAGGGAACAGACTCAAAGATCCTCAGTGGAAGAAATAATGGAGTCTGAGGACCAAATTCAACCCAAAAAAATGCACCCTTAATCCAGTTCGGAGAAGTCAATCCATTCAAAGTCGGCACACGCAGAAGTTCTTTGAAGCCCTCCGATTAAAAATGGAAAGGTGGCTGCGGTAGATTAGTCTCGTCCTCCCCTAACAGATGCTGGGTTAACGCTGCTGTGTAATCTCCATGCAGGCATGTATAGACAGATGGACAGATGGCAAGGGGGCAATTTTGCTTGGATCGTCTTGAGACAGATGCAGCCCATCCCTCGCCGTGCCCGCTGGCTACTCTAAAAAAAAAAAAAGTGCCTCGTGGAATTCCTCCAGGACCTTCTCTTCTAATCGTATGCAACTTTCCAATACAAATGCTAATGCTAACAACGGGCCCTCTGCTGTTTTACTGTAAACGGAGCAACTGGAAAGCTGGCTTCGCATCCACCGAGAGGATCCGCTTTTGGATTTGGAGGTGGAGGGTCTGAACCGAGCGAGTGGGAGTGTGGGGGGGCGTAAGCTGTTTTGAGGCAGAAGCAGCAGTTGTCTCTCTGAAATTATGGACGCCCCGCCAACAAAAACAAACAAGGGCACAGAGCTTTGTGAAGGCAGGCGCAGCTGCTAGAAGCCACTTTGAGTCCGTGTGCCCTTGTGGGCCACATCTTGTGAAGACAGACAGATGATGAAAGGATCATTCAGATGAGGGTTGCTGCCATCATACTAATTGGCTGCTTAATGGGCTTGTCTTCTGTCTTTGGTGTCCAGGAGCCTCAATAGGAGAGAAGATCCCCACCATGAGGCCACAATGACACACACAGTTGTCGTTAACGCTTTTCGTAATGGATCCAAGCACACATACACAACTGCTCTTGTTCTCATTGGACGGTTCAGTGGCACTCAAACGAGCGGGGTCTGCCATCCATGACCACAGTTGTTTTCTCCTTCTCGCCCATCCGCCATCTGCTCCGGAGAGAAACAACATGGCAGCATGTGGAACAGTGTGGCACAGCTCGGTGCGGCGCTGGGCGGCACGGTTTGCTTTGGTGCAGGTTGTCTTCTGTGTGTGTGTGTGTGTGTGTGTGCAGTGTGTGCTCGTACCGCCTGGCACACAGTGTGGTGGAAAGCTGCCCTCTATTACACATGCCTGCATGTGCCGGGCCACTGGCAAATTTCATAATCCACGCGCACATGTACACGCTTGTTACAGGAAATTAAAAACCTGATGTTGTCGACATGCATACTACTGCTAGCGGAGTACAGACACACACACACTACACGCCGAGTGGAACAACACGCTGACAAAGATCACGTTTCAGTTCAGCCTAATGTTACATGTGGGTCCTTGTTTGCACACATGTTTCAGGCCGTTCCTCTATGAAATTATCGTTGCATTTTCAGTGGCCATGTCAACCCACAGAACACATGTACTGTGTACTGCGTGTGCAGCGCAGAGATCGGGTTGGGTGTGCCTGTCAGAAGGCTGAGAATGACTTTAGGCTACAGGGAAGTGTGCTTTCAATTATGCTGCGTAATCTCCATGGTTTTAGTGTGTGCAGCTTTAAGTGCAGTTCATGACTTTACTGAAAATATGTTTTGTGTCTTTTGTTAGATTATGTTCTTCACGATGGAGCTTGTAAGTCTTTTACCAGCTCCGTCAGCGCAATAAAATGTTTCAGTTGAAAACATAACAATGTTAACTGAAAATAAGAAACAGTTTTGACGACATGACATCTATTTACTGTGTGGTCCCCGAGCTCCCTTTCCAGACCGTTAGCTGCACGGCTAACTGCGCTTCCTAGCTCATGGCAGCTACAGTTTAGCAGCATTTAGCGGTTAGTCTGGTGATATGCTGCCTCCTGTCTGTTTAGAGTATGATTTCGACAGGTGGTCAATTCTTACATATTGCACCTTTAAGTCCATATCGCCCGGCTGTAGTTCAAATTGTTCGTATCATACATGTATACGAACGAATGTATAGATTACATGTATACACGGTCATGGAGGGGATGTTGGTGGTTGGGTGACACGCCAGAGACCAACATTTGAGACGACGTTTCAAGATTTGTAAACTGGAAACCACTGGATATTTTTCACGACATGTCGGAAGTTTTCCAGCCATGTTTGTAGACAGACCAGGGAAAACAAAACAAACATGACATTTTCCTAACATTATCCAAGAGGTTCTTGTGGCTCAACCTAACCAGACCGTAAACACAGCATTGTCATAACCAAGTTGAAAATTGAATATAAGGAAACATAAAGTTGCAGCACATCAGCAGCTGATGTACAGTTGTACTGGTGATCGGGTTGTGTTTTACAGTTTAATGCAGTGACTCGCTAACAAGCCGATAAAATCACCGAGCTGAAGACAGTGTACTATCAGTGCCACATGCGGGGAGCTGTGATGGTGTGTGTGCGTGTCTCTGTGAGTCACTCACTGATGCAGGGGGCCACAGGTGAGCGGCTCTGCTGGTAGCCCTTGGCGCAGCGGTTGCAGGTGATGCCGGTGACGCCGTCCTTGCAGGGGCACTGGCCTGTGGTCTGGTTGCAAGTCTTGCCTGCTGCACCCACAGGGTGGCAGTCACAGGCTTGGGTGGGGGGTAAGGGGTCGGGCACAGGTGTGAAAGGGGGAGCGGGGGGTTGTGAAATAAGAAAGAGGAGAGAGAGAAAACATATCACGTTAATTCATCAACTTGTTTGCCAAAATGACACCGGCTTATTCCTTGGATATGACCGTCTCTGCAGGGCATTCTGTTAAATCTTGTAAATTTCTGTTTTTTGACGGACTAACAGGGGGATGGGCCGATGCATGTAGTATATCACCATCAAGGGACCAATAAAAGCGCATTGTGCTGTCCTCTCCGCTCGTTTCTGCTCTCCTAACTGCCGTGTGGTGCCTTCCTGGTGACACACGCTATGCAGTTTCATCACTTCCCGAAAGTTCAGTCGATGCCCATCAAATGCCAACAGCAACAAGCAACGCTCCGGTCACCTCGCTTTGGCGAAGCTTTTATGAGTTTTGCTGGTTCTAGGCAATTTATTCAAACCCCCTTAAGCAACATGAGGCTTTCTTTTTTTGGTTTAAAGAGCTGTTAAATACAAGAGCTGGCGCGTTGGTCCGAAGCCTTCCGAGAGAGCTTTACGAGATGTTAGAGGGGATGACAGGGAGAGGGAGAAGCAACATATCAGAGGGTGACAAGTGAAGGAGAAGACTGGAGAGCGACAGGGAGAGAGTGAGAGGGACAGCGCTTCAGTATAGTCCAAACAGAGTCTTTTGGTGCGCTCAGCAGCATAAACAACAGCGAATCCAGCAGAACTGTGGCTACTCCAAGCCTGCAAAAAACCCTGACATTTGTTCTTTAAGTAATAAACACATACTTAACATTTCACGGCAATCCAGCCAGACAAACACATCAGTGACATATCAAAACAAATGGAAGACTTATATCTTCTTGAGTCATCTACGGGGGTGTGACTGATTGGTTTCACATTCTCCCTCCAGAATAAAGCAAGTTAGATGCAGAAAAGTTTCCTTTCCTGCCTTATCGACTGACATGTTGCCAAAAATACAACAAGCCATGAAATGCAAGGTGAACTCCTTATTGTCAACATGTTCTTTTTTTTTTTTTTTGGAAAGCAGGCACAGGCTGGTGCATAATTACTAAAGCAAACTTAAGAATGACTCGACTGAAACACGATAGCTGTAATTGTCCAAGCTTATCAAGAAAAGACAAGAAAGGCCAAAATTACACTTTGGGGAAAAACCCTGTAACCTAACAGTTTGTTACAGGGCTTGCCAGAGAAAGGCAGCTGCTAACATGCCACGGTTTCTTCCCACTGCTCAGCAGAACTGTGAATGTGTTTATTTGCGCCGGACATTTTTTAGCTGCTACAACAGCGAGGGGAGCCTGAGGACCCTACCACCTGTTGAACGGGCCAAATAGAGGGTTTAAATGGCTGAAACTGACCCAAGAGTGATCGTGTGTGTCTGGCAGCAAAGGGTTGGGAGGGATTAACTGCAGCTCAGATCTTCAGAAACACATTTGCCTTTTCCGGCAAGGCCAACCGGTCCACAGGTGTCAAAGTGGCTGCGCTCTGTTTGAAGCTGTGCACGGAGACGTAAATCTGATGCCTCAGCGTCCATGCAAAATCCCCACCATTTGAGTCACGCAGGCCTGACCAGGAAACTAAAGCTTTGATGACACTTGGTAAGAGTTTCCGACTGACCTTAAGGGGATACACGTCTGCATATGGTAGGGTGAGACGCAGAGCTGAGGTGGATGTCAGAGGTCAAGTCAGCAAGGAGTCTCTGGACTGTCTGTTGCTCTGTGCAACCGCGTAACCTATATCGTCACCTCTATACCCACCCACATTCATCAGCCAGAGCTCCTGCCATTGTTGCCAGGTACTCAAGTAATCAGTTTGTTAATGAAGCCTGATTAATGCACTGACACGTACGTACATTTGAAACTTTAATCTATAAAACGTAGCCTTGGATCTCCTGCCACTATTTCCAGGGATTAAAGTTAGTTTGTTAATGAAAGGGGCGGCTGTAGCTCAGGAGGTAGAGCGGGTCGTCTGGTAATCTGAAAGTCGCTGGAATGATTCCCCAGCTGCGTGACGATGAATCTGAAGATACTGGACCCCAAATTGCAACTGATGAGCAGGTCGGCCCCTTGCATGGCAGCCTCTGCCATCAGTGTATGAAAGTATGAAAGTGCAGTGAGCGGTCAGTAGACTGGAAAAGCGCTATAGAAATAAATGTCTAATATGAAACCCATCTGATTAGTGCACTAAATCATACATTTAAATACCTGATCTAGGTACCAAGGTCGCCTTGGATCTCCTGCCATTTGCATAGATTAAATATGCTGATGATTACGAACTTGTTTTCAGTTTGAAAAGTAAACAAGCTCTTTTATTCAAATAAATATCTACAAAGATTTTGGGTTCACTCTTGCCTATGAAACGATGCATCCAGAGCACATGTGGGGTAACCCCCCTGTTACATGATCTGTCTGATGCAAGTCTGGAGTCGGTCTGTCATGCCTGCCGAGACATGTGGCCATTGTTTCCTGGCTGATCGCTGAACAGCACAAGCTATCAACTCAATCCGGTCAGTATGAACAAGATGTAAGTAATGTTCGACACTTTCCTTCTAAATAATCGCAGCCTGTTAGGACATCAGAGTTTACTGCCAATGTCCACACTGTTCAGTAAACAACCAGCAACTGCCAGATCTGAATGGGCTTTAAGAGGCAGGATGGGGGGGGGGGTGTCGTTCTCCACCCCCGGCTCTCCTCCTTGAACTGTTTTTCTGAAGTTTTATGTGCAGGGGCTCGGGCCAGTTACGAAGCAGTAAAAACGTCCTCAGAGGTTGATGACTTTTCAAGCCTTTTTTGCGCCTGCAGACGTGACAGGCACTGCGTTGGGATTTGCAGTCCTTTGACAGGCGTTTGCTCCATTTAACTGATTCCTGTTGCTGCGTGAATGTGTGTGTGTACGCATCTGGGCTAAAGGACTGTCAAGGACTGCTTTTTGTCTGTAGTTAGTTAGTTTATGTAGAAGTAAGCAGTCACCACATTATGGGAATATGCTTTTTAGCAGTCAGTTGCGTCGTTATGTTGAATTGAGAGCGCAAATTAGTCATTCGCCTGCAAAAATCGGATCAAATTACGAGATTAAATTTAGTAATTTTCACAAATTGTTAATTTAAGAGCATAAATGATTAAATTGAGCACACAAATAATAATTTAAAATGAAAGCCTGTGAAGCTGAACTTGTCAAAGATCAGCTCCTCCCTCCCTCTCAGTGACATCTGATATTTAAATCTTGTTTCTCTGGCTTGACTCAGTAACAGGTACTGGCAAAACTTGATACTAATGATACAAAAATGGTCTTATTCGCCCTCAAGGATACAACTATTACTTTTAGAATTAAATTGCATAATACTTTTTCTGTCCACAGTACGTTCTGACAGCTAAAATCCTCATGCAGTCCTTCAGAAAGACATTCGAGTCAGACGGCCAGTGTGGTTTATGTTGGCCGGCGTTGCTTCACATCGACTTCGGCCTCATTTTGAATGCCTTTTATCAATGTTCCTTGTGGTCAAAGGATACCAGCTGGATGGCTTGGATTCACATAAAAACCTTGTATTTTGAAGACCTTGTATACTGCAGCCAGGCCATGTGGTGATTGCCATGGTTCTTTCATTCTGCTGACTGTTTTAATGCTTGTGACGCTATTAAGGGCTCCAGGAGACGCTGGCGAATGGGCATTTCAGCTTCTGAGCTGGAGCCTTGTACGTTCACTTTGCATTGGCTCCTTAATACTTGTAAGAATGAGATAAGTGGTGATGGAGACAGGAGAAAGGTGGTTCCTCCTCCCCCTTCACCCATCTACAGAGTAGGTCTTATTAGAAACAGACATGGCCTATTTGTCCTCTCAGAGCCTGCTCTGCCCCCCAGCCCTCCCCACTCTTGTCTCGCCTTTAGAAAACACCTGTATTTTATTGTTGTAACTCCATTTCAGACTTGACACTCACCCCCCCTTCAGCCATACTGCACCTCTGACCTCTATCTTGATCCCGATTCGTGGAGATAAAACACGAAAGAGAGCAAGAATCGGGCTGGAAAATAAAATCAGGAACACCACAAGAGAAAGTCATTCAAGGCTTGTAGTTAGAGAGAAATCAGAAGTTGGAGAGGGAGAAGAGCTGGTGGTTATAAACAATCAGGGGAGCTGAGGAAGATGGAGATGAAAAAAAAAGTGAGCAAGGCCTGAGGCGAAGGAAAATGACGGCTCATGGAAGGCTGTGGAATTACTCTGATCAATCACGGAGGCAGGCGCTCAGCAGAGGCTTTTCGGACGCTAACTTTCATTTCCGTCACATCTGGGGCCTTTGTGAGGGAGGGAGATAAACTGTTTACCACCTGAGCGTTAGGCTTTGATAAGGACAAATTGCAGAGTCAGGGTGCTTGAGTGTGTGTGAGAGCTTCACACTCCCAGGTATTGCAGGAAATGGAAGATGAGGGAACAATTTGCACGCGGAGAACACATCTCAGGACCGATCTCCTGTCAGGGGTGAGGCGGATCTCTTTTCTGTCAGCGCTCTGGAGCAGTAACAGGTCAAATGACTTAACTTTTAAGGTATGTGACCAAGTCACTGTGGAGTTTTTGCCATCACATGATGAATGGCTCGACATCTCAGCGCAACTAATATCATGCCATTTCTAACCTCCCGGTGTTCAGTTACAGCTTGGGACGGCTGCAGAAGGAAAACTGAGCGGAAGCCAGTGGGAGATTCTCGCCATGAAATTTCAGCCCAAAAGATCTTCACGGCTATGAACGTTGGCAGCTCTCACCCACGCTGTTTTTTAAATGTTCTGGAAGTGATTCTTTACCTTCATCAGGATCAACAGAATCAAAAACACTGCCGCTCTGCTATTGATTTGAGTATTTTCCTGAGCAACAAGTACAGGAAACTGGTGTTGTTTTTGCAATGAGTCCAGCGAGAGGAGAGAAACGCTTCCAGCATAATATCAGGCTGAAAAATATTCACTGCAAATGTGAAATAATAAAGGGGTAAAATACATGTTTCCATGAGACATGCCTTGGTCAAGTGATAATATCATGTGGTGTGTGGTATGGGGAAACATTCTGTGGGACAGCCAGAAAAGCTTCGGGCACAGTGTCAATTCGTTTCTCTCTGCTATGGTATGGCAACTCAGACGTGCTGATGTTTTTCAGTCAAAGTTACCGTGACCGAGACATGTTTCCAATCATAACTCGCGACTCCTTTTAAACTTTTTTCAGAAATGACATGATTACACAAGTATTAGTAAGGTTAGAACATCTCAATCAGCTTTTGTTTGAACATTTCGTAAACACATGAAAAGTCAAACTGAGCTTAAACTAATAATCCGTGACGTTTTCATATAAATAAATATTCATTCTGCTACTCTATTACTGATTGATATCACACAATAAGTGATTCCTGTTCATGAAAAAAAAATTCACATTAGATGTCGTAATCAGAGTGGTTGGTTGATTCCTTCCCGGAAAAATACTTGTGTGTTATGTTTCTGACGGCAAAAAAACAACTGGGTATTTGGAGCTGTAGGAGCAGTGATCACCCACCATGTATGATGAGACAAACACAAAACCACTGAGAGACACTGGAGTGGACAGTTTACCCCAAAATCACAAATAAGTATTTTTCCCAGAGACAAAGCTGGTGAGTTTTTCAAATGTATTTTTGTTGGCGCATTGAGCGCCACAAGCCGACTTCCATTATACTCGAGAGAAGGCAGACATCCTCACTGCCGATATCGCCAAAACTCTGCATCTCACACTGAAACAATTTAGATCGGTAAACAGCACAGCAGATAAGCGGAAAAATGTGTTTTTGATTTTGGGATGGATTGTCCCTTTAGATTTTATCAATGGAAAATGCAATGAAAATAGATCAGAGTTGCTGTTTGATTGTCAAGTGAAGCGTAGCAATGAGCACCTACAGCACCGCAGAGTACAGGATCTCCTGAATACAGTGGTGGACTCGGGATATTTGAGGGGCAGGGGCGAAAAATTTTTTAAAAGGGCACCAGCTGACACTGGGTGGGCACCCCAGAGGACACTTTATCATGTTTTATCTACCATAGGGGCATCCGAGAGGGCACTTATGTGGTGCTTTTTTGGACATGGGGCCATTGAGTCCACCAGTGCTTGATTACCACGTTAAAAAACTATTAATAAACAAAAAAAAAATCATAGAATTAAAGCAACGTTATGTAGAAATTGGTTTCTGATTGTATCACCACTGAAATAATACAAATCCCAGGTTCTTTAACAATTTGTCAGACGTAAAGTACAGCAGGTGCTGACTACAAACAAAACTCACGACGTCATAACAATGTTATGTGTTGAAAACTTGTATCTTGAAGTAAAAATGTATGTAACGCTGTGATCCTCCCCTCTCACTGAAGTTACACAGTGCAGAAATAAGTGATAGGAGTGCAGAGTGGCTGAGACAGACACCATTCACCTTATTACAAGACACTGTACCATCAACATGAAGGTATAAAAGCTACATAATGTTGCTTTAAGTCTCCACAGCGTCCTCTTTTTATTGGACTCTTCTTACCTTTGCAGGCTCGCCGGTGAGTGATCGGCCTGGCCATGTCTCTGTAAAAGCCCTCCTTGCAGTAGTGGCAGTGTCGGCCCGCGGTGTTGTGGCGGCAGTTCATGCAGACCCCTCCGCTCTTCCTCCCCGACAGCTTATACAGCTCCATGTTGAATCGACAGCGACGGGCGTGCAGGTTGCAGTTACACGCTGCGCGGGAGAGAGGAAAGTTGACATGGTTAGTTGTGTGATAAAAGATATCTTCGCAGTTTTTTCCCCTTGTGGAGTCTAAGCTGAGAGTGTGCACTGCAGTGAAACATACATGGTGCATATCACAGGAGAGCTGGGGAGAGATTTTCCAGTAAAGCAGTCGTGAGTGCTTTATAATCCACACTGCGGCTGTGTGCTTGGCTGCTATTCCAGACCTCATCAATCAAAAGTGATATTTGCAGAGCTCATTTTCTCCATTTCATAATTAATGAATTCGGCTTCTCTCAGCCCATTAGTTATTAATCACTGGAAAGAGAGACATTAATTTCATGAATCACTGATGAGTAAAGACTTCTGAGATCTATTAAAGGCGAGGCCGATTCCGATAAAGGAATGGGCTCGAGCTAGCTGTCCTCTAAATGAGGCGAGCCGGGATATATGGGACATGTGAAGTGAGGTTATATCTCTTCACAGTCTCTCCCAGTTCCACTCGAAATCCGTCCGATTCCTTCATGTCTCTTTGCTTCACAAGTCTTTCCAATGATTCCTCCATATTAGACCGCACTCACCAGCTCTGACATTATTCATCAGCTCTGTTCACTCTCTACATGTGGGGTTTGCATTTGAGGAACTTAATGAGAAACCTGCCCTTCTTGTTTGTGTAACAGAGTTTGATCCAGACCCTCTGCTGGTTAAATCAGAGTCAGACCTGGGACCTGAAGACTTGGCCGTGGCTTCAAAGACGATCGCTGCAGAGCTTAGCTCCAGTTCAAAGTTACCCGCAGATGAATTAGGAAGGGGTAAACAACTGCAGAGCTGTTTGACCAAAAACATCAACAGTTATGGCAAAAGAGGATTATTAGGGCATCGCAACGGAAGGTGATATTAATTAACTCTAATCTGGTGTTTGAGAAAAACACACTAACAATAGATGTTTGGAATAGAATAAGACACAACAATGGGGGATAAGTAAACAAGACTGGCCGAGGGACTGAGGGCTGTTTTGTTTGTGTCTATATGTGTGGCTTTGTGTGCAATGGAGGGACTGGTGAGTAGGCAGAAGAACATTTAGTACAGAAAACATTTCTGTAACTTTCCGAAACCCATGATCCAACATGCACACCCACATCACACTGTGATTGGCCAGTTGTGCAGAGGTGAGAAAGGAACCGGGGTCAGAACTTCTCTCTAGCTCTTATTTTTTTTCCATTCTTGACACTATTTCCTGCGGAAAACATGTTCTGTGAACTAGTTCTGGTCAGGCACACTGCAGCAGCTCCTACAATGCTAAAATGTGTTTTGGCAAAAAGCAACGTAATGCTTTTACTTTGTATTTTGCAATCCTGCAAAACTTTATTAAAGGAGACCTTTTATGCTTTTTCAGTTTTTTCCTTGCCTTCAGTGTGTTATAGAGGCAAAGGTCTTGAAAGTTAAGTCCATGCAAAGGGGAGCTCCTCTCTCCCACAGAAAACACAGCTCCTGAAACTCCTCGTCAGTAGTCCTGCCTTCAATTCTTTGACTCCCTGACATCACACTATGTCACCATGTCAAACATTCGCACAATTTATCCCTATATTCATGATGGAAGTGAAGCTACCTGGAAGCTAAACAGTGGGTCTGGCTCAGGCGTGTGTGAGCTGAGCAATCAGAGCAGACTGGGTATTCAGGAGGGGAGGCCTTAAAGAAACAGGAGCTACTGTCCAGTGCGTCTCACTGCACTGGACAGTATGAGAAAATGTGTTTTTCGAGCATTAAATTGTAAACCTAGGAGTAACCTAAAATAAAATCATGAAGCTGATAATGAGCACAATATGTCTCCTTTACATGTCTCCAAATATCTTTACATTTTGGGAAAATTCTTAGTCTAATTGGTAATTTTGAGGTTATCGGTTACATTTTCTTTAAGTAACAAATGCGTTAGATTTTACAGTGTAGCTGACACATGTACCGCTGCTGCAGCCAAGGTCACTTCTGCAGTTACATCGAGCTCAATGATCCTTGCAGTGTTAGATGAGCTCCCTGAAATTGATCATAAATGACTGTTAATGTCACTGGTGGCTCTTTCACAGGAGAAGAAGAATCACTTGATATGAAGTAAAAAGCAGCGAACGATATGAATCGCCATCTGCACTGAGAGGGGACGCCTGGCACCAGGTTGGGAAAGAGGCCCAGTTTTCCCTGGTTGTAGACCCTGGAAAAAAAAAGGGGGAGCACATTCCCAGACTGTTTCCCAATTCCATCTGGTTATTATGCAGCCAAATTTGTTGGGAATTCTGCAGTTAATGAAATGCTGTTTCGCGCATGGATCCATATCGAGGCATGTTTATGTAGAGACACTGCATGATCTTTTGCTGTACTCTCGTGAGCTGGTAAGCCCAAGATGAGGGTTGACCTTTGACCCTAGAGATCTGTCCAAAGGAGATATGTAGGCAGTTTAAATCCTTGTTTTACCTGACAAAATATACACCATACTGATGACGTACTGACATTGTGATTGCTCCTCCTGCATGTGCATGTGTGTGTGTCGCTGCGTCTGTATCTGGTGTGTGCGCATGTGAACAACCAAACAGCCTGTCCGACTTCTTCTGAGAGGAAATGTGACAAAGAACACACCAGCTCCGGTGAGTGGCTGGAGCTGCTGGGGGGAGAGAGAAACGAGGCAGGGGGACCTTGATTATGATCAAGCGTCTCAAACGCACACACAGCTGTGAGCACTTGTGTCCATTAACACCTTGTAGCGGAACATGAAAGCGACGGGTCACATTTTCTCCCCCAGCCGAGGTACCGACGGCCCTCTTATGGCATCTTCTCGATTTACTGCCGTGCAACAAGATCGTCCAACAAAGTGTGGTGCGGGAGAGGATATGTCGGAGTGTGGAAAATGTAAAGAAAACGCCAGAGTTGAACCTTTAAATGATTTAGCATGTGTAGCAGCGATGGCTGGGAATGGCTTAACAGCGGCAGAGAGAATGAGAGGTTTAGTTTCTGGCAGAAATCATGGAAGTGATCGAAAAACATGAATGAAAAAGTGATCTAAGGTTAATAACCGAGGAAATTAAATAAGCAAAAAACATTCATGGCCTCGAGAAGGTGTTTGTATGTGTGTGTTTTCCCTGGTGTGCATGCTGCGTGCAGTTAAGTTCAGCTCGGCGCTGCAGCTGCCCAAAGATCCTGGAATGTTTATGGGTTTGTTTTGAAGTGCTTGTGCACACACACACGCCGACACCTTTCCCCCCCGACCCCCCCCCCAGCCTCCGCAACAAACCCCCTTCACCCAAATTAGGCTCAGCGGGGATAACTGAACACCGTTGAAGGCCATTTTTCAATTCATTAACACATCAAAGCCTCACTAGTTCTCCGCAAAACACTCGCTAATTCTTATCTGTTGGAGGGAAAAGCAGACATTTTCGGCGCACGGTTTCATGGGTGGTGGAAAGTGGGCAAAGAAGCGGCGATGCTCCTGTGAAAACGTCTCCTTTATGGGTCACTGTCCAATTAAAGGGTGCGTAAATGTGGTTCCTCGTGTTGTCGTGGAAATCGGACAACAAACACAAGCTAGAGGCTTGGCAAACGGAGGGATGCCGAGACAAAAAAAAAAATCAAGGAGAGAATAGAGGAAGAAACCCCTCGGAAAATATTAGAGGAGGGAATAGTTGCAGCAGCTTGTCATGAAAATGAGCAGTGCCAAATGCAAATTTATGTGGCGGGAGTAAATGTCTTGTCATATCCTCTGTACGGTCCAAGTTCACGGACACAGAAAGGCAATATTTCAGGTGAGATTGACAGGAAAACACCTCAGTGTGTATTACAGCTTCCATGGCAGGTGCCTTCGACAAGTCACTGTGCTCCGAACAAGCTCGCAGGCTGCTCTGTCAGGTCTGCTATGACAAATTGGCCCGTAAAGACTGCGCTCGACAAATAAAATGCAAGTGTGTTTGTGGAGCGCACCGCCTCTCTGTTCCCCTCCATATGTCAGGGATAAATCTAACCTCATTTTTCCTTCAGCTCCACCAAAGCCAACCCGGTAAGCACAGCCAATTGATTTTGGATGCCTGTGCAAAACCCAAATCCCATGGCTAAAATTGGTCCTTGAAAATTGGAGAGGGCCGCTCTCCCACCACCACCACCACCACCACCTCTCCTCCCCTCTTGGCCCAGGCCACGGTCCAGACCTGCTGCAGCAGCCCCCCGCCCCCCCCCTTTAGGTGCCCTCCCCGCCTGGCCAAACAGGCACTGCTATATGGGCTCCTGCCATCATGTGTGTGTGTGCCGGTGTGTATGGTGTACGGTGTGTGTGTGTTTGGGCTGAGTTCCGCCTGGCTGCTCCAGCCACCTGCTCAGGGCACCGGGGGTAACACCCGGTTAATTAGCTCCTCATTAGAGCCAAAGGAGTGTACAGTGTGGACAAACGCACATACACACGTTCACGCACTCCCACACATGAGCGACGCCGCTTCGAAAAGGTGGAAACCGCTCGCAAAATGACACGATCGAGTGGCAAAAGATACGAAAAAAAGGCAAACAGAAGTGAGGCTTAAAGCGATGTAAACACTGCTGGGTCTGTAGCCTTTAATGAGCTGTGGACAACAAGCTGAGACGAAGATTTAAGAACGCTAACAGGAAACTCCTGTCGCCCCGCTGTGTGCGTTACATGGACCGTGCTATGATGTACACAGGAGCTTTTACCTCTTTGTGGAGTCACTTTAGCGCCACTTGCTCTTTCCTTCTCTTCCACACAGATGTATCTTTCACTTCTGGCTCTGACACCACGTCTCAGCTCTCCCCTCCCTCCGCTGGTTTCTGCGGTTAGCCTCACGCCGTGGGCTTAAGAGCCGGCTCTTGGGAGCCCTTTTGAACTGAGAGTCCCCTTAATTCCTCTCCCACCCCTCCCTCAAGCCTCCCCCTCTCTCTCTCTCTCTCTCTCTCTCTCTTTCCTCTTACTTTCATGCGACCCTGTCTTATATACTCTCGCTGGTTGCCTCTCCCTCAGTCCTTCCCCGGCCCTTTCTCTCGTCCATCCTTCCCTCCGTCTCTCTGGATGGCATCAGGCAGGGAAAGACTTTAACAAGATTAGGCTGGAGGGTTGCCAGGTTGGGGGGCCTGGTGTCAGTGGAGAGTTGAGTCCTTAGCTCTGTTCCCTCTCTCTGGTCCACTTCACTTCCCCACATCTAAACATTGTTATCTCTGTCCTGCCTATGCCTTCCCTCTGTGTCTGTCTCGCTCACTCTTTTTTTTTTTTTTTCCACAGGCAACATCCTGCAGTCCGGATCACGGGAGCAGAAGTAGACGACTGTTGTGCAATCAAATTATCATGGCGAATCAAGTAAAAAAAGTGATTATTATGCCATGACTCTGGTCATACACAACCATGAGGTGCACCCCGGGGGATGCATGCGATGCCTGGTTTAGGCTGGTTTAGAAATAGAAAGTGACAGATGGAACCTACTGTGTAAATTCACCATTGTGGCCAGAGATGACAGTAGAAATGGTGAGTGGGGAAAACCGACTGTTTTAGGGGTTGTAGCGCCGGGCCGTGTGTGTGTGCTGGGCTGGTAATCGGTGACCCAGAATTGAGCAGTAAAATTAGAGGTCAAAGGTTAAGCTGAAGAAGAATATATTAAGATAAGAGGCAGGAGGTGTCCGAAAATCGTGAACCAATCCACTGCAATGAGTCATTTTTTTCATTTAGATTTATTTACCGTTACTTTCAGTTTAGAGGGGAAATGTTTTGGCTTACTTGCTTTGCAGTCAGGGTTAGTTTCGTCCAATTGAACGGTTTGGTGAGAATGAAATGATGTGAATCTTACACTTTATGAGCGTTCATCCCTTAGCAGTTACAGGGATTTATACCCCTATCACACTTGATACAGTAAAAACACTATCACCCACTAACATCTAGGAATCAGCATTCAGTCCCAGGTCAAATGACTCTGCAGCAGTCACGGGTATTTATCAGCTCCAATCATCCGTGATGGAAACATGACAGCCAGGAGGCCACTTTAGCTTTCGCCTTTTTTCCCCCCCGACGTGCTGCTTTGACGCGCTGCAATGCAGTGTGTTTACCTGTGTTTTAAAAAAAAACTGCATACATGCACTCATTTAAGTGCAAAGATGGTATTATGTGATCTATAACAAGAAGCACTGATGCTTCTCTGGCTCATTGTGGCAAAGCTGATGACATCACCAGGGTCTTTTCCTCAGACCTGATAAAGCCCTCCTCACAAACCACAGAAGACATTATGCAACTGTTTTCATGGTTCATCTTGTCAAATAAACTGATCATCAGTAAAACAACTTTAATTTTTCATCTATCAAAGTCAAACTTGACTTTGTACATGATGGGACTATAATATCTGAAGCTTTCAGACAGGTTTCAAGGTGTAAGGTTGATGTGAAACCCCTGGGTTGAAAAGCAGAACTTGGTTGGATGCTTCCAGACAATGAAGTGAAGGATTTGTTAACACTACTCACACCAGACCTGTATATTTACATACACTAACCGACAACATCCACTACATACTGTATGAATGTATGCAGCACATACACACTGACAGCTTGTGTGAGCCACAGTCACACAAAACCACAGCTAACAGCAGCCAGGAGATCATCGTGCGCTCATTTGTTAACAAACATATATTTTCAGTGAAAAGCCTCTGAATCTTGCTGCCACCAGCAACACCGGCCGACAGCCAAAAACCACATATTTTCTCAGGCAATAGAGCACAGAGGCCTGCGACAGCATAAAAACTGTTAGCAAAACAAAAGGAATTCAATAAGAGAGGAAAAAACGGCTGATTTCAGCAAAAAGACAAATATATATATATATGAAATCAAAGACGAGGTAGCGGAGAGGAAAACGTCCAGGCAGAGAGTTAATCTTCGACAAGAGTCGGTTACACAGGATAGAAAGGGGAGAGAGCGCCGGCGGTGACGGGCACCTCAGGAGGTGATTGCTACCATCTGTGGGGGAGAAGCTGATGGGGGCCTGGGAGAGCAGGCTGGGCACACTGCAGCTCCGCCAGTTTGCTTTGGCACGGGGATGAAACGCTACATCGCACTACTAGATTACATGTGGCTCTCACACATGCACAAGGAGATGCGAATGCACACACACACACACACACACACTTCTGCCTCGGGCAGCCGCAGCGCATTTCCTAAGGTTTTAACCCAGCTGACATGAACGCTGTTATTTGACACTTTGCTGTCTTTAACATTTGTTTCACCATGTTTCCTGCTTGCCAGAGAGCCTTTATGGGTGGCTTCATGAGAAAAAGCATCAATCCTCTGCGGGTTGGCCAAGGACCAAAGTTGCAATACTGACAGAGGGAATAAAAGCAAAGAGCAGAGCTAAAGTACAAACCAATCAAACTGACCGAACCCTTGTTGTCTGGGCCAGATAAAGGAAGTGCCTCTTGCTTCATGCCCTTAAAACGCCACCGAAACAAAACTCACACACCGCATGTTTGTTGGCCTCTCCGAGCTGCAGCCCCTGCGTCTCACGCTAACCACCCCACAGGCATCATTTCATAGGGCTGTTGATTTTAGAACAACATTCCTTGGCTGTGTAATTATTCGAAAGCACAGGAGGTTTCTCTCTCAAAATCACTTTCTTTCACTGTGCCACCCCCCCTCAACACACACACACACATACATACACACACACACGCACACAAACATCTCCTGCTCATTTGTGTGTCGCGCTGTAAGTAATTGAAGTGTCGGTTCCCTGTTAGCCTCCAGCGACAGGCGACGACGGCGGAGGTGGGAGGAGCGGGAGGGTCTTTAAGTCAATTAGCGAAAGTAGGAACATGGCACATACATGCGGTAATATAACGGCAGCTCTGGCTTGTTTCATCCTCGCCTGTCTATATTTGGCATCTCGCTGAGCTTCATATAACGTTGCTCCCTAGGGATGGTTAACAAAATCCTCAGCTGGCCTCGGAGGACAATTTCAGGCTGCTGTGTGGAAATTCAAAGCAATCGGGTGAGATTAACTTTGCTCTACCCGAGTCCAAACAACACTGTGTGGCTCAAGACCTAACAACACGGTGTCGCAAGAACAAAAGCACGCAAATCCTGCTCCTCGCCATGCTGCGATTGAGAAACTATAACATGCGGCATCAAAATCATGCAAACTCACAAACTGCGCCACGGTTTCATGAATGTCTTTCTTTCATGTGTTCAAGAATGAGGTCATTCTCAATCACCGGGCCTGAAGAGTGTCTTGACGAATCTGCGCTACGACTGGAACACGGGCCTGACCTCTGCTTGCCCTTGCGAGGAGATGTGGAGGGGCGGGGGGGGGAAAATGGTGTGAAAGGATGGAGGAGGCCTATTTTGAAAGTCTAATCAGCATCAAGTAACCATCTGCCCCTTGTCGGCGATGGGGAAAAACGAAGAGCGAGAGAAAGAGAAATACATTTGTGCTTCTGTGGTCTTCGGAGTTTCCACAGACCTGCGGGCTGTGATCTGAGCCCTGTTCCTGGCTACACATTCACACACCTCCGCTGGTTCACGCTGCTCTCCCTCAGAAACCCATCTGTCAAATTCCCCCTAATTCCGGCTAATAGTTTCCACAAAACAGAGGCTGAGCCCGTCGTAAACCCACGAGCCCGCACAAAAAGTTTGAGCGGGCGGAGTGACAAGGATTGGATATCTTCTCCTTCTTGCGCTGTAAAACTCAAATTAAGCAGCTCATTCATTAAGTGTGGCAGACGTGATCTAATAACATCTATTACATAACTTTTTTGGGAGGTAGTGACTAAGTTGTGGGGATTTCCCTCCAGGTGATGACATGGACTGATGAGAGTCTACGGTGAGTACTTCTTTCGCTGATTGATTTAATTTCCCAGGAAACTCCTCTTCCTCGTTCAAAAAAGCAGAACACCGTATCACTCACTGGACTCAATGTGTCTAAATTTACTATTCAAATATTCACCACCACACCCAAACACTGCAGCAGAGCAGGAACACCCAGCTCTGCTACCCACCGCAGCTAGCTCACCTGCATTTCTGGCAAATCAGCCCGAATGGCAATCCAAACAGCCTTCATGTGACCTCTGATTTTAATGTTATGAATGCATACCAGTGTGCCTGGCGCAACACCGGGAACAGACCTGGCTTGGCTGGTCCATTAGGGATGGATGGTGTCTGGCCCAGCGTCCCATAAGCAGTGCTGTGGACTTCCTGCAGTCCAAAATGAGGGAAAGGAAGGGCTGGAGAATAGAAACAGCTCGGTGCCGCAGCCAAACAGGGCCAAGATGGCTGCAGAGAGCTCCTCCGCCGCCATAAATTATCATCTACTCAGGATGTCACATTGTCGTTGAGTCCACAAGAGGCCTCTTCATCTTACACAGTGACTTTGGCAGAGTTTATTACGCCATGATACACCGTCTCACATTTTTAAGTCAACATAAAAGTATTTACATTACAGCATCGACCATGCCAGCGGAAAAGCCAATACTCAATCACTACCAGTAACCAAATAGCTCTTATCCATCTGTTTCCTCATTCTGTCCTGCGGCTCAAACTCCGGGGCAGATAAATCACAGCTTTTTCCATCATGTCTCCCTCAATACAAACAGACACGCTCCTTTACGAGGCTGCCCTCTCTGACTACTAGAGCAGAGGATTTGTAAACCGATGTCTCGAGGCAGGATTCATCGCGAGGGAGGCGGCAGATGGGCGCGTGTGTGTGTGTGTGTGTGTGCATGGCTTGTGTCTGGAGACAGTACGTGAGCTTGCCAAGAGCTCAGACAGTAATCTTGGTGCAGCGCATGTCAAACATTTAGCGAGGCAAGCGAGCAATCCGACCAGCCTGTTGGAGAGAGTGTTCCTGTTCTGCAGGGTGAAGGCTTGGGTCGAGACTGCGAAGAGCGAGAGCAAAGCCTTAACAATAACGTTCAAAGTGGTGAAATCGGCTACCAGGCACGTCATTTCTCAAGGACTGACACACACAGAGGTGGTGTGAAACAACTATTGATTCTGCTCCACATCTGCCCACAAACCATCTCCCCGTCAACTTAACCTTGTCACCACCCCACAAAGGATCATGACCTCAGCCCCGCCCCCCTTTCAGACCCTACCTCCAACCCAAACACCCGCAGGGCCTCGTGAAGGCTCCGGTGACACCTAGGGGACTCCTCGGCTCTGTAACTTGCCACTCTTACACACTCGCCCAGTCTAAATACTTACACCTCGCTGCCACGGCGGCGTGCCTCAGGGCTCCCAGTGAAGCCCGCCGCCATTTGTGCACCGCGTGAGAAAGAAAAGCAAGCAGAGAAATCAACAAGGGGCGGTTGCTTTTTAATATACACTGGAGGGGCTTTTTTAATGCTACTTCGAGGATACTTTGGAACTGTTTCTAGCTGTAAAGAGGCCTTTTAACATGAAATTGGGGACAACTGGGACTGGCTTTTTTGGCGTGCCCGGATGTGTGATCAGGTATAGCGTGCAACTTTGCAATAGGCATTAACTGCCCTGTATCAACACTAGGATTAGGTCATCAGAGTTGGCTGGAGGAGCCGGGCTGTTTAGTGCAGAAGTCGTGGATGGAAGTGACATATCAGTCCCGCCGAGGAGGGATCTACGGGAAGCGGGTGTAACGTTTCGGAAACAGCTACGGGACATTTGAAAGAGGGCGTGTGCGAGAACACACTGAGGGATTCACAGGATATTGTTGTGAAAGGAGGCTAGGTGTGTGAGCGTTTGTGTGTATCTGTGAGTGAGTGAGGGTGTCGAGGGTAGATGGGGAGCCAAAGTCAGGCTGGAGTCCAACGCTCCTCTGGCTCTGTCACTCTCTGTCCCCTTTAAACAGATCTGGCACCGTTCAATGCTAAACATGATCCCAGGCCAGCTCACTGGGCAATTATAACATGTTAGAAAAATATACACTGTTTTTCTGTTTTTTTCTTCTTCTCTCGGGCTGTAATTTGACTTCATTATGGGGAAAGGTTAAAACGGGGACAGCGGTTTCTAATATGGTTTTATGTTCCTGCGCTAACACATTTTTATGACAAGCAAAATTGACCTGAATTAAGTTCCACCTATGTCTAATTATACTAAGAGAGAAAGCTGTAAAAATCACCACCAAAGAAACGCCAACATGTTGGAGAAAAACACGGCGAACGTGGCTTGAAATTAATATACGCGCTAAATATCACATCAAAAACCTGTTATCATCTAAAAGCCTAATCCAATACAAAGGTAATCCATTTAGATTAACAAAAATTGCTACAGAAATTGCCATAATTTTACCTGGCAGGCTTTCAGAGCCCGTCTGGATGACTTTTACAAAGCATGTCTTGAGGTAAAAGCAAACGCTGCCAAATAACATTCTTGGATGACTTAGCTGCAGCCGTGTGCCAATGACTCGAGCTGTTGTCATCCGCTGTTTAGACTTGCTTGTGAAAAAGAGTATTTTCATAGACAAGTCCAGAAAACATGATTTTGTTGAAAGTAGGCCTGTAGAGGGACGGTAAATAGAGGGGGTTGGGGGGCTGATGGGAAATGCAAAAGGAAAGGATGGGCTCGTGTTTTGAGAGACCTTTGCCAAGGTTGCGAGCTCGACCACTCTGTGCTACCAGGACTCCTCACCTGTGTAAACACAAACCCATCCGGTGTGTTCTGGAAACATTCTTAATTACCCATGTGACAGTCAACCACAGGTCATAATAGTTAAAGCTCTCCTTTTTTACCTCCCTCTTCCTCTTTCCCGGTGTGTGTGTGAATAAATTGCTGGCCTGTTTTAACACCGCTGTCCTCATATCCTGAAAATGAGGGCTGAAAAGGTCACGACTCGATCCAAAAGAGAAGTAAACAACCTGGATTTTCAAATACGTTTTCATACACTCACTCTGCCATGAATTCCACTTTTACGAAGCTTGTAATTATACAATTATTGTCGTCGTCAAAAAGGTAATAACTGTACTTTATGTTTATTATTGAGGTCATAGTGGATGGTGGCGCTGTACTGGAACTATTTCCTCTCTACCAAACGACACCTGGCGACTGTATCACCGGACACAAGGGAGCATGCATCTACTCATGGACGAGAGGCTGGTACTCACAGAGGAGCACAGTCAGAAGAGGCAAATGGTTGGGGCCTCCCAAAGACATTTGGGAAAACTTTGGCACATTTTGCAAAGATAACTAAAAACCCCTTAAACCTCTTATAACGGCACTTTACTGAGCACCACTGCTGCCTCAAACTCAATGATTTATATGTCGATGATTAATGACGATTAATTTAGGTCTTAATTGTTCTGATTTTGCGGTGAACTGCCCCTTTAAATTAATACCTACATTGTACGGTATCTTTGTAAAGGCAGATTTTATGGCAGAGCTGTTGCATTAGTTCACATGGCATTGTACAAGTGTACCTAATGAAGTGGCCAGAGAGTGTAAATGGTGTGTGCGAGTGTTCAATCCCATTCCCTCATTAGGAAGTCTGAGATGTATTTTAGGAGATTGTCTTTGGGAAATACTGTAATGAGGCCGTGATTCATTAGAAGGGGAAAGAAGCCAAACATGGAAGAGAGCTTAAGAAGGAGTGGGTGTCGACGTATCAAATTTGCATAATCTAAATTTGATGTAAAAGAATTAAAGGGTATGTATTTATCCTCTGATGAACTTCATAAAGCCACTGTATGAGGTCTCCTTTAAGAAAGTGTGTTGTGCTAAATGTAGGCTGTCAGAAATGGTCTGCATTGTTTCCAGGCAAAGAGAAACCTGCAGTATGTTCCACAGCAGACCAACTGAAACATGTTAAAAGCACATAAAGGGTGACATATAGAGGGAAAGACTTACGCAGACACTCATTGGCCTCGCGGGCATTGGCCCTCTGCCACGGCCGGTCGTAGTGAAAGGGCTTGCAGCGGTCACATTCAGGTCCCTCTGTGTTGTGCTTGCAGTCGCACACCAGTTTGCCTTCCTTGTCTTTCAGGCAGCGGGAGCCGTGTCCGTTGCATTTGCACCTCCCGCCCACCTGGAAGTCTCCCACTGCATAGAAATAAGTTGGCAGCGTCGATGTCACCGCCGTGGGGTCGTCGTCCCGCCCTCCGCTGTTGCTTCCAGCACCCAGTCCCAGCTCCCGGGGTAGCTGGGGCCGGCTGAAGACCACGCGGATGTCGGTGACAGTCACCCAGTCCTGAAGGACGGGGCTGTTGTCGAAGTCTTTGCCAGAGGGCCGTCCATCCAGAGTGCTGAAAGCGATGAGTCCTCCGGAGAGCGGGTAGAGGTCAGTGTGGCCATCTGTGCATAGAGCTTCCTGTTCGTTCTGCTTGGTGATGGTTGCCTTGTTGGGCCGATTGTACATACGTCGGCACTGTGAGGAGTAGAACTGGTAGGGCATCCAGGTCTTGCCGTAGTCCATGCTCTTGTATATAGCCAGGGACTCGGGTCGCGGTGAACAGAACTGCAGGCTGACGTAGGTGATCTCAAACTTTTTACCGAGCGAAAGGGTGAGAGTCACGTTGTGCGGCGAGGTGTTCAGATTCTCAGACTGCCAGCAGGTGAGGTTGTGGGCTGAGTTGAGGTCAGTGAGGTAGGACGCAGGGTGGGCACGGCGAGGGTCGGCTGCATCGCAGATTTGGCACGTGCGCACGGAAGGCCGGTCGTCGCCCCGCTCCACCACGCTGCAGGAGCGGGACGGAGGCCGGCCGCAGACGCTGGACACCGCCACCTCCTTGCCGAAGGCAGCGTTGATGAACTCGGGGATACAGCGGCGGGCTGCTCCTGAGTCGTCATAGCAAGGGTCCGGCGGGGTCTGCTGGCCTGCGAAGGGGTTGGCGGCACTGTGGGTGGAGGCTGAGCATGCCAGGAGGCACAGGCCCAACAGGCACCTCCAGGGTTCCCTCATCCTGCTCAGAGGGCCTGTGTGTGAATGTGTGTCTGCGTTTATGCGCCGATGAGTGTGTGTGTGTGTACCCACGAGTCTGAATGTGGATGTGTCCTTGTGCAGACGTGTGTGTGTGTCTGTCTGTCTGTCTGTGTGTGTGACTGTCCCCTATGTGTGTGTAAGTGTGAGTCAGTGGAAGGAGAGTGTCTGCGCTCAGTGACCCTTCACTTCAGGCTGACCAGAGCCCTTCCTGTAAGAGAGAGAAACAAACAGTAAGGTCAGTGTTAGACATATTTTTACCATAATAGGATATGAAATAGAAAGTGACGCTTATTGAATTCTGCTGCATAAAAAACAAGTTAGTGCAATCCAAACTAAATGTAGCTCTTTGATTGTATCTTTTGTACTGTACAATTACGAGTGAATCTTACAAAGAACTAAAAGCCTGTCAGAGGATAAGACAGTTGGACGGGTGGGGGGCCCAAGAGAAAGGATGTGACCATTTAAAGAGAGACATTAGTGGCTGCAAGTGACTGCATCCTGAATTTCAATGCCGGCCTCTCATTCAGCACTTCCATTCAGGTCAAAACTGGCCAAGCCTTCTGGTCATGCTTGAGCAGCATGGCAGAAGTTACCCTATAATCCCTGGTGATGCTGCAAAGCAGTGGACCGCGGGTGACCCCGGTCAAACCTCTGCTTTAACCATTTCACATACGAGGACGCGGCTCTACTTTCCTCTTACTTGATTTTTGCCGGAATTTGACAGGAAATCAACCGTTGCAACACTATTGTCACACAGAGAAGGCTGCATTATGCTCATTCACCGAACCAGAAAATTCACAAAAAAGTGATAGCTATTTGAAGGATTATAGAAGGACTGAGGCCATTCAAGCCTTTCTAAATCTCTCGGTCAAGATAGGTACCTGGATGACATCATTCATACGCTCGCAGCTCAGCGAGGGGCCCTCTCGCTCCCAAAGAGAGAATGATTGAGGGGCGCAGGAGGAGAAAGCTCCGAGGCAAAGAAAAAGACAGAGAAAGAGATGTATATGGCCTGAGGCTTTCCCTTCCCTAATCCCCTTTTTACTTCCCTGGGTGTCAAACCTAGAAGAGCCCCATTTCAAAACAGACAGCTGAGGGGTTGAGAAGGCACCCCAGCCCTCTTTGCGAGGTATTTATTAGATTACAATGAATCACACCCACCGCCTCTTACCCCTCACTCTCCCTCCTATACCACAGCATCCCTCTTCATCTCCGTAGAACAAAAGGCCGCCTCTGTATCCACTTCAGTCAAGCGGGGAAGGCAGGCAGACGGATTTAAGGGGAGTCGGAAAAAACAAAAGTTTCGTTCTTTTCTTACGTGAGGGGGTCCGAAGCTAGCAGCCCTAAAAAGGAGCCCAGTGGCCTGGTAAATAGGACCACTCGTCTGTGCTCAAGTGCTTAAACCCTGCCATTTGGCCTCTTCTCAAGCTCAGAGAAGTGGGTGTTAAAGGGAAATAGTGTGAGGGAATTATACAAAGCAGAGAGACAGTGAGGAAGAAAATGTGAAGTAAGACTGCTTCTATCATTGGAAACTGGCAGGCAAATACATGTATTTCAAAATGTCTGACTCATTACTAATATTTGGAGAAGAAATTCAAATTGTGAATTTCAATATTTACAGTATTAATGAGGTGATAATACAAACTCAGAAATATCTGTTTTTACTAAAGTTGAATAAACAAGCTGTTCTCAGAGGAAAAATAAGGTCCCCAGAACACTGTTTGAAGCTAGAAAGGTGGCAGGGTCCGCCAAATATAAACAAAGTAAAACAGTATGAAATTGTGTTGTCCTTTAAGGTCAGTTTGTATATTCAGTTGGTTCAGTCATGAAAACAAAGAGTTTGTTTAGGCATAAAAAAAAAATCAGTCAATGAAGATCTTTCTCTTTCCCCAAAACTACATAGTGCTCCTTTAAAGATGCTCCAAGAAATCCAAAGACCTGTACATGAAAACACTTTTTTTTTTAAATCCCCTGCTATTATAATATTCAACTTATGAAAAATGGATTGCAGGGAATGGGCCTGCTCATAAATGACTGTTCTATGAGTGTGCCTTGCCAGGACGGATAAGGACGTTGATCAATGACATGTGTCCGAGGACGAGGAGGTTAAAGTGGGCACGCGGGCGGGAGTTCATCAGCCGAGGCACTCCATCAAAAGCCTGGCCGCGGTAAAAGCTGGCGGGCCCCGACACCCACTGGGGAGGGCATGGAGAGACGGCTGATAGAATTAGCAACTCATTAGCATCCCGGCCCAGCTTCCATCAGCAGCATGTTCATCCAAGAAAAGAGACAGCGGGGAGGCTCTGAGAGAGGAGAAGGGGGAGCGGGAAGGAGGAGTGGAAATTATGACAGGTGAGGGAAGAAAGAAAAAAGAAGGAGTGAGGGGATTATTCAGTCTCAGAATATGACGGGCACGTCGTCGAGGGAGTGAGAGGAAGTTCGAAAAGTTTTTAACAAAAATGAAAAACCCAGGCCGGAAAACACTTGACAGGCTTAAGAGATTTGAAAAGAGGACAAACAGGCACGAGGAAAGAAGAGTTTCAGTCGGTAAGAGGGAAAAGAGGGACACACGAGGGGGAGAGAAAACAGCGAGGGGCGCGACAGTGATAAAGCAGAAACGACTCGAGGGAGGGCGAGCGAGGACAGATATGAATGGAAGCAGTGGGAGAGAGGGAAAGTGACAGAGATGGAGGGGGGGTGGGTTAGGGGAAGGACATAAAAAATGAGAGAGGCAGAGATGGAGAGAGAAACAGAGGGGAGACAGATTAAGGTGGAGGACTGCATCAGTCTGTGTCTGGACTTTTGGATGACTAAATATGGTGCGGTCCGTGTGCCGCCGGGCCTGCTGAGAGATTCTTCCGGGGTCTGGTGCTGTCAGGCGCGTCTGGCAGATGAGCGTGTAGGTTAAACAGAGAGAGAACAGTGACAAGGCTGTTTAATTCCACTCTGTAATAGATGCTAGCCTCGCAGCAAGTGTTAACGCTTCTCTGAGACGGCCCGACAACACTACGCTCTGGCAAGAAGCTGCTCTTTATTAAAGACATATTCTTCGTAAGACCAGCCTAAGACTAATTCTGCACGGCGGTGGAGTTGGTCGACCTTTAAAATACTAAGAGTCTGTTTCAGCAAGAAAATTCTGTGCTTTCAGCATCGACAGTGTGTTTAACAAGCCGCAAGTTTCCTTCAGTGGGGGCAGACATTGTCTTTCATTAAGTGTGGTTGAAGTAGCAACAGCTGCAGGCCCATGTCTCCGTCTGTTTGAAGAAGACAATGAATACCACACAGAAATGCTGTTGGCTGCAGCTTCATATTCAGCGTGCAGACTCACATACCATTTACTAGCAACCAAGGAGACTGATAAACGATATTTGGAACTGATATACAGTTAACATAATAATAATAACCAGTGATTGAATGCAACAGAATACAATTTACTCAAGTACTGTATTTAAAACTTATAAACGTACTACTGCATATGTGAACAGCAGTATAAAGCATTTTGTAGCTCCAGAGGACACTGCATGTAATCTGATGAGTTGCCTCCTGTGATGTTAATCAGAAGCTTAATTGCATTGTGGGTAATGTAGGAAGTTTTTGAAAAAGCAGTCCACTGGTCTGCATTGCACTCCTATAACACAGTCGGACTCAAAAACAAATGATCAAAATCGATACAGCAGAACCAGAGATATCGCCTGTTTTTAAAACCTGGTGCCTACATTACCCACAATGCAACTTAGCCACTGAGCGACATCACTGGAGGCAATTCATCAGATTCAATGCAGATTCCTCCCGAACAACAAAATATTTGGGAGGTAAATGAAATATTTCATCAGCCAAATCTGCAAATCTGCATTTAATTACATTTCAATTATTTTTTCAACTTTTTTTGTGCATCTTGTTAGGCTTTTTTTTTTTTTGCCATTTTGTTTTTCTGTTATTATTGCTCCTACAGTTTAATTGTCTTTTCTCATTTGTCTTGACTTCTTTAAATCTAGTTTTCCCCCTTTTACTGTGCTGTGTCATGTGTTGGTCACTTGTACTGCATCATAAACAAATAATAAATAAATAAGTGGAGAGTAATTCTCTCAACGCAAAAGCACGTATTTCCCAAATGTGAAATTATTTGTAGTTTTGATTTGGTATTGGCTACTTTTCTGTTTACCTTTAGTTCAAAGATTGCACCTTTAAAGTCGGCTCCGACACCCAGCACACAACCCTACCACCATCTGGTTTGTTAAAAGACAAACTGTTCCTGTGGCAGCTAAGCCATTTCCAAGTGAATGGCTGCTTGGAGCGCAGTGACAAATACGAACTGCACGGCCAATTCATCACTGCAACATTCCTCCGTGGATTAATGGCAGGGAAAATGCACCGCCGTGCTACAATCCCCAGTGGCTGAGCTACTGCAGTGTTAAATAATTTGCCCATTAGTATTATGGGCACAGTATGTGAATGGATGAAAAAATATGGGGCTTTTAGAGTGGAAGGCCCCCTGCATAAAAAGTTGTGCATCACCACAAAAAGCCACTCAGGCCATTTGGCTATTGGAACGGATTCAATGGTTTTAATCAAACGGTGACAGGCCAATTAGAGAAGGTAGATGACGGGGGGCAAAAGGAAGGGAAATTAAATTAAAACGAGGCGGGTGAGGAATGGAGGGAGCAACAGAGAGCAGCAGGGAGACAGGCGGAGAGAGAGAAAGACAGGAACAGGAAGATGACAGGGTGGTCCGCTGGTTTCAGCAGCGTTTTTTCAGCTTCTCCCTGTCACCGGGAGATCATCCCATGTTGAGTTGTCTCTCTTTCAAGCCTGGACGCCTCTGTCAGAGTTCACAGATTAGGAAAACAGAAGTCGCTGAGAGGCTTTATTTGGCTTGGGTGTAGAGGAGGGCGCCGTGGGAGGTGAAGATAGGAGAGGGACAGCTGAGCCACTTTGTATCCCAAGTGGGAGCTTTTCACGCTGCTCCGGAGAGTCGGCGTGGTGGCCCCGCTACGGCTGAGAGTGAATGGAGGTCTACGGGGTCGCTTCTCTCGGCTGACAGCAAGCTGGGGCCCAAACTGGTGCCCTGCTGTCCCTCCAGCCTGCTGTACAGTAATCCCTGGTGGGGTTATTAGTGGCTGCCCAGAACCATGGAGGACTTTTTAATTGGGTAACAACAGGGCCACCTCCACTCTCATTATCATTACGGAGAGATGCATTGTGTGAGCATAAAAGAACAGTGAGAGCAGCAACAAAGTCAGAAACCCCGCTATACACAGACAGCACATGGTTTGTAGTTGACGCTATTCGCCTGAACATCACATACAGGATTATTTTCATTATTGATTCATCTAAGGGCTGAAATCATATTGTGAATATATTGACGGTGATTTCTGCATCACAATTTTCATTTTCACTTAAAATCGTGATGTTGTGACACTTGATGGCATCTGTTCACTATAAGAACAACTGGTTCTATATACAGTAGAACCTTTAAGGGTTCTATAGCTTCTATAGCTAGTGGTTTAAATTTTGGAGATACATTTTCTATCAATAGACTAATCAATAAAATGACTAATTGGTTCAGCACTAAACACATCCTTACCATCTGTATTCTCTCTCTCTCTCTCACACACACACACACACACACACACACACACACACACACACACACACACACACAGCAATCTGATAAGTAAATAAACCTGTCCAGATGAATCAACATGACTGACAGGCCTCAGGTAACAAGGGTCAGATATTAGCGGCCTGAATTCCACTTGATGATAGCCGTCTCCGCAGCGGTGACGACGGTCCTGCTGTTTGTGTAAGCGTGCATGTGTGTGTGTGTGTGTGGGTGGGTTGCTGGGGGTGTGGGGGTGTGGGGTACTCCGAGTTCCTCGCTGGCATTCATTAGGGACCGAGGAGGAGGGGAGGAGGAGCAGGGAGGGCCGAGGGCAGGAGGGGGTCAACTCTCACAGCTGAGAGCGTCATTAGCCGGGGGATCACTGACAAATTTTTAAAGACCGCTTATGTCTGCTCAGAGGCTCCGTGTGTGTCTGGAAGGTTTAGTCATGGGTTTTTTTTTTCCTTTACTCAAATTCTAACTTTCAAAACTGCTCACTGGAGCAAACTGCTGCACCTGATCCAGTGGCCATACCTGAGCTAGTTGCTACCTGTTACTGGGCTAACACATTTCAGGCTCTCAAGTGTTTGTAAGGTTAAAGACAAATCAGGAGACAAATAAAGTATTGTCAATAAGTGAAATCATCTCTGCCCTTCGATCTCTGTAATCTGGCAGAAGAGAGACACTGCAGTGAGAAGCACAGAACGCCCTGCAGAGGAATGCAGCAGCTTCTGTGGCCCAGCCCACACGCCTGGCCCCGAGTCCGACGGCGGTTCTTTAAAATCAACAGAACCTGATCCAGAACCGAGCAGGAGGAGAGAAGACAGGCAGCGCGAGGTGGAATATGAGGTCAGGGCTGGTTCTCACAGATTCACAGACAGGAAGTCGCGCTAAGCTCCTGCTCTCTGCAATTGTGCACATATACGCATTAGTAGAAAAATGCTGATAGGACAAGTTGTGGTGTATTTTTCTGTTAATGAAGTGTTCTGTGAGGTCAGTGCTTTCGGTGAGAAAACGGGAGGCGTAGGGAGGGGAGAGGACATGAGCAGGCAGAAAGTTCTGAGCAGCGGTGACTCACTGGGCTCGGGGTTAAACGGGGTTAATTTGTGAGAGACAAGACAGGAAAAAGCAGATATTTAGAATAAGAGGGGCTCTTTGTTTCATTTTCACACGGATTTTGTGTCCCGACACATCGAAACATTGTTCCTGTTTCCGTTAACTGTAGTTTATAGTGGCTTAAATAAAACGTCACAAAGAGAAAGATAGAGACAAATACACGCAGACTATGAGCCAAAACTTCTTGATTTACTCAAGTAAATCAAAAATACTCACAGGTTATCTATGAGTTGGTTGGACTTTAAAAGGCATTTATAAAACCACATTTTCCAACTTTAAACATAAAAAACCCATCAATTTTAATAAAAAGCAAAAAGAAATGAATGAATGAATTAATAAAATAATAAAGACTTGCTTTAATTAAGTCGTATCTGACAATTACTAATTGATAGATATTGGGGTGTCACTAAAAATAACACCCAAAAGGCTTATAATATTAATGAGGTAATAATACAAACTCAGGAATATAAATTTTTTCCATTACTGAATAAAGTTGTTCTCAGAGGAAAATCAGGTCCCCAGAGCACTGTTTGAAGCTGGAAAGGTGGCAGGGTCCGCCACATATAAACAGTTTATTCACTCCTGAAAACAAAGACAGTTTGTTGAAGTTAAATTAAAAGAATTAGTCAATAAAGATCTTAGATTTTCTTCCCCAAAACTACACATTGCACCTTTAAGTCAGACTAAATATTTTACAAATGAAAAATAGAGCTGTGTACTCCGGAGCGAGGGAGTGAAAAAGTTGCACTCTGTCTCGGATTTTTAACTGACAGAGCGATAGACGGGAGTGAGGGGACGAGGGTTCAACAAATTTACAGCCTGTTGTGTCAAACTGTGATCTGCTTTCAAATACAAGAAGCATTTCCTCTACATGTGCCGTCAAGATGCGCCTGAGAACGGGATGACACCCACAGACCTGCGATCAGCGGGCAGAGCCACAGATTCTCAGTTTGTCACTAGATGAAGGGCCATGCAGCGGAGCGGGGTCACCGGGATCATAAAGACAGGCAGAAAATGCTGAGGGGTTAAAGTTCCCAGAGTGCACGGTTTCCAGTGTGTTTCGACTGAGGGCTCCTTGATAGAACATTTCCCATGGACCTGAGCCTAACCCTGACCGCAGCTCTGCAGCAGGACGCTGGTGGTCGGGGAGAGGCAGGTGAGGTGTTCCTGGATATGAGAGGAAGTAGCTCGTTTGGAGGGATGGAAGGATTTAAAGAGAGGAGAGGTGAGCACTCCTTCAAAGCCCTTTGAAGGCTCGGCTGCGGTAGGCAGAGCCGCGGTTTTCCCAAAAAGCCCCCCTAACAGGAAAACAGTCCTTTTTTTTCCATTGCACAAGAGCAACCTCTACCCCACAGCCGAAAGCAAGGACCCGCTTTGAACTCACAGGGGGAAGAAAACCACAAATCATTTTATTAAGTGCTTGGAATACTCACACGGTTGCGTACATTACACTTAAACACACACACACACACGCGCACGCACGTTGTTGACGGACAAACACATGCTCGCGTTCCAAATATGTGCCCACACTTACACACAGGAAGACGCATTGTAAAGGATGCCAAAGCTTGTGACTCACTGGACAACTCCCTTTCCCCTCTTCTCTTGTTACTCTCCTCCCTATCTCCACCTCTGCTCATTCTCCCTCGGCGGCAACGTCGGCACGCACAGGGTGACCTTCGCCTAAAAGGTCAGAGGTCAGCGGCCTCACAGCGAAAAGACAAAAGCATCCAAGTGTCTGTCTTACAGCTTGCCTGACGATAACGCAACTTCCAAATCCTCCAGATTAAAAGTGGAATTTGCCATTTGTCCATGTCTATTTAATGACAAACTGTTTTTTGATCTGAACAACCGTAACTGCAGCTGGAGCTGTTCTGCCTCCATAATACTACGTAGTAAATGTATCATAATAAAGCTCAGTCTTTCTCTATGGATCAGAGGGATCGGAAAATTTAATGCGAGGAAATGCAAAATGTATTGGGAGTAAAGAAATTCCCACCAGGAGCTTTCGTGTGCTCCGTACAAATACGACTAGGGAAAAATGATGGCTTGGATTAAAATAAGCACTTTGTTAAGGTTAAGGAAACACTGTGGTTTGAGATGATTGCGCCCGTGCTTAAATACGTTGACGGTTGGTTTTAAACAGGAAACGAACAGCGGTCTCTCGTGTTAAAGTCCGATGTTTTTTGACCCATCCATCCACCCCGACTTACTCCCCTCATGGACTTATATAACGTCACCTCAGTTCCTCTTTTGTTCCCTTGATAATCACAACCAGATATCTTTGTCGACTGGATGTAAACATTTGCAATTTTGGGGCACTTGCTCAAAGTTTTCCACAAGAGTCGGTTGTTGGCCGGATGACTGGACATCAAAACATTTCCAGCCGACTACTTTGTTACTCTTTCAAGTCACACCACTGTCACTTTTTATGTCTTTCAACTAAGACAATGAAGGATTTTTGTCATCAGACGTCTGGATTTAAAGTTATAGTTGTTAGAAACGAGCTGAGCTAACATTAGCGGCAACTCAGCTAACAGTAGGCCTCCTCCAAACGGCAACAGCGATTGATAAGAAGATAACAACTCCCATGATCTTCTGCTCCCTCTGTGGTTATTGTATTGACTGAAAGCCCAAGTGTCAGAAAATGATGTGTGATGGACAACTTTAGCGCACTTTGTTAGCATGTTAGCCAAGTGCTGGCTAGGGCAATGACAAAAACAATACATCAAACTCAAGCAGTACTCTGAAAGATCTTTCTAGGCGACGTGGACTTCAGTTCCAGGAATGCCATCTATTTTCCCCCTATACACAAGGGTGAATATCCTATATTATATTAACATTGGCTCAAGTTCATTGGCAGCTTTACTATGATCAGACTTGGGGATAACTAGAATGGCACTCAGTAGAGCGCATACCTCCGCCAAGGCCCAACAGTCCCCTTTAAGTCGATCAAACCTAATCTAATATCAGATAAAAAATATACAAATCCAGATTTTTATTTGGATTTGCATCAGATTATACTCACTCATAGATACCGGCCACCTACATATACCTGATTTTTTTTCATCAAGATCTCTAAGAAATTAACAAAAATGTAAAAACACGCCCTATCTCGAAATGTTCAAGAAGGTGGGGGAAAATTTCTGGACATGTACCGAAAGGTAATGGGGTCTATTCAGAGTCGAGACCCATCCTCCATACAAGTTTTGTGGAAATCCGTTTAGTAGTTTTTGTGTAACTCTGCTTACAAACCAACCAACAGACGAAGCAACAAGGGCAAAACCTCCTCTGCGGAGGTAGTAAACCAGTTGCCTCGATGATGAAAACCTATCGATAAAGAATGGGACCAATTAGCAGAATCCGTAACGGCGTTAGTATCAAAATATTATCAACTCCCATCTTTTCAGACATAGTTACTACGTCTGAGAGATTTGCCATCGATACAGAAGACGTCTACGATGTGTATCCAAGTCAGATAAGAACACTGATAAGTGGGCACAGACACATGTGCGGACCTCACACACACACAAACACACACAAACGCACAATCTCTGCATCTGGAGGAAATGTGGGGCTGACACATGCAGGCCTAGCAGGGTGCGGGGAGTGGCAGGATGAAGCATGTGTATCTTTGCCCCTGGATCCTCTTCCCGCAGCGAGAGACATCTTGGGTGTCACGCCGACGAATGACAGGTATTTTAAGAGGAGAGGTGAGCACACACACAGTCACACACACCCAATTTGTCTCTCAAAGTAAAAACACACGGCTACAAGTCAGCAGTAAGACAGCCTTTCGACTTCATTCTCACCTCTTAAGCGGAGACAGTGAACGTGTGAATCGAGAGCCAGAGCCTGATATGTTAGCTCCTGTCGCACAGCTGTAAAATGAAAGGCGATCATTCTGATCTCCGAGTTCATTGACAGCTTCACCAGCGGGGTCACGGTTAAACTGAGCGAAATTTTTCAATCGGCTCGAGGTTGTTTTTCCAATATGTCAAAAGATTGAAGCGGGGGACGGGCGGTTTCACCCAGCGAAAACAGAAAAGAGAGACCTCGCATCTAGCTTTCCCCCCGTCAAACTGTTGAAGAAGAAAAATACATTGGACGTGTTGACTTTACTCGCTCAGGTGGACCGAGCCAAGAGCTCCGAGGAATCCTGCTTTTCAAAGTAGGAGAAAACGATCTACTTATGTTACGGCAGCCTTCTCCATCTCCATCTCCATCTCAAGCCCTCCGCTTTTCTCTGGGGTTCATAAATACCACATACAAGCGCGCGCACGCACACACAAATCTGCACTATGTTGCTCTGGATTAGCTTCCACATCATGTGCCTTCAGCTGCTCCTGGCTCTAACCTCCCTGCCTCTGTTATTGATGGAAGCGGGGTGTGATGCAATTAAATAATGATGATTAATTTGTGAAAACATGGCAAGCCGGTGGCCACGCTCCAGACGAGCAGCGCCTCACACACTCGACTCGAACATTTGCTCCAGTTTACACTCCTACGTTCTCTCTGACCTCGGTGAGCAGTGAGGATTCAGGGGCCTTCTTCTTCTTCTTCTTCTTCTGCTGCTGCTGCTGCTGCTGCTTCGTGGACTCATTCCAGTCATTTGCGGTAGGAGTGAGAAGTAGGTCAAGTGGCTGACACTGTTTCAGTGTGCAATAGGGGCATACTTTAAGTCTATTGAAGCAGTTAAGATAAGCAATCTGGATGGGACTCTCGCTTTCACTACCAGGCTTGTCGGTGCTTGTGAGCGGAGAGCGGATGAGTTTAAAGAGGGTGGAGCTCATCGTGGAGGCTATCGTTTCCTGTCACACCTTGGCCACAGCGTGTCAAATGAAGCTCATCTAGGTGCACTAGAGAAAGATCTTCATTGGTTGTTGTTATACCTAAACAAGCAAACTCTTTGTTTTCATGACCGAATAAACAAACTGACCTTAAAAGGACAACACAGTTTCATACTGTTTCATATGTGGCGGACCCTGCCACCTTTCTAGCTTCAAACAGTGTTCTGGGGACCTTATTTTCCTCTGAGAACAGCTTGTCTATACAATTATGGAAAATAAATGTTTCTCTGTTTGTATTATTACCTCATTAATATTATAAATATTGAACTTCTGAGTTTGAATCTCTTCTCCAAAACTACACAGTGCCCCTTTAATCCTACATAAACCACAGAAAGGACGCACTTTAAAGCTGCCTGATCTTGCTCCTGCACCCTCCTCTCCATACCTGAGTGACTTGGAGCAATCATCAACAATAAATATTTTTCAGCGTGCACGTGCTGGTGTCAGAGCGAGGAGGGAAAATATTAGAAGTGACAAACGCATTGGGAGACTTGGCGAGGGCAGAGGCGAGGAAGACGGGAACCGAGAAGCGCGCTGCTTGCTTTGGCATCCGCGCCTGGCTCCGATTCCAAGTCGCTATTAAAGCTCACAGGCTCCGCATAGCCCACCTCTTGTACCTCGTATTAAATCCCCTTCTTTCTCGCTTTTCTCGGGCCACTTGTAAAGCGAGGAGGCTGACACCTGTCTGTGGTGTCCGCCGCTCTGATCCAGCGCGCCCCGCTGAATCAGCGACCCAAACAGCTACTTGCAGTCCAGTCACACGACCTCAGCAGCGTATAATAAAGTAATGACAGTCATTGAGTTCATTTGAAACAAATGGCAGGTAATGGGACAGCCCGTCACAGCGGGCGCCGTGAGTCACACACTTCGTTTTCTGAGAGAAGAAGCGGTGCGTAAAATCAGCTCTCCACACTCAAAACTACAACAGGAACAACGGACCCGCAAGTTATAAACTTACCCCAGTGTCAAGTCGTGAATGTCGATGTCTTTGAGTTTGAAAGCACGTCCCCCTGAGATCCAGTCACACTTTAAGGTGCTCTCCCGTCACAAACCGTCCTCTCCGTGCGCTCAAGTGTCTCGTGTTTCTCACACTCGCCTTGTTAAAATATATATTTTCTTTTTTTTTTTTAAAAAGAGAGAGAAAGGGGACGAGAGGAACGCGCGCAACACAGTCAAAAGTGAGGGGACACACGAGAGGAAGTTGACTGCCTGCTGCACCCATCCGCGCCCGAAGCTCAAAGCAACTGAAACCCTTCCAGTACATCCATAGGTTGTAAAGCGAGCCCGGGGTAGGCTACTCCCCATTAAAATCAAACCCAGATTTCCCCAACCGTGTGTGTGAGCGAGGGAGAGAGAGGGGGTGAGAGAGAGGGAAGAGAGAGAGAGAGAGAGAGAGAGAGTTCAAATATTCCATAAGCCCGCTGTGTGTTTCCTTTACATGAGTTTCATTTTACCTGCAATTTACTGACGCGTGTAATTCAGTCGTGAAGCCAAAAGAAAGCACAAACGAAAATAAACAATTCACCAAACTACCACTCGCTCAACATCTCTCCCCCCCCCCTCTCTCCCCTCAAACAACACAACTGCTCTCACTTTTACAACAAATACCTCCGCCGCTTTACGGACTCATTCTTACTACGCCGCCCGCTCCAAATGCCCCATGGCTCGCTGCGCTCACAGGCGGCCATATGGAGGTCGTAATGAGAACACAACGCTGAACCTGTTGAAACAGAGTAGGGCCTGGCGGGGCTCCGGGGGCCCGCAGAAACAAGAGGCAGATGCCGAATGTTAGAACTTATTAATCCTAATAATAGTCCAACACATGTTGGGTTTATGAGCCCGTGCGTCAAGGCACCAAAAATGTTGACGTTTTTATGAAATATGTCATAATAAGTGGCATCAAATTAAATATGTGACGGTGTTGGCTCGTGGTTGCATCAGGATGAGGGTCTCTTGTGTGTGCGTAAAGAGAGAGAGAGAGAGGGGTTCGTTTTGGCACGGGATTTGTGGCCCTGCGCCCTCGGCCATGACAGCAGCCCATTAACTCATTAACCGCATTCATACGGCTTTATAGCCCGCTCTCAGTGCGGAGGTTAAAGAGCAGCAGATAAATGTGGTTTGTCACGATGAGAGTTCAGCCAATCAGGGGAGGCTGTGCGTAAAAGCGCACCGGAGAGGCCACAGGTAGATCCAATAATTGCAGTTAATTGTCATGAATTATATTAATACAGACTTCTACGAAAATAATGCAGTCAGAGAGCATGAATGGTGACGTTTGTTTCAGTTTTTATTGGTCTGTTACAACTTTTAAATGGTCTCAGCCAATCACATCCGAGCGCCGTAATCATTTTCCGACAATAACGTAGAGCAACATATGTTGGATTTGTAAAAACCAGTCCGGCAGAACCGCGCGGACGGCCGCAATCCGCTTCATAAGTCCCGTTAATTTACAGCCGGCTCGTTGCTGTGTGTGTTATTGCAGGTGCTGCCTCATTATTCGAGCATCGCGGCCGATCGGCACCTCGCGGCTCCCGCTGTAAGCTGATCAACATTCCTACTGTATTTACTGTACCATCCTCTGTGGGGAACAGCCCGGCCCGGCTCGGATCGGCCCGGCCCGGGACCGAGCTGCGCTTTTGTGCCTTTTCTTCCAGTAATTCATCTCAAACAAAGAGCGTTTTTTTTAAAAATGTGTATTCAAACAGGCGGATGATTTAAAATAATGAGCATTAACCCAAATCCACTCCACTCGTGTGCGCGCACATGTGCGTGTGTGTGTGACGCCCGCGTGAGAGCACACCTGCAGCCAATACTGATCAAGGATGTCAGTGAGGCGACAGGGCAGGGGAAAAAAAGGAATAAGACGCAGTTAATGGGTTTAAAGACCAGAGGGAGAAGCGGTGCCAGCTTCATCAGAAATGAGCTCAAATCAATTAAATCTAAGCAGGATAAATGTCGAGGACGCGGAGACTTACAGCAGCTTTTGACACATTTTTTCTGGCCTGTATTTACTGTGAGGACTCCTCCCGCTCCTCTGACCTCCTGTCCGATTACTTTACTCTTTTATTAGTCTAAGCCCAATTCTTCATTTCGACTTCTCTCCTGTCTTGACGATTTTCCCACTGGAGTCAGACCCTAAAATAACTTTTTACATCGGCTTAACCGGAGGATGAATTAGTTTTATAATTAATCTTCATTATTCCCCACTATTTTTTTTATTTTCCCAATGTTCCCTGCTTCTTTATTTGCAGACACACTCATCATTTTGCTCTCCTGTGTTTTCAATTAAAAGGCTTCAGTTTAAAACTGAGACATTTGAGAAAGTAGGCCAGCGCGTGGAGAAACTGGAACAATCAAAGTAGGATTTCAATAATTTGGTTTTCTTGGAATTGAACAAAACACTGTAAATCTTAGCAACAACACAACAAACTGAACATTTCTGCTGTCAGCTATGAAACCCTCCGTTTTCCAGCACGCACGTACAGTACTGCCTCTTCACACACTGACACTACTGTCCGTGTCCACGCGTTTTTTCCACAGAGGGCCAATTTTGACGCATTTCTGTGAAATAAAGGAGCCCCGCCAGCCAGGCACTAATCTAGGTAGATTATCTCTCCAATTACAAATTGGACTGCGTTAAAGACAGAATGAAAGGAAGCAGGACCAACAACAGGCAACACACTCACTTGCTGTCAGATGGGATTCAAGCGGGGAGCTCTCCTCGGTCCTTTAGAGTTGTTGCACTCTTGGATCAGTGTGCTGATTTTGTCTGCAAAACAAGCCTCAGTGGTCTGTCTGCTCAAAGCCCGGGGCTCTCAGCGCTGGGCTCCCTGCGGCGGACACCCTGGAGAAAATGTCAGCCTCCGGCTTTTTCCTCGCTTCATTTTTTGGCACCCCTGCTGTTGGGCGCCCCTGCTGTTGGGCGCAAGGAGAGATGCGTTACCTTGTCCAGGGGGAAACCCCCGCGACTGGTGTTCAGTGGGGGGAGGGCGCCCTCTTGTGGCCGAGCGCCTGTACAGCTCCGTCAGGTTTCTAACCAGTGATCCACCCTCACAGTTCAGCCCACAGATTTATATTTACATCCTGTTGGAGCACATTCATTGTAGTTTTTGCCTTCATCATATTAGAAGTAGTCATAATAAAAGATGTAGCTGTGTTGCTTAAAAGCCTTATATAAGTAATACAATAAAGACTTTGATTAATACAGACGTGTCATAGCAGCACAGGTGTTACTGATAACATTAATGATACTCTGCTCCGTGAAGTTGTCCCAGCTATCCCTGCAAGTGAGTCAGCAAACACCAGCACTAGCAGCAAATCTCCGAAATGGAATGCAGCCATCATTAATGTTATTAGTCACACCTGTCTGAGAGTCAACATCTTTTTATATAAAGGTGCAACGTGTAGTTTTGGGGAAGACATCATAACCAGAAGAGAAAGATCTTCATTGATTGATTTTTTTTCATGACTGACTAAACAAACTGACCTTAAAGGACAACACAGCCTCATGCTGTTTTACTTTGTTTATAATTGGCGGACCCTGCCACCTTTCTAGCTCCAAACAGTTTTCTGGGGACCTTATTTTCCTCTGAGAACAGCAGTTAAGAAACAAATCAATATTATGTATTATTATTAATTGTATTATTACCTGATTAATATTGTAAATATTAAAATTCTTAGTTTGAATCGCTTCTCCAAAACGACACAGTGCCGCTTTAATTGAGAAATGTTTAAAGCCATGTGATAAAATCAAATCAAATGAAATAAGGGAGAATGTTCAGAGTCGGTTTCTGACTAAAGACTTAAATTACAGTAATCAAACACATCCTGTCAGTTGTAATTGGATTAGCGCTGAGCTGTGGGCGCACAGCAGGATTTGTATGGGGTTTGTTAAAGAGGTTGTTTTGTGAATTAAAGCGATCACATCAACCTGCTTTTGTTCTCATTTTGATTCCAGAATCTATCTCAACCCCATTAAAGCAGATTTTTGTTTTCTCTTCAAGTGTCTCCAAGTGGTAGCTTTCAAAAACATCTCCACACTTTACAGGCTTTCGTTTATAAGAACACTCACGTCAAGTTTTTATGGCCAAAATCAAATGGAAAAAACCTGAAAAAAATTGTGAGATGAATCATCTTTAAGACATGTTGATCCAAAATGTAACACGATGTTCTATTTTAACAATGCTTGTCTAATCACCATCCGTTTGTAATAATGAACCCACCAGTTGTTCAGCTGGTTCAACACTTTTTAACTCTTTTCGGGTATAAAACACTCCTGTGTGCAATCTTCTCTCAGCAGAGATCATAGGTAGCTTTGGCATGTGGCTCATACTGTATGTTAGGGAGCGACGGACTTAACTTAAAGATACTGTATTTAGGATTTAGTGGCTTTAAGTGGTGAAGATGCAAGTTGCAACCAACTGATTAACCTCGTTTCACCCTCCTCTATGGTGGTCACTTAAAATGTGAAAATCCTGAAAGGCCCTCTCCAGAGCCAGTGTTTGGTTCGTCCGTTCTGCGGTACTGTAGAAACATGGTGGTGCATCATGGTGGAGTCTGTGGAAAAAGATCCTATTAGTACCCGATCTGTCCCAGGAAACATATTTATTCTATCATGTGTGTAGGTCAGGTCCTAACAATAACCATTCCCATAACACATGTAGAACATAACTGGTTTCCTGAACGGATTGGCTTCCTCTGTACATATAAAAGGCTCATTTTGAGGTCACGATTGGACTATATACATGTTAGTAATAGCATCCTAATATTATTAGGTTATAAGACATTTTGTTAACATTTAAAAGATGCTTATAGGACATTTACAGTAAAAGCCTTGTGAGTTTTCTTTATAATTGGATATTAAAGGTAAAAATAACACATCGTTCTGGCTTTAGATCAAGTAGCTGATATCAGCCACATGCATTATTCCCTGAGAAGTTTACAAAAAGGTCAAAGAATGTCTGATCTTGCAATGTTAAGGAAAGTAAGAAAGAAATTCCCGCATCCATCCCTTTATGTTAACGGCGTCTAATCAGGGTCATGACCCATCGTCCATCTACGTTTGTTGTGTAATCCTGCTGACAAACCAACAAACAAGAACACACAAGGCTGAAAACATCACCTCCTTGGCAGAGGTGATAAGGCCATTTGTTGCTGCTTCTGAATCCTTTGTAAAGGTAAAGTAGTGCCCGTATACGTTCTGAACAAGTACTCACTGAAAGTACCCAACATTTCCACACCTCTCTCACGAACCCACACACCTGACACTCCTCCCACTGTGAGGGTGCCACTGCCTGAAAGTTACCCTCATTATTCTGCACAGCTCCTGCTGATGCCCTTCAGTTCAGCCCTGAAACTCCACGCCGCTGCACAGATATGTGTCGCGCACACTGCACATCCACATGCCTTTACAGTCAGCGGTAGAGAGAAGTGGGCCAAACACGGGGAACCCAACCGACTGATAATTAGTTAGCTGCTGGCGAGAACCCCAGAGAGCGTGGGGTGGGTGTTGGTAGGGGTGGGGTTAGAGGGGGGGAGGGAGGTTAAGTTATGGCAGGGGTTGGGGGGGGGGGGATTGGAAAAGGAGATTAAAAAAGAGAAAGAGAGAGAGAGCACTGAGGGCACTTCAAACGACATTGAGGTCCCGTGTAAAAATAAACGGCTTGAGCCCCTCTCAGCACACCCCCTGTTCATAACGACAGCCGCCTGGGGAACCCCGCCTGTTTACTTTCCCTCTGCCGACTCATCTCAAGTCGGGGACGGCGTGTTGGCGTTATTGTATACATCCTCTCACACACTCACTCGCTCAGGGCTCAGCTGCCACTCCACTTCAAAGACCACGGGCCCTGAGTGAGAACGGAAGAGATATTAATGGGCATAATACCAGCATGTCCTTGTGCAGTGTGTGTGTGTGTGTGTGTGTGCAGAGCTAGAGCCTCTCTCTTATTCTCTCTCTCTCTCTCTGTGTCTCACACACACACTTCCATTGCTTGGGGTGTGCGGTATCAACATGTCAACATTAAGGAAAGAGAGCTATCAATAGCTCCTCTGCCAGTATTATTGTCCCATCCATCATTTTGACATCACACCACTGAAGGTGGTCTCTGCCCAGCTCACACTGATGACTCAACCGCAGAGAGTTTTTAAATGAGGATACCTTGAGGCCGCAGCTTGGAATCTGCAGTAACCCAATCTGCACTCCCGAAGACTCAGTGTGTGTGTGTGTGTGTGTGCACTGTTGACTTGCTGCGGGATTATTTTTGGGTGAGCTGCTTACATTTGACAGCAGCGACTGTCCAGGATGACGCTGGGAAATTGGCTTTCCCACTCGGTGTGTAGTGCATGTGGGAAAACGAAAGATTCCTTGGAAGTATGTGTGTGTGTTTTAACATACATGTATGCATGTCTGTGCATTGAGGAGAGGGGGGGTGTTCAGGTACCTCTCTGGTGGTATTTAGACCCTTCATTTGTGTGGAATCCAGCATCATTATCCCAAAGTGTTGCCAGCTGGAAGCGCTTGGGAGTTCCCATTTGAACTCGATGTGTGTTCTGAAGATGTAGAAAGAGCGAGAGAGCCGAAACGCTCTAATGAAAGCTCACGTTCTGGTTCTCATTCCGCCCTTGATATTCATGAGCGGCGGAATCTGGCACTGTCTTGTCGATTAGCTAATAAATTGTACGGCCACAACAATGCCACCCAGGGCTACAGAGCCTCGCTACGAATTACTTCTAATCCAGTGAGCTGGAAGTGGATGATGGTGGAGGCTCAGTTCAATCACACTGATAGTAAATAACAGCCTGATAAATGTGCAATCCATTAGAAGAAAAGTTTTAAATGTTTTGGTATTTCCTCTGTGTCTAAGTCGATTAACATCAAAAATGGTAATTATTACCAGTTTTGATTGGTGGGTGATCGTTCGGCTGAAGCAGCTGAAACAGAGCAACACTGAAATAACTTAACCCCGAGGTCACCACAGCACCCTGCTCCTGTTCCTGTGATGGCAGCGTCTGTCAGTCAGTGGTCCAGACTGAAACATCTCAACATTTAGGATGCCCAGAGGATGAATCATAAGGACTCTGGTGACCCCCTGATTAGTAAAATGTCTCAACAACTATATGGGACAGACAATTCAGGTTGAATTTTAATCATCTTGTAGATTCCTTGACTTTTCATTAAGTGCCACCATCAGGTCAAAATTTCAATTTATGTTGTACAACAGCTTTACGATACTTGCATAATTGAAAAAGAAAGTATATATATATGACAGTAGAGGAAGAAGACATTGCACTTTTTTAATCTCAGAAGCTTGTCAGTTTGATTCTCATATATTCCCCCTCTTTAACAGCCTGAGTTAAAACATTTTAATTAAATAAGCACATAACTAGAATGGCACTCAGTAGAGCACATTATTCCCTCGATCCGTCTCTTTATCCGCATCCGCACCGAAAGTTAATGGGGTCTCTTCTGGGTCGAAACCATCCTCCATCCAATTTTTGTAAAAATCCGTTCAGTAATTTTTGTGTAATCCTGCTGACAAACCAACCAGCCAACAAATGGACATGGGTGAAAACATAACCTCCTTGGCACAATGGGCTAATTAGCCTCCTAATGAAATGATCCCAGGGATGAATGAGGTTGTTAAAGGGCTGCGTTCGACCCACAGACCTCCGGTTGAATAGGCCTGAGCTGAAATAAGATGAGCATTAACTGAGCTTCTGTTGTACTTGGTGTTTAGTGGTACTTGACAAATGTAGAAGTAAAAAAGCTAAACTGAGGATGCTTTAACTAACATATTTGAGAATGAGTGAGATAACTGTCAGTTTATCTGATTATAAAGCACCATGTGATCCCTGACAAGTTAACAATCCTTTAAACTGGTTCAAAAAGTCCTTAAAAGGTCAGCTTCCCACCGCTTATCTGGGATTACAGTGCAGTCACACAGCTTTACCAGCCTGCCCACATTCACTCTACGGGATAGCACAGTGTTTTCACCACAAGATGGCAGTGTTGGTTTAGTTTGACATGGTCCTCCACCTGTCTCAGCCAAGTCAAAGTAGGTGATCATTGAAGAAAGGCCATATCCAGACAGTCAAAAGGTGTAAACTGACACCAGGATAGTATAGAAAAAAATGGCATCAATCAATATGGCACCCTGCAGGTTTATCCTTAAAGATAGATAGTTGTTTGTTTGGACCGACCGGGAAGAAATCTGTTTTGAACGTCTAAACCTTCTTGTGTTACGTTAAAAGTGATGGTGATCAATAAGAACCTTGAACTTTTATATCCAGCTTTATCTGTACTTTCTAAATCAATGACCTTAAATGTCTGTCTTTAGTCAATGTGGTGTTGATGTTGTCTGTAGGGTTTAAGTCTCGAGTATCGATGGAAAAGGTATTCTTTGTCAGGCCCGGTGGTCAGCTTTCTGTAGTCATTTCCGTTCACAAAAGGGGTATTTACCTTCAGTATGGTTTGCATAAGCTATAAGGAGGCTCAGGCTGGGTCAGTAATTACAATGCAACTCAAAACCAGCCCTCCCTTTACCTGAAGGATGTTTCTTCTCACCAGTCGGATGATATTTAATGGGTATAACGGCTGGTATGGCTCACACCTTTTCTGGGAAAATGTTAAAATCTCAATATTCTACATTAATTTCATTCCATTTCACTTAACAACAGAGTACGTCCCGAGTCCTTCGACGTTTTGGGTGACACTCTGGGAAATTCACTTGACAATTGTCCAGCCAATTACCAGAGTATTACATTGTCTTGTCGGTTGCGGTCTCTTTCAGTGTAACACGAACCATTCCTAAATGAGACTAAATGCCCTCTGATTCAAACAAGTTCATAGCAGTGTTCCCATGGGGTCAACCCTTGTGCAATCTGAGCTGAAAAGCATCCCATTTGGCTCTCCCTTTACATCCAGGCCCTATTGACAAGTGCATGCAGGCAGGCATGCAACAATACACACACACACACACACACACACTCACAGAAACCTGCCCCCTTTGAGTCTAAACCTCTATAGCCGTATATGTCCATTCCCTAATTGGTGGTTCTTCTTTCAAAGGGGTGATTATGTGTGTATGTGTTTAGAGGCGTCCTCTCTGTGCAAGGCGTCTCGATTCAGTCCATCTCCAACGCCAGAGGGGACAAAAGAGGCACCCGTTCCTCCTCTCGGGGCGAGGGGCCGTTGACACCAATAAATCCCCCCCTTCCACTTCCTCCCCGGTGTGTTGGGGTTATGTCAGGAATGTCCTGGGTCCCATTGTCCCCCGGTGCTCTGTTTTTGGTAACCCATCACCAAGCATTCTCCCGCTGCTCACAGCGCCTCCTCCCTCCCCACCGACACACATACATGAGCACACACACGTCCACACCCCCTGGGCTGTGTATCCCCTGGTCCCTCACTCTGAATAGACCACCTCGGCTGAATACGACAGACAGGCAGGCGTCAGGACATCAGGTTCAGCAGCCCAAGTCGTGCACGGCAGCGGCGGCGGCCCAGTGGGGAAAAATACAGCCAGTTATTTTCACCTGTTTGGTTCACTCGCTCTCTTTGTCTTATGGGAGAAAGAAAATAAAACAATGGCCTGAGTGTTTCAGACTCCACTCTTAATGCCTTTTCTGTCCTTTCAGTGGGATTGAGTACACTGCCCTATTCACCCCCTTTTACAGTGATCACAGTTAAAGGACACATCAGTTGTTGCACTTTTACGCTGTTGTTTATCATTAATCTGTCAGGTATGTGATGTTTTTGAGATTTGAGATTTGAGATTTTGTGGTGGCTTCCATTGCATCCTGCGTCATGTACATATCTGACAATACCTGTCATCAGAGACTTTGTGGTATTCAGATCTAGATGGATAGCTGATAGCAACTCAAGGTTAAAGGAACAGTTCATCCCAAAATCAAAAATACATATTTTTCCTCTTACCTGTAGTGCAATCCACCCATCTCGATCATTTTGGTGTGAGTTGCAGAGTTTTGGAGATATTGGCCATATAAATGTCTGCCTTCTCTGGAGTATTAAACTCAACAGCAATGTCTCTTTAAAGAAACGATAGCCTAGTTTGTCAGGACAATCCTTGTTGTGAGCAGTTTCATGTAGGGTTATTTCCTTTCCGTATCACCATGCAGAAGGAAGCTTACATCTATTTGTGGATGAAAGGCTAGCTAATTAAGCTCACTAAGCTAGCTAACGTTACAGCTCAGCCAAAGAGGACACCATTAACCTACGACTGGCAGGTGTAGTTCAGCAGAAAGAAAATAGTTCTGACATCAAACTGCTTCACAACAAGGTCTGTGGATTATCTTCGCTTACTGGGTCTTCATTTCTGCAAAGAGACATCACTGTTGAGTCTTTCAATTTCAATTTCATCTCTGCGGCCAGTCTCTCCAAAACTTGGAAACTCACACCAAGAATCTACAGGTAAGAGGAAAAAGATATGTTTCTGATTTTGGGGTGAGCTGTCCCTTTAAAGCAAAACATTAAAGCCACAAGGTTTACAATTTGATGATTCATGATCAAGAAACTGGGTTTAATGTGCAAAAAGCAACACACAGACTGCACCAATTTTCAGCAGAATTGTCTCATTACTGCAGACATAATGGCCTGAAAGTGGCAACTGTTATTCAACAGATGGTCTCTTTGGTTGCCACGGATTCTGATCAATGACCGTTGATGATACAGTATTGAAGCATCTGCATCCCCTAAGATGTAAATAACCCTGTATAATGGTTGATTGACTCCGCTGAAGTGAAGCACACTGGAAATACTGTATGCCAGCATGACAACAAACTGCACAGAACTGGTTTGCAGGATTGTCTTTTTCCTCCGAGGCTGCGTGCATATAATGTGAGCATGCTCTTAATTTTTATTTTCTAGTTCCATGTTCCACAAGTTCAAGACAAACATTGATTACCAAACAGTATAGGTATGAGCTGTGTCATTCATTGTTAAAGCACTGCCTTACTCGTTAGATATCATTATTGATTCAGGAGAAAAAACATTAGCTACACTTATTTTTTAGGGTTAGGTCCTACCTTTTGATTTTGATGCTTATGAGGAACTTGTTTTAGAGACACTAGAGGATTGATTGAGACTTTGTTACACTGGTGACTTGGGGTGACGCGATGTCAACAGGAAAGGTTCATGCTTCTGGTCACCACCAGATACAAATAGGGCTTTTCAAGTTATTTTTGTACCTGTCTGGACTTTTTAATGTTGGCTATGAGCACGTCCGCTTCTGATTCAAGACCCTGGCCAGAACTTGTTCACTCAGCTAGCCAACATGGCGCTGCCACTGGCTAGGAAGAAGACCTGGCTACTCGCCTCACACAGGAAGTCACACAGAAAGTCAGCACTATAGTGGATCGGAAGTTTACCAAACTACATGCGACTCTGGAAGGGATCATCAACCTTATTGAAGGCACCACCAAGCCCATAACAGAGGCAGGATCACCTATTTTGGATGTGGAGAACTACAAGACTTCTCTGTATAATAAGATTGCCATCCTTGAATAAGATGTGAAAACCATGTCAGAACGAGTCGAGGACAGAAAACATAAGAATCATTGGACTGAAGGAAGGCTTGGAGGGACAACCACCAGTTAAATTCTTTGGATCGTGGCTCCCCAATGTTTTGGGTCTGCAAACAAAATGAGAAAACTGGCGTCTTCCCACGGCTCAGCAACTAACATGTCATATGACATGATTACTAAATTGCACGTTGCAGTTTTTAATTGTTTGTACGGTCATGTTTTTGCAAAGTACATGTTGCAAGGAACAAAAACCAAAGCAAGCAGGACAGTTTCCGTGAAATGCAGCACTGTACCTGGCTGATTGTGTCATTATCCCAATGTCTTCTTTAACTTCTGCTATAATTTCCTTTGTTTTACCTTCTATAACCATGAACACTCAATTGATAGGTCCCCCATCTATTTCGAAACTCTGACCAGGAAGAAGTTGACATCAGAAATCACACTTAAACTGTATCATCTGCGCGATCTGTTTCATCCAAGCACACTTGCACACTCGTCTCCCTCAGTACAGTAGTGCACACACATTCACAAATCTCTTTGGTTGCCACATGTCACGCATAACCATTCAAGACATCGTGTGTCCATTCATTGCAAAACCCTTCGTGCATTCATTCAACCTCTGACAGCACACACACTCTCTTCTCCGGGCCTTATTTTTAGCTTCATCTGATCCATTCACTCCAATCACAGCAGAGGTAACGTCGCATTCTGATGTCGCTGCTTCCTCGTGTCACCTGGCTGCCTCAGAGCTCCTCTCGCCGCTGCCAAACCCCAAATACCAGAGGTTTGATTTGTTGTTTGGTGGGGGCGATGTATGTTTTCTGTGTGTGTGTGTGTGTGTGTGTGAGGGAGTAGGTGGGTTGTACACATGTTACGAAGCGAGGCGCCATTGCGGCCTAAAAAACTATTAGGCTCTGTAAATACACACTGTGGCGAAAGTAAACATTCTCAGCATGCCATCTAGGCGCACAGAGGGGTACTGGGAGACAGCCGCCGGACAGGCTGTGAGGGGGAGGTGTATATGTGTGTGTGTGTGTGTGTGTGTGTGGAGAGAGAGTGTACAGCAGCAATCAGTGAGCTGAGAGGAGATGGATATGGAAAATATAGATTTTAATTGGGGGAAAACTCAAGTGAGTCGGCTCAATCATGATCAAGTTGAGTAGTCAAGTAAACAACTTAGAGATGGTTTACCTGCGTGTGTCGTTATGGCGACCGGGGGCCAATAATGTAACAGGGGCGATCTGGGAACACCTAGTGTTAGTGTGGGCTGGTGATGAGCGCTGTCCAACTCTGGTGTCTGTCCTGAGATCCAGTGTGTGTGTGTGTGTTGTATGTTTGCAGGGGAAGCTCGAAACAGCCTCAATTTTGTGTCCCATCTGAGAGACAAGCCTGGTTTCTGGTTTTAGTCTGATGAGGTAAAGATGGCAGAGTCAGTCGTGGTTAATGGCGTATTTGTGTCCATACATTTTTAGCACACACATTCACAATTCGCAGTCTGTGACACCGGCGTGTACCGAACACGCTCCACAAACTTTAACGCGCGTTTCCTGAAAAAACACGATAAAAAAGTAAAATTAGGCCGTTCTCAAAGGGATAAAAAAAAAATAAAAAAATACAGCAGCCATTGATGCAAAGGGTCCAATTTTCTGAATCCAAGAACCACGCTGGCAATGGGAGAAAGCACAAGTAACCATGGAAACAGAGCTCAGAATATGCACTATTCCCAGCCCTGCGAGCGCCACGCCACCCACAGCTCTATTTTTAGGCCTTACTTTGGGCTTACAATATCTGTTACATCTAACAAGAGTTAAACTGAGTAATCAGCAAGCATGACTACAGAAATGTGACTCTGACACTATGCGTCTGATTAAAAGGGTAGCAGCGTACTGTAAGAGCATATAGGGCAGCCGGGGCTCTTACTGCAAGGCTTCTAATGGGAGCTCCAAGGACACAGACGGCATGAAATAGACATGATTATTACTTTTCAGATAGCTCGTATGAGGAGATCAAGAGGATAAAAGATGAACGTGATAAACTGGGCTCGAGAGGATTGGAGCCACAACATATAATTGCGTGTATGAGGAAATGCTGGAAGGAAGGAGCCTGGATAGCGAAGGCCTCGTCAACTATGTTCTTCTATCCGCGCTGTAAAGGTGCATTATGTAGTTTTGGGCAAGGAAAGTTTAATCAGAGGCGAAAGATGTTTTATGCCTAAACAAACTAGATAAACAAACTGTTTGTTTTCATGTCTGAATGAACAAACTGACCTTAAAGGACAAGAGAGTTTCATACTGTTTTACTTTGTTGATGTGTGGCGGACCCTGCCACCTTTCTAGCTTCAAACAGTGTCACTTTATTTTCCTCTGAGAACAGCTTGTTTATTCACTTATGGAAAAAATAAATATTTCTGAGTTTGTATTATTACCTCATTAACATTGTAAATGTTCAGATTTTTAGTTTGAATTTCTACACAGTGCCCCTTTAAGTACTATAAGACCTGCTTGGCATCACAAGCTGCTCCTCACACACTTCGGACTAAAGTTACCAGCCAGACTTTCCCACGTGACAAACAATCCCCCGAAACTAACCGGCAGCCGGCGTTGAGAAACCAACATTAAAGTAATACAGTCCTGTGAGTGATGGATGCACTCATGACTCTTCGTGGCATTACGTGCATTTCCAGTCTGCTTAATTGTCATAAGCGCCGCTCGTTGGCGGTGACTGGAGTTTGATTACAATCACCTGTTATTCGACTACAGTCACCTGTTGTTTGCCGACAAAGATGGCCGCCGTGTTGATGTAACGGCATGTCGTGAATTCTGTGCCCGCTGCCGCTGACTCCAGGTCAGGTTTGCGAGCCCTTGCGGTGACGGATGGTCGACGTCAGGACCATCCTGGATCCTGGAAGTGTGCGAGATCCTTGATGAAGACTTCCAATCTTCAACACACACGCTTAAAAAACACACACACACAGCTCAGGCCCTGTGAGAGAAGACTGTAATTGACCAATCAGGGGCTTGTGGTGGTTTAGAGAATGACCATTCAATGCACACACACACACACACACACACACACACACACACACACACACTCCTTAGACGCATCTCGTTTTTTTACATATGAACAAATTCTTGACGCCCACACACACCTCCAGACACCACAAGCTGGGGTTGGTGGTCTGACTGAATGCCGGGTATCATCAGCGGTGACTCCACTTATGTGTGTGTGTGTGTGTGTGTGTGTGTGGTGTGTATGTGCCCTCCCTCCCCTCAGTGCTCCATCTAATACCCTGTCATCATCAATAACCTCAGCAGTGCTGACTCACTGGCTTTTACAACCACGGGGTTTGGGCCTTACTTACAGCCACAGACCCTTGTCTCCGTCTCTGTCTGTCTGACACGTGCTGGAGATATGTGTGTGTGTGTGTGTATGTGTGTGTGAGTGTGTGTGATCAGCATGCACTTTCATTGTACTGTAAAGCTGTGTCCTCGCAGGTATGGATGTGTCTTTCACATGTTCGCTCGAATAAAAGTCACCGCAGCCCCTCTGCCACCCACCCACTGACGCAGCCCAATCACTCCCAATCAGACCGCAATCCATCATAATAACTCACCCTCATCAGAAGACAGAGCCTCATCATCTTCGCCACAAAAACCCTCCCCCCACCACCCCTATCCTAATTGTCTCCAGGCCTTTTATTTTATCTCCTTACAGGCAGCAAATATGTGCTTTATCTTTCATATGAAGCTTCCAAATACACCAAACTTGAGGACTGTATGCTGATGAATGTGGATTGATAGGGTAAAGGCCACCACTGTCTCGACATTTTTTATGTGAACTCAGGCTCCTCTGATGTGTCAGCGCTCCACATGTGGCCCTCTGATGGAGCTGATGGGGAGACATTTTCTAAATCGTTCAATCAAAGGTCTGTCTGCAGCCATAAGGGCTGTAAATTCACATCAAGCGCATTTCACGATGACACCTTCTGATTCGCTGACGAACGAAGGTATAGATTTTATGAATGGCGCGAAGCTGTGATATAGTCAACATGGACGTGAAGACAGGAGTCTCTTGACAGTTGCTCATTTGAGGATTGGCAATTTTCCCTGTGTGTGTGTGTGTGTGTGTGTGTGTTCGCAGAAAAACCACACGGGCTGTTTTTAACCTACAACCTCCCGTGTTAGATGCTTCTGTAATAACTGTGTATTCGAAAGATTTCTATTTCTAGGATGGGATTCATTTAGAGGATCTGGAGCAGAATAGGCAGGTTGGAGGAAAGATGAGTTTATCTAATCAGACTGAGTATAATTAAACACCAATCACATTTTCATTTGATTTAAAGGGGCACTGTGTGGTTTTGGAGAAGAAATTCAAACCAGATTTTAATATTAACGATATTAAAGAGTTAATAATACCATCTCAGAAATATTTTTTATTTTTCTATGCTGTTTTCAGAGGAAAATAAGGGTGGCAGGGTCCGCCACATATAAAAAGTGAAATTGCGTTGTCCTTTATTCAGTCATGAAAACAAAAAGAGTTTGTTGATTTAGTTTGTTTAGGCTATGAGATCTTTGCCTTACACTCTTATCTTATGCCATTCCCAAAACTACATATTGCACCTTTAAACCCACAGAGACACCCTACTGAGCCCATTCAAGTTGGTTTTTTTAACATCTGGCACTCTCAGTGAGGAGATGAGTGACACGCAATCAAAGTTATGAGATTATTCTAGAGATTCAAGCCCTTTGCTGAGATTCAGCCAGCCCTCATTTTGCTGAGGACCCCCTGGAATCCCCTTAAAGACCACCTGGAGGTCCCCGGACCCCACTTTGAGAACCACTGATCCGACTGGCTGGCAGGCTCTGTTTCTAAAAGGTGCGCACCTAACTGGCTGGAGCCAGGGCGGCGTATTGCCTTTCACACGCTTCTAAAATACTCTCCGGGCAGAGCCTGAAAGGGTTACTGTTTCCCAAAGTGCCTCATTCTGCGCAGTCGAGAGGGGGCGGCTGAGTGGCGCCGTCGAGTCAGAGACGCAGTTTCTAAAAACCCCGAGACATCATCAAGAAAGAAGCTGACAGTAAGGAAAGCAGCCCCCCTCCTCCTCCTCCTCCTCTTCCTCCTCCTCCTCCTCCTCTTCTGTTGGCATGCTGCCGTCCTTCTCCTCCGCTTACCAAATCCCCTCAGCGGTTCTGTCACAATAACCGGGCGGCAAGTGTCAAATCCAGCTCTGCCCGCAAACACACAAATCACTTTAACGCACACAAGATGCGCTCAGTGGAAATACTACACAGGCAGACAGTTAGTCATAGCTCTGCTTAAGTCGTTGATTGTATTTAAAGAATAACATAAACACTCTAACCCCCCTCTACTTAGAGAAAATGACTCCTTTGCTTTGATTTTTTTTCTTTTTTAATTTCCCTGCGCGTCTCCGGCGCGTTTAATTGGCCATATCTCTTTAACGCGCAGACAGCAGCTCTCCAATTAATAGTCTGCTAACGTCAAAAAACAGTTGACCATTGTTTTATGGGCTTTGTGTTTTCTCTCTCTCTCTCTCTGTCTCTCTCCAGGGCGGTCAGACTTGAATAGGCGCCGGTCTGCTCCAGTCCACCTCTATACAAATACCTCAGTGGAACTTGTGTGGAGCTTCCAGAGCAAAAAAGCACAGACCCCAGACGCCCCTGGCTTGCGCGCATACGCTCAGCCATTTCATCATCTGACACTGTTTGAAATGTCTGAATCATATTTTACCCATTATGTTAACACCTCGGAAGCCCCTGAAACGAGCGTGTGCGCGCGTAGACAGATGAATGTGCGTGGCCTCTCCACTCCACTCCACTCCTCTCTCTCTCTGGCTGAGACAAATGAATGCCAGTTCTGTGGAGGCTCTTGAGGTATGTGTTGCGCATTACACAGCGTAGTAAATCAGCCCTTTCTAGAATCACTGTGACGGCGTGGAGCGTCAGGCAGTCCGCACACAGCCACTGAGGCTCGGACTTCACTGTGTAGTAATGTCGGAGCGTCTGCGCTGCAAAAAATATCAGTCTGGCATCGTTTTTTTTTGGGGATAAAACGTGGCTCAATTTCACCCCAAGAAAACTTACTCAGAGGTCGTTTTCTGGCTCAAACACAGATCCTCCACGTCTTAGCAGACTTTTTCTTCCAAGGAAAGGATTTAAGACCGATGAGACACCATGTTCAGATGATATTTTTTACAGTGTACACGCCCCCCTGGATATAGACACTCGTTGTAAGCAACATACACGTTGAAAAGATAGACTTTATTGCTAAAACGTGTAAACATAACATGTACACTGATATGTTTTACTTTTTTATTTATTTTATTGAATTTTTTTTTTTAATTTTTAGAAATATTCAAGTAGACATCTCCCAATATTTTTTTTTCTGGTATACTCTGCTATTCTCTGTCCTTATGCTCTATACTCACAATCGTTAAAATAATAAATAAAACGTACAGATTTGTTTATTTCTACAATACTATGTATTCCAAAAAAAAAAAAAAAAAAAAAAAGCTGAGTTCACGCCTTTATATATATCTTTAACCTCAACTTTTCTTCTTTCTTTCTTTCTTTCTTTTTTTTTTTACAATTCAATTATTATTGATATTAATATTATACAAAAACTCTAGGCAGCATTGCAGTGAAATAACAGTCAGCATCAATGTTCAGTTGGAAAAAAAAAAAAAAAAAAGTTCACCTCTTGGAGAAGTGTAGCATATGCATCCCATCTTCAATGTCTCATAAAAATATCAAAGAAAAAAAAAAAAAAGAAAAAAAAAAAAAAGACAGCTCTTCCTCATGAAGTGCTCGTGTTCCCCCCGAAAACACGTTTCGGGGCTGAGAATAAAATATGGTCCTGGTTCAATTAGAAAAAATAGCTGCATTTTTCTTAAATATGTACAATGTTGGTATTTCACTTAAAATGCTATATAAAAAAATAGATTTGCTATGGTGCCCATCTCTGTAGAGAGTTAACAGTGCAATAGAAACCGTATTTCCAGTCCACTCCCCCCTCGACCACCTCCTTAGAGAGAATCAGCACGAGCACTTGCACTCTGAGATGATTGGGTATTGCACCTGTATCCACGTACAGTATTTCTGTCTTAGAAAGCCTTGACAATACCACCGGAGGAAAATCTTGTTGATTGACTTGACGGGTTTGCAAGACATGCCCTCTGGGAAGGAGCACGAGCGCTCGGAGAAGCAGTTCCCCTCCTTGATGTAACGTGGCCAGAACCTCACGCCCAGATCCTTCCAGGTGTACACCACCGGGCAGTGCGTATAGGTCCACAGCCACTGCAGAAATTTCCTCCGGGCCTTCTTGCCCACTTTTACCCGCTTCCCATAGGGGGTCTCTGTGAGGTCCAGCTTTTTAATCTCGTTAGGCATGGGCCCCTGCAGCTTCACCTGGCTGTCTGACGCCGAGAGGTTCACCAGCATGGGTGAGCTGATGGACATGAAGTTGGGGTCAAAGTTGCTGCCGAGCTTTTTCCTCAGAGTCCTCTCGGCCAAGTCCTGCTCCCGGGGGTCGTACTCCGGGTCGGGGTCCTCCTTGAGGTCGGGCACGGGGAGGTGATCGCTTGGAGATGGACGGAGGCGAAGGTAATGCTGGGAAACTCCAAGGTGGACGCACACCAGCACGTAGAAGAGGAGCGTTTGAGAGAGGCCCATCATCGTTCCTCTTTTGTCTTCTCGCGTCAGTAATTGTTCAATTCTCGTCCCGGTCGCTGTATTCTCTGCAATGACCAGCCCGGGGCTTCATAAATAGTAGAAGTTCAGTCACCAGCAAGGCGATACTTTTAATAGACCACGTCGGGTTTGAATGACATGGAGCGGAGTGCTTTGCTTTTTAGGGCTCCTTCGACTTTGCAACTCGCCCGCTGATGCAACCCCGGAGCGCAGCGGTGCCCCCCAGAAGAGTGTTTAGTCTGAACCAAGAAGAGAAAAGAAAAAAGAAAGAAAAAGGGGAAAAAAGCACCAGACCAGATCTATTCACGCTCTCTCCGGCCTCACCCCGTTCCCTCGGATTCACTTTGGGTTTCTTTCGGTTGTCATGGTTACCCCGGGGACTCGAAGCCACGACGGACTGTCGACACTGGATGACAGCGGCCGAGGCGAGAGCTGCATGGGATGAAGTGTTTTTCTAAAGAGACAGAATAGATCCGGAGCGTCCCGCGAGAGAAGAAGGGCGCACAAAAGACCACTTCACCAAGTTTTAAATGTCACGCGCCCAGCAATGAGGGCTGCCTTGGCCAACGTTATTTTTACGCACGGCTTTTATAAACGTGGCTTCTCTCAAACGTCGCCTGACGCTCTCGGGTCTGACAAGGTCCCAGGGCGCACAGTCCGCGCGGTGAGGAAAACGCTCTGTGCAGCCAGTCTCTCTCCCCCCCTGTGCGGTATTCCAGCCGTCGATGTGTGCAACTCACTGAAAAATGTCCAAAAGAAAAAAAAGTTCGAGAGAGAGACGCGCCGCAGTGGGGATGCTATCTCACTTTATGAAACAACAGCCATTGAATCTTTCCAGAGGATGTTTCCAAAGTCGCAGCTCTTTTACAGAAAAGTCTGTAACATTCCCACATGTGTTTAAAGGAAGAAGAAAAAATCAAACAGCGCTGGAAAAGCTGCAGTGTCAGTGCATATCAAATGCAAACTGCAGAAAAGGGAAGCCAGTGAGCGTTGTTAGTTCAGAGTTCCTCTCGCTCCGGCGCTGCTCGAATCCCCTCAGAGAAGCTCCAGGTCCCACTGTCGCTGCATGATGAGACAGTCCATAATCTGGAGCCTGTTTTTTGCCCGGTCGATGCAAGCGGTCAATTCCTGAGGGAGCGTCTCTACTCCTTTGATAACTGGTACAGAAGCTCCTACTGAGTCGCTCCTACTTCAGGAGTCTGAGAGACTTGGCGCTGGAGCGTTTCTTTGCTTAGGCACACTGTGTGTGAGTGTGTCTGTAGCGAGTGGTGCTCAGTCCCAAGTTAAATATCCCCCTCCGACGGTACAAAGTGTCAGAGAGGCCTGCCCACCCCGGCCACTTTCACTATGATTGACAGCCCCCCCTCCGGGCCACCCCCTCCCCTCACAACGTGGAAAATATCAGCCACAATCACAACCATCAACTGGGTCCTAAAGCACCACTTTTACCCCGTATTGCAACGTAATATTCCACAACACCGAGCACTGCTGCGCATTTTCCCATATTCTCTCAAATGTCACACACTCTTTCGCTGCTGCAGAGGCGGTTTTCCTCCTCGGGCAGAGCCTCTGTGATGCACTAATAGGTTCAATACGCTGTCAATACTCGGCTGAAGCGTTGCAAGAGTTTCCTCGGCTTGAACTTTCCCATGAAATTGATGGGAAACGTTTAGTAGCTCGTCTGCGGAAAAGGGGCATCACATTCCACCTTTGTTCGGCAGCGTTTGGGTCCACACAGGAATTGGCCCGTTGAACTCAGGGGTCACAAAATAGGCGCGTAATTAAAGGCTATAAATGGCCATGGATAACTAAGCGGTACCTTTCCCATGCTAAGCAGTCATTAAAGCCTTGCTGGACTTTTTTTTTTTTTTTTACTTTTGCCTTGTTCCTCCTATAAGACACTTAAAATGAAGTATAACAGATTGGCTGTTAAGTAAATGTGTTTAAAGATGTTGTTGAGCCATAATAACCCATAATTAATCCTTAGGTTGAACATAAATCAAAATATTGAACTTTTTTTGAAATCAAAATCACAAATAAGAAGAAGTTTAACTCATCAAGTCATGAAAAATGTTGTTAAAACGATTTTAAATGTGTTTACCCAATGAGCTTCATCACAGCTCGGGCTCTTGTGTTCATCCTGCTCAGTTTGGACAGGCTGACCAGGGTTATTATTGGATATTTGGACTTGTCATTGTGCTTGTCTTTTGTAGTGGTCACTAGAGGGCGTCGATCCAGCATGGTGTGGACCTGCAGCCAGGGGCTCCCCAGGCTCTCTCTCTCCCTCTCCCTCCCTCGCTGTTTGACTACTCATGTTTGAGTGCATGGGGAAGGAATGTGCGCTCACAGTTACGGTGCAGATCAAGTGAAATTGCTCACCAGCTTTTTGATCAAAGATCTACAAAAAAAAACACAACGCCGGAGCCATTACTCCAAAATGAAGCAATTAACCTGAATCAGCGTCAGTATGAGTATGATATAAAAGTCTCCCGATGAAGGGTGGATGAGCTTTTATCACAAGAGGTGCTCCAATTTTTCAGTTTCTGGCAGCCCATCAGCCGATCTTTACTGCATTAACCACACTGGAAGAGTTGCCAGCATCCTGCCGCTCCAACATGCATGCAGACACACAAAGTCATAATCTGGTTAATGATTAGGGTGCCAGTGTAGACGGATCTCAGTGGGCAGCGGGGACAGTAAGGCTGAGCTGGCTACTGTAGAACCTGCCTTTTCCATTGTCTTCCTCCACAGGTCTTGGGAGAGAGAACCCCATGCCGGGAGAGACACTTCCCTTCCTCCTAGTCTCCAGCACTAATACTGTCGGGCAACTCTAGCAATGAGTCCACCCCCATCCCCTGGCTAATTACTGGAGATAAAGACAAGGAGAGGAGAGAGGAGGAGAACCGGTGAGCACAGTGGGGAGGGTGGTGGTGATGATGTTGAGTAGGTGGGGGTGAAGGTGGTGATGAAGATGGTTAGCAAAGAGAGGAGGATGAGGAGGGGGGGGCAGTGGTAGTGCCGGATGGCAGTTTGCTGTGGAATGGCTAATTAAATAAGGCCATAAAAGGACCCCGGCTCGCTTTAACGAAGCCCGTCAACCTCTGACGAGTGGGGCTGGGGTGCTGGGATGGGGGGTGGGACGCACCATGGAGGAGAGAGGTGGGGCTGGTGCTGAAAATTGGGCTTGTATAACAAGGGGACTTAGCTCTTTGGTTTTGCAGTGATTGTTCACGCTCCCTTAGGTCTCAATAGGGCGCATGGTGAGGGTGCGTTGGGGGGCAGCCCTTAGGCACAGATAGGACCCCCTTCTCCCCTTCTGCTGTGAATGCTACACACACATACACACCAACACGCAACACAAACACATACACACACTAACACCCCCACCGGCTCTATACAAAGGCCTCTACCCAAGGTCCAGGCAGGAGCTTATCCAGTGCAGGGGCACAGCAAGGGGCAGGCCTGGCCAGACTGGCTGACTGTGCCCACTGGGGGCTGGTAGAATGGCACAGGGGGGTGGATGGAGACGGACAGCTTGGAGAGGAGAGAGGGGAGTAAACAGGAGACACTCCAAGACAAAAAACATCATCAGGCAGAGCTGGAGGGACAAATCGACATTGTTTTTGCATTTCATAACCCTTCGGAAGATAAGGGAAGTTAAGGGTTTTGGCAAGGCGTTGTGGCCATTTGGAAATAGTCATGAGTGGCAGAGATAGTGCAGCTCTGAAAGCCTCCCTTCGAATCAACAGATATGCCTGGAGCACGTCCCCTAATTAGTTTTGTGTTGTGGCGTCGCCAGCAGAACACTCTCTGTTGGATTTATGGCATGTTGACAGATTCAGAACCAACCAGAGCTTCACGGGTGTCTTGGAATTGTCAAGAATCAAGAAGTATTTTATAAGCCAAGAAGATTGGAACAACAGCATATTTGTTTCTATTGTGAAATCCTGTATGATAGCTCACTTAAATGTTTTTTTGTGTAATAGCTGTAAGAACAAGATCAACTTATTGTATCTTCGGATTGGCCGTATAGGCTGTACACACACCCTGTGCCACAACAATTCAAAACAGAGGTTCACAATGCAAATAAATAGCTTTCCACCGCCGCATGTCAACATTGCATTCCCTCTATTCCCTGCTGCCCTCGCCATCTTCTCCAGTCTTACTCCCCTCTTCTCTCTCCTCCATATTCGACTCTGTCTCCGAGCCTTAACCCAAAGCAGATGGCTTGGGAAGCATGTCAAAAATCTGTCTCCCGTTAGCGCTACTTTTGAAGCCCCCTCTACATTTTTTTTTTCTCTCCCTTAAAAATTTCATCATAAAGTTATTTTTGCAAAATACCCAGTAAACAGCATCAAAGTGATATGTTTCCCCTTCCCTCTGACGACAAGGAGAAGAAAAGAGCACAGCGCTAAGTGTCGAGCTTGTCCCTGTTATTGAAGGAATGCCGCACCACACACTGATGTGCAATCTGAAGTCAATCTGGGCACGGCCCCGCATCCTTTGTTTCTACTACTTGCATTCCAGTCGTGATGGAGAAAATGCTGCTCAATGCTGGATCACAAGCTGTGATTAATGGTGATCATATCGTAGACGGCTCGGTGGCTTTGTGATGTGACGGCGGGGCCCACTTTGAACTCAGGGACTGATGAAGTCAAGAAAGAAGCCAGAAAAACATCACTGTAGCACACACACACAAACACACACACGCTCTGAATATAAATGTTTTGCCTTCAGTCACTCATTACTGGAGTTGTTTAATACTAAAGTCTGCCTGTTTTGAAGACCCTGTATAGAGCATGTGCAGACCAGGGGTCAAAATATTTGTTGATTATTCTACTAAGGTAGAAGTCCTGTCACTTGACATAAAAATATATTATGTAACATCTGCCCATTAAAGTGTCTAAAAACAACCAGACATTGTTATATATTTTGTTGAGTTTTACATTACAAACAATATTCCGAATGTTTCCAACAATGTTCAGACCCAGAGAAATCCCTCATTTTATTCAAAGTAATGTTGCATTTCATTTGGTCGCCTGTTGCTATAACTTCTAATATATATAATACTAAGATTGCAATTTTAAAACATTGACTTGGATACTCCACACTGTGCATTTAAAGAATAATTCTGGTTTATTACAACTTAGTTCTTTTTTTTGTATTTTTTTCAGGCAATGAAAAGACTGTACTCGTGTTATACTCGTGCTAAAGGGGAAAAAAAACAAAAACAAAGGTGGTCTCAGGTCATTAAAACTTAATACAGATTGTTTTCCTGGTCCAACTTTGACCTGCCACACTTGCCACAGTTAACGTGATGAGGGATTCAAGTTTTACCAGTCACAACTAGTGATTGAGACCGTAAACCCATCAGGAAACTGTTTACTGAGGTAATAAATCAAGTGAGAAGTAGGGTCATTTTTTCATAAGCTTACATATAATTGGACTACTTTTTGAAACCAGTAGAGTGGCCCTCTGCTGGCCATTAAAAAGGATGCAGGTTTGAAAGCATTTATGTGTTGGCTTAATTTTTCAACTTATATGATTGCAGACTTGGCCCTTTGGACTTCATCGTTGCGATTTTCTTATATCTCACCATCTTATATCTGCTGTGTACAACATTAAGATAACTAGCAGGAATAATGTCCAAAACCATACCGACTGCCATCATCAGATTCATGCTGCTACGATGGCTAAAAACAAGAGCCAAGTTGTAATCAGCCTTTAAATATCACCAAGTAAAAGTTGTAGTGCCACTGTTGCAGAGTGCTTCAACTGTACCTCTTCCAAGTGTGACTGTCAGCGCTGTAGTTACATTTGATCTGTGTGAGAGGTGTGAAGGCGGCGAATGTAAATGAGTCAATGTTTTAAGCCGGCAGGGTTACTTGGAGTTAGGGGTTGTTATTTTCCGTAAACCAGTCCCCCTCTTTCTTCATGAATCACGACTATTCTTCTGAAATGATGCCCGGCAACTTTTAATTAGGGAGGTTGGTGTGACCTCACGGCATTCCAGGGTGATTACCCTTATTCACATCTTACAAAGTTAAAATGAAAAAGGATCTCAACAGCTCGAACCATCCCGTGCCCCTCATCTATTTTCTTCTCCTTTCGTTTCATTTGTCGCAAACCATTTTGGACGGGTAACAGAGTGCCCCATCCTTTTTCTATTCTCTGCATCTCCTCCTCCTCCTCCTTCTCTTGCCCTCCCTGCCTCCCTCCCTCCTTCGCCCCCCTTTTTGGAGCGGGGAGTGATGAGGATGGAATTAAATTGATCACCGCCTTCCGGAAAACAACAGGAAAAAATAGTGCATTCCGAACGCCAGGAGGGCGTTCCCCCTGGTCTTCCCTATGGCAGGATGACATCATTGGCCTGCTGCCCAATTCCCACCGTTCACAATAGGGTCACTGTTGCCTTCTCCACGGTGGCACAACAGCCAAGAGAGGAAGAGAGACAGAGAGAGCAAGACAGAGAGGGAGAGATAGAGAGAAAAAGGGGAAAAGGAAGAGGATGCCAGCAATGTTAAGACCTAAAGGCCCGCGCTTTACACACTAGAACACAAACACACAAACGTCTTCAGACAGCCGCGTTGACCAGCGCTCCACATTCCTCTGGACAGACTTGGCCGGTTGGAGACACCAAGCTGTGTTTGAATGGATGCCACGGCAGAGATATGAGAGCTGCGATAGTGGAACATACAGAACATCACAGTTTATTTGGACAGTTAAGTCATGTGTTTTCCCTTTCTCGCGACTGCTCAAGATTCAATCTGTCATTCTAATCTACTTTCTCATCAGTGAAATCATCGCTGGCACGCGGTATCGATCACACTCTGCACGCCTGTTGTTGTGAAAAAACTTCCTGGGCTCTTGGTTTACACAGGATGACAAATGGAAAAGAGACTACAATGGAATAAAGACTTCAGACGAGGCATAATTTGGAATGAATAGGTTACTCAAACTCCACAGTTCCACTTTAAAAGATCCAATTTCTGAAGCACAATTGTGTCAAGACAATGTCATTATCCTGTTTTATATTACAAACTGAGAGTGATTTGATGCAAAATGTGACCACATGTCTTTCAGAAGCTCCGTCCAACTTAGGTAAACCCTCACCACAAAGTACTGGCAATTCGGTCTTTCTCCCAACCACTAAGCCATTGTGTTGCCACAGGCCATCTTGTCGAAATGAAACAGTTTGCCCACAGCCACTGACCACAACAGATGTTCCCTTGCCTGACACTCTCCTCAGCATGTGTGTTCTGTTGAGTCTAGAGCCAAGATACTTTCATAGACTGGCACTGCGTAACAAAAACAAAGGGAGGGAATTTCTACGATGGCGTCTTCATCGGTCTGTGACAGGATTCAGATCGAGGTTGCCCTGTTTAAACCTGGCAGCCCATAAAAAAAACTCCTGCGTCCTGGGTGGAATGCAGTCAAATAATCACCGCAGGTTGCACAGACATGATGGACCGCATCAGTGTCGCGACCTGAACGAGTCCTGCCGCCCCTAACCCCAATCAAGCATGTCGACAAACGGGCAGCGCCGGCCCCCGCTGCCCTTTGGCCCTCTGGTATGTTTGTGGAACACGCAGGAGGGTAAGAAGGTGACAGCCTGCCGAGATGCCAGGAGGACTGGGAAGGCTTTGGGAAATGTCTCGCCGATGTGTGAGCGCGCACTGCCGCCCGGGGGGTGCCTGCCTGCTTGGGAACCGGACGGAAAGAGACGGGGGTTTGACAACAGGCTGAGTGTGCGCGCAGAGATATAGTTTGTCCAAGGGATGTACCAGATGTTGACTCACACTGGTTTGCTAATCGGGAGCCACAAGCCCCTGGAGCCATGAGTAAACAGGAGCGTCTGCCTTTCTCTGTCACCATGGGGAAATGGGCCGGGGACTGGGGGGGCATATGAAGACTGAAGGAGAATAATGAAGTGCCAAAGCCATGAGAGATTGAAGTGGTGCTGCGGTTGAAGAACAGCAGAACAATAAGACCTCAAACTGCTAATGTCTCAATCAAGGATTAAGGTGTTGTTTTAAATGGGAACTCAGTGGGAACAGGGTTCAGGGTTTGGGTTTAAAGTTAGGGTTTGGGTTTAGAGTTGGGGGTTAGGGTTTAAAGTTAGAGTTAGGGTTTGGGTTTAGAGTTTAGCATTGGGGGTTAGAGTTGGTTTAGGGTTTAGAGCAAGGGTTTAGGGTCAGCATTTAGAAGTAGGGTTAAGGTTAAGGGTTAGAGTCCCAGTTACCTGTAATTGTGAATAAAAATATCTTCTTAATAACCACCTGCTGAAATAAATGTTGGTCATGGAGCGGGGACATGCAGCACAAGTAAAACGACTGACAGGGTTCTACTAAGTTGAACAACATTGCTGCAAATTGATCCCTAAAAACGTTGGTTGGAATGGAGGCAGAAAATCATAACCAACGAGGTATTCTCCAAACATCCCCACCTCCTTTCATACGCCAGTCTTTCATTGAATTAGACTGATCAGATTATCATAATTTAGCTTGTCAATTCCCACATGAACAGTTTCCCGACTGAACTAGAAACCCTCAACCACTGGCACAGATAACTACGAAGCAGGAAGCAGACAACAGATAGCACTCTCCGTACGCAGAGCAGCAGACAGAGGCTGTTAAACGCATTTACACTCCAATAACTTTCACAAGTCAGAGGGCCCATGGAGAGAAAGAGAGACGGCAAACTGCCTGGCCAAGTAGATCAACAAGGAGCTATTGATACCAGAGATCTGTGCTGGTGTCAGTCTGAGAGCCAAACAGGATCACAATTGTGGTTTGTGCCAATAACCTTGTTGACCTTATTTAACCTTGGATTTGGCCAGTCGAGAGCTCAGACTACAAGTGTCCATTCACAAAGAAAATTGGGAAATCCATGTTTGTGTGAGAGCGCTCTGAATCTGACTATTGAGATGCACTATATGGCCAAAAGTATGTGGACACCAGTTGGTCATTGGGCATCACAGTGCCCTCAAGCAGAAAGCCCGGCTAAAGAGTTTTGTATAGAGGAACTTGACAGAGCCCTGGCTTCAACACCATCCAACACCTTCCGGATGTTCTGGGACTGTGAGCCAGGCCTTATCATCCAACATCAGTGCCTCACTAATGCTCTTGTGGCAGAATCAGCCCTGTTTCCCAGAGACTTACTTCACATTTTATATGCAGTACCATTTTATAGGTCAATTGTGTAGGATTTAGGGAGATTTAGTTGGAAAAATTGGAGATGGAAATGGAGTATAATATTCATAATGATGTTATAATTGATTAGTTTATAATCACCTGAAGCTATAAATTGTTGTTTTTGTTACCTGAGAACGAGGAAAGATGGTAGAAGGCACCTATTCAGTCCAACGAGAACTGCTCGCCTGGTGAATACGCCAAAAAGGTTTTCTAGTTTCCAGGTTTACTTCCTGTTTGTGTGGTCCACTGAATATACGCAGTATACGCCCACTTGCCCCCCTCGTGAGTTTCCGCTCTGCCCATAGACTTGATATTGTGATGACATCACAGTTTGTTTGTTCTTTATCGCTTTTCTTAGCATGAGAAAAGCTCTACCTGAAACCAGAAATCACAGCACGTCACGTTTGCCTTTTTATAAGCCATCGTCATTCCCCAACATTACATTGTTACATACATCGGCTCAGCTGGAACACCACAATCACATATACATGTAATGGTCATGTGTCTACAAAGTTTTGGCTATTTTGAATACTTTTCTGTTGTTTTGTCTATTTTCTGAGATGCAATGGATGCATCACAGGTCTCTATTTTAGGTAACCACTCTCAAACTGCTTTGAAATGTAGCCGTGGGGCTGTTCAGGTGGGATAGAGGATGTCACGCTGGACATAAAACTATAATGAGACAGAGAGACAGAAAGAGAGAGACAGAATTCAGGAGCCGGGCACCTTTCTCAGTCTGTCTGGTAACAGTGTGTGTGCATGCATGAATTTGTGTGTGTGTGTGTGTGTGTGTGTGTGGTGTAATTACAGCCAGGTCCCCGGCGTGGAGCCCAGTAGAAGTATCGTCAGTCTGTCTGTGGCATGCGGTGGTGCTGACCTTCCCTCTCTCCTCTCCTCTCCTCTCCTCAGGCCTGGTGACTCTCTGACTGGCTCTGGCTCCACCAGGCGCCCCGCCCACCCCTCAGCACCGCTCACACACAGGTGCTAGCGGGACAGCTGGCTGCGCGCTATGTCCGTAACTTGTCCGGTGAAGTCTTCCCTATGCTGCTCTGATATTTGTTTACGTGATGCAACAGGCTGAATGGAGTAGCTGCTATCTTTTATTGTTTTGTAAATGTGTCTTAGCCCAAAATTAGCTTAAATGAGTGCCCAAAACAACATTTACTGAGCCATTTATATCACAATATGAACATTTCCTGTAGGTGTGTGCGTGAGGGAGACAGAAACATGTGATCCAATCGGCTCCAGACGCTGTTTACTTGCCTGTTTGTCTAATATTTGGTCAGTTGATCCAACTATCCAGCTCTAACATCTTCATGCTGGGCTGTGGGCACACACACACACACACACACACACACACACACACACACACACACACACACACACACACACACACACACACACACACAGAGCATTATAATGAACGAGTCTGACATTAATCCGCGAGGGTTTGGTCCTCAGCAGGGCAGGGCTCAGGGCCTTGAAGATGAAGCCGAGATGGACATGTGTGATATAACACCACAGAAGAAGAGAGCGGGGGGGGGGAGGGGGGTGGCAGGTTCGCAAACGATCTGGTCAGAATGAGTCATGAAGATCCCCCGAGGAAGTCCTCAGCTTTCCATGAAATCCAAATTCTTCACAGCGCTGTTGTCTCTGTGTTTGACTGAGTGCTTATTTATCCGCATGTGTGAGCCCGTTGCTAACGGTGCTGTCAGAGAGTGTGTCTGTACAATTTTGCACGCCTTTGTTTGTGTATACAGTATGTGTGTTTAAGTGTGTGTGTGTGTGTGTGCAATCAGCGAGTCTGGAATGTTTCAAGCCACCGTGAATCTGGATGATCAACATCGTGATCCCGCGCTACATGTGCTGCGAGCTCAGGGCGAGCTTATCTTTCAGTGATGTAGGCCACTTCCCTCGTGGTGAGATGAGGGTGTCTTTAAAGCAAAAGCATGTTACTATTTTATCTGAATAAAGCAGCTTCATAATCATTCTATCACTTTCACCCTACTCCACCGTATCACTTGTTTCTGTGCTGAGTGGGTAGGATCTTCTAACACGGCTGAACATCGCACACAGCACAGACTATCAGTGATTTCGGCGAAACTGTATCAATTTTAAGGAGAAGATGTCCTTTTCCCTCTGCCTCCAAGTCCAGTTTCCTGAAAGCAACCTGTGACTGCTGCGTACAGTAGCTACATGTTAGCTCTGCCAGCTCACTCACTTGGAGTGTTGGTGTTAACATCGCTATCAGAGGAGCTTTGAACCACTGAGAGCAGGAGGTTTTCAGGCCCGGGGCGAAGAGGAGCTGCAGAAACCAGAGCCCGGTGAGCAGGTAGGCGAACCGAGCTCAGCAGCTTCTACGACGTGAAGAGACCGACTGAGGAAGCTTATAAGAGAAAAAGAGACGGTGAGTGAACGAGAGGCAACAGCAAATCTCAGACTGACTTTCAGTTGCTAGCGACAGCTTCGCTAAATAAAAGGCCGCATACGATGATGGCAGACGCCGAGCTGGACGTGCTGCTGTTAAATATTAAGGAGTTTTATGCGGCGCTTGTGCAAACTTTGAGGGCCACATGGCAAAAATTCCTGAGCATGCATGTTTACATCAAGGCAAGACATAACATTGTTATGAGGTGCTGAGTTTTGTTTGTAGTTAGCACGTAAAGTTACATTATGTTGCATACGAATTTCTATATAATGTTGCTCTAATGTCAGACACTGAACAAAAATTAGATGAATGTAATGATGCTGGTAAAATGCCTCTAGACATGTTTCTTTTTTCTTAGAATAATAATATTTCATGGGAAGGTGAATCAAAAGATGTTACATCTGAATCATGTCTGTGCAGTAACCCCAGATTCATTGTGTGAAGTTGTGTCTGTGTAGGGATGGCAGATGAAAATGTGCCTTTAGGTTCAATCTGGCACATTTGTATCACATTAATCTTAATTTACATGTGCTGTCCCTGATAAATAAATATGTCAAAGTAAATACATTAAATAAACAGACGAGGGTTTCAACAGTATGAGGTTTTGATGGCATGACAATGGTTGATTGTGTAGTATATGACGGCATACTGTGAAACCGGCTGACCACTGCAACCCTTAAATACATAAATCAGTAAAGTGCAAATGATTCTTAGTCGCACTAACCTCAAAAATTGCTCCATTAACAGACTTAAAGGAGCACTATGTAGTTTTGGGGAAGACATTTTAATCAGAAGAGACAGATCTTTATTGACTGATTTTTTTCTGCCTAAATAACCAAACTCTCTTTGTTTTCATGACTGAATAAACTGAACAAACAAACTGACCTTAAAGGACAACACAATTTCAAACTGTTTTACTTTGTTTATATTTGGCGGACCCTGCCACCTTTCTAGCTTCAAACAGTGTTCTGGGGACCTTATTTTCCTCTGAGAACAGCTTGTTTATTCAGTTATGGAAAAAAATGAACATTTCTGAATTTGCATTATTATGTTGTTAATATTTTAAATATTATTATTCTGAGTTTGAATTTCTTCTCCAAAACTACACGGTGCCCCTTTAAACTTTTCTTAAAGTGTTGATTCTTGGGTGGTTTTTTTTTTAATTTACTTTGTTTTGTTTGCGAAAGCTGAAAAAAAATCACTTAAAGAGAATCAATGTTGTAGCTGCTGTTAAAGTATAGACAGACGTGGACACTGAAGCACTGAAGGACACTGGATGGTAGTTAGAGTGAAAGCGAAGACAAAGACACGAATATGGATAAATATATGAAAAGCGCTGATTGATTACAGAGATCTCTTTATCTATATCGCTAAGTGTGAACTCAAGATTGCTCAGGTAAACATGCTCAAAGTGTGTGTGTGTGTGTGTGTGTGTGTGTGTGCGCGCGCCCGCATGTAAGCCTGCACACTCCCCCCCCTCCTCCTCCTCCTCCTCACTGCATCCAGGGGGATTTATTTGACCCCTTATTGCCAGCGGTGAGCCTGTGGTGGAGATGAAAGCATGCCTTCCCAGTGTGGCCCCAGTTTCTATAGCTATGGACACAGACTCACACTGGTCGGGGACAATAGAGGGGCCCTGCCACTCGCCCCTGCCAGAGCCCTCTCCTCTCCCCACCCCATCCGTCACCGCAATCATATTTTCAAAACAATAACACAGCCGGGGGGGTGGGCATGATTGAAGTGTGTGCGTGTTTGATCTGTTGGTATGCGAGTGTGTGTGTGTGTGTCCTTTGTGTGTCGTTATTTTTAGGCATGTTTCATCTGAGTGTGAACATGCTCATTTGACTTGTAGGTCCGTACATGCATTCGTGAAGCAACTGTGTGCAGGCATACTTTTGAGTGTGCAGATGCGAGTGTGTGTGTGTGTGTGTGTGTAGTGTGTGTGTGTGTGCAGTGAGCCGGGCCTTTGATGGCGTGGCCGGAGCGTGCCTAATGTGACTGCTTGCTGGGGTGGGGTGGGGTGGTGGGGGGTGGCAGCGTTGAGCCTCCTGCCCTCGTACTGTCTACCCTGCCGTGGCCCAAGGCTCCCCCTGCAAACTTGAAAGGACCAAAGGAATCCCCCCCTAAACCCCCCGACGCCGCCCCCCACATGTTTTCAGAAGGCATGACATCATCCTTTGCACAAAGGAGGCTGGAGCTGGGGTTAATATGGATGTATGTGTGAATGTGTGTGTGTCGGATACAAGCCCATCGGTCACAGCGTTTGGCTGAAAAGCGAGATTTGTCCTTTCTCTCATGTCCTCATGATCTCTGGATCCCCCCCCTCTCGACTCGAACTCGCAGTCTGACTCCTTGCAAACATTTCTTCCTTTTATTGCGTGAGGCAGGCTGGTGTTTTTCCCTTTTCTCTTTCTTTTTGAGACCCTTTCATGTCGATGTCTAACATGGATTTGATCCTAAATGTCTGGGGAAAGAAAATAAATTGCTTTCAGGTTGTTTGCCAGCCAGACCCAGGGTACTTAAACCGAGCACAGAATACCCTCGGTCGGCCCTTCACTTCCCCTTCACTCTCTCAACTCTGTCTGCTTCTTAGAGTCTTTCTTTTTGTCATCAGAGTTCTGTCTCTCTCCGGACCGGCCCTCTGGCTCCTCGCGGCAGACCCGTTCGGTTGTCAGCATTCAAACGCAGGGTGGTTGAGGGAAGTTTGGAGCGCTTTCAAACAAGTCAGAGTGGTTCATAACTGTGCAGGCGATGACAAACGGTTGACATGGGAAGCATCGGGGGCTGCGGTGAGATTCAGTAAGGATGTTGGATGAATTGTTTTGTCTTTGGGCTCCAACAGGAGAAGCTTTATGTCAAGATGACTACATTTTATGTAGTTCTGATTTTGGGTAACAGGAGGCACCAAACTTCGGTTCCCAGTAGAAACTACGTATATCCTCACCAACGGACACATCTCCCGGGTTTTCAAGGGAGCCAATTTTGCTGGTTATGGTTAAAACGCCCAGTCGCCAAAATCAAATTTGGGTTTTTTACATTTCTGCAAACTGTGTTCACGTTCAAATCTGCACTATATTGACATTTCTACAACCGGTTTCATGTGACATTCACATTTCATGCATGTGAGCTTTCTACCTTGTCACGAGGCTGCCGGGACGGTGGTTGACGGCTGCCAACCAAACCATGAGCACAGCACTGTCAAAACATTCAAATTCGAAATTTAAAATCAAGGACTGCAAAGTTGCAGCATGAAGAAATGTTAAGCTTCAACACATCAAACATTAAATGTCTGCAGAAACGTTGAGTGCCAACATTTATTTGGGCGATCGGATCGAGTGAAAACACATTTTATTACAAAAACCAGCTGGAATTTATACATAAACAAATGATTTCATCAGATCCCGATAAGTACCGTCTACTCAAGCAAGTAATCCAACTGGATTATCAAGAAATGATCGCTGGATATTTGAAAACAAGACGTTTCCCTGTCAAAGTCTTGATTAGAAGGTGAGAATACACACCTTTGTGACAGCGGGGGCTGTGGAGGGCAAAGGCACAGTCAAAGCCACCAGCATGGCTAATGTCACGGCCACTGAGTTGTAACTGCCACTCCCAAAACACACACACACACACACGCACACACACGCACACACACACACACACAAATCTGCACTCACACAAGAACTGAGAAGGAGTCAACTTTTGCTTTTCACACACACACTCCTCACACACACATTTCTTGATCACTTTTATCTCCTTCCTCTCTCTCTCCCTCTCTCTCTCTGCTCTTACAAGTGTTGCTCAGAGGTGAGGGCTCGTCGCCCTCGCCTGTTTAATGGGCCGTCCGTTTGCCAACTGTTCCTTTGAGGGGGCCGATGCGTCGGGCGTCGGAGCCGGGATTTGGGAGGGAGGGCCGGTGCCGCTGGATCAGACAGATGGAGGGGGGTCCGGCTCCATTCATTTAGCTCTATGAGAACAACAGAGCCCCACTTCAAACAACAAGGACGCAACCTGCTGGCCCCGTCGTCTGCAGGCATACGCAGACGCACACATGCTACGACACATGCAAACACACATGTTGCTTTCTGAGCTCCTGTTTGATTCGATGCGTCTTAAATCTACGTCAAGGACATAAAGTCAACGCCCCGGAGATAAAATTATCACTGTTGCTGCTCCTGCTGCATCTGCAGCTCATCTGACACGCACTCGCATGCATGCACAAAACACACACACATGCACCATATGCACAGGGGGGCATAAAAACACACAGGCTCCACGGTGCCCACCCCCATTCCCTGGGACTCCCTCCTCTGCTACCACCCAGCGCCCCCCCTCCTGAATTCACTGGCACTTCCAGAAAGCTCCGAGGCGCCAGCGGAGCGGGGCTCATCTCTTGGGAACAATAAAGCCAGATCTTCATAAAAACTTCAAAAAGGCCTCGCCAAGTGTTTTATAGGTGCTTTAAAGGTTTATGGGCCCTGGGGAGGGAGGGAGAGAGAGAAATGAGTGATGCAGTAGTGGCAGGCTTCACTTTTCCCACCCACAGAAACACACACATGACATACATACTGTATGTGCCACCGCTAATCCGCCAGTAAGAGCCAGGGTGAGATCGGCTGGTGGTAGGCAGGGTGGGGCCGGGGGGGGTGGCGGTGGATGTGAGGGGCTGGGGGGAGAACAGGTGATCGGTCGGGCAGAAAGGGAAGAGGAGAAGAGAGAAGAGGGATGTCACTGCGGTGTCAGTGAAGAGCCGTCGAAGCTCGCGCCCATCGTTCCGAGAAAGTTGCACATCTTGGGCCAACACGCCCGTTTCTGATTCACGTAAAATGAGCTGTAAGGTCGTAAATGTGTGTGTGTGTGTTACCTTTCGGGCCCTAATCCCAAACGACCTCAGGAAGGGTCAAGTTGAAGAGCACGGAGGTGAGATGGCAGGGATTAAGGTCGTAAGCCTGCTCACTTTCAAGAGGCGTTGGTTTCCGATCGGTTTAGGCGCACACAAAACCGGAGCCCGGGCTCAAACTGCAACGAGCAGCTCGGACTGTTCCAGTTCAGCTTAACAGCCTCTGAATCTGCCAAGGGAGGTGCTGATGAAACCACCTGTCAGATGATTCTTCGTCGCTGCAGATATTTTGATGAGTCACGAGTCGGTGCACCCGAGCTAAGCAGACTCCCCTTTGAATCTCTTTTATGAGCATGAATAGCCACTATTCAGGTTGTTTTGGGAATGTTTTCTTTGTAGGTATTCAGATATATACCGGGGGTTATATTTAGCTCGGGTCCTCCTGGAGTCAGAAGGTTTAAAATTAGGAGGTGTCAGAATTCCAGCACAATTCTTAAGTTACTGTCAATAAACGGTAAAGGGCCGCTCTTAAAGGCGTAGTGGGTTGGCACGGATGCATTACGCCGTGATTTGTGTGTGATAAGCTGCCTGGGAAAGCGTGTGTGAATTTGTCTCCGTACAGTACAAAAAGTGTAAATCCTCCACATGGTATACATGTGCATTTACACATCTAAATATCAGGATTCCAGAGCGCATGCCGCTCATGTGCACCAGTGTGTGTTTTCGCGCGTGTTTGTGCGTCCATCTGCACATTAGTGTTTGTAGGATCTGTTGACAGCGAAGCATGCAGCATTTTATTTGCTCAAGGGCTGAAAAAACACATGGCGCTAGCAAGGGAGCGCTGTGATATGAGCCTGCTGAAAGCAAGCTGGCCGGCCAGAATTCAACCCCGGGATCAAGCTTCAAGTGAACATTTGAACACGCTGTGCACACAACACACAGCTTCATTAGCGCAGATGAGGGGTTAATATTAAAAACAGACATTTCAGGTTTGATTTTGAAATCATGTCTTTTTGCACGAGTCAAACTGGGGTTGACCTTTTCATTTCGAGGATGGCTTTTTATCTGTGCTTGCATACTTGCAATGCATTTGTGGTAATGCACTCCTCATATGCAAGAAATGCATTCATGAAAGTTTATTTCCATTACTTATAAGTGCACATCGAGCTTTCAACAGCACTAAATTAGCATGTAAACGGATATGTAAACAGGCTGTGACACTAATCGCTTGCCTATTTTATTTATAGTGTTTGTTTCCCGTGTTTAATTTTAAAGTTTAACAGTTTGACTGGATGAGATATTCAAAATGACACACTGTTATCTTCACGCTGACAGTCAGTAAAATAACAGTATCCATGAGGCAGATCTTGCTGCAGTGATGCACAGGTGTTCTCCAGGACACTGTGACATCACTGCTAGGTGCGACGAAGCCTTTAAAGACCGATCGTATTTGATGAAGGTAACAGCACTGAGCTTGGTGACCTACATTTCAGTATCTTATGTGGGTGTATGTGTACTTCTATGAGCATGCATATCTCACCTTGACAGTACTGCATTAAGAACGTAACGCTGACCTAATGCACATCACTCTGTCATGATGTCGAGTATTTTCCAAATGCCGAGCCCAGACTCTACTGGCACCTGTTTCAAATGTGACGGTAAAAACACCACCTCAACATCAGCGATAGTAACGTCTTTGTTCATCCATTCATGTGGCTGTGAGATTCTCTCTGCAGCTGCCCGCTATTCAGTTTTCATCAACCGGGTGGCAAACACTGATGAGGTCATTGCAGTATAGCATCTGTAGGAACAAGTGCCCTCTATTTGTCAATCGCTCTGATTCATATCAGATGAATGAGCAGCTTTTAGGAGTGTATCATACATGTGGATGAAACTCCAAACTCAAAGAATAAGCCCCAAAGAGAATCTGATCTGTACACACTTGAAATTGAAGCTCGTTGTGCTCTGTATGGCTGACGAGGTGTGACGCGGATGCTCCTGGTATTTTCATCTCTTGAACTAAGACGATGTTAGCGCGGTCTATCTCTCAAACAGGAAGTGTAAAAATGTTGTTCTTGCCCCAGTGGCACACTCTTGAAAGTTAGAAACTTCCTACACTCGGAGATCCGTTAAAAGAGAATAAAACCCACATAAACAGCCGAGGCTTTTATTTTGTAATATTCATTTATTGTTCAATAAAAATAGATTTTAAAAAAGTGACGTGATGTCTCCTTCATGACTTCGCCTGACGGATCTGCCAACAGCTCCTTGTAAACATGGGGCTTTATTTTTCGCCTGGAAAGGGAATTTAAACCCCCTTCTTCCCCTTCAGCATAATCTTAAAATGGACTACAACTTCACTGACCTTTGACCTCTGCAGTGATGACAGCCCCCCATTCACTTCCTTTCACATTTAGGGCAGATACAGTACATTCATCCCACGGTCTTGCTCGTCTATGTACATGGTTCGGCTTCTGCTCGTGTGATTTGTTTGTGCAGTTGTAACTCGTAAAAACGGCTTTTTAACAATGTGAATAAAGAAGACATCTAAGCGCTAACACAAGAGTTCAAGCCATTATTCAAACCAATTACAACTTAGAACATCTTTATACAGTAGTCACATGTGAGCACATCGTTGAAAACTAAACAGTGTAAACACTTTGAGTCGACTCCCCCTGTGACAGGTTCCAGCGTGAACCTGAAATGCTACAGTAGCTGAGGCCAGGTCCAGTGACGTCACCCATCGAACTCTCCTCTTTTGGACCTTTAGGGTGCTACATTTGGATTGGTTATTGGAATGGTATGATGTTGCTGAGCCTGGCTTTTCATAAGCTGAGGTTGATATAAAAAATAAATAAAACACAACAGCCTGCAGTTTCCGTGAGTGTGAAAGTTAATGTCATGAGGTTTCACAGACTGTTACAGTGAACAGAGAAACCGAAACTTGGCACAGGTTCCCGAAAATCAGCTAAAAAAGATGATTTGAACTGTTAGTCAGCCCTTGTAGAGTCAGTGACACCTTTTAAATCACTTTTCCAACAGGTGTTCTCTGTTATTGTTTTTATCTTACATTATTGTTGAGTATTTTATTCTCTTTTATTTTTCCTTCTTTTAATTTAAAAAAAAGAGTACTTGAGGTAATCGACATATTTGAGACAGGCTTCTTGTGTATCGCGGGAAACTCTTGCGCAAACACTACGACTTGCAAGGCGAGGGTCCCGAGCACGAGCGAGCTAATGTGCTTCAATGTTTTCTGCTGAGTGACCACTGGATGTACAATGATATCTGACAGACCACACTGTCTGGACTTGATGATGTGGATTGCTGAAAACTACATCTGTTGATTGAAGGGATCCTTAGACGTGGTTTTCAAAATTCTAATTTACTTACGTGATTGATTAAGTTAAGACTGCACGAGAGTTCATAATAAATACTCAATTCCATCAAAATTAAAACACAAATTGCAGGACTTCTCCAGCACAGCATGCTTTATTCACCAATGTTTTAAGTCATTTTTTTATTTTTTATTTTTAATAAAATTGTTCTTGAAGTAAGAACTTGTTGCATAGTAGATAGTAGATAGTAGTACATAGTCGGCTGTAGATGTTTTATTTTAATTTGAAAACATGCTAATCAAAACTTAATAGAGTTGAAGGAATAAAGAAACGCTGCAGGTTGATTAATTTGGATCTACTGCAGTTATAGAGAGAAGAGAGTTTAAAGGATAAGTTCACCCCAAAATAAAAATTCAGTCATTATCTGTTCATCCTCATGCCGTCAAAAAAAGTCAGGTGAAGTTTCATAGTCCACAAAACTTTTCTCTTCACAGCAAAACAGCGTTGTAATATTTTTCTCGACAACTGAAGTAGATGGGGACTTGTTTTAAATCCTGAATTGATTCGAAAAGCACGTTATTTACACCCTTTTTTGAGCCACAAGTGTCAGCACACCACCTGTCTGAGGTGGGTGCACAAGCTTGATCGAACATAGAGTGTCCTTTGAAATCCGTTTGGGTTCTCGGACAGCTATATGGAGCCATTCCATGTCTTTTTTGGTTGTTTTTGTGCCTTTTAAAACAACTCCCCATCTACTTAAGTTGTTTAGGAGAACGCTGCAACGCTGTTTTGCTGGATAAAGACTTCATTTTTGGGTGAACTCATCCTTTAACTTCTTTTTCTAAGGACAGTTATGTTACTTGTAACTTCCCTGTTTAACTCCTTCTACAAGTTAGCAAGGTGACCTCACTGTTAGACGCATGACCCTCACATTGCAGGTAATAGCGCTTCGTTGAGAGTCTCTCATTTTGAAGCAGTTTAGGAGACGGTCTGTTTGCAACTTTACTAACAAACACTGGGCCTCTTAACAACTTGAGTCATCCCTTTCTACTAAAATCCCTCTGGGAGAGCCTGTTTGAGACTGACGGGCACCATTTTCTGATGCATCTGGGAATACCACTGAACCAAACACAACAAAACACTGAACTGGTTCACTTTCAGCACAGCATGACTACAGTACTGTAGATGTACTCAGCGCACGATTCTGGAAGGTTTACATGCTTTTTTCCCATCTATTAGAAAAACAAAAAGAGTCAAGTATTGCTTTCTTTCTCCTCTGTGTGAAAGACCAAATTAGCTGGGTTTATTTTTACATCACAAAATGAGATGATCGTACTTGCTAGCTACACTACGACTGAGTCTACTATACAGAGGATTTGTTGCTGCAAAGGGGGGAAAGCGAGCACCAGAGAGCCAGTGCCAGGTTCTAAAAGATGCAGCTTCCACCCTCCTCCTCCTCCTCCTCTCTCTCTCTCACTCTCTATCAAGCTCTCTCGCCCTTGCTTGGCTGCTTCGCTACCAGACAGCACACTGGCCAAGAGCGGTTGAGTGACAGGTTGACGGGCCAAATCGTCGGGCCGATTGCGTCCCCAAGTGGAGACGCCAGCCCCCCTCTGTACTTCTCCCTTCCTTCCTGCCCTCTGGGCCGGGTCCAGAGCCCACATCCTGGGAACATGGGGCCGGACGGCTGCAGCCCACAGCTCTTTGGGAATGACACAATGAGAGAGTTCATAGGAAAAGCCGTGTCCGCGTGTGGCTGGGGGAGGAGATGATGCTGCCCATGTCGTTTTGGCAACGTGCACGGCCCGATGTGCTGGCGTCAATCATGCCAGAAGTCGAAGTGACGCTCCATTAATCTTGCTTAGCGTCACAATCTTTTTCCCCGATGATTTCTGACAGTACAAAAAACTCTTTCCTCTTTGTTCCAGTGTTATTGTTCATTTGGTGTCCATATGAGGGTCTCATAAAAAAGGGTCCTTCATACGGGAGAACAGATTTCATGAAAACAGAAGCCTTTCGGAAAAACACAGCAGAAAATATGACAACATGTTGTAGCTGCAGCGGTGGACGGTGACACCACGGTGAGACAGAACACTGTAGAGTTTAGGAGCCTGTTTGTACAAATGTGACAGTTCCAGTTTTTTTTTCTTTCTCATTCTCCCTCACAGAAGTATCACACCGTGGTGGCCCGGCTGTGTTTGAGTGCTAGTGGTGAGTACTCCTTTATCCGAACGCACAGTTTGCCTCGCAGCCAGGGGTTCTGTAGCTCCAGGGGACAGAAATCATCCTGAAGCCACTTCTCTCTATTGTCCAAAACCAGCACAAGGCCAAAGTGCTTCAACTGTTCGGGGCTGTAGTAAACAGAGTGCTCCTGTTCGCCACCGAGCATGCGCCGACACACTGTGTTCATCTCCTGCACCACCAGCTGCACCATCTCCCGCGCTGATGTTCCTGGAGTCACACAAAGCTGAAACGCAGGCAGGAAGACATCATGTCACAAACCTGACAGCAGTTTAAAGGTGAATACATCAACATGTCAAAACATATCTGTACCTTAACGCTGGTTTCCTTTGGCAGGCCTGTGCGGTACTGCGGGTACACTCTGAGCGTGGCATGACAGCTTTTCCTGAGGGCAGCAGGTGATGGTGAGGAGAGTCTCTGTGTGCCGCTGTCCTCTGATAACGTACGAGCTGGTGGAAGCTGCGGTTGGCAGCGCTCAGCAGAGCAGCAGCGGTCCACTGACGAGGGCCTGTGCCATCTCCGCTGTGGTGAGGTGGAGGGCGAGGTGCAAGTGGTGTGGTAGCAGTAAGGCTGGTGGTGGGCTGAGGTGGTGGAGGGGAACTCCAGGCTGCTTGTCCTCACGCAGAAGGCCTGCCTCTTCTCTGTGATGTGCAACAGCTCAATCTGCCTGCTGGGCAGGATGAAGTCACTGTCAAACAGCTCCGGGGCCCCCCTTCGCCGAACTCCTCCTCCTCCGCCACACCGCTCGCCTTCCCTTCCGTGCTGCGGCTCCGAGGCCTGGAGGACATCTGGCGTGGAATCCCTCAGCGCTCCCCCTCCACGTCCTCCTCCGCCGAGACACATCCCAACCCCTGAGCCGCTGCCATCGCTGCGCAGGAAACTGCGGGGCTCCAGCGGCGCAGAGGACGAGAGGGGTGATGGGGGCAGCAGGTCCAGCTCACGGGGACTCTGGGCACGGCTGGAGTCGTAGTCGCTGTCTGTGGTGAGGAAGACCTCGGAGGAGCCCTCCTCATCGGATAGTCCGGCAAAATCTGCAGAATGTGAGAAAAGCACTTAAAAACAAGACAATTTCATCAAAATAATACAAGAATGTTTGTTTGTTAATATCATTAGAGTTGATTCTGACCTGAGTGCTTGCGGCAGGGTTCGGGTGAAGGCATGGGGGAGGGCATGAAGTCTGGCTGAGAGGAGGTGGAGGGAGGCTTCTCGAGCAACACCTCCTTAGAGAAGTCAATTATCCAGCTTATGGAGATGCCCCCCGTTGGCTGCTTGTAGCGGGCGTACTGCAAGGCGTCCATGATCCACCTCGCATCCCGCCACACCTCCTCCATTTGCTGTCGAACATCGTCATCAAGATACAACAATCAATCTTTGTTACAATCAAATGTAACTGTGAATATATATATATATATATATATATATATATATATATATACATATTCCAGCTGTTTTTGTCCTTGGCTTGAATGATCTTACCTGCATGTGTTCCTGGACCTGCTGATGTTTCTTCTTCGCAGCCAGGAGCTCGGCCTCAGAGAAGGCCTCCCTTAGTGCCTGCTGGGACATGAGGGACTCCAGCTCCAGCAGAGCCGATACTCTGCAGTACTGGCCGATGAAACTGGGGCAGTATGCATTAAAGTGGACTGTGGGAGAATCAAACATGAAAACAGAAAATGTAACACCCTGTGCCAGTAAATACAGAAACATATTAATATGGAAAACATCTGTTGGTGCCAAATATTTGAACTTCTTTCTGACTACAATGTGATATACAGACCCAGTTCAAAGATCTGTAGGGGCAGGGTGAGGAAGCCAGAGCGGGGGGAGTACGGGTTGTTCTGACCAGGAGCGGTGCACACTTCATCTGAAGGCGGCAGGAGCAGCAGGAAGGACACTTTCTCCCCAAACTCCACCACTTCCTGGCTGTAGATACGGAAGTCCTGTGCCTAGACACACAGAGACACGTGAACTCAGAGGAACGTCTGCAAGTTTAGTTTAACTCTAACCTCAAAGCAGTGACAGAACACTGACACTTTAATATACATGCAGTGATTTTTACAATCAAGATCATTATCCTCCTTTTTATCTTTTTTCTATCTTAACATTTTATTTATTTTAAAGGTGTAATTTGTAAAATACGGACAGAATTTATTTCTTTTCTTGACATTTTGTGAGTTTATGTAGGTTGTTTATTACACTAAAATCATAGAGAGCTTGTGAAACATAGTGAATATGTATCTCCCAGCTGACAGAAGTCTACCGGACTATTACCTCTTGCCGAGGCTAGCTGGTTAGCATGCTAACAAAGATGTCTTTGACATAACGTCAACAGTGTTGTTTCTTCACACTCTGAGGATAATGTTAGTTCTTTTTTGAATGTTTGAAACTAAAATTCTGGCCATGTTTTACAAATTACCCCTTGAAGGCCATTTATGCTTTAAGTAGAGTAGATGGTGAGTCCATCGTTGCTCTCTAACCACAACAGGTCAAAGTTAGAGGGTATAGATCATAGACTGTCAGGCCACCATGAAATCAGTTTTCACTCATATCTTAAAAGTAGAACCAGTGGCTCCATCTCTAATAGTGGAGTGAAAAGTAAGGAAAAAGGCAACTGCATGGGTTGCTGTAATTGGGGGTTATTGCATATCACTAAAATACTGTTTGTGGAGCAGGTCAAGAGTGAAAGTATCTCAGTGCTGAAGCCATATTTGTTGTTTTTAACATCCATCCCCTCTGAAAGTGAAATATTTGAAGTTTCAGTTCCACATTCAGATGACAGTCTAATCTATCAATACATATATTAATGCATAATCCTTTATATTTACGTTCATATCGATGTCTCTTTTCATAGTAAATTGTAGCCGTCTGTAATTTTTATGCTGCTAGCTCGAAGAGTGGGTGGTAAAAACTTAAAGCCAAAAGGACAATGATTGCCATTGTGCTGAAATTCAAACTATGTACTTTTACAGAAATCATGTAGAATTAGTGGTCTAACCAGAAATGGCTGACCACCCATTGGAAGCATTTTCTGCCTGCCCCTGACACTTGGCTGGATATATTTTGAGGATTTTCGTCTAGTTCCATGCTATCAGTCAGTATCAAACCATACAAAACCTAATGATTACAGACAAAGTTACGCAGTATCCCACTGACTCTGGCCTAACTCGGACCTGATTTCCAGGGACGTTGATGTGTGCCATCAGGTCCTTGATGGCGCTGCGCAGGTCCTGTAGGAGGCGATGTGGAGCGCTCTGTACTTCATTGTCCATCTCCAACGCCTCCTCCAGAGAGCTGACAGCCTGCAGCCACTGCCACTCCTCCCTGACACAATACACATTCAAACACACACACAAGACTGCTATGAAAAGGTTGCATCGATCCAAAGTAGGAATGTCACAGTTCTCCAAATTCAAGATTCAATTTCAAACTATTTTTTTATCCTTTGGACTCGGGCAAGTAGGTGGAGGTGAAGAGACGTAAAAATACTAGGAGAATCGCCAATCCTGCTTTTGATTTTAGTGCTAAAAATTGAAAGCTCATTTTGATGGCATGTGATCCCCACCTTGAAACGTTGCTGTTGTCCCGGATTTTGGTGTGACAGAGGACGTTTGGGAGTTTCTGAGGTACCAGCGCTCTGATCTGCTCCACCGATGTACACAGCTTCAGGTAGCCCAGGTACAAGCCTGGAGACAACATCTTCCTGCTCCGCCTGTGATACGCCAGTTTTTCCTGAGAACAGCAGGTGGACAGAGACGTATGGTAGTGACTGTGTGTGACACTGATTCTAATTGTATCTCTATCTTCACATTCATCTAAATGATGTTGTTTTCATGTGTTGTTGTTTACATCCTTGAGAGACTTCAGTCTAAAGTTGTTCCAACATGTTTAAAGTGGAAGTAAGCACAACAAAACAGCCCACTAGCGCATTTTGATGTATTTCATCATACAATTTGTTCATAACTGGCCACAAAACAAATATTTCTGTAAAATGTGGTTTCGCCCGGGGGAGTCTCCACCATTGTTTTGGAACCACAAGCCAAACCGACTTACACTGGAGACAAAACAGCTCCGCGACAATGGTATCAAGTTTACCGGGCTATATAGACAAAATCAACTTGTGGTTTAATCCAGATTGAACAAAACAACCACACAGAAAACAAAACAACAACAATTAGCTTGATTATCATCATCATCACGCCCACAAAGCTGAAATTCAGATATAAATTTCCAATTTCCACCTCCTAACTGAGCAACTGATTATCATTCATGTCGAGCTGGCATGGATCCGAGATCTGACCTCACATCTGGCCATTTTAATTAATTTGATGGCGAGTCAATTCAGTGTGTGTCCTTGCAAAGAAGGTGACAAATGGAAGAGAGTCATGATGATTAATGTTTGTCTAAATAAAGAGTGACTGCACAAGCAGCTTAATTGGAAGCACATTTCAATTTACAATCCTATTGTTTCAGTCTCGTGTTTACTGGTTTTCTGTGAATGAGAGTTTAACGACAATAAATACATGTTTTCCAGTGCTTTTGGGGGAATTTTGTTTTTGACAAAGTGCCTTACACTTCACTGTCTCATCTTGCTTAATCTCCCGGAAACAAAAAATGCAAAGAATGAGCCTGAAAACAACCCTCAACCACTGCTGACAAACCATTCTGCTATTCCCATTCCCGTTTTTCCAAAACTGAACTAGCTTCTAATCACTGCCCGTCTGTTCCTGTAGGACTCACATGGAGTGTGATGAGCAGCATGTCCAAGGCAGTGGGCTCCTCGGGGGACGAGATGGACTTGCGTTGGAGCTGGAGTTTGCAAAGCTGAGTCCAGCGAACCCCGTCCAGGTTGGGACAGGCATTCATGTCCTTCAGGAGCACCAGCAGGGCGTTACCGTGCTTGTCTTTGATTGGCTCAAAATACACCTGACCAAGGTCCTGGGTCCCCAGCATGCCCTGAGGATAGACATCAGATGATAATTGTGCTGCTGTTCAGTATTTTTACTCAGTTTAGAGCCACAATTTTGATTTAAAAAAGCGTAGTTGTAATAGTTTATGACATTGAGGGCAAGTCTACTGAGCATTGTCCTACCTGTAGCAGAGAGACAGCCTGCAGCATCTTGAGACGCGTCTGCAGAGTACAGGAACAGGACGACTGGGAAGGATTGAGACACTGCTGCAGCCAGGGAATCTCCTCCCATAGATACGATACCTGGCACATGGAGTGGATGAATAATACGTACATAAAGTTCACAGAGGCAGCTGATGGTCTGCTGTCCTGCTGTTTGCAGCTGAATATTGAAGTAATAACTGATAAATAATAAAATTAAAGGTACAAGAGGTAGGAATTGTTGTTGTGTGTTTCTTTCTATCTGTCGCTCTACCTTGGTAAACCACAGGAAGTCCTGCAGGAGGGAGCTGGGGTAGGAATCTTCAACCTCCACAATAGGAATCTGGTCCTCTGAAGTCACCAACACATTATCATCTCTGTAGAATATGGATGTCAGATAGAGACCTCTGGGGAGTAACGCAGAAGAAGGGCATGTGTTAGCAGAAACACTACAGCGCTAGTGCACCATGCTTTATTGACCTTTGTGTCTGAAGGCTGAAAAAGAGTCGTGCAACATGTTTTGATTTTTGATGAAGTTTACATTGTTGTGCATCTCTCAGAGTGTAAATATCAAAATAATAAAATAACATAAAAAAAATGATAATTTCACCTAAAGGTCAGAAGAATATTTAATATTCAATAATGGATATAAAGTGCTCTCTCCAAAATGTTAACTGAAATTATATGTAAATTTAGCAAATTAAACACTTAATTTTCCATTAACACACTGTAGTGATTTTAGTGGCTTTCATATCAAAAGTCAACAACTGTTTTACATTACGCTTGATGGATAAAAGGGTCATCTACCTTTTCAAGCTTTTAACAAATTTGCTGGTGGGTTGGAAGAGGTGGCGGAGGCTTTTGGATACCGAGTGCTTCCTCCCCTGTGGTGGAGCTTTGCACTGTTCTGTGTGAACGAGACGGAGAAAAGAGAAAAGGGTTATCTTCATTCCATAGCAGCAGAGTGACATTACCTCTTTCAAATGAATATTCTGATGCCGTTGATGCTGAACGTTAGGGCACTTGTCTTTGATTGGCTGTCTGATTTTCTCGCTAACACCACTGAACGCCTCTGTCCTGACAAACTCTGGAAACATCTCTCCCAGTGACAGGCCGTTACCTAATTGACAACCAACCTGACACGTCCAACAACACGGTCGGAGTGGAATGTTTTTCGACATTTCATGCGCTCCAGTGGCGCGGCACCATTTGACAGTCATGCTGACTGCCAGCAGCAGACTATGGGCCTTGAGGGAACCACTAGCTCTCAGCTCCCATAGGGACACTAACTGTGTGTATATGTATGTGTGTGTGTGTTTACCTGCATATACTATAGCCGCTGGAGCATGGCATGTCTTGAGCTACAGCCATATGAGTGGAGCCAAGGAGCTGTAGTAATTTGTGTGTGTGTCTGTATGTGTCTTAACCCTTTGCCACTCACTGACAGGGAGGTCAGTTAAGTCTGTGGGGACATGTTTATTTTTAGTGGGCCTGGAGGGGGTTGGAGGCGAGAGAGGGAGGTGTGTGTATATATGTATGTGTGTGTGTTTGTGTGGGCGCCTGTTGGTGAGATAACGCACCTCCCAGCTCATTAGAAACCCTGAGTCCCAAACTTTTCACAGATTCCCTCTCCTCCCCTCCCAGGTGATCTTACTCCAGCCCCAGGCCACTTAAAGTCAATAAATCCCCCCATTCAGCAGCCGAAAAGAACTAATTTTCTCTTCAGGTGGACGAGTCGAGGTGGAGTAACAAGAAAAAACAGCGCCCCTCGACCCCTCTCACCTCCCCAAATTTCTCTTTACTCGCGAGTCTGTTCAGCTCCAGTCCTCCTGGCCTCAGTCCCTGTTTGACACTGAGTAAGACAGACAAGTAGGGCCGACTGCTGGGGTGCCTGTGTTAGTCAAGGCCTCTTTCACAGTTTAATTAATAGTGTTTGGACAAGAGGGAGAATGTGGCGTGGGCCATAAGCCGGGCTGCGATGGGGGTGCGTACATGGACATGTGGGAGAGGGAGCATGAACTTGAACATTTCTGTCCGTTGGAGTACATGTGTATCTACGTGTGCGCCTGTCTATCTTTATGTGTGTATATGTATGGACAGTAGACAGGACGACTGGCGGGCTGTGGGGGGTGGAGGGGAGGCAGGCGGCAGTAGTCAGTGTTAATTTATGCCCTCTCCCGACTCTAGCGCAGGACTCGTCTCTTACAGGAATAACAAACATGACCCCGGGACACGCCACCTTGGCTACCGTGCCTGAACTCTCAAGCTCAATCAGTCGCCGTCTGAAGAACCAAGAGCCACTCAATACTGACTATTATATTACGTCTCGCCCTATTGCAAATATGGTCTGGCCACAGTGGACAATAGTAAGTGGGTGAGTGTGTTTGGGGCGAAGAAAAAGAGAGACAACCTGCTCAATGCTAAATGCAGTTTGCCGTCATGTAAAAGAGTCAGTGTGGACAGGTTTTGACACTTATGGGACCGGCTTACAGCCGGCAGTGTTTGGGGATATAAACAGCCTGAGTGTGAGAGAAGTTGATCTGCATTTTGTCACAGAGAAGAGAGGTATTCAGCAGAGGAAGGGCTGAGTCATGGAAAGACGCATAAGAGAGTGCGGGGGTTGTTGAGACAGAGGGGAGGGTATTATTTTTGAGGTGGCATGCCGTCTTAGGGTGTACGGCCCCCGAAGTACTTGTCGTGCCTGAGATTGTAAAGTGTCTGTCAAGGTGAGATGAAACACAGCAATTGGCGAGACGTGTTACACCTGCGAGTCGTGTTTGTTTACGCCGAGAATATTTCTGAAACATGAACTAGACGGTGGCTAAAAATTCAGATGTGTTTGTTTAAAATGTGACGGGCGCAGTGAAAATGACAGAAGCTCATACCACAGCTCCGGGTGTACTTTACTTCAACTGACATCTGTACTAAAACTGATCCTAAGCTTAGGGTCAGGCATATTTGTGGTCCAGGCTGTTATTCTACCTAAGAATTTGCTGCATGTAATTCATTAGTTGAACCCGATGGCAGCTTGAAACATCTTGTATGACATCTAGTTCAATGAGTACAGCGAGTCACTATCGCAACCAGGTTAGAGGGTTTGGGTTTCACTAGGGGTCAACCACACAAACCGTTAAATCTCTCATATTACTGTTCACTCTTTTAGTTGAACACACCCACAGAATCGATCAAAAAGTTGCTGATACCATGGCAGACACAGTGGCGGTGAGCTTCTTTTATCTGTCCAAGCAGCTGGTCTAGTGCCTCCTTCTGGCCTCTCTGACGTGGAGCACGACCGTCGATATCCCTCCAACCTGCAGAGAGAGGCGAGAAAATCAGTTTTAGACCAGTGACCATGTATTGTTCTGCGTTCATCAAGATTTGTAGAACTGATTCAGGATCGCTAGACAGGTCGATTTTTTAAATTATGTATTATTATTAATGATGCTGAAGCAAAGGTGATGAGATGAAGGTGCTCCAAGTGTGAAAAGCTTGTTAAATAGTTTGCTGTTATGCTCGAGTTGCGAGACATGAATCCTGCTGACTTTGACAATCTCTTGATGTTTCTTGTGTGTCGTCATGAGTTTGACATTTTTGCACAAATCTTTGTAAAATCTCGAAATCATGTATCGCAATCAGAATTTAAGAAAAATGTCATTTGTCCAATACAAACATACCTGCAGAAGTATCATTCTAATCAGCCTCAGCTGTGATTAGTACTAATTAGCGAATGTTATTATGCTAACATACTAAACTATGATAGGAAACATGATTAATATTATACCTGCTACACTTCAGTTTGTTAACACTGTCATTTTGAGCATGTTAGCATTTAGCTGAAAGCACTGCTGTGCCTAAAGCCCCAGACACATCAAACTGACATCAAAGAACTAGTGGAGACTGAGGCCAACAGTTGCGTCGCCTCACATATCACAAATATCTCCCCAACTCTCACTTTGAATGTTAGTTATGGCTCGAAATGACAACAGACATAAACAAGTTTGCTGATTTCACATATCTTCGCTATGCATATAAACTGCCAGATGTCTACCCAGAAGTGATTGCTGATGTTAGCGCGACGTTACTGTCATTCAGTCAGAATGAACACGACCGGACGGACGTCCTTCTTTGTTCTATATATTTTCCTCTGTGGAGCCATGCTTTCAGACCAACAGACTTCACTTTACTGTCAGTCATTTCTTTGTTTTTTGCCATGGAGGCCTTGTAACATCTTTCTCACGGACAGGTTGCTGCTGGAGAAGCATTCAGATTGTGCTCACAGTGGAAAGTTTGAATACATTAGCATTATTTGGTTTATTTGAAACTGGTGAACCTGGACCTATGCACTATGGAGCAATAACTTTGGTTGTATGAAAATAAACTAGACTTCATACTTGAACTTTTATGGAAAACTTGTTCATTTGAAGCACGCCTCAGAATCAAACTACTGAGCAGCAGCAGGCTCCCAGAGACTTGAAGTTGTGAAATGCTCAGAATGAAGGTTGATACTGTAAATTTTTTTCAAGATTTTAATTGTAGTAATACATCAGTGTGGGAATCTAGGTGTGGTTAGTCTGGAGATCGGGGAGGGGAGTTGATCAAATTCTGCCCGGGACCCAAAATATTCTTGGGCTGGCCCTGATCCTGAGGCTTCCAATAGTAGGAGTGTGAGGTGTGTGAGACGGCCTGCTTCTCAAACAGGTCTAGTGTGTGTACGATAGGAAACAGCACCCACCCCAGTGTGAGAAAGCTGTGGTTGGCTGACAGACAGACCTACTGAGCACCGCTGAGACTGACTGCTCTGCACATATTTGGGCTCAGAACAGTAAGTATGCACACACAAATGCAGACACATATACACACAAACATAGTGTGGCTGCTCCAGTGACATAAAGAGAGGAAAGTAACACACCAAAAGCAAAAGACTCCTAATGTAGCAATTGTAACTCAACCTCTATCTCAAACTGTTTCTATTCCTCTTTGTCTTCTTCCTGTGTTTTGTCTTCACCCCTCCCAATCATATTCACACTTCGTCATCATAAAAACACTGATACTTTCTGAACACTTTATTCCAAACACACACTTTCCCTTTCCTCCTAAAAGATGACCAGCTCTGCAGAGAACGATCCTTCAGCACCTTCTGCCTCCTGTGTTAGTCAGCCAGCATCCTTGCTTGCTCACTGGAGGATGTGTCAGCGATAACCCGCCCCCCCCCCTACCACCATCAACCGCCACCCAACCCCCATCACCCCCACACCAACTCCCTCTCCCGGAGCCCCCCGGAGGGCGCGTGGGGCTGAAACACGGTGAGCTCTATTCCCGGAAAGGTGCCTGTCCCGACAGGACAAGCGGGCCCTTTAATGGGCGTCCACGGCCCGGTATAAGGCCCCCACTGTTGGGGCCGCGCCGCGTGCTACAGCACAGACATGCAAATATTTCCAGTGGTAGGCCCAAATGGAAAACACAAACACGCAACATCGAAATTAGCTCTGAGAGAGGGAGGAAGGGAGGTGGACAGTAGAAAAAAAAAGAGAGGGAAAGCCCAGTCTCCTAAAATGAAGACGCGCACACACACAGACACACGTACATGCACACACTTGCTGAAAAACACGGTGTGCTGATGAGGACAAACATGTTCATGTGTTCCCCAGATGTGCCCTGAGTGTGCCAACACGCTCACAGGCACAGTACCTATGTTCACTCTCTTACAGTAGGTGTGTACAAACTGTGCAGACTCTACATGCTGCATACAAACAGCCACGAGGTAACTAAGTACATTTACTCAAGTATTGTATTTAAGTACAGTTCTGAGGTTCTTGTACACTACTTGAGTATTTCCATTTTCCAGTGTTGTGAAAAGAACCCAAAAGCCATACTTGAGTAAAAACAAAGATATCATGTTAAAATACTATGTACTTTGGTAAAAGTGAAAATCACTCATACTCATACTTGAGTAAAAGTCTGAAAGTATCTGATATTAAATATACTTAAGTATCAAAAGTACAAGTAAAAGTAAATTGTCCGATATTCAGCATTTTTCAGATAAACACAATCAGCGTTTTTTTTTAACTTAACTTGTGTGCCGATAAAAAAAATACATTTCAGAATGTGCTACATTGGCTCTGATGCAGCATGAAATCTGCAAAGTAACAAGTAACTAAAGTTATAAAATGAGGTACTTTAAGACTTACATTTTTACCTTTTACTCAAGTATAACTTTTTGTTACTTATTTCAACACTGAAAACTCCACTCATGAAATCCCTCTCATAAATCAATACACTGAATTAATATCCTCACATGAATGAATTCATTCACTCACAAAGCATACGTAGATACATGGATAGATCGGTTAAGAAATAGAGAAAGGAAGAAAGAGGGTCAGAGCTGCTGTGGTGAGTCAACACCTCAGCTGTTGTTGCACATGACTTCACGGTTAACTTCTTGGCTGAACCCGGTGCAGCTTCTTCTGCCAGCAAGCCCCAAACACCACCCTGAGGCTATGGTTACACACACTGACGTCTGCAGAGGGGGGTCCCAAAACCCAACCGGCCTGCTGGCTGAGGAGGGTCCAGCTGTCACCCCCCGAATGATGTCAAAGCAGCGCCGCAATGACGATGATGTGAAATGATGTGACGTCCAAGTTCTTTATGTTTGGGAAAACTCTGAGAGATTGTATTCATGCAGCGCGCACGCACACACACACACACACACACATAACTACACACACACACACACACACACACACAAATCTTGCAGCTAAGTCCAGAGTGAAAACTATTTAGCAGTGTGTTAATTTAGTGAGGCCAGCCAAAAACTTCGGTCCGGTTTGGTGGAAAAAAAAGTCAAATACACAAATGAACATACATACATCTGTACTCATGATGAAGACTTACTGGAAGGTGCAGCGCAGGCAGGGGTGGTGACTAGTGGAGGCCCCCAGCCCTTCATGTTGTAGGCTGACACCTGGACGTAGTAATAGGTCCCCTGTAAGGACGGGACACATGACAGTTAAGGCGAAAGTTCGCCAAAAGCACACACAGCTTCAACCCATATACATATGTATGTGTGCCGTTCAGTGCATCTGTTTGTCTCTTGCTAGGTCCCAGTTTGTCTGCATTTCAGTGTGTGTGTGGAGGGTGAAGGGTCTATCTAGAAGCTCTGTCTGTCTCTTTGCCCAGTGTGCAGACAGCAGGCCTCTGTCTCTCCTTTCTCAGCCAGATCAATCAAACCAGCCGCCGACACTTCCTGACCTCGCCTTGACCCCTGTCATGTGACAGGAGTGAGCTTTGGCTGGCAGCGGGGGTCTTTGGGGAGGGGGGGGGGTTCTCACACGAAATAATAAACAACCAGTGGAGCGTCCATTTGTCTACTTGCCCACTTAAAAAAGCCAAACATAAATCAGGTGGCAGGCTACCAAGCTGCTCTTTTTATCATTTTGGAGGCTGTTTTGCAACTGTTGCTAATGGATGGTCAAGAGCCAAGATTTTTAACAAATAACAAATAAACTGATTGTGCCCCCCCCCGCTTCAACTCCAATCATTTGGGATTGATGGTGACTCCAACTTGTGTGTGGAGTCTGATGTATGTAATAAAGAAGAGTCACTTGGGAAATGCCTTCAAATGTCGCCTTAGCAAACGACTCAAGCTCGCATGTAAATAATATCAGGGGCCTTCGTGTGGGAGAATAGCTTCTAAATTTTTTATCGGTCAGCACCAACAGCTGGAGAAGCTAGAGCTTAGCAGTTCTTTGTGTTGCTTTGTCACCCATATACTACCAGATAAAGCATGATTGCATCCTTTTTTAACTATCTTGTAGTGCTAAGATACTGAGGTCAGAACATAGCATAGAGCACTTTACCAGTTTTATGTAAAAAGAGCAGGGGCGTATGAGAGCATAAATATACATGAGTGAATGCTCGATCCAGGAAACCCTCAAAACAATTGTAAAATTTATTGTCGGGGGAGCAGCTCTCTTCTGACAGCACCCCATATAAGAGATTTAGTTCTGTTATGTTGGATTCTGGATAGGATTCTTCCTGATTTCCTGCTGATTGAATGCTCACACTGGAGAAACTGATCCAACAGACCATCAATAATGCGTTGGACAGTGATTTGGGCAGAACTTACAGAAACGAGTCCAGTGATGTTGCACTGTAGCAGAGTGGTGTCCTCAACCACCATCTCACCCAGCAAAGGACTGAGTGAAGGAGCACTGCTCCAGCTCACTGCAGATACACACAAACAACAAAACATGTTTAACTTGTATTCAGTACTGTATGCACCTTAAGAAAACAACAACAACAGCACAAATCTGGGGTGTAACAGTACATGTATTTGTCCCGAACTATCGTCCATACCGGCAATACTGCCAATACCGTTACAACCCTGTTTTGACATTATTACTTTTTTTGCTATCTTTACATATTGTGATATCGAGCCGTTGGTTCTAAATGAAGCAGCGGGACGAGCACAGTGGCTGACCTTTGTACTTGGTAACCACAGCAGAGTTGACACAGACAGGCTCCTGGAAGTCCACCCTTAGACTGGTGCTGCTGCTGACAGACAGGCGAACTACACTGGGAGTGTCTGGAGGGTCTGGCAGACAGAAAGAAGGCAAGTCAATAAGTAGAACTAAGATCCTACACTGCACATTACAACCAATGCAATGGAGCAAGCACATGCGAGTGACAGCTAACTGTAATGACATCATTTAGTCTTCCTGG